>NC_089234.1:38882586-39535538 GCF_963924675.1 Phocoena phocoena | reverse complement strand
ACCCTCACTTGGTGGTCCATTCAGGGACTCACTCAAGACCTGGGCATGACCATCCTGTCATGCCCCATTTTTTTTTTTTTTTTTTTTTTTTTTTTTTTTTTCTTTTTTTTTTTTTTTTCTTTTTTTTTTTTTTTTTTTTTTTTTTTTTTTTTTTTTTTTTTTTTCTCTTCTTTTTTTTTTTGTTTTTCTTTTTTTTTTTTTTTTTTTTTTTTTTTTTTTTTTTTTTTTTTTTTTTTTTTTTTTCTTTTTTTTTTTTTTTCTTTTTTTTTTTTTTCTTTTTTTTTTTTTTTTTTTTTTTTTTTTTTTTTTTTTTTTTTTTTTTTTTTTTTTCTTTTTTTTTTTCTTTTTTTTTTTTTTTTTTTTTTTTTTTTTTTTTTTTTTTTTTTTTTTTTTTTTTTTTTTTTTTTTTTTTTTTTTTTTTTTTTTTTTTTCTTTTTTTTTTCTTTTTTTTTTTTTTTTTTTTTTTCTTTTTTTTTTTTTTTTTTTTTTCTTTTTTTTTTTCTTTTTTTTTTTTTCCTTTTTCTTTTTTTTGGTAGGACATCCTGTATGCATACAAGTTGTGCATTCAGTGAGATAATATATTGGAAATCTGCTTAGTACAGAGGAAGCACTTAATATAAAATGCATCAGCTGAGCACTGAGCTGAACTGCAAAAGTCAGTGACTCTATTACTCCTGTCATGTCTCACAGCGGGTGAAGCAGGAAAGCACTGTCTGGACAGCAAGCGGAGATGTTCTCCACCAAGCATAGGATCCCTCCATAGAATGGCTGCAGCGTGCCTGCTTTTTTGCTGACATGTGAAAGGAAAGACTAAATTTCAGTCTCTGATTCCTAACATTACTATTTTTTAAAACTCCAAAACAACTGCCAGGTGAAAAAGAATCAGGTGACCCCCCCAGCCTCTCATTAGCTGCTGTTGTATCACCTGCAGGAATTGTGAAACCATGGACACCTACTGAGCAGAATTGTTTAGACCAACTATTTCACAATAAAGACATTATTTTGAACATACACATGCATCAGTGAAGAATAGCATTATTTAAAATGAGACTGTCAGGTCCCAAATAATTTGGGTTTGGCCCCTTGATTTTTTTTTCTTTTCCCCTTGATTTTTAACGGATGAAGTAATAATCCAAGAGCAGTCACCACTTAGAAACACGGAAGTTTCCTTCTAAGTAAGTAATCTGGGTAAGAAGGCATCACCTTAGCAACAACACATTCCACAACTGTGATAGACATTGGCATAATATTCTAATAAAATCAGCTACTTTTTTTCCACTGCTCCAACACTTTGGCTAAAAATGGGACAGAGGGAAATGATCTCCAGGACACTGATAAAAGTGAAATCTCAGACTTGAACTGATTCACAATAAACACATTTTATTATTTTCACCTGATTTCTACCTATACTCCTTCATAGACACTCCTCATTATCCCCAAAACTTCATTCAAGGAGAAAGTATCAATATTTGAACATGAGAGAAGAGCTGAAAACAACAGCAAAAGTTGTACAAAAGTATCTACTTGGAAGAATCAACCTGAATTACTCCTCTCTCACCAGACTGCTTTCTCATCACTCTGGATCCCACAGTGAAAGTGGAAAATCAATTTCATTACCAAGCAACGTTTTCAATCAGAGCCCTCAAACTATTCAACATGAGTTAAATTTTCCCAGGTATGTTATCACTGGTCTACCTCAATATTTATGGGATGGTTTGAAAATTTTGTTTGGAAAAAAGGAAAAGGAAATACTCCCAAGTTGGGAAGATGCATCAACCATGAAACACAGATCTATCCTACATAGTGTTCCATGTCAAATGCAAAGATTTCTCAAAGCTCAATAGTTACATACTAATGTGAAATTAGAAAAAATCCTGAAATTATCTATTCAGATCCACAGAATTAACAAATACAACATTAATTCTTCTAAACCTTTTTTTTTAATATAAATTTATTTATTTATTTTTGGCGGGTTGGGTCTTCGTTGCTGCTCGCGGGCTTCCTCTAGTTGTGGCTATTTTTTGTTGTGGTGTGCAGGTTTCTCATTGCGGTGGTCTCTCGTTGCAGAGCACTGGCTTTAGGAGCACAGGCTTCAGTAGTTGTGGTGCACTGGCTTAGCCACTCTGTGGCATGTGGGATCTTCCTGGACCAGGGCTCGAACCCATGTCCCTTGCATTGGCAGGCAGACTCCTAACCATTGTGCCACAAAGGAAGTCTCCCTTCTAAATCTTTTTATAAGCAGTGGATTCAACTAGGAATAACTATAAATAATAAGCCAAAATGGGATCAGAAACTTCTTTCCAATTTGTTGGCTATAAGCTAATTTTTCTGCCTCTCATGTTGCATCAGAATAGAAGTGTGTTAATTAAATAATTGCAAAGAAAAAAGCAGTTATGGTATTTTGCATACCAAAGGGCCCTAAAGGATTTCACAGCCTTATGGTAAATGCAGAGGAGTATAAAAAGCGCAACTTGAAAAAATTACTCACACTACTTTCATTTATAGTACTGAAATGACTAATTACTTGCCAAGTTCTATTTATAGAGAATTCTCTTCAAGAAGCTCAAAGTATTTTACAGATCTCTCTAATTGATCTTCACCATTTTACAAATGTTAAAGTTATTTGTAAAATTAGAATTCCCCTGGAACAAAAATTAAATGCAAAGAGAAGTTAAGTAAATCAGCTGAGTAAAGGGTAGAGCTTAGAAGAGAATTCAGTTGTGTTCTGTCTCTTCAGCCATCTATACTGTTTCTAAAATATATCTTGGACCAGTAGAAAGTAACTCACAATGCTCAATCCTAAGCTTTTTTTCTTTCTTTCTTTTTCCTCTTTTTTTTTTTAACAACAGCTTTGAGGTATAATTGATATACAAAAAAACTGCGCATCTTTAATAATGCATAAAATTTGATGAGTTTGGACCTAAGCATTTTCAGCAGCTTAATACCTGAGTTGTACTTAATTTTAAATACAACTCATGCAGCCCAATAGGTTAGTCAAAATCCAATATTACAAAAAAATTACAACCTTCACCTTTCACATCAAATCATAGGACTGAAAGAAATTCTGAGGGATCAGTTGTCCTCTTAGCTTATTTTCTTTCATTTATTTACTATACATCAAGTACCTATTATGTGCCAGGCAATGTGTTAGGCACTGTAGTTTCAATAACCAGCAAAATAAACATGGTCCTTATCCACACTGAGTTTCTGACTGCAATCTCATTAAAGTATTCTAAATTATAATGACCTCCCTTAATTTTATATATGTCCAAAGAAGATACCAAACTTTTCATGAGTAATTCATCCCAGTGTTAACAGTGTTGAATAGATGATAATTCTTCTACATCTGGCAAAAGTCTTTCATTCTATAATTGTACCAAATTCTTCTTTCTGGATATTCCATGGACATGAAGATTAGGTCAATATGCAAAGATCATTCATAGAATTTCAGAGTATTTAACTTTTCCCCAAACTCCTCTCCTCTAGATACCAGATTTCCTCTGATTATCATCGTGAATTTCTAAATAATCTGGGGTTTTGCTTGGGTTTTCATCATATCATAGTGATTTGTTTATCTAAAAATATTTATTATGCATGTAGGTATCAGGCACTAACTGGACATTGATGATATAACTGCATACAATCCAGACTGATACTGGTTTCTTCATGTGATATTTAGACTGGTGTAGTAATGATTTTTCCCTTGTTGATAAAACATAGAGACTAACTCATACTTTTTTATAATTTAAACTCCCCTATTCACTCTGTTTTATATTCATTCTCCTATGTATTCTATTTTAGTATATTTTCTATATAGATAGGTATCAAATTATAAGAAATATGTACTTAATATATATTATATATAACTCTATATTAAGATAGACAGATAGATTGGACAGAGATATACGGCAATATATTATTTTAAATTTAGTACAATGTGTCACTGATTACTTATACTTCATTAACCTACGTTAACCAAGATATTGGAGCTTTTAGATACAAAAGATTTTATCATTAGGTTTAGAGTGAACTGCCCCTTCCCAGGATTTATGCTATGAGGTATCATTTGACTTATCTGGATCTCAACTAAATCATCTGTAAAATTAGCATGTACCTCATAGGTCTGCTGCAAGGATTAAATGAGAGAGTTAAGTGCCTAGAACAGGTTAGAAATACAATAAATGTTAAGTTTTCTTTTTCTCTCTGGAGATAAGATTATAGCCAGCTGTAAACTTATCTAGTCATTTTGTCATCTGGGCCAGATTTCCGTCAGTTTTGCTAAGGCATACAGTAGAACTTTCCAGGCTCAAGGAAAGAATAAAAGAAAGGGGATGGAGTCATTTTAAAATAGCTGGTTTTGCTGTTTCTATATCAATGATGACAACAGGTATATTAAACTCACTGGAGATGAGATCATATTTAGAATTGAGCAAGTATGTAATGAGATGCCTCAGGATTCAAGTAAATAAGAGAACGAACTGCACTATACTTTAATGAGTGGAAGTATTACTTTATTTGGAAAGCATTTAGTTGAATTAATTTCTATGAATGACATGAACAATGCAAAGCTTTGTTCAAATAAATCTAAATAATCTGACCTGGATTTTCCCCTCATATTTTTCTCAGCTTTTCTCCAAACACAGGAAAGTTCTTAGATCTTTGGTACCTTTCAGTCCTGGCTCTGCCATTTACTAATTGTATGATATCACACAAGTTATCCCAACTTTTTGAGACTTGTCTCCATAAAATAAGAAAATATATACCTTACTTATAAGGTTATCGAAAAGGTTAAATGAGAATGTACATAAAGCATTCAACACTGGGTCTCTGGTCTAAAGTAGGCACTAAAAATTGTCATTTTCTACTTCCCTTAACACTAAATATTTATTTAGAACAAGTGCCACGTCTCAAACGCATTGCTAAATGGTGCATATTACTAACCTAGCTTGGTGTTTCCTCAAGTTAAATGGCTCAATTTCTCCCACAGAATACTGCTATCAGAATAATAATGAAGGTTTCGTTTTAAATATTTTCCATGCTTCCTGAATTATGGAGCACATAGCTTCCTTCAAAGAGATCACTCACATAAAGACTCTAACTTAAGCCAGTTCTTAGTTGGAACAATGAAGGCGATTAAAATACATTTCCCTTTCAATCCTTATAACCAAGAATAACAGCAGAAGCATGAGAAATTTCAAAGAGTATTTTGTTTGGCAACCAGTCAGCCTTTAATATTATGAGGGATGGAGAATTAATGAACCAATATGTCACTCTTATTTTGACATACAAATACAATTTAAGGGATGCTGACAGCTAAATTTTCCATTTGTCATCATTTCAAATCCACCTCGGAGATATTTCTTGCTTCTACTTCCTGCATTTTATGCTCACTGCCCTACTTTAGGTCCTCATTATCTTCTGCCTGCACGTGCCAATTGGAGGAACCTTCTTTCCTGGCTTCTCAGCATCTATACTTAATCTCTTCGATCCATTTTTTTTTTTTTTTTACACTGCTGATAGTAGAGCAAACTTTCTAAAAGACAAATCAGACCATGGCAGATATTATGTGGCTATTCCAAATTCTTCAGTAGCTTTCTTTATTAGCTTCACAATTGGATGTCAGTGTTCCAAGAGAGCCAAAACTTGAGAATCCAAGACCCAGAGAGAAGGGAAGCAAAGAGAAGTAAGCCTGACATTGTATGGCTTGAGCCATTTGATAATTCCTAAGTGGAGCACCCAACAGAAGATGGTCACTGAAGGCTAAGAAATTAGAAGAGCTTTAGGCAGTTTCACAATTTGGAAAGACAGAAATCGGAGTTTAGGGCTTGCTAAATAGGAGATACCCTGGCGAATACGCCAGACGCTCTGAAAGGCCGCATCCTAAGAGTAAGGCGAGATCTTACAAACACGGAAACCCAGACTTGAGTCAGCTTAACCCCTGATTGGATTAGATGGACTTGACCTTTCTCTAACAGCCTTCCAGATAAAAATGAAAATCCTCTCTGGAGGGAGAAAACATTAAGAAATTATAGGAATCAGCCCTACAGGTGGCTGGGTAGGGGAGTTCTAAGACATAAACTTTAAGTAACTGTGATTAGTACATTCAGGAAACCAGAGAACAAGGCAAAAAATTCAGGGTCGTTCTACCCATACCTGATCCTGTCTCAGTCTTGTTAATCTCAGTGAATGGCACCACCATAAAATTAAGGCCAGACCCTAGGAGTCATCTTTGATTCCTATCTTTCCCTCAATCCCCAAAGCCAATCCATCAGTAAGTCCAGCTGACCCTTCCTCAAGCATACATTTTTTTCTGCGGTACGCGGGCCTCTCACTGCTGTGGCCTCTCCCGTTGCGGAGCACAGGCTCCGGACGCACAGGCTCAGCGGCCATGGCTCACGGGCCCAGCCGCTCCGCGGCATGTGGGATCTTCCCGGACCGGGGCACGAACCCGTGTCCCCTGCATCGGCAGGCGGACTGTCAACCACTGCGCCACCAGGGAAGCCCAAGCATACATTTTTTTACATCTAATCCTCATCTCTACAGCTGCTACCCTACTCTTGCGCTGTCATCATCTCTCATTTGGGTTCCTGGCAGTAGCCTTCTGCTGGTCTTTGTTACTCCATTCTTCTTGCCTCGCAATCTATTTGTCATGAATCAACCGGACTGAATTTTTTTTTTAAAGCCAGTTAGATCATGCTACTCTTCTACTTAGGACACTATAATAGCATCACATTTCATTAAGAATCAACTGAAACTGCTTATCATGGCCTGGAAGGTCCTACATGATTTGGCCCTGTCCTCATTCTTCTATTTCAGCGGTTCTCAGCCAGGGGCAATTCGCAATATTTGAAACATTTTGGCTGTTACAACTGGATGTTGGGAGTGGGGGCATGGCTACTAGCATCTAATGGGTAGAGGCCAGGGAGGCTTCTAACCATACTACAATTCAGAACACAGTTCCTCACAACAATGAATCATCCAACCCAAAGTATCAAGAGTGCTGAGGTTGATGAAACTTCGTCTGACAATCTATCAGTAGTCACTTTATTCTAGGTTATCTGCTTTCTTTTCCTTCTCAGAACAAGCCCGACACATTTTCATCTCCAGGCTTTCTGAACTTGCTGTTTCCTCCACCTGGAATACTCTTCCCTCTGATTTTCACAAGGCTGGCTTCTTGTATCATTTAGGTCTTGATTCATACAACGTCTCCTCGGAGAGGCCTTCTATGACTGTTCCTTCTAAAACAGTTTCCTCTGTTGTGTTTGATAGTGCCTCCAATAGCTCTTTTCTTAACCCAGAACTTATTTTTGTGCATTTTATTGTCTACCTCTCCCACCAGAATGTAAGCTCAACGAATCAGAAACCTCCTCCATTTCATTCATTCCTCTATTCCCAGTGCCTTGAATGGAGCTGAACTCATTATAAGCAGTCAAAAATTACTTGTTGAATAAATTACCAAACCAGCATAGCACAGGCCTTCACTGACTTGACAGAAGTTGCAGCTAGATTGCACTTCATTCCTGGGACCCAGCGTGCACCCAGTGGGTAGTCATTCCTCTGGATCTTTCTCCCTCTCAGAATTCAATGTCACTGGAACTTGGTTGTGTCCTCTACCACGTATTCGTTGAGTATTTATTACATACAAAGAACTGTGCTAAGCGCGAGACTGTGACATAGATGGCACATTCCAACTCAGCAGAGGAGGAGAGAGATGAGAGTAGTAACATTCTTGAAATAACACAGCAAGTCATTTTGAAACAGATAAATAAGAATTTCATATAGCTATTCATTTCATACAAATGACAAAACATTGTGTTTAGATTGAATGGGACTGAGATTTCACCAGAATCTCAGTATAATTTTCCTGTCAAGAATAACTATGAATGCTACTCTATGAATACACCATGATCAATTCATTCTATAGTTTGTTTACAGATTTTGTCTATTTATACTGGTTATTCTCCTTCTTTATTGACAAAAATGGTCTACTTAAAAGTTAAGGATAACTTAGGTTTATCAGAAATGAACAAGAATATTAGTAACACAAATAATGTCTCTGAATGTCTCGTGAACAGAATCAAATTATTTCCTATTTTATTCTCTGGTGGTTAATGTAATCTAAATACTTTATATATGCCTTATATAAAATGTACACAATTGGGCATATAAAAAAGTTACTTCTTACCATCATTATTAGTATATAAGTCCCCTTATTCCAATCATTCTCATGGGGAAGAGGGGGAGGAGATTTTACCCCCCCCCCGCCACCGCCTCAAGAACTGGACAATATTTAAACTAAGAATAGTTTCTACTCTTAGCTTAAATTTCTATTCTTAGTTTAAATATACTCCAATTTATAGGTCTTTCCTTACAATTGTGCTTTTAATCAGTAATATCAAGTGAAAATAGCTGGGTGTTACAAAACTCTCCTGAATATTGGTGCACGTTCTATGATGCTTTCAGAGGTGATACTCTCTTCCTTGGGCTGATCTGGATTTGATATTATCTGTTATCTACGTAAGATAATTTTATTTTTCCTTCATCATTTTTCATCTAATTGTATACATGTGTACACACACACACACACACACACACCCTTGCTACATCTGCAACAGACTTACAACTTTACTTAAGTTTGGCTTTAATTAAGTTATGGAAATGGAGTCCTTAACAAAGTTCCTTTAATAATGCTATTAACTGGTAACTACATGTTTCCCCATTACAAAGTTAAATTTTAATGATTATTTATTACACACTGTATGTTACACAGTACAATCAGCACACATGAACAAACTGGAGTTTGCCACATCTAATGAAATCATAAAACCTGAGAGTTCTATTCAATTACACTGAAGAGCAGGAAGCTCTTTTCTTGCTTTCCAAATCGAACAGCCTCAGCAGAGGGAAGATCAGATATTTCTGTACCAAAGTCCATCATAGGCTTGTCAAAGTAAATTGAAAAACAAAAAACAAAAAAACGCATTTGACCTTAGTAGGGATGTATGTTAAAGGACCTCCTAGGAATTTGCCATGGGACACGAGAACTTCTGAAATGGCCGGGTAAAGAGTTTTCATTTCTGTAAAATGCATGTAGTATTACTAGGAAACGATCAATGTCTCTTGTTTTTTACACGGGATACACTCAAGTCCTTTCCCAACAGAGACGCTGCACATCTGAAAGAGGGGAGGAAAACATTTTCACCTTAGCCCCCTTGTTTAAGACTTGTGATTGTTTTTACTTTTTTCCATAAAAGCAAAAAGATTATCTTGCACATTTCTCAAATAAAGTGCAACAAAACTGAGATGAGTATCACCATTTCTGTCCTTAAAGCAATGACAAAATAATCACCATTTCTGTCCTTATCAACACCTGCCCTGACTTGAATTCCCTCATTCAAACTCACAGAGGCTGGGCTGTGAGCAGTGGGCAGCCCCTCTGCCATAATTTCCCTCACTCACTTAGTGATCCACGCCTGTTCCAAGTGCCGAAGCATTCAGAAAATTGAAGAGTCCCACCTTTAAGTAGATATAGAATCCAAGTGTAGCAAGACATTGTGTAACTTTACATTTGGTAGGAAATAAAGAGAAACAGACACTTTTGTAACGGGTTATTTGATATAGCTTAATTTGTATCATTATGATTTAAAAAATAAATCTATGTATGGTCTTGCCAGAAAGGTGAGACAAGCTCCACTTTTTGTCTGATCTGAGAAGTATATTTGCTATTGTTAAGCCTAAATCTAATGGCATTTAAAATAAAAGTTCATCTGTCCAAAGAGTCAGACTCCTATCCCTGATGTTCCCTTTTTAGAAACTGTACATGCTTTTGTTTTCCTGATATTTACATCTGTTTTTATTTCTCAGTATCATCATTGTGGTAATAGAGTGCTTTGGTAATGGCTGATGAAGACAGAGAGTCGCAGAGGTATCGGGAGCCATCAGCTCCTTGTGTCTCATGTCAGCTCTTGCCAAGTGACTGTTCCTCACTGTTGAACCTGACCTCATAATTTCCCATGACTTTTAGTGCTGTTAGATAATTCAGATTCAGAACAGGACAGAACAACTGGAACAAATGAGAGGGGTTGTCTAGGTCAATGACAACATAGACTCTGGATTAATACGGTTTCATCACACTTGTGACCATCAATAATCCTACATAAGATTATGAAGCTTTCAACTAGAAATAGTCTATAGTCAGTGTGTGTGTGTGTGTGTGTGTGTGTGTGTGTGTGTGAGAGAGAGAGAGAGTGAGAGAGAGAGAGAGAAAGAGAGAGAGAGAAAGAGAGAGAGAGAGAGAGAGAAAGAGAAAGAGAAAGAGAGAGAAAGAGAGAGAAAGAGAGAGAAAGAGAGAGAAAGAGAGAGAAAGAGAGAGAAAGAGAGAGGGAGAGAGAGGGAGAGAGAGAAAGAAAGCCTGCAAGTGCTACTAAACTGTAGTTAACTGTAGCACTAACAAGTGCTATGATTTAGCTGTGGAGATAAGCAGACCAGAGTTCCTATACATGTTCTGCCAGTTGGCATCTTTATGACATAAGAAAAGTTTCTTATTTTCTTTCATGTTAGTTTCCTCATATGGATATAACATTCTTCATTTCACAAAGTATATGGGTAAGATGAAATAATGTATTTGAAAGTATCTGATACTTGGAGAGAATTCAAATGTTAGTTTCCATTCTCTGAATAAGAAAGAGGGATCTGCTTTGGTCAGAGTGAAGTGATCAAATTACTGAGTGATATATTTATATATGTAATACATGCCATGCAAGATTGTGGACTTGATCTTAAAAAACACAAAATAAAAGTGGAAGGTGGGATTAGAGAAAGAGTAATTAGGGGCATCCCTAGAAGTGTAAGTCAAAGCCCATTAAGTTACAAAACATAAGATTGAGACTCTGCAAACAAGTATTTTTAGAACTCTCCATTTTGCTCTTTGCTCCCAGAAGATTTCAGGAGCTTATTTCATAATTGAGTCATATCTAAGAGCATAGTTATTTATACACAGTTCAAAATATAATCATCAAATATAAAACAGGTTTATTATAAACATTTCCAGAAACCGTGCCTGTGAGTGTAATATACACATCGTTATTGCCATGAAGCACCACGAGTTCCCTGTCTGAGATGAAATTATAACAATTCATCTACTTTTGATTCTCAGAGAAGTAACATTCCAGAAGCACTGCTACTCATTCTGGCAAGAGGTATCTTCATTTACTTCAACTTCATTTTAAAAAATCAGGAGAGAATCAGACAATAGGGGATAAGAGAAGGATTCAAAGGTTGACAGCTTGATTCTTTCCAAGTGAAGGTATTCAGCACCCGTTGCTATATTACTGATGGAAAACATGAAGGTTGACTTAAATATAAACTTACCACTTCCTAACTCCATCAGTAAACATGGGTCAATGTGTGCTTTAGAGTCAGTTCCCTATTTCATCAGAACAGACCAGGAAGCATTATATAAACACACACACATATATATATATGTGTATAAGTGCACGCATATGCATGTAAATATACACACTCTTACCCATCTATTTACCAACCTCCTACCCATCTATTTACCTACATATCTACTGTATTTGGAGTAATAAGACTAGAGTTCAAGCCCTAAATCTACCTCTTATTAACTCCTCACTAGACTATAATCTCCATTGGAACAGGAATGCTATCCCCTGTGGTCACTATCTTGTCCTTTGCACCTGGTAGAATTTACAAATAACTGTTCAACAGTCGTTTCTTGAATGAATAAAGAAGAACGATTTTTAATGTCTTCTTTGTTTCAGGTACTGTGGCATCCTCTTAAACCAGGTTTTTGTACTTAATTCTTGGAACCATACAATGAAGTTGAAAATAGTCCCAAATAAGGCAACTGAGGTTCAAAGAGACTGAAATAAATCTTACCAAAGGTCTCAGAGTTTAACAAGTGGCAGGGCCCACACAGGCTTCCTTTGGTTTTGATTCCTGCTTCTGTAAATTGGGAATGGCAACGTGCTTCCGTGGTGGTTGTGAGGATCAAATTCGATGATCAATGTGCATGTATCGGTAAAGAATAAAGTGCTTACACGTAGGAGGTGTTACTACTCTAACTTGACATGCTTAGGGGCATGATGTGTGATTGGCAAAGCCAAGTCCGCTACCGGCAAAACTCAAGGAGTATGAGCGCCTAATGGGGAGAGCTTCGGAATCCCCTCCACGTCCTATAGACAGCACAATAAGATTACAGAAGAAAATCTTACGGGTTGGTAGGGAAGTAAAATTCCAGGCCTTTGATTCAATTAATTTGTCAACTATGCAACGATAATAAAACTACTGACAGCAAACACCCTGGTCTCTCACTGATTACCCCACTAATGACGCGATCAGCAGACCTTTAAATTTGGGTTAAGTTAAAGGAAATACAAAGTCCTAACTGTGAGTATCTTAAGAGACATGCTTCTTACTGTTTACTTCTTTGCTTTTTAAATGTTTGAATACTTGCATAGTTCACTAACTGAGTTTAATAACACTTAAGGTAAACACAGGACTTGAACTTTGTGTATAGCATCGATAATAATTAACTGATTCAATGAAATATTAGTTTGAATGAAAGGTGAGGTTGCAGCCTTTGGCATTAGCATCGTGCTATGACAAATGTATTAAGAAGTTTAGGAAAGTATAGTAAAATAAATGGTAGGAAATCTTCAATATAAATTATAAAATCACTTTCTCTCAATAATAGTCTAGAGATACAGAACTAGAAGTGTAAAGCACGTTAGTAAATCTCTTTGTGGGTTTGTTCAGAATACAGCAAAGGACAGTTTTTCTCCTCAATACGTTATGTTTGCAAAAGCAGTAGGAGAGGGAGGAAGTATAACTTAATTCTCTCAGAACACAAAGCAGAAATGTGTTTTTTAAAATTGAAATACAGTTAATTTACAATGTTGTGTTCGTTTCAAGGGTCCAGAGAAATGATTCAGTTATACACACACACACACGTATATATTCTTTTCAGATTCTTTTCCATTATAAGTTATTACAAGATACTGAGTACAGTTCCCTGTGCTATACAGTAAATCCTTGTCGTTTATCTATTTTATATATAGTAGTGTGTATATGTTAATCCCAAGCTCCTAATTTATCCCTCCCCCTCTTTCCCCTTAGGTAACCGTAAATTTGTTTTCTATGTCTGTGAGGCTATATTTTGTAAATAAGTTCATTTGTTTGAGAGAAAGACAATTATCATATTATATCACTTATCTGTTGAATCCAAAAAAAAATTATGCAAAATGAACTTCATCACAAAAGCAAGATATACTGTAGAACACCCCATGAACTTCCATGTGATCTTAGTCTCATCATCACAGAGAACTGGTAAACTCCTTGAAAGCAGGTTCCAGGCCTTCTACCTTGCTACACCCTCAATGATATTCACCACAGTGCTCCATGTTAAACTCCAGAAGCATTGAAAAAATTCAGAGAATACTCACACTTGGACTTAAATCCTAACACCAGGATTTCTCACTGTCCAGCTGTTTGCAGATGACTTAATCCCTCCCTGGTCTCTGGTTTCCTCATTTATAAAATAGAAATGGAACCACTGTCTTAATGAGACGAGACAGCACAAATAAAAGCCCAACATGGTGTGTAGTTCACATCAGGTGCTCAGCGATATTGGTGCCATTTCATAACCACTCCGCCATCCCCCTTTCACTTCATTTGTCTCATTTTATCCTTACAACTCCCTCTATAGACACATTTATGCCACAAATTCTAATCTGTAGAAATTTAAACCATCACTGAACTTGTGATAAAATTAAGACTCGAATCTTGTTCCAGATTTCTACCATGATGATTTCCCCACGTATCTCATTCAAAAATTAATCACTTCTTACACAGTGTTAGAGCCTGTCAACTGAAGTCTATTTCTAAAATATTTACTGGGACTTCTCTGGTGGTGTGTGGTTAAGAATCTGCCTGCCAATGCAGGGGACATGGGTTCAGGCCCTGGTCCGGGAAGATCCCACATGCCACGGAGCAACTAAGCCCATGTGCCACAACTACTGAGCCTGAGCTCTGGAGCCTGTGAGCCACAACTACTGAGCCCAAGTGTCACAACTACTGAAGCCCGCATGCCTAGAGCCCATGCTCCACAAGAAGAGATACCACTGCAATGAGAAGCCTGCACACCACAACGAAGAGTAGCCCCTGCTCGCCACAACTAGAGAAAGCCCATGCACAGCAATGAAGACCCAATGCACCCAAAAATAAAATAAATTTATTTTAAAAATTACTTAGCCTAATATATATACATACATATTTATTTTTTCCTTGGTGTTACTGGGCTTCTTTAATGATTGTGTCAATCAGGGCTTATTGTGTGCATAGTCCAACACACTGTTTGAAATAACTATTCAAACCATTACAACGTTGTGAAGGAACCACCAGCTGTAACATTACTAACGAATATTAATGCTCTTTTTTATTTGGCTGGCACTGAAATAATAGCAGTTGTCATGTAGCATCAACAATCTTAACCAGGGTACTTTGGAAAGTCATTTAAAATCTGAAATGCCCTCCAGATTACATTTTGTGGTCAACGCACAGTCATGAAGTAAGCTGTAATTGATATAGCTAACAGTAGTACTGTTGGAATAATGTCATGATAAAATGGGATTTCAAAACAACTCATTTCCCCCTTCTACTGCTTCTACTTTCATAAAAGGTAGATTAAATGCCTTCTAATTTGCTCATTTTGGGTAAAGAACAAATTTCATTGCCTTTCAATCACACTGAATGAAAAGAACAGAACTGGACAGGAGCGAAGAGAACTAAAACAATAGCAGCATATAAGTAATGAGGTAGTTTTCTGCCTTTTGAGAAAAATCCATTGTCAGAAGAATTTATGGCTATCGGCCAGAGCCACAAGAGTGACATGGTCGTTCAAATGTGACAAAATATCTAAGGCTTTAAAAAAAGTCACCCTAGCAAGGTGACTAAAGCAAATGGGACTGCTTTAGAAATATTCCAAAGCAATCTGTTGGTCTTACATGTCTATGCCATTAAAGTTAATAGAACGCTGCACACATCCTTCCGTAACTCATCATTCATGCATGGTTTAGTCACATCCATGCTCAGGATTCTCTCTAGTTTATGTAACTGTGATTACTTTTTAAAATATCAACACGAAAATCTCCATTTACTAAGGCAGGCCGTGTGTATGTTCTTATACACAGAGAAGTAAAACCTATTGATAAACAGGTATCCTGTGTGGTAATGACCCCTCTTGTGATCAATTTATACTAATGATATCAATAACTAACTTTCTTGAGCATTAACTCTTTGCCAGTTTCTTTTTTTTTTTTTTTTTTGCGGTACGCCGGCCTCTCACTGTTGCGGCCTCTCCTGTTGCGGAGCAAAGGCTCCGGACGCGCAGGCTCAGCGGCCATGGCTCACGGGCCCAGCCGCTCCGCGGCATGTGGGATCTTGCCGGACCGGGGCACGAACCCGCGTCCCCTGCATCGGCAGGCGGACTCTCAACCACTGCGCCACCAGGGAAGCCCTGCCAGTTTCTTTTTAAATGCATCACATGTACTCTCATTTCATCTTCAGTCTAGCACTACGGTATAGTTATTATCATCATCTCCATTTTATAGATGGGGAAACACAAGGTCACATAGCAAACAACAAGCTAGGATAGGAATCTAGGCTGTCAGACTTCACAGCCCATATGCCTAACCACTGAACTACTGGCTCTCAAGAGTATATCAACAGTATATGCACCATTCCTTATTTTAGACATAAAAGTATTTAAGTTTAAAAAATGACATGTTTTTAACTGTTCATCTTTTTCTTTCCTAAAACAGAAAAGAGGGCATAATTGGCAAAGCACGATAGGCTGCAGGCTATAGATCTGAGAACTCTCAAAAGCAGTAACGATCAGGGAGAAGACCTTGGATGGTCTAATTGAAGGCGCGCCATCCTTCCTCTTCCAGTGTGTTCTATCTGATATCAGTCTGGCTACTCCAGTCTTCCCAGTGGGGGATGAAGAGTGGACATGTACTGAGTCCACTGTTTTCTCTCAAGCAGGTCACTCGTGACGGGTGAAGAAATGAGTCCTTAACAACCTAGTATAAAACTTCAACTAGAGTCCCAGGGAGTGGTACTAACTGACAAGATCTTTGACTGCAACTGACAGCTATCTGTCTCTGAAACACCATATTCATGATACAAAGCAAGCCAAACAAAGATGAAAGAATTTTACAGAATGCTAAGGCATTACTGAGGTACAGACTACAAGAAAGAAGCACGCACACGAGCAAGAATTACCATGCATGTGTTTTCTTCAGATAATTAGCTCATTTAAGCCAAATGTATCTACTCTGTGACTGGAAAAGACCTGAAAAATCTCCTTTATCCTTTTCTGAATTCTTTCAACATCCTTGGCATATCAAGAGGTCTGGGCCGGGTAATCAGAGTCTTTGCACCTTTAAAATCCAGGGAGTGAAATAAACGTGGTGGAACTAGGGAAATTTCCATGGCTTGTGGTTAAGGGTTTGTATATGGGAATATGTGGAGGCACATCTTCCTTACCCTGGTGGGCTCCATTTTCTAATGAAACAGTCATTATCCAGAGAATTACAGATTCCTGCTGAAGTAAGAACTTGTAATTTGTCTTTGTTTTTTCTCTTTTGGTAATCAAACAACAACAAATGCACCTGGTAGTATTTTCACTAAACGTGGACTGTAGGATCTCAGTTCTAAATTCTGAAGTAGTTGTTTAAGATCCCCAAGCATTTAAAGATCACTGTTTTTCTACTGCTTAACCACATTTTACAATCAACACTAAAAAAATATAAAGCCTTCTTTCAAGTGTTCTACAAACATTCCTTCCTTGATAATGTTTTTATCCACATGTGAAAGAGAAGAGGCGGAGGATTAGAGGGCTGACTGAGTTCCCGGGTGATAGACCAGGTCCATGTGTTTTTTGTTTTTTTCACAACACTCACATGTAGGCAAAGGTCTAGAATCTGATAACTCAAAGGCTGACTGAGGATTTAGCCAATGTTCTATTTTGATTAGGACATCTGAACTTGGAGAGGTTCAAAGACTCACCTAAGCTCCTACAGATACTTAGTAATAGGACAGTGTGACAGTCTGGCTGTCCTGAGCATATTCTACAAGCAAACTCTGGTTTAACACAAAACATGCAAACAGTGCTCTTCAATGAAGCTTTTTTAAAGCAACGTTACCAAAGTTCTCTCACAGAACTTTCACAACATGCATGGGCTGCAGTGCAGGTGTTCTGTTTGTTTTTGTTTTCTTCTTCTTTGTCTTACATCTAAAGGAAGGGGACTGAAAGAAGAAAAAATGCAGGGTTCTGTGGAAGCGGATGTAGAGGAGAGCGGGTGATGGCAGAGTGAGGATGCAGAGAAAACATTCAGGAAAAGCTCTCAGCACAGAGCAGGACCCGGTACACTCTATGCCCAATAATTCTCACTTCCCTTCCTCCACTAGAAGAGGACAGAGTAAGACCTGCATGTGATTTTCTAGAAGTTAAGGGCTTTAGAAATTGAGATTGAAAATGAATGAAGTACAGCTAAAATGTGGCGCTCCCTACTCTGAAAATCCGTATCTGTCTCAGAGGGGAATTTCTGTCTCTTGGATTTCAAATGCACTCATCTTTAAAAAACAGAAATATGTATATCATCTTAAGACTGATTTATGAGCCCAGCAGTAGGGGTTGATCATCAGCAAACCTAGCATGGTAGTTTAGATCGTTAGTCTGAGAAGGAGAAGGACTTGGATTCACAATTAAATAGTATCTTTTACACTTGACTCACCATTTCAAATTGTGTAATACATGTGCTGTTAATAACTCAGTAAAACAACTCATAGATCATATGCATGATATCACTGGTGATCAAAGTAATCGTGAAATTAGGTAGTGTCATTACTCCCATTTTACAGGAATAAAATCTCACAGAGCTTACATGATTCACCCAGGTCACACCACCATTAAATTCGTAAAAATGAAATTGATCTCAGTTCTTCCACCCCCCAAATGCTGTGCAATTTCTAAACCCTAGGGAATTGGTGCGAAAGGTATAGGTATACAAACACAGATGTATCCCTTGTATCAATAAGCAAACTTCTCGAGATGCATGTGATATAATGGCAGAAGAACGTTATTTTCGTCTATAACCTGGTGAGCTCAAATAGCAATCCTGTGCTTCTCAGAGCCTGCACTTGGCAAAACTTAGCACAATAACCTAATGTGTGCACGCCTCTGAATGTGCTTGCCTGGAACCAGGGATAGAATTGTTCTGATTGTCCCAGATGACTTGCCCACATCTTCCTGGTACTTGATTTGAGTCGTGAGCAGAAGCAGCATGCCATCCCTTAGAATATGGCTGCTTCACTCTAATCTAATAAATTTGGAGTGATTTCTGGTGTGGGTACAGATTCATTCACTCCCCAAAGGGACTCGGACAATGAATACCCTACAGCCTAGGACAGAAGCTTGTAAACAGCTTTTTGTTTGTTCAAGAGTCATGGAACACTGAGAATTTGATAACATCTCCGAATCTTCTTATAAAAGTACACATCACGTCAAATGGTGCACAAAAATTCTAAGAATGTCTGGACCTATAAAGCCTGCCCACAGACACCTCCTGATTCAGAAGAAGCACTTTTGCTGTGGAGGGAAAAAAAAAAAAAATCTGTACCCATATTTCAACAAGATACAATAACTTTGTTCAGATACTTCTAAAGTTGGGTGAGTCGCTTCTACATAAAGAATCCTCTATTCTGCAATCTTAGGTAAAGAAAGGGGTTTTGTCAAAGAGCTAGTGTCAGGTCAGTTCTAGAAGGATGCCAGACCTTTTGTCAAATAACAAGTACTAAGTAATGTATCTCGAGAATTTCACTGAATTGGGAAATGGACAAGGAGTCAGCACAAACATGGTAACAACAGGAACAAAGCAGAGATTAGCGGAGAAGCACAGGTGGAGAGAGCCTGGATGTCAGCGTAGGGCTTCCATCAGCCAAGACACACACCAGCTACGCTGGAAGAGGTTCCACAGGAATCCAGCCAGTGGGCTGTGGAACATCCCCAAGATGAGAGGTACCCAACAGACACCTGCAGAAACCTCACCCTCCCTGAACTCCTCAGTCATGATCGGTGTTTAGCTGTAAAGTCAGATTCAGAGATAACAACAAAAACATAATGTAACCGATGGTCTCCTTCACCTGACAAAGTAAACAATCTATAGGAAGGAAGGAGAAGTAATTCCAGTCTGCTTGGCTCCCTGAGTGTGTTATAATCCTTTGTTTACAAGCAATAGAAATTTAAGCAGACTTGAACAAAATTTCACCTTAAAAACAAAAGGGAATAAGATTCAAAGAAAAAAAAAGAAAAGGGAATTTTTTGGAAAGACGTGCATGCTTGAGAATCACAGGGAGACTGAACAGCATGATCATGTAAAGATAGGAATCAGGGAAGCTCCGAGCACTAAGTAACGTAAATCAATGGACACTAACCTTAAAGAAAAATGTAGCTCCGATTGTTTTCTATCTTTGTGTCTCATTATGTAAGATTCAAGTTGTGGAGCAACAGAATATGATTGGTCTAGTTTGGATCACATATTCACCCTTCAACTGGGGATGGCAATGCCTTGAATAACAGCTCCATCAGGACCATGTGGACTGAGAGACAGTCAAAAGAAGTGCTGTGTTAAAACAGGGTAGGGGATACTTGGTAGGCAGAATAACAAACACAGAGATTTCCTCCCCGGAGATACAGTGGGGAACCTTGAAGGGTACCCAGACTCTTTATGACACTGTCAGCTCCAATAAAGTTAATGCCATATGTCAAGAGCTCTAAGCAAGCCTGGATGTTAGGAAAATCTGGTACTAGAATCTAGTTTCTGCTATCTGAACCTAATTTTTGGATACATCAACTGTATTTATTGCATGGTTCAAGGCTTTCTACACACTGAATCTCAATTTGTATGATTCACAAATACAAAACATGATCAGGAAAAGACCACATGCAGAAGGGTGGTTGTAGGAGATTTTTAAACAGTGGCATTGAGCAGTAAGTTAGTTGCTCTGTGGCTCCATTTACTGGAACTACTGTTGAACTGCCAAGATCAAGCAGAAGTATTATTCAGGAAGGAAAGCCAGAAATAACGAACCTTCATTCAAATTCTGTTACTAGAAATGTAGATGTGTTTAACTTCAGACAGGAAGTGGAAAAAAAGTCAATACTGAGAAAAAAATTTTGAATACATATAGTCTCTAAGTAGCAACAAAACAATATAAAACCTGGCATGAACAATAAAAACAATAACTGCTAAATCAGATGAAAGCTACTAAATAATCATTACCACAATATTTAAGAGGGAATAAAACTAGAAGCAAGGGGAGCTATTCTCTGTGTCCAAAATGATGCATACTACCTAAAATTTAGGGGAAAATTATTTAGTTTGTATTAGTGAGTTTACTTTCCTGCTGCCTATTTTCACACTTAAAATGAACATTGGAGATTATGGACCAGTGAATTTGGCGCCTATGTTTAAGTGAGATAATTACATAAAACTGCATGGTAATTCTACTAGATAATTTAAAACTCAGTGATAATACACAAGTATCTTTCCTTCTCCAAGAGCCTCTCATCTAAAAATCCTTCTTGGGGCTTCCCTGGTGGCGCAGTGGTTAAGAATCTGTCTGCCAATGCAGGGAACACAGGTTCGAGCCCTGGTCCGGGAAGATCCCACATGCCGCGGAGCAACTAAGTCCGTGCGCCACAACTACTGAGCCTGCGCTCTAGAGTCCGCGAGCCACAACTACCGAAGCCTGTGCGCCAAAAGCCTGTGCTCCGCAACAGAAGAAGCCACCGCAATGAGAAGCCCGTGCACTGCAACAAAGAGTAGTCTCCCATTCGCCACAACTAGAGAAAGCCTGTGCGCAGCAACGAAGACTCAACACAGCCCAAAATAAAATAAATAAAATAATTTAAAAAAAAAATCCTTCTTACGCTTATTTTCTAGCTTACTCTTTGATTATTAAGTGCCTTCCCGTTAATTCTCACAGATCCTACAGTAATGTCAAGCCCTGGCTATACTCACAGTTCTCTTTTACAGCCATAAAACTCTTCTTTATCCATATGCTTTGTACCAGCTGACTCCACCACCCAGGAAACAGATGACTGGACAGAGAGTGGGTACTTGACTAAGGCCTGTCCGTGGACCGGCTGTTAGTTTATAATGCAGGCCGGCCTCAAAAGCATTTGCCAAACCAATCAAATCTTCTTGGACTTTGAATGGGTGACAGAATCAGCACATGGCAAAGTGGCACTGAAGAGTGTATGAGCACACGTGTGCACACACATACACTCACACACACATGCACATGACAGTAGATATCACGATGTAATAAAAGCTGTGAGGCTGAGGCACGGCAAGTATTAACAATAGAGTAGAAAAAACAAAGCAGAAGGTTAATAAGGTGACAGTGAAACAGTAAAATAGTGAACAGTGAGGGTATGCTCTTGAGGGCAGCAATGAGATCAACGAACCGGTAGGGCATGAATATCTCCTTTAAGGCATTCCAGCTCCCCATGAGCCTTGGACTAAGTGGCTGTGGCTACAATTCTAAATGGTATTCCAATTTTCAGGAGTCCAAGTTAAGCAGAAGATAGGACCATTTCCTGCCTTGCTGACTTCACCATGAAACATCCCGTCTGAAGTTCTTCCTCAGTGATTAAGGATATTATAACACAAAGAAATATCCGCAAATAGTATAAGAGGCATGTTGGGGAGAGATAAACTAGTAACACGGGGCAATAGGCAAACATAAAGGAGAAAAGAAAATGAATACAAATTATTGAAAAGATTGTGCATTCCTGAGCATTTTTTTATTTTTCATTTTTAACATCTTTATTGGAGTATAATCGCTTTACAATAGTGTGTTAAGTTTCTGCTGTGTAACAAAGTGAACCAGCTATACATATACATATACATATATTCCCATATCTCCTCCCTCTTGTGTCTCCCTCCCACCCTCCCTATCCCACCCCTCTAGGTGGTCACAAAGCACCGAGCTGGTCTCCCTGTGCTATGCGGCTGCTTCCCACTAGCTATCTATTTTACATTTGGTAGTGTATATATGTCCATGCCACTTCCTCACTTCGTCCCAGCTTACCCTTCCCTTCCCCACATCTTCAAATCCATTCTCTACGTCTGTGTCTTTATTTCTGTCCTGCCCTTTGATTCTTCAGAACCTTTTTTTTTTTTTAGATTCCATATATATGTGTTAGCATACAGTATTTGTTTTTCTCTTTCTGACTTACTTCACTCTGTATGACAGTCTCTAGGTCCATCTACCTCATTACAAATAACCTGAGCATTTAATTTTAAAGCGCAACGGTGTAAAACTAAAGAGTTTACTCATCCATGTTCTTAATAATTTGAGGTGAAATAAAAAAAGATACTGTTTGTATTCAATAGATGACAGACCTTTCCCAGAACTTTGATAGACAGTGAAGTCCAGGCTCTTTATCAAAGGAAAATTAATACAGAAATGTATTATTCTTCGGAAAAAGGGAAATTTAGACTCTAGGATATACTGAATGTAGTAAACAGTTCCTATAGTATATATTTAATGATGAACTGTTTATATACAAAATGGTAAAACCAACAAGAAACAAAAAATATCAAATTCTTATAAGAAGAGTGGGATGTATTACAGCAACAAAACGTTGAGATGGCAGTTCAGAAAACCTGTGTTTCTATTACACAGAACTAAATATTTGGGTTTTTGTTTTTCCACTTTCTATCATTTGAAAATAGAGGTATCTTTTCCAAAGTTGTCAATCGTAAGATGATAAAGTTTCACAGGCATAGACTGTGTCCTGTGTTAAAACTGTTAAAATCAAATGCTTATTTGATGCCACGGACTACACTTAGGACTTGGTGTTTATCATTTTGTTTAATCCTTACAATATAGTATGATGTAGTATTATGGATGTCTCCATTTTACAGATGAGGATACTGAGGCCCAGAAAAGGTGAAGCATCTTGTCTAGGATCTCATAGCTTACAACTGCACAGCCAGAATTCAAATCCAGGCTGCGGTGTCTTAAGACAAAGTCGAGGCTGTATATCAGGGGTAGGCTCTATCACCTTCAGAGAATCAGCATATGGAGGTACAGTCTGGGTACCACACAAATGCATCTGACCAAGGGAGCATGGAAGCGCTGAAACCCACTGCTCTCCAAACTATGTGCCCTGAAGCAGGGCTGCATTAGTCTGGAAGAAGTGGAGCTTTTTCTTTGCACAAATATTCTTTGGTTGATACGCCCAGAAAGATGCTTCCTATCCCATCCACCTTGAGACAGCTCCATGCGGCTGGCAGCTGCCCGGCTGCCTCTATTTAGAGGGTGTCCAAGTGTCTCTGACTATTGCACTGATCCTTGCCCTGCTCAGAGTTTTTGCCCCAACTCCCAAAGGAACACTGGAAAGTGCCCCTAACTTACGTCTCTTTGGTTTGTTTTACATGAAACAAAGCTGCCTGACCTGAAAAAGCACTTAAAACTGTTGTTTCAATATTATAAGTTAACTTGCGGATCACTTTACCTTTTAAAAGTCAGAGCTCAGTGGAACAGATTGGTGGCTGGCTTTCTCTTACAGGTCAGGCCAAGCCCTTTAGAGGCAAGAAGGCTTGTTTCTCCTGTATGTGTGTTGATGTTTTTAAAAAATATAATCAAGGTAAATAGATTTAAGGAATGGTAGCTAAAGAAAAACAGGAGGAAAACAGGGAGAAAGATTACAAGGTGAAAGAACCCAGACAAACAGCTTTGAGAAAATAAAGACCTGATTCAACCTCAGTACATTTGCATTTGGTGTGCTTCTTCCTCAACCAGTTAATAGATTTAACAATTGAATGAAGAACTTCCAGGGACAAGAAAACCTACCAGCTTTCACTTTACCTACATAATGTATATGTTGTTTAACCAGGACCTACAAGACATTATTCACCATTATTAAAGTACTATGTACAATGTTAACAATTCAGCTATGGTAAAACTTTGGCAGAGAGTACCATCTTGTAAAACTTCCAGAGGAATAATCCTATTTATTTTGCTAAACACAAGCATGGCTAGATTATTCCACTTGAAATTAAATCTTATTTTTAAAATAACTACTCCATATTGTGTTCCTGTAGTTATTTCTAAAAGTCAAAACTAAGTACTTCTATTATTTTCTCAAATTCTACAAACTAGGGCATGATTGAAGTTACTAGGCAATTTGACCTTTGAGTTCATTAAAATCAGAAACTGTCTTAATCAGCTACATATCCTTTGTTCCCTGCACACTGCTTAGCACCTAATAGGGCTTCCGCCTCAAGGACGAAAACCTCTCTGCTTCGCATTCATTAAACCAAGTCCTTGAAGTCCCAAAATGGCTTAGCCTTGCAGTCCAGAACCAGATTCAAGAGGTCAGAAGAACAAGTAGCTATCTACCAATCTGCATGAGGCTTATCAGAAAAAAAACACCTCCCCAAAGCATCCAGATGCAACCATGTCTAGAGTTGTGGACTGTCGTTTTTGTTCCCTATAATATTCTTCTAAATGTTATTCAAAGAGCTCACATGAAGCCATGGATTGCCAAATCCGAGTTGATTAGATTGCTTCTCTAAACCCAGGAGAGCTGGATTCTATCCCAAACACAAAATCAGTATTTCCTGCAGAGAATGAACAGAGTCAGAGAGCAGAAACTCTACAAGACCCCTACCTGGACTCTAGCACATCCTGTTCCCACTGCTCTTCTCTACCAGAAACATCAACCCCAGTGAACACAGCCTGATTAACACCCACCTTGTAATTATCATTCTTTGGCAAGTCTCTCATTATTCATCAACATGGCGCTGTGCTACTCTAACAGCATCACACATCTTAGCTGTCATTTTACGTTAAACAGACTGATTTTTCATTAGTCTTTTTTCTCACTAGTCTAGCAGCTGCAAAAGGGCAATTTTTTCACTGTTGTGACGTCAACACCTCATGTCATACCTGAAATATAGTAGGTACTTAATTGATATTTATTAAATGATTGAATGGATGACTCATTGGAAAAGCACTGGGTAACCAAAAGGTCGTTAGGGCAGAAAATCTAAAGAGGGAAGAACATTGTTTTTTTTTTTTTTAAGTCAACTCAAGGTGTAAAGTAAGAATTAGTTATAAATCTAAGAAAACTCTGATGATCAAAGTAAAACGTTTATTTTACCAATGATGAAACTAAAGTTCAGAGAGATGAATTAATTTTATGTAGTTATCACAACTAGTGGACTTCGACATGGGTCTGAAACTCATCTCTCTCATTCAGTTACTCTTTCCATAAGAACATGTTCTTA
The DNA here is from genome assembly GCF_963924675.1 of Phocoena phocoena. NCBI lineage: Eukaryota > Metazoa > Chordata > Mammalia > Artiodactyla > Phocoenidae > Phocoena > Phocoena phocoena. Next base: position 39,510,147 of record NC_089234.1, on the reverse strand, counting down.
AATATAAGCGAATGGTCCACTATGATGAAAAACAATAGATCTATTTAACAATATTGACTTCACTTTGCTAAAACAAAAGAAGAATCAGTTGAGATTTTTTACCTCAAAAGAGCTTATTTTTAGAAACAGTGTAGAATCCTGATATATTTCTTGTAAGAAAACAATGGACTGTAGCTCCAAAGTAAATTATAAAACTTGAAACAAATAAAAAGTTAATACAGTTTTATTAATTCAGAGCATATAGTTAGCACTCAAAAATACTTCTTATAATTATGATCATTATCACCAATCACAACACTTGCAGAAAAGAGAGGCCTGAGAAAATACACTACTTGGATGAAGATGGTCTGAAGGCTGAGGTGTTTCTGGTAATGGCTGACTCAGTGAGTACCTTGGAACAAGAAATCATATCTTTTGAAGCCAAGGGTACTGAATTCTCTCTAGTTCTCAGTTTTGCCAAGGACAGCTGGCTCTGTGCACATTTCCATTAACAGAACAGGGCCCAAGGGTGAATCCTAAAATTTTTATGTGTAACTGAAACTAAAGGTCTTCTGTTTTCTATAAAGAGGATCACATGCTTCTGTAGATTAACCCATGATGACATGTTCAACAGAGTCTAACTCAGAACTATTCTGTCTGGAACTCAACTACACACAATCCCAAAGTGGCTTTGACTTCGTTTTTAAGAAGACAAGATATTTGCCTCTCATTGTGCAAAGGAAACACCTAGAAAATAAAATGAACCTCCACCCTGCCACAGGTTAGACACTTCTATTTAGCGAGTCATGATATGAAGCTCTAACAGGGCAGAATACATTTACAAAGAATGACATTATCAGTCCCAAGAGAATAACATCATTTTCTTCACTCTTAAAAGTTCTATCAGCATACCTCATGTATCAAACAAACAAATAAGCAAACAAAAACTAATGTACCTGAACTTACTAGATACTCTCATAGCAGACGCTTATATACACTGGTGAAAATAACAAATCTAAAGAACTTCATACCTAACTTGGAAATGTATTAAATAAAGCCTTAATTTACACAAAACAGCTTAAAATTTGTTGCTCTATTAATTTATTTTTCAAATGTGATCAAATTGGCCATATAGAATCCGAATTGGGTGGACAAAACACAACTATCCTGCGTCACATCTACATCACCTTTAAGACAAAACTATTACTTTCCTTCCACACTTCATGTTGGCTGAAGTATGCTGTCTTAAGCCAGGTAAACATATATGTACTGTCTTACTGAGGAAACTTTTACAACATTGCCAAAGCTCTGCATTAAATGTCTTTTTATTATAGGACTAAATTGATGTATTTTTGATAGAATCAGCACTTAGCACTTCATATTTTAGTCCAGGTGATAACCCTACTGGGAACGGAGATAATAATAATGTATAAATTAGTCTTTCTTTCTATTCTGAAATATCATTTGGATCCCATTCTCTCATTACTTTCATAAACCTGGTGAGGGCACCTTTCCTTGAAGTTATTGCCCTATATGGAAAGATATTTTCCCTCATGAATCCAAATCTAAAATGAGGCTGTAGAACGCAAAATCATCCTAGAAGTAGTGTTTCAAGTTCAAAGCCATTACAAAAGATTTAGATACATCTGCACATTCTATGGACTCGAGCACTTGATTTTAATCTGGTAAAACAACCTAAAGAAAACAATTTGCTCCATCAAAATCTTCACCTACACTCGTGAAAAAGCCTGACTTTCAGCTAAAATGGGCAACACATTTTTACCAAGTGACCTAGGGTTAACAAAATGTGTCACACTGCCTGATGGTTCAAGAGTAATGGGAAACCATCATCCACTGATTCTTTCATAGAAATGGCTAATTACAACTAGCATAACAGAAGTAAAACTATAAAGCTGAAACCTGTACTTTTTCTAAGTCCCAAACACCATTAATAGAAAAATATTGAAGGCACACACTGTTTTGAAGTCTACTGAAAATTTCCTGGTTTTAGACTTTAAAAAGCAAACATATTAGATAATAACTGAATCATGCTACATGGTTCAAATACAGGTTCTTAGTCCAGTTAACTAGCAAGTCATGTTCTATAATTACCTTTTTTGCTGCCTAGCAATATTTACCATCTGCCTTTGTTCTGGGCTGTTAATTATAGTTCTCTCCATCCCTATTCTCACTAGAGCAGTGAGAGGCAAACAGTCTTACTTCATATCTAGAATAGGTTTTCCTAAAACTCCCCTACCATCATTGATACTACTTTTGGGTTTCTCTGATGAAAGGCAATTTTACCAATAGTTAACAGATTCTGACAATATTCACCTGTTTATTAAAAAAAAGAGTTTATTTTTGTTGTTTTTCTTTTGCATCATCCACTAGTTAGAAGACACTGTGCAGAAAAACGTATAAAGAGGAAACAGAGCAATGGATTTGAAATAACTCTAATCTTCTCTGTTTTTTGAAGACTAAAAGTAACAGCAAAAGCAAGGCCATTTTAAACTCTGAAAAAAATCTACAATATGAACTGGTGCTCATTCCAACAAGGCTATCTCAAAGTTGGTTGCACGTGTCTAAGAACCAGGGATCTAGAGGCCTTGTAATTCTGGGTTAGCTTTCTAGAGGTTCATTTCAAAATACCTGGAAAGAATCCACAGTCTTCTAGCAATGGGCCATTCATTTAACTGTTTATTGAGCAAATGATGACATGTTTTCTAACAGAATTTGCCATCTGGTGGGTAAGACAGATAGGGCACAAATAATAAATGACTGCCCGCCATGGTCTTAAGGCAGAGTTAAGATTCCAATTTTGAATTCTGTGGCTTTGATAGATGTCTCTTAAATCTTGCCGAGGCAGCTTGGTTTAGGATGGAGAAACATACCAGATTTAGGAGCAAGAAAACAGGAGAATTTATTTCTTTACCTTCAACTTTAATTTTTCCCCAGAATCAAAAATTATACACCATGTAAATGAAAATAGGGAGTTATTTGCGTTGGGGGGGGTAATTTACTTTACTAGCTAGAGGATTTCTTTACTTTTTGTGCCTATTGCCTACAGCAGCTGAAAGCAGTAACTTCCTTTTTTTTTTTTAATCTCTGAAACACAAGTGCTGCCTGATCGAAGTTGCTTTGCCTGCCTTGTTATCATTATTTCATCTTTATAGAACAGAGTAGCAACAACAAAAAGAAATAGGATTTTAACTAGTCTTAGTCCTATTGAATTCCCCTGGGTGCTTTTGACACCAACATCAACTGAGTCCCCTTGTACAAGTAAAATTCTATGCTTTAAGAGCAGCTTTGGATTGGGGGAAATGAGCCCAGGGCTCAGAATGGAAATTAGAGGGACAAAGTTTTGGAGTGAAGGGCATGAGTAGTTAAGAATGGTTAAAAGTCTGAGAAAAGGGCTTCCCTGGTGGCGCAGTGGTTAAGAATCCGCCTGCCAATGCAGGGGACACGGGTTCAAGCCCTGGTCTGGGAAGATCCCACATGCCGCAGAGCAACTAAGCCCGCGTGCCACAACTCCTGAGCCTGTGCTCTAGAGCCCGCGAACCACAACTACTGAGCTCCCACGCCACAACTACTGAAGCCTGACGTGCCTAGAGCCTGCGCTTTGCAACAAGAGAAGCCACTGCAATGAGAAGACTGCACACCACAACGAAGACTAGCCCCTGCTTGCCGCATCTAGAGAAAGCCGGCGCAGCAACGGAAGACCCAATGCAGCCAAAAGTAAATAAATAAGTTTATGAAAAAAAAATGACAAAAAAAAAAGTCTGAGAACGAAGAGGGATTGAGTGGGGTGCGGGGGAGGGGTGGAGGGCCACATACCAAAATCAGGGGAGAGCATTTCAAAGTTAGGGTACTTGACAGACAAAGCTACCATGTTAGAAAGTGGAAATGTTAATGTTGGAAAATGGAAAAATAACTATTTTATTTTTATAACACAAACTACAAGTATGTGAAGTTTGGTTTATGGGGAGTCACACAATCTAACTCAACAGGAGGCACAGCCAGGGACCTGCCGGCAAAGAAGAAGTGATTTGGTAAGCTATATTTATCAAATATAAGTATTTTTGTCTAACCAGCTCTTATTGTTTACTTTTTACTTATCTCTCATAATAAATGTTCAATAAAGTACTTTTAAAGTCAGTTCAAAATACAGTTCAATTAAACGACACTGTTCAAGAACAGTTACACCTAAACTTTATTCTATACTTGGTGAAAATCCATGATAAAGTAAATTTATTTTCTTTGTGTGTGTGTGTGTCTGAAAAATAAGAAAAAAAATGCTAATCCTATTTGGAATAAAATTTTAAAAATAGCAATCAGATGACTTGTCTAAATATTCAAGAGAGTAATACTAGGAATAAGATCAGGGTATAGGACTATAATTAAGGATCAAGTTGTGTTCTAATAAATCAGCATGATTGAAATCATCTACTATGATTCATGAGATAAACAGAACTGGGTAACATTTTTACAGGGCAAATTAAGAGACATTAGTTGGCCTAAGAGAAATAGGCTTTCTTTAAAAAAACCTACTCATTCATTTTTAAGTGTACAATTCAATGGCATTAAGTAGATTCATGATATTTTGCAACATCACCGCTATTTCCAGAATTTTCTCATCATCTCAAATAGAAATTTTGTATCCATTAAACTCTTAAAAAAGATTAAACTCCCCATTATTTCCCCTCCCGAACCCCCGGTAACCACTATTCTATTTTCCATCTCCATGAATTTGCCTGTTCTAGGTACCTCAAGATTCATCCATGTTATATCATGTATCAGAATTAGAAGGAGCAGATTTAAGATAAACAAAAGGCCAGAATGATGTCTTCTTCTACTGGGCAAAATTTCACGTGGAGATCATTATCCCAAAGTGATGCTATAGCCAGAAAATCTAACAGATTTAGTGTAGATATTTTTTTAGGGAGAAAATGAAGAGGTAACAGTTGATTTAATAGACTCTTTAAATTACTGGTTCAAGGAAATCTACATAATAATCAATTTAAGACATGCCCTATATTCCAAGGTAGTTAAAAGATCTAATAAGCTTTTATCTGCTTCGTATGCAGTCTAACACTTGTCATCTACAATAATCATAGCACATTCATTCATATTTTCATTCAAAAATCATTCAAATTTTATGCCGTCCTAACTTGCTCTGAAACACGCATCTGATCATATAGCTCTTATTTAATTTCTTATAAGTTCAAGTATCTCTTGAGGAAAACATTTGATTATATTAAAAGTGTTTAAGTATATTAAGGCTTCAGGCTCTTTAATCCGTTCATTTTGATTTTTTGTTTTTTTACTGCCTGTATATTTCTTTCTATTTAGCCAATCAAAACCAAATGGGAAATACAAAAATATGGAATTAAATTAGTATCACAAAAGACTGTTTACATAGCACAGACGGAAGTTTAAAAGCGGCTCCTTTATGACTTACTTGATCAGCTTAGAATGTTAGAAAAGCTCATTTGGAGTCTTAATCAGCTGATCGTCCACTGATGATTTTCTAGATCAATTGCAAATGATCATTTAGCTATGTGTTGAAATAAAGCCTGCACACTGGTTTTTCAAAAGTGGAATATTTGGTTGTATTAATCTGATTAGTAGTTCTCCTAAGAAATAAGAAAACAAAACAAAACAAAACTCTAAAGACATTCTAAGAGTTAGCATCTGCCTTTCCAAACATAAAGACTTCCAGAAGGAGAATTTTAGTCAACTTGGTCCACTGGCTTCATCTATCCATACTCAAAATTCCTTAGAACTACTATTCATATGATAAAAATATTCAAATGAATGAGTTCCCCTGCTTCCGTTTTTAAGCATATTTACATCATGGTTGAGCAAAATAAGGCCAAGAGATAAACTGACCTCTCTTAGATCAGAGAAGGGCATAAGTATTTGTTGAATTGAAATTGGCAGAGCTAGGACTTGTACTGTGTTTGGAAACACAAAATGGTGATTCTTTCCCCAGGAAAACTTCCACTTTCACTCCATGTTCATGAAGAAGGGATAGATAGGATATCAGAGGAGAAAAGAAAAGAAAATAGGATGATTTCTCCAAGAGTTAGTCTCTATAAAGTCCAGATCGCAAAACCTAAGAGTAACAAAACATTTAGCTACAGTCCATTCAGTGTGGTTTTATAGGAATGTAATTTGGAAATACTTTCAAACTTTGCAGTCAATCTTATTATGCCTTTCACCTAAGCCCACCTGAATTACCTGTTCATTTACAGACACAAAAATCATCGCTAATTTATCAAGAAAATATAATAATAGCATCAGCTATACTACCTCTTTTTCAATAACTTAGAGGTGGCTGGACAAAGTAATGAGAATACGAAGATCCAAGTAACAGTTACAGTCATGACAAAACCATTTTAAAAGCCTTGAATAAGTCATCGACTTTCTCTAGCTGTTTCCTCATCAGTAAATGGGATTGATGACCTTTGTGGCTTCCTTACATTAAATTTTTATAACTCTACTTTTTTTTTTTTTTTTTGCGGTACGCGGGCCTCTCACTGTTGTGGCCTCTCCCGTTGCGGAGCACAGACTCCAGACGCGCAGGCTCAGCGGCCATGGCTCACGGGCCCAGCCGCTCCGCGGCACGTGGGATCTTCCCGGACTGGGGCACAAACCCATGTCCCCTGCATCGGCAGGCGGACTCTCAACCACTGCGCCACCAGGGAAGCCCCAGACGGTATATTTTTATGCTTCTACCTAGTTACACAAAGCCCAATTGCTTTCCTGAAAACAGAAACATGATTTTATATTTCCACCAATAATATGATGAAAATATAATTCTCATATTAATGAAAATGTCTCTTGCACCTTGCCCAATATCGTCATGAAAACTTTTTCCAGAATGATCTATAAAAAATGGGCAGCATTTTCCTTGACTTCTTTTTGGATTATTCTGAAGCTTGAACAGTCTCAGCTGCTTATTAGAAGTGGCAGGCTAGTTAACCTCTTTATTCTTCAAATTCTTCATTGGCATGAAAAATATACTAGTATGAAAATTATAGCATTTCATACAGGTGCTTTGAGGATTGAATAATAATGTAAAGTACTAAGCACAGTGCCTGACACAGAGGAGTACTCGGTAAATACTGGGGTCACTGAATGATTACTGACTCCTGTCTTCATCTTCATTTGGTATTACATATTTAAGCTATATAACAGATAACTTTTACTTAGGTTAGTTCATTACAGTACACACCAAATATGTATCAGTAAATGTAGTGTATCAAATGTCTATTGTGCAAGGACCACAAATGTGGAACCATTGGAAGAGTTGCTAAGTACTTCCTATTTTTTTTATTTTAGAATCAAAGAAATAATTATTGTTTACACTTGAAGACAGTCCTCTTTATAAATGTTAACTTTGTTCAAATGAGTCAGAGGATAAAGTGAATTCTGGCTCAAGGCCAGAGGAAATACTCTGATGTAATCCTGTCTGGATACCAGGGCAGCAGCCTAACCAATTGTTTCATCTTGCACAGAAATGAAACTGACCACTTGTACAGGAGGAACTCTTACACTTTGATTATTCTTGGAAGAAAAGGCTCCAGTGGCCATCACTAAAAGCAGGGCCAGTGGTCTGAGGGGTAGTGATGACTAATGAAGCCCATATTCAGTTGAACTGATAGTAAATGGCATTAGAATTTCCCTTAATCATGTGAAAATGATGTAAGCTGCTACTGAATATTTTTCAAAGCCTTACTCACTGCACCTCTTCAGCTTGGGCCCTGTTACTTTTCACCTGAATTACTGCAACAGCCTTTTAAGCATCATCCAGTTTTATTCCCGACCCTCCATCCATCTCATTCCCCCAACCATCATCATACATGCACTAATTTATTCTCCACAGTGCTTCCAGATAGCTCTTTCAATAAAAGTCAAGTTCAACGAATGGCATTTCCCTGTTTAAAATCCATTGGCTTTAAGAGAAAAAGAATTCTCTAACTCTGACATAATCTAGCACAGGGGTTTTCTAACTTTAGTGCGATGAGAAGCACCTGGGAGACTAGTTAGATCAGTTTCTCAATCAGGAGGCCTAGGGTGGGGCCTGAGAATTTGCATTTCTAATAAACTTCCAGGAGATGTTGATGCTGCTAGCTGGGGAAACACGTTGAGAACCGGTGATTTACCAAGTCATGCCTACCCACTGTGCCTCACCGCTCAGCATGCCCTTCAAACCCTCAGCTGTTATAGTTTCCCAAACTCAACATGTGCTTTCTTGCCTATGTGTTTCTGTCTACACTAATTCCTCTACCTGGCATGCCTATCCCCTGTGCCCGAAGGTAAATCACCAACCCCCTCCCCCTTCTGTTTGTGATAGCATGCATTCCCTTCTCTCCTTTTGTGTCCTTATCACATTGTGCTGTTAACTGCTGTGTTATTTACACTCTGGGCTGAGGTCCTTGAAGGCTAGCTGTCGCTTATCTTTGTATACTCAGTGCCTAGCAAAATGACACTTGGCAGGGAGCCATTCAAATGATTTTTTTCAATGAATGTTGGTAACTCTATCAGGCACAATGACTCAGAATACCTTGGCAATTTGCGACTGACAGTTGTTTTTCTTTTTTTTTTCTCTTCCACTTCCCCTCAGAGATGAGTGGGAACATCCTAAAAGAAAAGGACCTATGTGCTCCTTGTCTGCGATGGAAACAAAAAAGTGAAAAGACTACACCCACTCTCAACATACTATAGAGAGAACCAGAAGAGTATGAATGGATAGAAGAATACAGCCTGAAGCTCTGGGTCAACCGGAGAAAAGGTGAACCCGTCAAGGTCTAAGGTAGAGAGAGCTTTGTGCGGGGAACCCAGGCAAATATTCTTATTATCTAGTTTATCTAGATGATGTGTGTGTGTGTGTGTGTGTGTTTAAATTTTTAATGCCACATAGCTTTCACTAATTAGAATCCTTGTTAAACACATCAATACGTGATTATATTTCAACTTAGAGTGGAGGTCTGCACAAACAGGGTCTAACAGTAAATACAGAGGTCGAAGTCTACTGCATAGCTGGCTCACAGTGCTGTCGTCAACCAAGTCAAATACTTCCGTTCCAATTCTATATGGAAAGAAGACCTAACTCTTGAAATGTAGTGTTTTTCACACTTCTGATGCTAAGAACTTTTTATTAAAATGTCTTTCTACTGTTATTTTGAGTTAGCTTGTACCCCAAAGCCCTTAAAAGGCGATAGCAAGGAATTAAATCTTATATATAGCCCACTTGAAAATCTACAATGACCAAATAAAGTACATCTAGAGAATTGTGTTAAAATGTTATATGCAAAGCTCAAGTTCCATATAGGAAAGAAGGATCTGTATAAAAAATAAATTCAAAACTTATAAAAAAAGAAAAAGAAAGACCACCACTATAAGAATCATTTCTTAGAAAACCATTCATACTGCTGCCAATATTTTATATGTTTAAGTTAGACTGGGCCTACAGGTCACTAAGTCAACCAGAGCCGATGTGGCATTTATTGTTAAGTGTTGTAAATAATTCAAATAAGATTGTGAGAATTTTCCCACTGACTCCTTGATTGCAATGTAGTTTTAATTTAATCCTAGAACAATGTACTATTAATAGCTGGTAGAAAACAGGTGCTTAATGAATGGTAGTTGAATTAAAAGAAACCCATTTGTCAATTTTTACAATTATATTAATATGGTAGAGATATTAGCTGTTTCTGATTATCTCTCTGCAGTCCCCATATATTAGGAATGGATACAAATCAAAGAATAACTCAAATACTTTTTATTATATATTCATGATAATGGTCCTAATGTGATTTCTAATTTGTTTCCAATTATACTGCTTTTCTTTGGCAGGGGTACGCTCCCAGAAATTATATGCCAATTAGTCATGAGTTCTATTGTCCAGGTAGTTTTTTGGCTTAGCTTTTCCCTATTGGTGAGATAAACTCCTTAAGACTGCCCGAACATTAGTGTGAACCATTTCAGATAGGTCTGGCTCTGCCTTTACTTCCTTTGTATTCTGTTCATTGGAAGCTAGTCACTAGGTCCAGCCTAAACTCATGGGGAGGGGATGATACAAGAGTGTGAACCTCTGGAGTCAGGAATCATTGGGAGCCACACTGACCTCGACTATCACAATTTCCTATTAATTTTTCATGTCTTGTCTCTGACTCTTATTAATTCCTACTTTGCACTAATATTTATTTTATTTGATACTGGACTTCACACTTGTAAAGTACAATTCTATGTTTCAAGGTGCTTATGTAGTAATAAATGTAAAGTATAAAAAAAAATCCCTCTCCTCTCCAAAAACAACAAAAAACCCAAAACACTCCCAAACTCAAAATCTTCTGGTAAATTATAATTTACCCTAGCAGAAAGATGTCAGATTGAAATTCATAATTTTTAAATGTACTTTCATTTCTTTAATTATAGAGTACAGAAGTTTAGAACTTTTTAGTTCAGTTTCCAAATATTCTGTTTTTATTTTAATGATTTGAATAGGTGTTACTGCCATGACAGCATTTGTAAAGTTTGTGTACTTTTAACTTTACATTTTGTTTTTTCCTTTTCAACCGACTAAATCAAGTTACTGTACTGATACATATACTCCTTGTATCTAACAAATATTCTTTAACATCCTCTTAAGATCTAATGATACTTTAACAAGTGTGGAAAAGAGTGAAAAGCCTTATGGTGATCAGAATACGAATTGGAATTTGAAGACAAATCACCCCTTGAAGAACGATATTCTGAAGAAAACAACAGCCATAACATTGCAGAATTTAAGAATTACAGAGTGACAAAATAGTGAGCATTGGTGAATTGAGTTAAAGGATTTAGGAAGTAAAATCCTTTTGGTAAATGAGCATGAAATTGTTTCAAGCCAATGTACCTTTAATTGTTGAGGATGTCAAAGTATACTAAGTAAGCTCTGTAATTCCTTAATCAGCACTGACTTGAAATTTAACGCTTAGCTAGTCCTTAAAGGAGACGATCACGCAGTAGGGGATGGATCACTTTTCTCCAAAAAGACACTTCAATTTTGAGATTACTCAAAAAAACAAGGGGCTAGTGGTAGGTAGCCATTCAAAGGCCAAAAAGAACGGAAACACCATCCTCCAATCAAACCTTTGGCAAAACAGTGTATTTTTAAAAGTGTACTTAAACATTAAAAACCAGTGCAGGCGATTTGGAGAGGGGTTTCAAGAAACTGGAGGGATGGGTTAATAATGAGGGTAACTGGCATATCTGTGAAACGAAAAGATAAAAAAAGACTTCTTGTTCTCAGGAGAACTGCTGCCTACCAGGGAAGCCTGGCTAGGGAGAGCCCCTGTCTTGCAGTGTATTATTACCAGGTGTGAATAGCTGTTAACATCATAGACTATCACTGTTAGCAAGCTGTTACATTCTAGCACATTTTAGATGTAACATGACACTAATAGTAACTATACTTTCAAGCATAAGAAAGTGTGAACATAGTTCAAATCAGTCCTGAAAGGGAAAAAAGTATCCCCCAAGCTCCCTTTGTTTCCAAAGAAGCCCCTTTCCAGCTCACATGATGTACAAAAAAATAATAATGAAAGCAAAAAACATGCAATTTAACATGTTGTGATATTTGCTTAGTGACAGACTTTTTAGTAGAGCCTGGTGGTAGATGCTTAGGAATGCTCCCTCACTTGAACAACATCTTTAATCACTTTTTATTATACTAGGGTATCTGTATGTGGGCTGTCATTCTCTGTAATATAATTTTCTTACTGTTTATTTAAGAATCCATATACTGAGTGAGGCTTGTGAAACTAAGCTATGAAGCAATCTAATTACTTCCAAGATCTGGTACACAGGCGCTTACTGCAAATGAGATCTGTCTAACCATCTTCAGGGGGAGATTTGTTATTCAAAACAAGAAAATCCTCGAGGCAGGAACCTTGTTGTCTACTCATCCTGTGAATAATTTCAACTGGTTTCTTTCCAATAATTGGAACCCCAAAGGAAATGTTCCAGGTGTTTATCAGCGTAATGACAGTCAACCAAAAATGTAAAGAGGATAACCAGGACACTATTTTCTCTTTATTAAAAAAACAAACAACTGATACCTATTAATGTATCTAATAACGTAGCTGAACAGGAACCTTAGTATGAAGGAAGTCAATTTCACTATAAACCTTGAGTGAAAGGCAGGTGTTAGATTTTCTAGTTGTCTAAGAAAACTGTTGGCCCTATTCCTTAATAATGTGGGGAAGCATTAAGCTCAACTTCCCTAATAATCTGGTTTTAATTTTGCATTCACCTACTGAAAAGTATTGGTACATATTCCTCTTTGCTAGTCAATTGTAATTATCTCTGTCTTTAAAAGAAAAAAGCAATATGCTCGGTCAAACTGGGGAACTTAAGAACAGCAACAACAAAGATGTTTCCAGTAAAGAAAAAGCTATGAGTTTTTATATAAAGTTAAAAAAGAACCAGAAAAACAAAACCAGACATCACAATTTAGATTTGAAAAGCATTCTTTGTTCAGTCAAGTTAGGGGATATAAATTTATAGGGCATATTCCTAACTTCCCAGGGTTAATTCATAGAGGAACTTTGTATTAAGTAGCGAGTCCTCTTCTGTCTTTAGCTGAAGATGGTATTTAAGGTGAGGGCTTCGACCATTTTGGTGAGTTACTTTTCCTGGGTCTCTCCCATGTGTACATGTTATTAAATTTTGTTTTCTCCTGTTAATGTGGCTCATGTCAATTTAATTCTTAGACCAGCCAGAATGACCTGGAAGGGTAGAGGGAAATTTCTGCCTCCCCAACAGTGGGAAATCACTCCAATTCCTTATATCAGTATAAGTATATCATGCCTGCCTCTAAGTTTTTCAAGATACTTCCAAGAACTCTTTAAAGTAATGTTTGTCAAGTACAGTCATAATAGGAAAAGCTAATTTCCCCTCCAAGTTATGTGTCAGGATTATTGCAGATGAACTAAAAATGTTTTCTTTCCATGATATATAACCTTCTCCCTTTACAAAAGGTCCTTGAATGCTGGCAGGTGATTCTGTGAGTCAAATGAGCATGAAAGTTCAATTCACAATTAAGATACTTGAAATTCATTTCAAGGTTTCATTTAAAACGCTTAGCAGAAAATATTAGCACTAACAGAAAAAAAAAAAAAAGAGCCTTTCTTTATTATTAGTGAGTTCCGAAGTTACTATGATTTCTCTTAAGAGGAATAAAAATAGGCACTGATGGCATTATACCAATAATGAGTAACTTGGTATTTGAAATTTCAAGTAAAACCATAATTAATGAGGAATTTTCTAATCAACATACATTTAAAATAATGTATTCTACTGAACCACAGAGACTGAATAATACAGCAGCGTTACGCTACACAAATATTGAAAGTTCCTCTATTTTTCTTTTTCTCCATACCATCCAATTATATCAAACTGATTTTTTTCAAAAGGTAGATTAATTCTACTCTGTATGAGTTTTACTAAATGCCATATACATTAGACATTATGTTTATTTAATACTACTATATGTTTCTTATCTTGATTGGTTTTCTTTATTTGCAAATGTATCCACATACTTTGATACTAGGTGGGCCTTCAACTCTTTTCTTCAATCCTTCACATACGTACCCAAGTACTGGAGAGAAAATGTTCAGAATATTTTCCTCATTTGTTAGATCTCTATTCAACATTTAGATACACCCAGGTTTGGGCCTCCGTGAAAAATAGCCAAATCAAAAGTTTTTGTAAAAACTATGCTCTTTCTCAATAAAAATTGGCTTCGGTGTTTCTGTTCCTTAATAAGTCTTCTAAAATCCATCTTTCCTTTATCCTTCTGACTGTTCACTGGACCTCAAAATCCACAGCCATACTAGCCATTTAATTAGGAAAGGTTAAGGCCCAAAAACACTATTTACAAATCTTCCCATATTATCAATAATCCCTATCAATACCTTTCTGTCAATATTCTCTATGCTCTAAATGATCTGTTGTGAAAAAGAAAATGTGTTTTATGGCCTTCTACACACCACAGGTTCAAAGTCAAAAGTTCACAGCTAATCCATCATGGCCAAATCCAAAAGACACTTAGCCACTGGTCTCCTGAGCATCATTCTTTTAAGTCTTGAGGAGATAATTTTAGCTATAATACCATCATTCTATTGGGTTGGCCAGAAAGTTTGCTCAGCTTCAAGTTAAAAAAAAAGACACATTTTTCATTTTAATGAAGAACTTTATTGAACAACGTATTCACTAACTGAACGAACTTTTTGGCCAACCCCATGCTCCAAAAGAGAACTTTTGCAGAGCTGTGAAAGTACCATGGAGAATATAAAAAGGATGAATTTTTAATTACATGTTCAAATTATAAGCCTAATAAGTTACCCTTTTGAGGGGCCTCTGTGGACGGACACTTCTTATCTGTAAAAGAAGGTAGAGGAGTACCTCCGTGAACAGTTATGGAATGACTTGCTTACTCAGAACATTTCTGAAAAGAAAGATTATATCAGAAAGCAGCTTTAACTGTATTGTAGGTACCAGTTTATGAAGTTCACCTTAAAATCTGAAAACTAACCTGAGAAAATTACCACATGTATTAAAACATTTTCCCAAACATTAGTAACAATTGAACATCAGTTTATAGGAGAAGCAGTGCAACTTTGTTCACCCAAATTTCCTAAATTTATATGTCTTAATAGTTCATCTGGAAGAGAAATCTAGTACCTACTTAACTAATGTTCTGAGACAATGCCATGGTTGTAAATAAATCAAGCTTGCCAACATTTAATTCTCTTGGAAATGATTCCGCTGAGAAATTAAACTCAATCAACAGAATTTTTCCATGAATTTTAAGCCACCAGTAACTCAACTAAGTAAAACTTCTAGGTCCTAAAAGAGAATGCCGGAATGTCATGACAAACACTGGGAAAAACCTAAAATTCAAATGCTCTGAAGCTCTGCCAAGCCAACCACTAGATAAGCTGTTAAACATGCCTGTTGAAAGACATCAACTCTCATCACTACTTGCTATTCCAATTTAATCAGCCCTGTTAACAAAGGGCATGAATAATAGCTTCTAATTCAACGTATTCATGAAACGTGAATACAAAGTATTAATATTCTAGTTCAACTTATCAAGTTGCATGGACCAAGGAGAATGTGTACATCAAGAGCAGAAAAGAAACCATTTTTTTTTTTTTTTTTTTTTTGCGGTACGCAGGCCTCTCACTGTTGTGGCCTCTCCCGTTGCTGAGCACAGGCTCCGGACGCGCAGGCTCAGCGGCCATGGCTCTTCCAAGACCAGAGCACGAACCCGTGTCCCCTGCATCAGCAGGCAGACTCTCAACCACTGTGCCACCAGGGAAGCCTGAAACCATTTTTTTTAATGGCAAAAATTGAACAGATAAAAATTGGAAGACCAGAATTGGAAGAAAAGACACAATAATGTTACCACACAAGTGAAAAGCTCAAAGAGAAAATGAAAACAAAATCCAGCCACCTTGCCCCAAAATAAAACCTTAAAAACCAACAGCAGCACATACCAACTATAAAGAAATGATTAACGTTCAGAATTGAGCACGTGCATTAAAAAGCAGAGTACTGTGATCTTACCTCTCAAGACGTTCAAGAAGACAAAGAAGGAAGTACAAAACGTCCTAAGTATCCTTTCTCGGTAGTGGCATCAGAAATGATTTTTTTTAATCTTTACAAATATGTTTTTTCTAAATATATTATTTTGATGATCAGAAAAATATTTTTAAATGTAAAAGACATATTAAATTAATTCAATAAATATTAGAAAAAAAAGTCATTACGGAAAAAATATTCCTGCTGCTGTTATAATTATTTGCTGTTGTTCATGCCCTAAATTATTCTGATTGAAAAACAGGAAGCACAAGTAGGAGATTCAGAGAATGAGTAAATAAAAGATTCCATCCTTCATTTAGTGTTTTTCTTTTTAAATCTAAGACTCCAAGTATCTTGATCTGTTTTTAAAAAGCCCCCACTAGAGCTCATTTCCATTTTTATTAGTACTATAATTATAGACAAAGAGTTAATTCTTTTTTGTTGTTGTTTTTTGTTTTTTTTTGCGGTACGCGGGCCTCTCACTGTTGTGGCCTCTCCCGTCGCGGAGCACAGGCTCCGGATGCACAGGCTCTGCGGCACGTGGGATCTTCCCGGACCGGGGCCCGAACCCCTGTCCCCTGCATCGGCAGGCAGACTCTCAACCACTGCACCACCAGGGAAGCCCGAGAATTACTCCTTTATGGCTGTTTCTTCTAACTCAAGTTTGAGTCTCAGAAGATGTTTAGCATTTCAGAAACTCTATTTCTAATATCTTGATAATCTTACAACTTCATGTATTACATTTTGCACCGCACACAGTTTGAGTTATCTCGCATTGGTGAGAGTCCCATTTCCTCTTTTTTTTCAGCTCACTCTGCTTCCTGTTATACTCAAGCTTTGTGGATACTTTTTATTGGCTGTCAGTGGCAAATTCCATATAAACGGCTAGATTTCTGCCTCCAACTATTAAATGACAATGAAAGGCAATGAATATCCACAATTTCTCGGAGTAACTAATTTTAGGGAAACCAGAAATTGCTAAATTCAATCCATAGATAAAAGGCCAAGGCTCTGCCCAGATGATAAGAAACTTGACTAGTTGCTGGGGTGGGGGTAGGAGAGGCAGGATTTTGATCATTCTTACGAGAATGATGGCCATCACCATTGTGACTGTCACCAGCCTCTTTATCCAGAAAGAATGTGGTAAATATAGAAGAGGTTAGGTTCCTTCCTAAGACAATCAAAGGAGACAAAGGAATTGGACAGCAGAAGTCTTAAATTTCCAGGCTGTACCTTAAGATAAAAACGATGGGTGTTGTTTATCTGAAATACTATTTTTGAAAATAATTGACACTTGGAAGGCATGGCCAATAGCCATATATTCTTAATTTGTCCAAAGCCTTGATGTACTAGGTGCCTACTCAAGCCTGTGCAAACACCCCACAAACATGCACAAATATTTCTTGTGGAAGTCCAGAGAATTCTGCCCAGGAGGTAAGTGATAACAATAGGAGTTCAGACAACATATTAATCCTCTATTTCCTTACAGTCCAAAATCTTACCTCTAAGCAGAAGTATTGCATTGGAATGCCCAGCTCATATAATCTAATCACCGTCCCACCTACCTGTAGTTTGGTTTTGATGTTAGTGTTTCCTGCATCAGTTCATTCAAAGTACACATCTGAACCAATTTGGCAGGGTAATCGCTGTGGTGGAAACAGTGGTATCTCAGGATGTGGGATCCGTGCAGGGACCTCAGGGTCTGGGGACATGGTCCCTTCCCTTTCTTACACTTCTCGACCAATGGATTTCAAACTGTGCTCTTGGTTCCTCTACAGTACTTCTCAGGGTCTGAAAATAATGGAGGTCCCAACTACCTACTGAATTCTTTCATGCTTTTATAGTTTCAGTTGTGATAACAACTGTAACAGAACAGTAGGTGTTCACTGAATGTATTACATGCTACACTAAGTCTTTAACAGGCATTCCCTTATGTCATCTTTGCCATAGTCTTAAGGCAGGTTCTTAACCATTTTAAAGGTAAAAGAACTGAGGCCCAGGAACATTAAATTATTGTCCCAAAGGCACACAACTAGTAAGTGGTAGAGAATCTGAATCCAGGTAGTATGATTACAGATCCCATACTCTGAACTGTCTTCTTTCATGCTGGCACAAGTCTACAGAGCCTGCTCATGCCAATCCACAGTGATTTCTCTACCCCTCAAAATTCCTCTAAGTCTCCTGTTTGCCAGAATCCCTTATAACCTTTCTCTCTTTGTGCTGTACCTCTAAGTAGATTCTAAATATCTTAATTGCTCTCCAGGTGTTTGGCAGTGACTCATGAGATTTGGTAGGAGTCTAAGAAATCCGTTATGAATAACAGTACAGATGAAGTTGGATCTTCATCTATCGACTTCCAAAAAACAAAGTTTGAGACGATGTAGTTCATTCAATATCTTACAGGGGACTGTCAAGGAGAGAGGTATAGTTTAGCAATCCAGATGTGTGACCTTAAGGAAGTTTCTTAAGCCCCCTACAGCTCAGGAAGTTTCTTAAGCCCTCTACAGCCCTCGCCTGTGCAATGGTGTTAACTCTGCAATGGTGTTATACTACCCTGTGGTGCAGGACCATTGCGAAGGTCAGAGATACTGCAGATAGCCAACTGTAAGGACACAAAGATAAAGAATTACCACTCCTTAGATACTCAAAGTAAACCCGGATTCAACCAGAGCAGTGTTTTTCAAACTGTGTTACCTGAGCTGAACTTAAAACTGCCATAGAAGTACTTAATCCAGGGGGAGGAGGGAGAAGAAATAAAGAGTAAGGGGATGTAGGGCCAGTGGATGGGGCTCCCAGAGGCAGGTCTGTAATCAGAAAAGCCTGATCTCATAAATTTCATACACAAACACACTCCATGAAATTTATTTTGGAAATAAAACAAAGAATTCAGTTATGAAGATAGTTTTAACAATACTGTTTGATCCCACTCAGAAAACTATAGACAACAGTGTTTTCAAGTCAATGAAAAGCTGCTCTATTAGAAATGGGAGGACTTATGAGGGTATAAAGTGTGTATTATTAGTAAGGCAGACTGTCCTACGGAGAATACAAGTAGGAAAGAACACTTAGCTGTAGAAGACGCTGTTCGGCTTCCTGAGCCCATAACATTTCTTGACCCTTCCCTCCCTGTCTTTCTAAGAAGTGTGTACTGCCTGTCTAGGATCTACTGCCACATTCACAGTGAAAACTCAGTTCTTAACATGTTGCGGAAATCAGCTGGTTCACTTTCTTACTTACATCCTTCAACACTCCAGGCCTCAGATCTGTACACGCCTCATTTCCAAGAAACTCCCCTTTTCTTTCTCAGTGACTATGATAGATGGATGTCTCTTTATCTTTTAATTATCATACACTAAGAGATATGCATCTAGGACTTCCTGGACCCTCACCATGAATTAAATCAATGACCAGCTACACCAACTATAAAGGACCTTTTCCACTATTGGTCCAATGGATTGGATTTAATCATCAGGGAAAACATTCCCCTTATTCAGACGTCACCAACTCAAGTGGTTATCTTAAATACACCCATCCACATTTGCTTTTTCACCTAATCCAACCTACACTCAAGAACATGAAAAACAACAAAATCGAACGAACCTTTTTCTTTGTTCTGTTTTCCTACCAACATGCTAGCCATCAAAGTCAACAAATCTACAACTTATTCTTGTAAACAGCATGGCCCAGCAGCCCATGATTTTTAAATTTTTTCCTTCCCTCTCAACCTGTTCTTTTCATTTTACTTCTCACTATTCTTCAAAAGAATATGCTAATTTGCACAAGGATGGTACTCTTCTACTAATTTTGTTTCACTCAAAAGAGAAAAAAAGTAACTTTTCTTAAATATCTCTGTTCAACAGCAACAAAACAAGGAAAAAAAAACCACAATGACACGAAGAATAAAACTGACTACTTATTATTGGGTTCATAATTTTCTTTTAAATACTTCTGTATAAACAATTTGATGCGTGGGAGAGTGTACTATCTTTAGGTTAATACAAATTAAGTGCCCATAAAATCTAGATTAGTGGTCTGAAACTTTAGATGCATAGGAATCACCCAGAGGGCTTGTTTTACACAGATTACTGTGCCCCACTCAAAAAATTTCTGAATCAATAGATGGAGGATGCCAGAGATTTTGCAACTGCCTAAGTGATGCTGATGGCTGTTACTGCAGGGACCACCGTGATAAACATTGTAGTAAACATTTGAAGTTCCCTAATCAAGAGTCTACACTTTAGGTGTGGGTAGTAGGCAAACTGCAGACCTGACTCAGGAGTCAACACACGTGGGTGGAGGAAAGAAGGGGTGCCTATAGCAAAGTGCTTCAATAGTGCTACCTAAATTTGTCGGAGGGTTTGTAAAGGAACTCCAATTAATGGACTCCATGACCTTAGCCTCCACTTTCTCAGCCTCCATTTTCTCATCTGGAAAATCAGGGACAACCTCTCTCACCTATTGGATTAGCATATTTTTAGGAGCACATTAAAGAATATATGAATGACAGGTTGGAAATTATAAAAGCATTGTTATCATGACTACTTAGAAATTTATCCAGGCAGCAAAGGACATCCCATAGGAAGAGTGGGCTTCTCAAATTCACCAATGAATTGCTGAGATTATGTTTCTTCTAGTCAGAGGAAGTTCAAGGGAAAAACAAAGGCAAGCACTCCTGTCATGACTCAATTTTTTCTTTTAATATATTTCTTATGTACAAAATTTTTAAAAATTTAAAAATTTCATTTTTTAATATTGTTTATTCATAATTCCTACTTTAAAGAAATTCATTAACTAGTAGATTTATAGAAAAATGTAGCTACTTAGTGATGTCTCAAATACTGAACGATAAAATTTCATTGCATGAAACACTCATAAGTATTTAAATGCGCTGCAAAAAGCAGATCCTGCAGTTGGTTTTTATTGCTTATTATGTGTTTCTAAGGCTTTAAGCTTATGGCCTTTTCTTCATTATGTCACACAATTCATCCTTTTGTAACAGATGTACTTAATGTGTCCATGTGTTACAATTCAAAAATTAAAAAAATAAAACAGTTGTGACTTGTAATTGCTGTGTAACTTTTTTGTGAAAATAGAGTCCTTAGGCCAACAGAAATAATCCTACAGATGCACTTGTGCTTTAAAGCAAAATGAACCACCGCAGACAAAATTTAAAAGTTTGTGACAGCCGCAGCACAGCAAAGTAGTGTCAAACTCCTGGCCCTCTCTTGAAAACTAGCTCTGGGTCTCAGTGCTTCAGCTTTCACCCATCCCCAAAGCTCTGAGCCTAGAGCATCACTCATAGAATTCAAATGTTAGCTGCGTTTATTAACCATCGTTACTACTGAGCATTCAATGAGAATCCATCCCAGTGTAGGAAAGATTTTTTAAAAAGCAATTATAGAATATACAACATTGATCTATCTTAGTACTTTGCTTTTTATTCTTTCAATCAGCTGAGTAAATACTAAAATTACCTCTGATCAAATTATTGAATAAATGAATGAAGGTTTAATCTGTCAAAAACTAACACAAGCTTTGCATTGTGGAAAAGTTTTTTATGATGCAGGTCTTTGTGGGAAAATTACAAATTCTGAAGGATTAAAGAAACTGCTGGAAAAAAAATCAGCCCTCCTTGCCCATTGTTCAGATTTACTATTAGATTACCCACGATTCTTAAAAAGTAGTAATATCCCATCAGTTAGAGCCTGACTATTCTCTACATATAGGAAACACTCAAGGTATTCAATGATTGAACAATTAAAGGATGGAGCAAGAGAGTAATTTATCTAACCTTAAGAAGGAATTAAGTACTATTGCCTTCCTTAGACTGTGAGAGGGTTTTGCTTTTTCCCCCCAAGAAGCACTGCTAACATATGCCTATTTGCCAGGTCCAGTCAATACTAGACTTGGATCTTTTCTGGAAATAGTTAAATATCAATTCTAAATAAATTCTGACTATAACAGCTTCCATAAAAACACTAGGGGAAAAAAAACAAACTTCAGCCTGTAAAAGAAAACAATTGTAGTTTAATAACAGTTTTCTTCTCTGATATTCACTTTTAATCCACTTAAACAATAAAGGAATGTGAAGAATAGCTTCTGCAGCCCATTTGTTCATGCTAGTGTGTTATATCACCATTGGTACCTTATGAGTTGATTCTTTTATTAAAGAAATTTATTTCTCAGGGATTACATTACTGGATTTATGTTACTAATTTTTACGGTATTCTTTAATAGACAAATGTGACACAAAATTGTACTAGGAAGAATATTATCGAATTAGGTCACTAAACAAGTGTACCTACCTCTCCAGGGTGACGCCTTAATACACTGTTTGCTTCATCGTCCAGGATGATGACAACTCCTGGCAAGTTACTGGGCTACTCCTTCTGCAATCAGGGTCATATTTCTAGTTCTTATCATCTAAATTTATTTTGTGTTTTCCTTCAGGATTCTTGGTACAAAGCATGCATTGGACTGGGAGAAAGCGAAGCATGCATCTTTTTAACCTGCCTCTCGAAGGTAAAACAGAGACTGTCTCAACGCAGTTATCTCCTCTGCCTTTGCACCGTCACACAGGGAGCTTGACAGTATGGGGTTGCTCCCGGTCACTAAAACCCCAGGTATTAACTGCACACACGTTGATTGATTGTACTGGCAGACAATGTTACTTCACTTTCACACACAAAAATCTTTACCATAAATACATCGCTTTATGGAACTCTACGATGGCATTTCCTAAAAAGTATCTAACTGCTTCCTTCTTGATTTAGTCATCTTAAGAAATCTTCAAGGTTTACAGCCACTCCAAGAGCTTCATCTAGAATTCCTTTACATTAACAATAAAACTGGCATTCATTCCCTGTGTTCCTTTACCAATAAAAAGCAGTGTATGTTGACCGTATAGGTATAGGCATTACATTTAATAAGTGCATACAGGGATTTGAGCCATAAATTAGACTCAAATCTCCTTTTACTTTTTTTTTAATATATCACCTTATACTAAATCAGACATTTTCTTCCTTCCTGCCAATGAAATGACTAGCTCTTGTATTAATCATATTTGAATATATGTAGGCAGTAATTATATATGTAATTCTTACATTTTTTAAACAAATGTTTCTATTAAGTACTTTGCAAAGCTGAACTTGAAAGGAGCATCCTTAAAACATGGCCTCCCTCCCCCTTCCTCTCTCTGCTTTCATGTGCAACGCCGCAAACCTTCTAAATATAAATTATGTGATATAATAGTCTTCTCTTTAATACACTGGTTTACTGTTATTCACTAACAATCCAATTATTGACAGAAATGAAGCTTTCATTTCAACCTGATTATCCATTGTTTCGTGTAGATTGGTTTGTACCATAAATATTTTTATGTTACCGTTATGACAAAATGTAGTCCTCTGTTATAAGTTTTCATCATCCTGGAAAAACAGACATGACTTAAAGCTCTCAAGGTAAAACTAAAAAGTACCGACGGAATTTAGTACGTGTGTAAATGTTACAGTTAATGATTAACAAACCCACAAGCGTATCTTACATTTTGAAAGTGGTTTTAAAGGCACATTAGGATTACCATGGAGTCCCCTATTTTCTCAGGATGAAGTGAGAACGAAGGGGGTCTATATCACTATGTGTGGTATTAAGTATTTTAATATCACTACCTGTGATATAAAATTCTTACTATCTCTGGCTGTGGGATTTAATGTTACTGGGCAATGGTGCTACCACTGAAGTGTATTTGCTGGCTTTAGTCCTTTTACTCTTTCCCCCAATCATCTTTGAGGTTTTGACAGTTGGCAGATTTTCCTGAGTCAGGTTGAATAATGTAGTGTTTGAAACAGAGCTGCAAGGGAATATACGAGCCACCTCACTGCGTAGACTCAACTTAATTTTAAAAACAAACAGAAAAATCCAAACCTTTCAACTTCATTCTTAAAAAGTCTTTGACACAGTGAAGTATCTTCACTGGTCAGCTTCCCCCTGTCAAATATCTCAGGAAAGCTTAAGTATGGAAAGTTGAAAGTATTCAAACTAAAGCAGATGTTATTCAAGTCACCAACTTGTCAGATTTCTTGTAGGATGCTTAGGTTCTTTTGTGTTAGTACTGAAGTACTTTAGTCCTGAGGAATTTTTAAATACTCGCTATAAATAATCGAAGGAGAAAGAATTACTCAGATATTTTGCCCAAGCCAGTTCATAAAAGAGCTTCCACACCCACGATAGACATACTTTGCAGATAACTTTTCTATGCTAATCACCTTAATCTGGTATCGAGATGGTTTCCTACAAAGAGAGAGCTTTTAGTCTTGGGTTTTTACTGGGGTCTCTTTGAATAAGACCATTTGAATAATATACTGTCTAAGGTTTGGGGCACTTTGAGCGGGACACTCAAAGTGTGAGGAACAGACTTCAATTTATTATCTGCAGGCAAAAATTCTAATGTGTGTACAACTGAAGTTGGAGCAAAGAGCACGCGATTCAAATCCGAAAATATCCCTGTGTAGTTGGGAGAACTGGCTGTGGGAAATCCAGGTAAAAATAAGACATGTTTTTGCAAATTCACAAACAGGGTATATGCCACTTAATCTCTCTGTCATTGTAAACTAAGGGCCTTTTCCATCCTATTTGTTTCCAGTAACTTCAACGTCTCCATTTTTGTGATTTTAGAGAACCTGGGGCATAGAATTAAGGTAAAAGGCCCTGGGTTAGAGTAAATTTACATTGCTCTAGCTGTGAGAGTAGTGAAAGTGAAATCACAACCAGGAATAAGACTTAGAAAAACATGATAATAATATGCTTCCAGATATGGGAACTGAGTAAGTCAGGGGTATTCGATGGACATATTAGAAATTCCTATCCCTTATGGGGTTTGAAAATGGACGGTAACACTCTCCTTTGTTAGTATAATCCCAAAGTATTTAGACAAAAATGTGAAATTCAAACAACACTGGAGACATTGTTTGGTGTTATGGAAACCAAATATAACCACTGACTTTTTTTTCCTCTCCCCATGGCATCTGGAATGCTTGTAATTGGATAGACGCAATCAAAGTGACCATTTTCATATCACAGTTAATAAAGAAAACTTGAGCCTATTTAAGCCATGAATAACCTCAAGGCATTTGTTAATTTGTTTCCAATATAATGTTAATTTTTTATATTTTTATATCCTCATCCCTCAGGGGAAAATCAATGGTGTTGTTTTATAAGATAAAAGTAACATAACATGGATTTCTTTCCCCCTATATCACTGTGGGTTTTGTTCTAAAAAAATATTCTTCTTAGTGCTATCAGATCTTCATCCTGGTGCTACCATAATAACCAATAGTATATTGGTTATTTATTTTCAAAAGAATCCCAGTTGATTTTTCCCAGATGAAAAACAAAGAGCTTGCTTCAAACAACCGTTCTCTTAGTTGGATCACTATGAACAAGCTTATAATCGTAATTTAGAGCATATGTCAATCTATAACTTTAATAAAAACATTTTCTTTTTTGGATTAAAGACTTGAATGTAAGATCTGAAACCATAAAACTCCTAGAAGGAAACTTAAGTGGTAAGTGTCTTGATATCAGTCTTAGAGATGATTCTTTGGATTTGACACCAAAAGCAAAGGCAACAGAAGCAAAAACCAAGTGGGACTACCTCAAACTAAAAACTTTCTACACAGCAAAGAAAGCCAATGAAATGAAAAGGCAACTTTCAGAATGGGAGAAAATGTTTGCAAATCATATATCTGATAAGGGATTAATATCCAAAATATATAAAGAACTCATACAACTCAATAGCAAAAAACCCAAACAATTTGATGAAAAAGTAGGCAGAGGATTTGAATAGACATTTTTCCAAAGAAGACATAGGGATGGCCGTAAGGCACATGAAAAGATGCTCAATATCACTAATCATCAAGGAAATCCAAATCAAAACCACATGAGTTATCACCTCTCACCTGTTAGAACGGCTATTATCAAACAGATAAGAAATAACAAGTACTGGCGAGGATGTGGAGAAAAGGAAACACTTGTGCATTCTTGGTGGGAACATAAATTAGTGCAGCCACTATGGAAAACAGTATGGAGGTTCCTCAAACAATTAAGAATAGAACTACCCTATGACCCAGCAATTCCATTTCTGGATACCTATTCAAAGAAGTAAAACACTCCTTTTTTTCTTTAACATCTTCATTGGAGCATAATTGCTTTACAATGCTGTGTTAGTTTCTGCTTTATAACAAAGTGAATCAGCTATACATATACATATATCCCCATATCTCCTCCCTCTTGCGTCTCCCTCCCACCCTCCCTATCCCACCCCTCTAGGTGGTCACAAAGCACCGAGCTGATCTCCCTGTGCTATGCAGCTGCTTCCCACTAGCTATCTATTTTACATTTCATAGTGTATATATGTCCATGACACTCTCTCGCGCCGTCCCAGCTTACCCTTTCGCCCTCCCCATGTCCTCAAGTCCATTCTCTACATCTGCGTCTTTATTCCTGTCCTGCCCCTACGTTCTTCAAAACCATTTTTCTTTTTTTTTAGATTCCATATATATGTGTTAGCATACAATATTTGTTTTTCTCTTTCTGACTTCACTCTGTATAACAGACTCTAGGTCCATCCACCTCACTACAAATAACTCAATTTCATTTCTTTTTATGGATGAGTAATATTCCATTGTATGTACGTGCCACATCTTCTTTATCCATTCATCTGTCAATGGACACTTAAGTTGCTTCCATGGCCTGGCTATTGTAAATAGAGCTGCAGTGAACATTGTGGTACATGATTATTTTTGAATTATGGTTTTCTCAGGGTATTTGACCAGTAGTGGGATTGCTGGGTCATATGGTAGTTCTATTTGTAGTTTTTTAAGGAACCTCCATACTGTTCTCCATAGTGGCTGTATCAATTTACATTCCCACCAACAGTGCAAGAGGGTTCCCTTTGCTCCACACCCTCTCCAGCATTTATTGTTTGTAGATTTTTTGATGATGGCCATTCTGACCGGTATGAGGTGATACCTCATTGTAGTTTTGATTTGCATTTCTCTAATGATTAGTGATGTTGAGCATCCTTTCATGCGTTTGTTGGCAATCTGTGTATCTTCTTTGGAGAAATGTCTGTTTAGGTCTTCTGCCCATTTTTGGACTGGGTTGCTTGTTTTTTTGATATGGAGCTGCATGAGCTGCTTGTATATTTTGGAGATAAATCCTTTGTCAGTTGCTTCACTTGCAAATAGTTTCTCCCATTCTGAGGGCTGTCTTTTGTCTTATGTTTTCCTTTGCTGTGCAAAAGCTTTTAAGTTCCATTAGGTCCCATTTGTTTATTTTTGTTTTTATTTCCATTTCTCTAGGAGGTGGGTCAAAAGGGATCTTGCTGTGATTTATGTCAGAGTGTTCTGCCTATGCTTTCCTCTAAGTGTTTTATAGTGTCTGGCCTTACATCTAGGTTTTTAATCCCTTTTGAGTTTATTTTTGTGTATGGTGTTAGGGAGTGTTCTAATTTCATTCTTTTACATGTAGCTGTCCAGTTTTCCCAGCACCACTTATTGAAGAAGCTGTCTTTTCTCCGTTGTATATTCTTGCCTCCTTTATCAAAAATAAGGTGACCATATGTGCGTGGGTTTATCTCTGGGCTTTCTATCCTATTCCACTGATCTATTTTTCTGAAAAACACTAACTCTTAAAGATACATGTACCCATATGTTCATTTCAGCATTAGCTACAATAACCAGTATATGGAAATGACAGGTATAGCAATGAATGAATTAGTAATGGAAATGTGGTATATATATACACAATGGAATACTATTAAACCATTAAGAAGAAGGAAACGCTGCCATTAGTAACAACATGGATGGACATTGAGGGCATTATGCTAAGTGAAATAAGTCAGAGAAAGACAAATACCATTGTGATCTCACTTATATGTGGAATCTTAAGTTCTGGCTCTTAAATACAGAGAACAGATTGGTGATTGCCAGAGGTTTTGGGGGGAGAGGGGCAGTGAGGGGTGGGTAGAATGAGTGAAGGGGGTCAAATTGCACAAACTTCCAGTTATAAAATAAATAAGTCCTGGGGATGTAATGTACTCACGGTAGCTAGAGTTAATAATACTGTGTTACATTTAAGTCCTGGGGATGTAATGTACTCACGTTAGCTAGAGTTAATAATGTGTTACGTATTTAAAAGTTTCTAAGAAAGTAGATCTCAAAAGGTCTAATCGCAAGAAAAGAAATTTTGTAACTATGTATGGTGATGGATATCAACTAGACTTATTGTGGTGACCATTTTGCAATATATTCAAATACTGAATCATGCATAACTGAAACTAATACAATGCTATATGTCAATTATACCTCAATATATAAAAATAAGACAACTATTTTTTATATCCTATTAAAAAAAAGACTACCCACAGGTGTTAGGTTCACATTCGTTATCAGAGGAAGTCACTGGAATGTATTTATTTAAGGCCTGATACAATTTCAAAAAGTGCTCTTGTGAACAAGAAATGACTCAGGTACAGTGAGGAGCTCTTGAATGTCACCTAGGATTCAGTGATGACTGTGCAATTAAAAATGCATTAAAATGCTAGGCAGGGGCTTCCCTGGTGGCACAGTGGTTGAGAATCTGCCTGCCGATGCAGGAGACGCGGGTTCGTGCCCCGGTCCGGGAAGATCCCGCATGCCGCGGAGCGGCTGGGCCCGTGGGCCATGGCCACTGAGCCTGCGCGTCCGGAGCCTGTGCTCTGCAGCGGGAGAGGCCACAGCAGTGAGAGGCCCGCATACCCCCCCAAAAAAAAAAAAAAAAAAAATGCTAGGCAGCTTTCAGGCTAATCTAGGGAGAAAGAAAAGAGGGCTCAACATTTTCAATCATGAAAGAAAGTGGGTATTGTTGGGGGAAAAGGGGTCACAAGCCAGGTACGTGAGAAAGAAAAAAGGTGTGGATAGACAAGCTATTGAGCAGGAAGGGCAATTTCCTCAGACTTAGACTATTACACCCAAGTAGATGAATGCGTTTTGAAAGATACTCCAAGTGGTCATCACTGGCAAAATGATGGTTAAGAAAAAATAGACAAGACTCAACACAATCCTGAATTCTGAGAAACGACTGGATCTAAAAAGCCAACTAAGGACATTTTAAAATATCACACGTAAAGAGTAAGATAGCATCACTGTAGGCATTTGGTAAAACTAACACCCATGATGGAATCTAATCAGAATTATAAATTATAAAGTGATCAGCCCGAGAGTATAATTTAAACAAATTTAAAATACTATTTAAGAACTATAATCATCAATCATAAGTACAATCTCCCTGGAGAGTATAGAAGACAGCACAAAAGGTCCTGAAAAACAAATGACCATGATTCACACCTTATAGCTCTTACACAACATTCAGAAGCTGTTAATAGATATTATTCCTTACACATGCACAAAGCCTCTGCATTCGTACACCATCAACCACAGACTCTTTTCTGAATACAACCTCCACATCTTTGGGCACGATAAACACACACAACCACATACCTACTCATGAGACATCCGAGTCTGTGTTAAAGAACATGCTCCATCACTCATTCCCTTTAATGATGGATGTTCTGACCCCAAAACAGTTAGGATCATAATTTGCACTCAACAGCCAGTTCCTTCTTGTTCAGTCAGATACATAACGTCTATTTAAATTTACCAAGCATGAGAACAACAGAGGCTAGTGCAAATGAACAGCATTTTATAAGAACCTAATAAGAAAACTGACTTTCGTGAAGACAAGCAATCATCCTACAAAAAATCTTTTGCTATATAATTTAAATATTCGATTCACTTTAAAGTATTTCTTTAATAATAATTCAATATTCCAAAATCTTAAGCACCATGTTACTATCAATTGCTGGCCTTTGGAAAATCTGTAGTTTCAGTTAGATTAAATGAGCAGTACACAGGCTGAAATATTTTTATAATTTAAATATTTTAAAACCTTAAGAAATTATTCATAATACAGAGAAAGCCTGTTTTAATCCAAATGTGTTATTATGCCTCCTTTTTGCCCTAAAAGTAATATATTTCTCATGAAAATGAAGCATGATAGTAAAATCTGTTTACTTCATGGAGTCGTCACTGCTCTTTTTTCCAGTTAAGGTACTTTTTAAGTGAGTTAAAGTTCTGGCAGAATCTTTTATGGTTCATCGGGCTTCATTATTCTTTGAGTCATATAATTAAATAATCACATGGAATAAAAACATGGCAGTGCCTATCAATCAAAAGAGTTGTTTTCTCAGAGATCAAGAATCAAATGCCAAGAAAGACTCATCTAATAAGGGCCCCAAGTGCCACTGATGTTACAGTGATTTCAGTGACTAAAAAGGTGATTCACTAACAAGACCTATAAGAATATCTGTGACTCTAGCTGGCCATGCATTGAGTTCTTTACAAACCAAGTTTTAATATCATATTGTCAATCGTATGCCATACTTCTGAGAGCAAAAAAAAAGCAATCTATAAAATAGTCAGTGACACCCAGACAAGATTAATTAACAATTTGGCATTTTGCCAACAGGATTGTTTTAATGACACAACCTAATCAAAGTAATTTGTGACTGCAATCATCCACAGGATGTGTCAGAACTTTTCAAACATGAAATATACACGTCTGCCTGAAGATGCAATGGACTTTCCACTGTTGGCTTTGGCATTCAGCTCTGTTTGTTATACACTCATTACATCCTGTACTCAGGAAGAAGGAATATTTAAAACAAACTTCTTTCCCTTCTAACTACTGCAGCTGCTTCTACCAAGCAATAAAAGTTGCTAGAGAAATCATATATACACATACATGTAAAATTAGGGAAACAAGCTGCTTTAACGCCTTGATTTAAAATAAGCTCAATCAGTAGAAAAGAAAAACGCTGTAATATACAGCTTGATGAGCAGCTGAGGATAAGAATATACACCGACGCAGTTCTAGAATTCAGGATATCTTACTCAGTGTTTGAATGAGACGAAGGACATTTCTCCTCAATTTTTCTAAACTACTGAATGAATAAGTGAAACTTATGTGGGGAATGCAACCCAAAATAGACAGATACGTAAAATTTTCTTAAATACGATTCTGAGGCTTTAAAGGCAGAAAAATGAAAAGTCTTGCTTCTGTTTAATTCTAACTTATAAAATCGTATCATTTTGAAATTCCTAATTTAATGAGTTCTAGGTTAAAGGATACTTTTCATAAGTCAGCAATAAAATTTAGCTCAATGTTAACAATCATCCTTTAGGAGGAAAATATCAACTGTATTGCAAAGCAATAATTAGAATATAGATTATTTTAATCTTTACAAAGATTAAAATCGAGAGGCATGTTAACACCTCGCAGGTCTATGGAAAAGACACTGAAAGTATCTGGAAAAAAAAAAAGAAAAATGAACAGCCTTACTCTTGACGGTCGCCGTCCGGGTACAGTTGTAAAGAATAGCCAACTCCCCGAATACTTTTCCTGGACCCATCGTGCACAGCTTCACACCTTCTTTTGTAACTTCAACCTTACCATCTAAAAAGAAGAAGGAAAAACACATCATTTCGATTCTCTCTCATGCTTCATTTCATTTGTTGCATTTCCAAGATGAGATAAGGGCCAGGCTCATTTTCAAAAATGCAGAGCAGCTACCAACTAAAACAAAGTCATCTTCAAGATGCAGTGCAAGAAATGCAATAAAATATGTAAGAAATCCATACCCTTTCCTAAATTAATCACCGATAAGATTAGAGATGAGACTAAAAGAAAACACCAAAAGAAGACAGAGATAAAAATGGCAACATGTGAAATTATTCCAAATGCAGTAATAGAAAACTCTGGTAATTCCAATTTTAAAGTCATTTTGAATTTGAAAGAAAAATTGAGTGTGTACATTTTGTACAGCACACTTCATACTCGGGAATTCTCATCTGAGTAAGGTAGCTATTATGCAAAGGGAAATTACTTTGATCCTAGAGCATTATTTAATTGCAGCTCATGGGATCTTTTATTTTTAAACATCTTATCTGACTTGGGCAAGACTGTTTCATCTGCTTCCCAGCCCTGCAACATGGACTGTAAGGAAACCAAACTATAAGCG
This sequence comes from Phocoena phocoena, assembly GCF_963924675.1. Classification (NCBI taxonomy): domain Eukaryota; kingdom Metazoa; phylum Chordata; class Mammalia; order Artiodactyla; family Phocoenidae; genus Phocoena; species Phocoena phocoena. The sequence continues at coordinate 39,478,415 of NC_089234.1, read as the reverse complement.
TTGAGGAAAAAGAAAGAGGCACTGGGACTGTTGATGTTCCACAAAGGATTTGGAAAATGAAATGCTAAAGAAGGAAAAAGCTAAGTAAACAGTGTGCACTGGGTATATACATTGTTGCCTGAAAGTAAGGAAATACTATTCATGAAGGAAATGATAAAAAGTGCATTTTTAAAAAGTCATAGCTATGTACACTAAAAACTCCATCACCTAACATAATGGGGGATGAAATAAAAAGGCAACACAATCTATTCTACACTTAATCCTACCCTTCTATTATTCCTCCCAGTAACTTAGCCACGGTCTACAGAAGGAAAACCTAATGCTTGGCAGTAGCTAGTGATTGAAAGGAACTAATGCTACCAAGTTTGTCCAAACGTCAGGCCTTCATGCACTGACTCCATAATTATCACTTTAGCTATGTGCTTCCTGTAATATTTAACTTTTCAGAGTTTTAGCTTTCCATTTACTCCCTCCTTTTTAAAAATCAATCCAGTTTTACCTAAGCAATAATATTTAAAAAATTATAGGGTTGTTCAAATACCTATTGAGATAAAATCTTATATATTAAAAAACTTCTTAAAAAGCTGAATTCATGTACCACTGATACAAGATCAATCCTTCAGAGGGCACTGTTCTACCCTGAAAACTATTTCATCTGAATGGTATCAATGGAGAGAGAATGCTGCAGTAATTAGGGTAAAATTTCAGACAAACTCTACTCACTCCTCTTGAACTGTGTATCTGTTCCTCCTCTGTGTGTTAAGAAGCTATTCAGGAATGAATGTATCCAACAATCCTAAAAGTTTGGAAATACTTTTATGCGGGTATGACCACTAAAAAGTCTAGCTTTTTCATGCCTTACTTGACTTCAGGAAGGGAAACTTGCTCTTGATACGTACATCAAAACCAACCCAGGAAATTCATATTTTTTTAAGCTTCAGTTGCTCCTCCCATGACATCCCCACCGAGCCCTTTCTCTCAATGGCAAGCCTATCCCTCTAGAAATTTCATCTGCCACTCAAGAATGAAAGACAGGCTCAGAATACAACATAATTAAGACATTTATACATCATTTGAAGTCAGACCAGGAGTTAAGTTCTGGTTCTCTTATCAGTTCCTTACTAGCCTTGTGTCCTTGGGCAAGATGTTAATTTTTCTATGCCTCAGTTTCTTCATTAATAAAATGATAAAAGCAAAGTACCTATCTTACTGTGTAGTTTATAAAATGAAATGAGATAAAGCAGATGCAATGCTTCGCACAGTGCTGGCATATAGCGAATCTCAGTAAATACTACCTGTTATTATTGGTATTATTTGCATTATGTTTCTTTCTTATCATTTAAATGTAGGTAGGGCTTATTAGATTACACTGAAGCACAAGATTCCATCATCTATTACAGAAACCAATCAAGGTCCATGTAGGATAATATTTTTTCATTTTTGTTTTTTAAATGGAGAAAAGATTTGTTTCAGATTTTCTCCCTATCGGGGGCTGAGGAGAGAACTTTGGGGTTTTAATCAATATCACATCCAAAGAAGAAAGAAGAATCTCAAGAATTCACACTGATCTACCTGGCAGAATGCAGTATTTTTGTACTCCTTCCTACTTGGCTATGTCCAGCCAACATCTGTTGTAGTCTTGCTTCAACAACTATAGTCTTATGGTGGAGGTTCCCACGAATAACATGGTAACAATTTTCTCACACCTTATAAATTTTTTTTGACTTAAAGCTCTAGCTTTAACTATATTACTAGAACTAAGAGCAGAATGAATAATGCCTAAAGAACTTTCATACACAGCTCATTTTTTACAAGTCTGCTTCTCTGTCTCTTTGGGTCCCACGGTTTAAAGTCTTCAGTGGAAAGGAATCCATAGGAATTAGACCACTGCTACGAATCCTGCTGGACAGTTTCAGAGTTAGGTCTTCTTAACCACTAACCAACCTAAAAAAAAAAAAGGCCAGACATTGGGAGTCTTGTTTTAGCTCAGTGGTTTTTTAAAAGGCATCTGTGGACCCATCACATCAGAATTAATTTATAAAATCCAGATATTCCTCCCTCTGGGAAACTGTAAATGTCCCTCCACCCAGTGACCACTCTACTTGGTCCCAGAGCCCCTTACTTCTCTGAAAAACCATGCTCATATAACACTGATCTGTTTTAACTTATGGACAGTTCATCTTATAACTGTTCATGTTTCCCATTCTCATATGACTTCTAGAAGGTTCACAGCATAATTGTATAGGACTCTGGGGTTTCGAGTTTGTGCAAACACTCACTTCTGTTTACAGCTCATTTTCCTGATCTGATATTTTCTTAATTTTCTCAAGATTAATTCACTTTTTGGGAAAAGATAGGTATAAGTGATTATATATATATGAATAATTAGTGTTGGTAACAGGAGGTTGAATCCCATATTAATTAGAGTAGCAAAAAAAAAATTTTTAAATACTTGCTGAAACAAAAATAGAAAGTTGGATGTCAAAAATCTTTTCCAGATTAAGTTAAACACTGCAGATTCAATATATTCACAATAGCCAAGGAAGAAAGGGATCTGATCTCATATAATAGTTGAGAAAGGTCTAAAAAGCACTGTATACATTTTTTTTAATGAAAGATCTAAACGTTAAACAGAAACAAAGTGTTTGTAAATTGTTACCCTGAGTCATAATTTGATCACTTATCCTTCCTCATACCTATTGTGTGGATGGGGAGTAATTTAGGGAGGCAAGATTGGGCACTAAAAAGAAAGAAAGGTACACACAAGGCATTAATGAGAGTTTTTTGAGAGACATTTAGAAGTGCTGTCATTTCCAAGAGCCCAATAAGATGAGTTATTGATGTGAGATGTGAATTTGGTTAAGCTCATTCACTGTGCCACACACCAGCCTTGAAGCAAAATTAGAAGTGATTATACATTTACGAAGGATTTCCAAGTACGGACTAAGTGGTTCACTTAAGAAAACTAAGAACAAGACAGTCAAAAGTTTACCGCATACCCCCAGCAGCCCTTATTCCCACCTGATCAACCTCCTTTAAAGTATTAGATTCATCTTGAAGCCACTCCCCTTATAAACTCCTTTATCACACTGTGTCTAAAAACAAGATTTGTTTTAAATGGACTCCATGCGCATGGAAAGTAGGTAGGCCTACGTGTGGTAATTTTAGTTGTGAGGGGAGGGATGTGGGGAAACAAATGGGGAAAAAGTCAAGTAGGCCGAATATATAGCACACTTGTGCAGAGGCTTACAGCACTGTAGAAATAGGCCAGCTTGGAGGTTTTTATATAATTATAATTTGCTGTTAACTTTAGGAATATATTTTGATGAATTTACCTCAGGTCAGATTTGATTAATTTCTATTTCTTTAAACAACAGAAGAGGATCATTAGCATTTATTCATGACTGTTTTAATACTTCAATTTAGTTTGATTTTCAAATATGTTAGATTTCAAATCACAGACTTTTTTTTAAAGAATAGCAGAAGGCCATTTTCGAACATCCTGTAGAGTTCTAGACTTTTTCCATGATTTTCCCTGGCTAAACTCAACAGCGACGAGAGGCTATTAGAACTGTTACTTGAGGAACTCATAATAATCCAAAATGTGGTTAATTTATGTCTTCTACTTCTGCTTTTTATTCATTTTTTTTTAATGTGATACTATACTGGTGTTATTTTTTACTATCCCCTACCTCTACCAGGAAAGGAAAGAAACATTCAAATAAATTTTATTTGAACTTTGCTAAACTGCTAAAGTTATTTGTGCCAGAGATGTTGGAATGCTGGCTGAGATAAAATGTAAGGGTTATTTATAGCTTCATTTGGCTTTTTTTTTTTTTTTTTGCGGTATGCGGGCCTCTCGCTGCTGTGGTCTCTCCCGCTGCGGAGCACAGGCTCCAGACGCGCAGGCTCAGCGGCCATGGCTCACGGGCCCAGCCGCTCCGCGGCATGTGGGATCTTCCCGGACCGGGGCACGAACCCATGTCCCCTGCATCGGCAGGTGGACTCTCAACCACTGCGCCACCAGGGAAGCCCATAAGTACTAAATTTTGCCACTTTGAGCAATAATCAACCTACCTGTTGCTCTTTGGTATCACTATTTATGTTCCACTTTTGGGAAGTGCTAAGTGTTAAGAGATCCATAATAAAGCATCTATACTTTTACCTACCTTTTATAAGAATCAGTAGGTCCTATAAATAAAAGACATTGAATTTACAAGGAGACCCAGAATCTCCTGGCTTTGTTTATCTTCATGGGTTTTTCACTAACCAGTGCTTTTGTACCATAGGACTCTCATGATAAGGCAAATCAGTTTAGAGATTTACTACTGGCAGGCTGAGACAGAATGGTTGGCAATAACCTAATTATGAACGCTCTGTGCTTAGTTCCAACAATCCTGGTTGGAACATTCAAGACAACTTGATTGGTCTTTAAAGGGAGACAGTTGTTTTATCAAAGGTCTGATCTAGACAAGACCTTCCATCTCTTTCATTCTCTAATACGTTCATGATTTTGTAGGTTTGAGACCACAGCTTTTACATTATGTATTCTCTCATGAGGGTTTCTGTAGCTCCTAGATTCAATAGCAATGTTCAACATTGTGGTGGTTGAGCTGTGCTGTGACCAGCATATATACATCTTCTCTAGGAGATGAGGTTACTTATGTACCTTTTTTTTTCCTTTTTAGTTTTATTTAGATATAATTGACATAGAACACTGCATGTAGGTTTAAGGTCTATAGCATAATAACTTGACTTACATATATTGTGAAATGACTACTACAATAAATTTAGTTAACTTCCATCATTTCATATAAACCCCCTATTTTTTTTTCCATGTGATGAGAAATTTTAGGATTTACTCTCTGCTTTCTCAATGGATTAACAATACTATTATATTGAACTTACCTTGTAGGGTCATTTTAGATGGGGGTTACTGTCATCTGGGAAGAAAGTAGACATTAATAAGGCTACTATGGGCTAACTAAAGGGAAAAGCCATCACATTGCCAGGGACACACACTATATTCTTAGTGTTCCTTAAGAATACTTCTTGTCAGTCATTTATATGTGTCTTCTTTAAGCCAGTATAAGGAAAAACACTGTCTCACTATGAGATGAAAGTTTGTTCTTGAATTAAAGAAGGGCAGTGTGTCAGCACCTTATCAGTTCTCTATTTAAGTTTGATTTCAAGTCCAAAAGGATATGATCTCTGGATCTAAATTCCTGCTCCTTAAAGGAGGTGTTAATTTTGATTGAAAAATCATGTTTTGGCCATTGAATAAAAGCCTGTGAAAAATTGCCCTGTTTTCATACTTAGTATTACGTGTTTTCTTTCTAGTTTATTTTAGTGTTTTTTGTTTTTTTTGTTTTTTTTTTTGGTTTACCAGTTTCTCATTACAGATTAGTGATAAGAGAAGGAGAGAGATGGAGACCGGGAGAGAGGGGAGGGGGGGGGGAGAGAGAGAGAGAGAGAGAGAGAGAGAGAGAGAGAGAGAGAGAGAGAGAGAAAGAGAGACCATAGGTTTTTCTTGCCTAAACTATTTGTGCTTTCATAGTTTCTTTAACCATCAGGTCCTTATAATACTTTAGATGGGACCAAGCTTTCCATTCAGTGAAGTCACTTCTTTGATATTATCACAGCAATAATTCTTACTAGAAGCACAAAAGTACTAGTCATCCAAATGGAATGAAACAGAATCTGAGGTATAAGAGGCTAGTTGAGGTTCAAGCCACATGAGTGAAGAACTTTGTTTCTTCTTCAGTTAGGCACATCTGATTTCCCTTCTGGTCATGACTGCTATAAATATACTTGATACAATATTTCTTTGTACTAAATTACAATAGATTATAATACATATTGAATATGAAATAAAATCAAAAACATAAATGAGGCATCTAGAACTAAAAATCTCACTTATGAAAAAAAATAGAGAAAGAGAGAGAGCTAGGTTAACATGCACATCAATATACTTGAACTTCACTTTTTGTTTTGGTTTCTAACTCTGAGGTCTTAGGGCATACATATCCACAAAGGAAACCTACATGAGGAAACAGACTGAAATGTAAGCAATTTGGAGACAGAAAATCATCTGAACCATCAGAGTGAAAGTCTGGAAGGAGCAACTTACATTACAGCACTTCTGTCCTTGAGGATACTTAAGGAGTAAGAATTTACTAAACCTATTGTAGATGGCTCAACCATTGACCTGACATGAACAGGACTCTGGAAGGATTTCACAAATATCATGATTCTATAATCTTTCTACACATTATGTTTTGAAATTCTAGCACTTTAAAGTATTCAAAAGGCACTAAATAAATATCTGTGGACTAATTTCGATTTCTAGTGATGAAGAAAGGTAAAGACAGGCCAGAGAAGAGATATTCACACATAGGAAACGATCATTCCCTGAATAATCAGAGTTGAACAGATAATTTGTCTCAAGTTTATTAAGCTTAACTTTAGTATGCTCTATTATTTCTGTGATACACGAGCACCTCAATTAGCCTCAACAATGAATGGCCATGTCTGTAGTTACTTAGAGACAGGCAAATGCCAAGTACTGTTATCACTGCCAGACTTGTGGGCACTCATCATACGATTTTCGTCTGTTATGTTTTAATATTAAGTTTGGGAGGTTTTTTAAATAAATAAATTCATTCATTTTTTTATGGCTGCGTTGGGTCTTCATTGCTGCTTGCAGGCTTTCTCTAGTTGATGTAAGTGGGGGCTACTCTTCGCTGTGGTGCATGGGCTTCTCGTTGTGGTGGCTTCTCTTGTTGCAGAGCATGGGCTCTAGGTGCGCGGGCTTCAGTAGTTGTGGCATGTGGGCTCAGTAGTTGTGGCTCGTGGGCTCTAGAGCACAGGCTCAGTAGTTGTGACGCGTGGGCTTAGCTGCTCCACGGCATGTGTGATCTTCCCGGACCAGGGCTCGAACCTGTGTCCACTGCATTGGCAGGCGGATTCTTAACCACTGCGCCACCAGGGAAGTCCCTTGGGAGAGTTTTTGATATAACACGATGGTTCTCAACTGGGGGCAGTTTTAATTCCAGGGGATATTTGGCAATGTCTGGAGACATTTTTGGTTCTAGGGAGGTTTTGAAACTAGGGAGGTTCTGCTGGCATCTAGAGGGTAGAGGAACACTGCTAAACATCCTACAATACACAAGGCAGCCCACACAACCAAGCATTATTCAGCCCCAAATGTAAGTAGTGCCAAAGTTGGAAGCCCTGGAGTCAACTATGTCCATGTGTATACAAAACACTCTACATTTAAAGGGACAATTTTGACTTCCACTTTTAAAAAAATCTCTACTAGATGTAAACTGCAAGCTAAAAATAGGCTAATACTAGGTTGCAATATTTAAGTAATCCATGTTGCCACTAGATTAGGATAGAATTAGAATAAAGACACATAGCTACTTTACTGAATAATTTTCCCCAGCAGGTGTCACCTGAAATAGAAGTGATTATGAAAAATTTCTGAAGCAAGACTTATAAGAATATCCTACTGATGCTAGAATGACAGCCTTTTTCCAGGCATACTTGAGGATATCAGGTCCTGGCTCTACCACTGATTGGCTTGGAGACCTTGGATAAGTTATTTAACTCTCTATGCTTCCATTACCTCACTACAGATTTGGTATAACAATAACTTATTTAATAGGTTTTGATAATTAGGTAATGCATGTGGCCAGACAAAAAATATATAGGTTAAAAGTAGTTCTTGAGGAAATTCTGTTTTCTTTTTAAAAGAAAAAATACTTTGATAGGCAGTTTTAAGGAGGGAGAGGCAGGGTCCAAGGTCTTGGTTCATAACATTTAGGAGTGGGAAGGAGGAGAGTGATAAATGAGCAGGGGCAAGGAAAAGAAAAAGACGAGCAACAAGCTGGAGATTTCAGCGAAATGGTCCTGCTGGAAAGCCTCATGTTGAGGAGGCTAGAAGACTTTTAGTAGGAGGGATCTCTAATGTACAATATTCAGTTAGTTGTTGCCAGAATTCATGTCCTACATTTCTCTCCAAATTAACCTGCTTCACACGAATTTCCTGTGTGAAGGGCTTGGAGGAAGATAAAAACTTGAGGAAAGATCCATTGCTTCGATACATCAATAAACAGAGAGGCAAGGAAATGAAGAATGAGTGATAATGCGAAGTTGGAAAGCAGGAAATCTTGGAGTAACTATGTAAATTACATAATTATAAAAAACTAAGGACTTTGGGAATTGGCAGATATTTTAGGGGAGGACACCAGTCTTTTCACAGGATGTCAAATGGGTGCTTAATCCAATTTCACCTAAGACTAGAAAGGTTAGAAAAGAATCCACTGTGAACAAGATGTTGTTGCTTCAATCAGATTCTTTATCCAAGTTCGCTTAACACCTTTGTAATGGCTCTTATGAGGCAGAAGAAGGAAGAGTTTTGAAATCAGAAGTTCTAAGCTAATATTCTGGTTTCACTGCTCTTGAAATGTCAGACATTTAGGCACTCAGTTTCTCCATCAGTGCGATGGGAATAATAGCTACCTGCTTCACAGGATTAGTACGTGAAACTTATGTGAAAGAGTTTGGTGTGTGATGAAGCTTTCTACACGTTAGTATACACTAAACTAACTGAAGGGCCAATCATGTAATCCTGCAGTGTCTGGTTGTAAATAGGAGGAGATTAGTAAATTCTCATGAGTGAATACATGGGAATGTTAGTGAAAACGACCCACTGCTGTGATCACACTTGTGGGAAAGCTTGAAGATTTCATTTAAATTATATTGCCTATGTAGTCCAGAAGGAGAAAAAACCGTACAGTTGACCCTTGAGCAACTCGGGTTTGAAATGCATGGGTCCACTTAGATGCCGATATTTTTTAATAGTAAATACTACAGTACTATTGAAACTGAGCAGGACCCTGTAGGGCTCCTGGGCATGGAAGCCTTTCCATGTCCCCCAGTTCTTGTTTGTAGGGAACAGACTCCAGCCTCCATAACCTTCCCTGAGTTCAAAAGGGAGATTCAAACAGTTGCTAATAAGGGAAAGCAGTGGATGCAGAGACAAGGGAGGAGCAGCCAGGAAACACTAGTGCAGCCTTGGGGCAGGTCCTGGTTCCATCTCAAGGGATACACATAATATCTTTGAGCTCTTTACAGAACGAAACCCCCCAACAAATGGAGTTACATTCTTCATTCCAGAGAAGACCACCTGAGGCAGATTCAAGGAACCAGAGAAGCATATCTAGAGATTACCTGAGACCAGATTAAAGGAGTGCAGGCTCTACACACACCCTAATCTGATCAGCAACCCCGTCCTTGAACCATTGCTATAAAGCTCCTTAAGAAATCCTCTTAAAGAAACTAATTCATACAAGAATTATTATTCCTAATGACTTAGCACTGTCCATGAATAATTTGTCCCTATCTACAAATGTACTAAATAATTTACGTTCTGAATTCAAGTACCCCTAAATGATATTAGTGTCCATATTTCAGTTTTCCTAGATTTTCGTTCATCCATTGACTCACATGAAGAACAGACAAGGAGTTTTCATTTGAGCAACTAGTTTCCTTTCCTTTTCTAAACTCTCCCACACACCCACACCCCAGAGAAGTAAATAAAAGGAATTTGCACTCTGCCTCAAGACAGGGTAACGATTACCAACAGATCCAAAGAAAAAGTTGTTGCGAAGATTCTGAAATAGATGTTAACTGATGCTGTACTACTGGCGAATAGACAGTTTTTACATAAAAATTGGGATGTAAGAATATACCCAAGTAATATTAGAAGAAAACTCTGGTACCTAACCTATTAGGACTCAGAAAACAAATATAATATAGAAGACTTTTGGTACAGTATGATTTTAAATTATGCTTGGACACCAAGAAAACACTCTGCCTTGTATATCACTGCAGCCTCACAGGGAAAAATAATGTTAAAGTTCACTAGCCCTGGGCCTTTATTTTCAATGCTTGCCTAACAAGCTTTGAAGTCCATGGTCTCTATTGGGAAAGTATACAGTCATGAAAGATGGCATGGGGCCTGTTGACATCTCCAAGATTATAAAGAAAGAATAAAATTAAAGCTTTTTGGTGAGACCAAGACAAAGAGCTTACGTAAGTTCTTCACATGTCCCACATATTTTACTCATTACAAAGCACAGCAAAAATCAGAAGACTTTTCCTGTGCTAATACCACCCTGTAGAAATGAGAAAACACTAAAGGCATAGCGCTATTTAACCCCTTCTTGGGCAATATGCAAGTTTGACCGGAACTGAAATTTAGTCGCTACAACAAGCAGGCTTTTGATGCGTGGAAAGCTTAAACAAGTCTTGGGAAATATTTTCCCAAATAAAAATCAATGTATTATTGCTATTGACATTTAGAGAAGGTAGTTTAAAATCCACTAATAAGGATTTCTATTTTCAAAAAAAAAAAGTCTTTGGTATATATCAGCCAGAGACATATGTTTTTAATACACGAAGAAGATAATAGCATAGAGACAGGTCTGAGTTGTTTTTGTTGTTGTTCACTTGCTATGAAAAAGTATTACAAGCTGGCACTCAATAAATCTATTTGATAAATGAATAAGGATCAGCTTTTCCAGCTCTATAGGTAGAAAATGCAGTCAACAGTCCTAAGAATGAACTTGGTTGAATTTCAGAAGAAAGTAATACTCTCTCTTTTATGTGGGTTACCATAACAGTATCAAAATGAATTAAAAGCAGGGACAGAAGAAAACCCCCCAGAGATAATCCATACTTGTAGTGAGATACATTCAGAGGCACAGACCACAGAACAAAAATCTCTACTGGAAGGGAAAACAAATGTCAACTTGTTGAAAGATTCCATGCTTTCCATAGGCAAGAAACATCTTCTAGTCCCTCTCTGTGCCCAGGATAAATATATGATACCCTCAAAGCCATTAGATCCTGAGCTGAACAATGATTACCTATCCAAATTAACAAGGAGCCAGCTATAATCTTAAGTTTTGTGGTTATGTGCCCGAAGAGAAATGCAGCTATGGACTGAGTTATAACTTCGTTAGACAAAAATTCAAGCCTTATGTATTATATTTATGGGTTAGACAGGATATGAATGTTTTATTAGAGAAGGTATAGGTAAAGAAAGAAACAGTTGGAGAAAAGTTGCAGACAGAGAAAAATGGAAATGATGGATCAGTCAATTGTGAAATAAAAGGAGAGAGATAAGGTTAAGAAAATAGGATGCAGAATAGCAAAGAGTTAATGTATCAAAAATAACAGTTCAGTATTTGATTACCTGGAGTTTTGTGTTGGCCATTAGGAGAACTCTTTTTGTATATCTCCTGAGAACTGATCAGAACTGAACTTACAGGGATTCTAGGTCTTACCGATAGTTCTTCATGGAATTCCTTATGTGCAGATAGCAAATGGCTTGGTTCTACTGGTCAAATGAATATTCATAGTCATTGAGAGAGTGACAGGAGTGGGGTGGGAGTGATAGTTACTATCAGGTGCCCAGTTCCTTATCTGCTCTCTAAATCCTAAAGTTGTATTCTCATTTGGCTTTAAAACCTTACCTGAACTAATGTGAGGCTATTTATAGTCTTTATTTGACCTAAATGTACACTTATACATTTTGCTGCAGAAATGTGAATGTGTTTGATTATAGGTGCTGCCCCCTCCCCAACTGGGAGTACTATATAATATATACTACATGTACAATATTACTTTTCTAAAGTATGAAAAATTATGAATTCTGACACATCTGGCCCTAAGGATTCTGAAAAAGGGCTTGCAGACAGGTAGTACTTTACTCCGGACAAAGCTTCTCCCTTTATTGTGAGTGGGTCCTTGTGTAACAGTCATATAGGGAAAAAGTTTGCATTTCAAATGAAAAACTACTGCTGACAGCAGGTATGTTAGGAATGCACATACATAGAAATATATTTCTTATTCTCTTTGATTTTACGATAAGATTGTCAAGATGGACCTAAGAAAATGCCTATGGTGAAGGGGTCATCCTTTCCAAAGTGTAAGGCCCAAATGGAGAAAATATGTCACGCCAAAACTAAATAAAAGAGCAAACCCTGGAATGAAGATCAAATCTAATGGATGAGGACAGTTGTTTTCTTTTAAAATTCAAGGTGGCAAATTTCCTACACATAATCTGATTCATGGGAAAGATGTAAACTTACATTCTTAAACCTTATGACAGTTTGTAGAAACCTTAAAGTGTTTTGTGGAAACTAATGTACTTTAGAAGTTGGAAAAAAAAAAGTTATGAAATTATTCCAAAAATATTTGGAACAGAAGATAATAAAAGTCCATGTAGAGAGAGATAGCCAAGACCTAAGTAGTAAAGAAAGAGACCAAGAATTCCTAGGTGAGGAAAGCCAGAGTAATGAAGAAGCAACTTTATCCCAAGCTTCCTAAGAATGAGGGAAATTAAACAAATGTTACTTCTCTCTCATTTTCTATATGTAGGAACAGGAGGAACACTTCTGGGGAAAAAAAAAAAATACTGGCTTTGGGTGGTAAGAAAAGAAAGAAAAAATCACCGTGAGCATCATTGCACAGCAAACTGGCACCTTCTATAGCGGATTTACCAGAAAGAACTATTAAACATATGAATATTCTGTTATGAATTACTAAATATTCACTTTTATTGAACTACTTAAATGAGAAAAAATTGCAGACTGCTACTCAGGTGTAAGAAAACCCAGGACACAAATCAATGAACATTTACCATTGGACTCTACTTCTTAAGGGCAGGGGCAATCTTTTCAAATGTAGATCCTAATTTCAAGTGTCCAGCACAAAAATGATAGATAAGCATTTGCTGAATGTTTGGGCAGGGTTTCAGGGTTAATGTGAAGAGTTTTCCTTTAGAGAGATGAGCAATTTTTTTTTTTTCAAGTGAGTGTTTTAGTGTTGAAGAAGAGCTACGATTCTATTTTTAACTGTCTTATTCAGTTAGCATGGCAGACAGTTGTAGACAGTGGAGAATTATGTGTCCAGTCACACAAAGTATTTTAAGACCTATAAGTCTTCCCCTAACATAATGCTATAAAATGTCCTTTGGCTAAAAATACTGGAATCAAGTAATTATCTACTTTTGAATTTTAATGAATAGGCCATCTGTTCACTCAAATTGAAAAAATGAAATTTTTCTACAAAGTAACTACTCGATGAGATGTCTCCTGTGATTAAATTCTGCTGCATTGTTTTTTGTTAGGTTTAACCTAAAGGTGACACATAACATATTATATCAAGTTTTATAAACCAGAGTATGTAAAAAACAAGTTTCTCCTGATCATATAATCATCACAGTTACCTGCTCCTTTGATGGGCTGTATTTATAATTATCAATGGCTAACTTTTATAACCATAATTTCCACAAACACACTACTAAAATCAATCACTAGGAAGAAAAATATGTTCATTTTCATCTGTGATGATTATGACAAAGTCTGAATTGCAAACATTCTGATTTATGGATTATCCCCATAATGATGAACAAAAATTGTTTTCAATCTCCTTTTCCTCTTTTCCAAGAACATTGTGTTTTCTTTGTGCTGTGCTCTCCAATATGGTAGCCATTTGCCACCTGGGCAATTTAAATATAAGTAAAAATAAATAAAATTTAAATGTTATTTCCTCAGTTGCACTAGCTACATATCAAATGCTACATGTTGTGACCACCTTGAACAGTGCAGAACATTTCCGTCCTCTCAGAAGTTTCTAGTGGACATCACTGCAACATCTTTCTTGCTCTGTTAAAAACAATACAACAGGTCCAAAAGGGAGTTGCTTACGCTAAGCCTTGTGTCACCAAACTGAGACTTAACTTACAGTTTCAGCTCTCACCGACATGGAATCTTAACCAGCCAGCCAAGAATCACCTGATCAGCTCGAGTTAGGTGATCTGCCTGATAGACCCCTGCTATTCCCTACTGAAAAGTAACCTTGCAATAACCAACCTGCTTTTTTTGCCTAGTATAACTTCTTTGCTCCAGCTTCTGTCTGGCCATAAAAGTCTTTCATTTTGTACAGCTCCTCGGAGCTCCTTTCTATCTGCTAGATGGGATGCTGCCCGATACGAATCAATTTTTGCTCAAGTAAACTCTTAAAATTTTTAATATGCCTCAGTTTATCTTTGAGGATCTCTTACCATCATCCCTCTAAAGAATCATTCCTTCTTTCAGCAATGAAGACCAACTTTTCACTTAAACTCTCAGCCAGGTCCATTTCTTTTTCAAATCATTCCCAAGACACGCTGCCCCCGTCCCCCAACTTAGTTCCTCAAAATATGGCACCATTCTACAACTAGCTGATTTATCTATTATCTCTTTTAGTTTTTTAAGTCTTTAGGAAGAAAAAAGACAAGTTGCATATAGTTGTGTGAAACGAAAACGAAATTGGTGGCACTTAATAAATAATGCATAACGGCGCCATGGCGTTGGCAGAAAATATATTTCAATCATAGCAGCTAAAGCTTTTAGTCTTATTAAAATTGAAAATAATATTACAATCCGAAATTACATCTAAGTTATTGAATTCGTATGCTTGATATTACAGTTACAGAAAATATTCAAGATGCTGCCTTTTAGAAATGAGCTTCCTTTGCCTAATTATCCACAGATAAAGGCAGGTTCCTTACATTCTATGACTGAATTGAACCAGGATTGAACAATCTCATTTGAACTTATTTAGTAGCAGTTTGAAATGTGCATACCCCTAGCCATGTGGGAATTCACCTACAAGACGGAACTGGTTACTTAACACATAACTCAATAATTTTCTCCAAGTCTGACCTTTGCCTTTGGTTGTGCCTCCCATTTCACTCTATTCCCCCTGCTTCTAACACACATAAACACCCAAGTCTGCCTAAGTCAAGATGATAAGGTTTAATTTTTTGTCCTTGGCTTTTCTTTCCAGAGAACTCCATGCTAAGTCCCTCACTATTTCCCACACCTCACTCATTTCAAGGAAATTTCTCATATTAGGTTTCTAGTTGACACAATAAGCAACTGATATAACTATTAAAATCCGCCCTCCCCATTTCCATCATCATGTACTTCTTCCTGAACTCCTTTTCTCCTCTTGTCATGATTCTTTATATACGAAAGTATCCATTCCACCCCCCCCCACCAAGGAAACTATGTCTTTTCTTAATAGGTTTTTTTCTAGCAGTTAATGAGCACACAAAGTCTGTTTCAGATCAAGTTGGAGTCACTTCTTTGCAAGAGGTGGATATAGTTTTATTAATTTATAAAAGATGGATTGCTTTATTGTTGTTTCGACTAGACTTTGAAATATATAATAGTTGCTAAGTGTTCTTCTGTAGGTACACTACCTATAAATGTTTAAGTACTGAAGCCTATTTCCCAATTTGATCCGGGTCAGGATCTCTAGAGGATGGAGTACTGACTTCTGCAGTTCTTAACACTCCCTAGATTATTGTCATGTGCTGACAGGCTTGGGCTTCAGGACCACTGCAACCCATACAATATGTGATAAAAGAAAGTAACACCATAAATGAGCCAACAAAGCCCACCTTTGGTGGGTGCGGGTGGATACAGAAGGGAGGGCTTCTATTTTGAAGGAAAAAAACAAGTTAACATCGTAGAAACTGTATATATCAGAGGACCACAACAGAGTCGTGGGAGCTCTTAGAGTTGGTACGTTTTCCCTAGAGAAAAAGGCAACAGGAAAAATTCACAGACAATAAAAATTTTAATTTATGGAATTTTTAGCAAATGTCTTTGGTGAATAATGTTCTTTTAAAAAATAAAGACATTGAGTCAGGGATTGGCAAACATTTTTTTCTGTAAACGACCAGACTGTAAATATTTTAGGCTTTGCAGGGCTTATGGTCCTGTTGCAGCTACTGAAAGATGGCCATTGTAGCATGAAAGCAGCCATAGATGGCACGTAAATATATGAGCATGGCTGTGTCCTAATAAAACTTTATTTACAAAAAAAGCCAGAGGGTTGGATTTGATCTTCTGACTGTCCTCTGCCAACTCCATCATTAAAGGATGTGGTAGGACATTTCTTTAAAACTATTTTGATGGATTGTATTTTCCAAAGATCCCCTAACAATATCTCCATCTCACAAGCTCTTCTAAAATGTACCCTTACCATTTCCCCTATCAAGAGGTGGTTTCTATTTTGCAACCTTTTAAAATCTGGTCAGGCCCTGTAACTGCTTTGACCAATAGAATATGACGGAGATAATGCTGGTCTGGCACCTTCTACTTCCCATCTCTTGGAATGCCCCCCAGGCAGCCCAGCCGCCATGCTGTGAGATACTCAAGCTGCACAGAGGGCCGAAGTGTAGGCACTTCATTTGAACTCCAGCCTATGGTCAGCACTGATTGCCAATCATATGACTGAATTATCTTAAATATTCAGCCTGGCCAAGTATCCAGATAGCAGCTGGGGACAGAGGTATCTGACTACAATCACATGAGGGATTCCCCACAAGAAACACCTACTGAACCCAGGTCACCCACAGAATGACGAGAAATTGTTTTAAACCACTAAATGGTTTGGCATTCTACAATATAAGTAGAACAACTTTTTTGTCATTGTTCAGGGACTGACGCTGCTTTTTCTGCTAATGTAAATGCTTTTTAGTTGGATAGAAGTATATTAATACACAAAGGCAGACACTTTTTCATTCCGGCCAATTAATGTATTTCTTCTAAAATTCATGGATAAGCCTCACTTATTTTAAGCCACATGTCTAGGTCACCTATAAGTACAATGGCTGTTATTAAGTATTAAGTAAATCCATTTAAGAAGTATCCTAAGATTAAAAGTTCTTCTCTACTCATGTTAATCATCATAGATAAATTTAGTCACGTGTATTGTGCAGGGAAAGAGATGTCCTGAAGAACTGTCTATGTTGTAGCTATCTAGCTGTTACAAATAAGGAAGAGGGGTGGGGTGGAGTCATTACATATTACTGTAGCGCTGTGATTCTGAGAAAGAATTGCTATCAGAAATCGGCTATGTGATCAAATTCGGTTAATCATAACTCATTTTTCTTTAAAACAATCAGGGCCACTTCTTAAAAAAAAATTTAACTTAGTACTAAAAATATGCAGTGTTTCAGAACTGACACAGCACATTTTAAGGGTTGTTTCAAAACCTGAAACTTCCAGCACAAGGCTTAATTTAGAGTGGCTTCTCACATTTTGAATGGTTGATTAGCTCACTGTCCATTCACACAATAATCATAACATTGAACAAGTAAATTTGAGTATATTAATATAAGACTTGGAAAAAATAATGAAAAGGGTCCTTCAAGTTTTACTCAAGAATTCAAGTTTTAACTAAGGATAACTCTGGATACCTTCAACTGGGAAGATTATTAAAGTGAGAAAACTAAATTCTAATGTCCTTCTATGAATTCAGTAAAGAGGCAGATGCTGAAATCTGAAAGAAATAGCCTAGAGGCAAGAATCAGGATTCTGAATAATAAAGCTAAAAAGTAGAGAATACAGGAGACAAAATTATAAACCCTGGATTAAAAGGGATGAGAATGGGGAAATAGGACTCAGGAGAGCCATTTCCTTAGAGGCATCAAATATTAGAGTTGAAATATACATTCAAGGTCATAACACCCAACCCTTTATTTTACAAATCAGAAAAACTAGGTCCCAGGAATCTCAACAATGTGGTAAAAGGAAAAGAAAACAAAATTTCTGCTACAGCAGAATCAGAACTAGAACTCCGTTCTCCTGTCTAGACTTCTTTTGGGGTTCCTGCCACTCCAGCGGTGCTGTTTTAAAAGGATGAAGACCAATTCATGGAAGGGCAGAGCCATTCCTAGTCACCTCTCCATTGCAGAGTAAGTACGTACCTTATCACTAGAGCAGCCAGTGCAGAATCAGACAAACACACTGGGCTTTACGCTAGGTAAATAATATCAATAGAATTTTGACACAACTATCATATAAAAAGTACCAGTAAAAATAAAGTTACACATTTTTGAAGGGAAAGGAAACTGACAAATAAAAGTCTTAGATAAGCCAATTATGATATTCACTTATTTCACACTTTACTTTCTCATTCACAAATTCACAAAACATCAGGGAGAGTAAGAGCTAAACTGACTAAATATAAAATTGAGACGGTCTACATAGGAATAGAAGGTTAGCTCTTAGGCCTTCAGTGTTTAGTTGCTACTTTTTCTCAATAGACTGCCCGCTATAGTCACCATCCACAGCAGTACAGAACACAAGAATGAGATAGCTCTTGCAGAGGCTGTTAGAAAGGATCCAGGGATTTAAGGAGCTAGTTACCAAGAAGAATTTTCTCTGGGAACCAGTGTTGCTTTGCAGTGGTCTCACATTCCCCTCTCTTAAACTCTAAATAATTTTAGTATATCAAGTCCATATTTATTATACCCATTCTTTTCCTAACTTTATAGGCTTTAATCATATCTTTCTTCCAGTTCCATTTACTTGAGATAGACCTAAGAAAATCATTTCCCTGCAATCTTCACCTTCTTGACTCTTTTCCTTGCCCTTTTGTAACTTCTTTACGTGTTCTTTACCTTTCCCAGAAAAGTGTCTTTAGAAAGATGCTATAAGTAGAGAAATGCTATAGCATTTTACCAGAGTGGAAGCATTAGATCCACAAATACAATGATTTGACCTTCGGCTTAGAGCAACACTTTAGGTCAATGTTATTACGACTTAATTTACAATGATCACAAACTCTAGCTCCAGTATTGAAATCAGCTGCTGTGTATATATAATAATTGAGTGTGGATAAATCTTCCTTGAAATGCCTTGCTTTATGCATGCTAATATTGAAGCAGTTCGGATACAGTATCCTTTCATGCAGTTTCTTGAGATTGCCCTTTATTTTCCCCCTAACCTTAAATATTTCCCAAGACAGAAGAATTGTGATATTTGCTTTACATTCTGTCGTCTGAAAAAAATGCTCAAGTGTTTAAAAAAAAATCTTGAAGATATCATCACCTATATTTTACCCTGAGAAGTACATATTTTATGGAATTTTACTTAAAAAATCAAGCTATGCTAATACTATTTGGAGTAAGATGCAGCATGAAAGACTGAATGGAACATCATACTTGGTGTCAAAAGAACTTTTATTTTTTTCCTGGCTGAGTAAGCAAGAAGATGACTGCACAAGTTCTCTTTCACTTTCCATGTCCTCAGCATTCATCTGCAAAGTGATCCTGGATAGTTTCAAGCTCAGTCCAGCTCTATGATTACATGCTTCTTAAATGTTTACTTAAATAGAAAACAAAATGGCTTATAGAAGTTAAAGGTACTTTTCAGTATTTTATTTTTAAAGATACAGACTTAAAGAATTCTCCAAGTTCAACAAAAGCCTTACTATAAAAATTTCTGGGACCTAAACTAGCATTTTTTTCATCTTAGAGACCTGCTTCCCACTATTCAACCTGAGTCTCTTTATGTGCCACTTGCAGATAAACACAAGTGTTTCTTAGAGCCCATTGGTCCAGAATGGCTACTGGATTCTTCATATTACAGCTTGGAAATCTCAGAATGTCCTGTCCTTGAGAGTCTCAAAGAAGCTGCTAGTGGATATTTACATCTGTATGGCTGAATTTTAGACTGTGCTTTGCTGTGGAAGATTTACATGTCTAGAATATTAATAAAGCTACTTCTATACTTCTTGACTGTATCTGGAGACAAAAGGTAAAAGCTTTACCTTTTAAGTAGAACACCAAGCTGAGGTCTGTATGTGGGACAGAAGTTGTCCAGTTTGGAGTAAAGAACTGTGATGATAAAATGACACCATCACCAAGGCAGAGGTGGAGATGCTAGAGGTGGGAGAGGAACTAAGACTCGTGCTGTATTGGTCTAGAAGTGGTAAGAAGTAATGGTTGGAATTTAGAGAGGCAGATTTTGAGAGACAGAAGTACTTCTTAACATCTTTTTAATCTCATTCTCTCTCAATACAATTAAAGCACACAAATTAGGAATAATTACCCAAATCTGATGAAGAGATTGAGGCATAGTGTAGCCAGAGCTATCACATGACTATATACTTACAGGCCATGGGTATCAGTGCAAGAACCGTTATCCTCATCTCCCAGCTCCTAGCATATGGCCCTACTACGCCAAGAGGTAAAAGAAGAAGTTTTGTGAGGGGAGCAAAATCTTCTCTGAAATTACATATCTGACTACAAATGCTGATTTCCATATCTAGTGTGTTTCAGAATTCAGATCTGAAGCTGCCAATTTGAGTGGTTTCTCATTTTTGAGGACAAAATCTCAATTAGTTGTTGGCTCCAGGTGGTTTTTAGCTTTTTTGATTAATCAGATTTCCCCTTTACTGAAATCTGTATATTTCCCTAGAGAAAAAAATCAAGTCCCCTATTTAATCTGTGAAACTGTTCGTTTATAATTTACAATTTGAAGTTGCACATGTACCATAAATCTGGCAATGGTAACAACGTAAGCCTTCAGAATTCCAAATGCAAGGCAGGTGCAAGGCAGCTATCCAAGGGCACAGCCTTCATTAGCCAAATTTGAATGAGATAAGGAATAAATATTAGCTATAAAGATAAATATTACCCCAACACAATCTCAGCCAGGTGATCAAGGTCTACATCATCAGTGGTGAGTCATGCTGACTTATATGAACCCTTGATATGATGAAAATGATACTTTATTTCTGTGGTCTTCCTTCAAAAAAGGTAAACCCCCGTCTAACGATGAGAAAAGCAGACAAATACCAACTGAGGAACATTCAAGAAAATATCTGATCATTACTGTGAAGCTCATTAAAAACAAAAAAAGCCTGAGAAACTGTTACAGGCAAGAGGAGCCTAAGGTGAGATGAGTGCTAAATGTAAAGTGTTATCTTCAATGGGGTCCTGAAACAGAAAAGGAGCGTTAGGTAAAAACTAACAAAACAGGAATACAGAATGCTCTCTAGTTACTGAAAATGTATCAATATTGGTTTGTTCATTGTAGCAAATTACTATATTAATGTGAGATATGTATAATGGGGAAACTGGGTGCAGGGTACATGGGAACTCTCTGAGATCTTTAAACCTTTTTGTAAAGTGAAAACTCATCTTAAAGTTTATTTTAAAAAACAGTGTGACTCGCAACCAGTGCTTTGCAAAGATTAATGGTCATACGAATCACCTGAGGATCTTGTTAAATGAAGACTCTGATTATGGTAGGTTTAGGGCACAGCCCGGGAGCCTGTATTTCTAATAAGCCCCAGGTAAGGTCAATGTTCCTCCAAGCACCAATTTAAGTAGCAAGGTTCTTAATTAGTGCAGGGCTTCCCAGTTTCTGTATGATTAACATTTTGGCTGGATAATTCTCTGTTGTGGGGACTATTCTCTACATCACAGACCGTTTAGCAGCATCTCTGCTCTCTATCCACTAGATGACAATAGTCTCCCTTTCTCCCAGTTATAACAACCAAAACACGTCACCAGGCACTGCTAAACGTTTCCTGTGGGGAAGAGAGTCACCTCCATTTGGGAGCCACTAATTTAGAGCATTCATTAAAATGTGTGACTTTTAGGGGGCTACTTAGAGGGGAAAATTCTTTATTTATAATAGTTGGATGCTTAGTATGTTCCAGGCTTCCAGAAAATATAACTACAATTATTTTATTAAGTTGAGTTGCTAGGAATCATCAACTCACTATCGCTGTAAAACATGATTTAAAAAAAATGGTTCTGAAGAACCTAAGGGCAGGACAGGAATAAAGATGCAGGCGTAGAAAATGTACTTGAGGTCACGGGGAGGGGGAAGGGTAAGCTGGGACAAAGTAAGAGAGTGGCATGGGCATATATATACTACCGAATGTAAAACAGATAGCTAGTGGGAAGCAGCCACATAACACAGGGAGATCAGCTTGGTGCTTTGTGACCACCTACAGGGGTGGGATAGGGAGGGTGGGAGGGAGACGCAAGAGGAAGGAGACACGGTGATATATGTATACGTATAGCTGATTCACTTTGTTATAAAGCAGAAACACACCATTGTAAAGCAATTATACTCCAATAAAGATGTTAAAAAAATAAAAAAATAAAATGTATGGTTTCTGTCTTCCAGGAATTTACCATTAAGCAAAAGTTGTGTGATACAAGTCAACATAGGAAGATAGAGAGCTATAAAAATATCAGCCAGTGAAGTAAGCATTTATAATCAAAGGTGAATGTAAGACTGGATGCCACAAATATATCTGTATAGTCCTGGACACTTTATTGAATGTCTGTACATCTGTCATTATCTCATTTGAGCCTGCTAAGTACCCTTGGGAAGATACATTATCCTAGATCAGGAAACACGCTCACAGCAGTTTCTTCTTCAGTATCAATAGAAATTTAAAGTAGAACACAGATCAGATCCAAGTATTCCAAATTCTAAGCCTCCACAATACCATTAATGCACCTCATAGGAAAAATTCTCCTAGTTAGGCTTTGAGCAGAAAGCTAAGACTTTAACCAGACAGAAGGGACAGAATTCTGGAAGTCAGCTTGGCTAACAAAGATACCAGGAGACAGAACGTGAATAACACAGCAACTGATAGGCAGAGAGAGAGAGAGAGAGAGATGAAAGACAGTTATGGTACAATGTCAAGAGCACAGACCTGCAGTAATGAGGCTTACCTTCTAATTCCATTTCTGGTAACTCTGATTCAGGCAACCTCTGGCAAATCAGTTCACTATTCTGAACACTACATTCTTTACTCTTGTAATGCGGATAAGAGAATTTAGCTTACGAGTCTCTAGTGATGATTGGATGGCTTATGCATAGGCAAGTTGCGTGTGCAGGCAAGGAAGTTGGCGCACGTTACTTAATCCACCTAAGCACGGTCTCAAGTTGAGACTCTACCGAGCCATACTAAACATATCTCTTGGCTCTGGGGCTCACACCCAGAAGGTGACAGTGGTATCAGATTTAACTACGAAGACTGATTTGAGGTTAACGTGCCCTCAGTTCCCGTTCCTTCTAAGAAATCATTAGGAGCCATTTTTTTTTCAGTGTGACCAGCAAAGTTAGTCACCTTGAAACGCCTCGCTTAAGATCAATGGATGCTAGTCACACCCTCTCCCAAGGCACCTCAGGAAGAAAAAGGGATCAATGAGCTTCGGTTAATTTTGTTCATCCAGCACTTATCTTTTGAAACTTGCTGATCTGGCAAGGGACTGCAGCATTAGTAGGAAGAAAACGGGATACAAAAGTTCAAGTGGGGGAATTGTACAGACGGTTCTTATATACTTTAAACACAGATGCACATGCAAACCCGAAACACAAAATCCTTCCTTTTGCTCTTATGCTGTCCCTTCAAAGGTCGGACATTGATCAACGGCAGTGGTAGCTAATAATTACTTTGCAGCTGAGCATATATCATGGACTGGGGTAGAAAACAACTTACAGACCCTCTCAATCTTTCAAACACCCTGCAAAGGAGTTAGTGTCTTTGTTTTACAGATGACTGATGACTAGAGAGGTAAAGGACTCGTTGGAGGTCACAGCAAGCAAACCGGTTTAAACCTTATTACATTTTAGCACCTCTTCCATTTCCTCCAGGAGCCAGTCATCACATTTAAAGGTTCTCTCCGTACTATGAACCAGGATCGTAAGAAGAACAACTTTAGAAAGTAGCTTAGGAACATCAACGGCATCTGCACGACATACCTGGGACAGAGAGGAGAGACACCAAACGCAGGCGCCCAAACGAGGCAGGAGAGCCGCCTTTATACTGCTCAACACTCAATCCACAAAAGCACAGATGACACAATAGTGAAATCACCTGTTGGCTTTTCGGGACTTCCCAGCATACCTCACGCTCCTTGAGTTTAACCTGCTCATTACACCATCCCCACCCCCAGCACAGTTGCTGATACAGTAAGTCATGGCAGACACATAAAGAACAGAGCAAGCATAAACACGATTTCCAGCGAACTCTGAACCAAGAAGCAGAGAAAGTCCAAACAAGAGAGACCAAGTATACTAAACAAAAAGAACATAAATGCACATAAGCTCAATGGGATAAGACATGGGAAGAACACAGCAAGAGCCAGGACGGTATCATCCTCAGTGCTTTGCCTTTTCCTATTACAGTCAGTGAAGCCCTGGAATGAACAGGTGTTACTCATTCTACTCTCTGAGCTGTTACTCATTCTTATAGGCCAAGGGTCCCCACCTGTACTCAGGCCCTATGGAGGCTCAGGGAATGCAAATGAGGGCCAATATTTTCCTTAAAGCCAGGAAACGCTACTAATAGAGATCTGTCAACTGTAAAACACATACACACACGTAATGCCATCACAAACCAAAAATGTTTATAGAGTTCTCATGTCAAAGCGACCAACGAGTGTGCAACTAAACAGGAGTTGGGCTATACACAGTGCATTTCCTACCAAACTCCTCCAGGGCCATTGCAACGAAAACACCTACAATTCCTGCCTTTTAAAAATACAATGATAGTCCAAATCATCCAGACACCTACCTGGGGAAAAAAGACAAGGCATTTTTTAAAACCGTGATTAAAATGTTCTTCCCTACACGCGAATTAAAAGTAATAAAATTCCATGCTGAAACATCTTGCAACTGACGGCTTGCTTTGTTATGCATACCTTCAGTTTTATTACATGTAAGGCAGTAAGAGATTAAGACACAAATAGCTCAGCAACCATCCAGTCAGCACATCCTTCTTAGACTACTCACACAGGTAAGCGGCATTTCCCCATCTGAAAGGATTTCTTCCTATACACAAACCTCAGAAAATTAGAATCTGCAAATGGTTTCCACTTCTACTTCACATACATGGATACGAAATAACTGAACATCCCATAATTCCTAAAAATGAGACAAGAGGAATGAAAACACCATATGTGTTAATCTTACGTTTCAAACAGCTGATTGCCCTCAAGCCTGTTAAGCATTTTTTCTCTATGGAGATATTTCCACCTAAGTGCTAAATTTCAGTCTCATAAAAGAAAACCTACAGGATAAAAATTGCCTTTCTGTCTCAGCAGGTGTTTCAATCGCTACTGAAATTTATAGCTACTGTTATATTCATTTAAAATGCATGTTTTGGCCAAGCGATCCCTAAGCTGGAATAATTTCCAGTCTCTCCTAACTGGCAGCCGATATCTTCATCAATGCCAGAAAAAATGCCATTTTCTTAAGAGGTGCAGTTTGCCACCTTTCAATCGCTACTTTGTCTTTTGACTTTGCTGTGAGCATGGTGAACTGGCAGATACAAAGACTGATGGCAGCAGCCTGGACTGGACAGCAGAGAGATTAAAGGCTTGCTTGCAGTCTGCGATATGGATTTGAAGGCACACTGCCCTGAGGTTAAGTCACCCAAAAACACACTCTGCCATTGCCGTGCCTTTCAGCAGCCAGGGACCAGCTGAAAAACTTGCTGGCTTTGTTTAAAGAGGCATACCTGCTCTAAGAATGAGAGCTGTAATGCACTGGGGAAAACATTCTGGTCTTGGTGTCAGAAAACCTGGGTGTGAGTTACAATTTTGTTGGGGACTAGTTGTAGAACCTAGGAGAATCCTCCAAATTCCAATTCAGTTTCCTTACTTATACAGTAACAGTTTTAATACCTGCCTCAAGTGTGTGATGATGCAGAGAAATGATGCATGAGGCTTCCAACCGGTAAAGCAATACACAGACTAAATATCATTCATCCCATTAGGATATCTGAGAAGATGTCTGTGTTATCCTGCTAGGTATCGTGACTGAATATTCTATCTCGAAATATATAGTATTTAGATGTTATTATTATCTTTAAAAACTGTTTTATTCATGTACCCCACACAACTGTCACCAGGACTGAGGCCTCCTTCACATTGTACTCAGGGAATACACACTATTCTTACCATCCATCCTCATGGTGGGACCCGTAGGTCACTAAAGGGTCCCCATTTCTTTTGGCTGGTATTTTACCATGAGAAAGTCAATCCTTCAGGTTGAAGCATTATTTAAAAGCCAAATTCCTGGCAGGGGAATGCTATGATTTTCATCATTCATCTTCCCTTACATGTGGTTTTATTTCTCAGATTCTCATATTGAATGCCAGCCATGTATTGGCCTTTCCGTATGCAATCTTTAATCATTACAACCAAATCCTTTTATAAAGGACAATCCCGAGGCTCCAAGAGGGTACGGAAAATGCTCAAGCTAGTAAATGGGGCAACCAGGATTCAAACCATCGTTCATCTGATTTCAAAGCTCACATTCTTTTCTTCTCTATAAAGGAGTCTCGTTTCTTCAAGACCTTCTTAATAAGTTTAGCCAGCCTACCCAATTATAGTATCCATTCTCCTTTCTTTTACCCCTCCCTAATCACTTCAATCATTTCATTTTCTTTGTAGCTCTTTTTCAGAAAACATTCATCAAGACTCTACTACGTGCAAGGTTCTCTTATCTGATAAAGTCCCGAGATCCACTTGGCCATTTTTACTTGTGGAGAATGTCCATACTATAAGGAAGATACACTTATCATTTTCATCATGCCTCAAACTCTGTCCTAAGAAGCCATACATACTATTTTCTGAGGTGATGGTTATTCTATGTTTCCAGACCTAGAAGGAGTGGTGATGTTATCAGCCAGATATTTGTACATCTTTTGATAAGTATCATGAAAGAGACTCAGATAAATGACATAGTGGAGAGGAAAGGTGTTAGAAATAGGAGGGGTGGACCCAGCAGATGTGATGAAACAAGGCTAAGAAACAGAACCAACCTGTATGCTTGCTGGGTATGGCTCTCATCTTAAGTGACAGTTATTATCTTCAACTTAGAGTGTTAGAAATATACATACATGTAAAACTATAAGCAGACATCCTAAGGTAGTTGAGCCCTGTCTGCCATAGACTTTTTTTGGGAAACCATTTTCCAGTGGCTTGTACCACTTGGGTGCTCTACTGCACTTCTCAGTATCAGAAAGTATTCCTTGAAATTCATTAGAAATTCACAAGGCACATTTTATTCATCTGTTTAAACATCTGTTGGACAATGCTGCTCAACTTGATTTTTGTGTTTTAACTCCAGAAGCTTTCCCTTCTAAATCTCAGAAGTTGTGTTTTTTCATGACGTAGTTTTACAAAACACGAAAAAGGATAATGTATATCCTTATCTGAAAATAAAGCATTAGAAACAATAACAACATCTGAAATCTTAAAATATTTATGGCCATTTAAATTAATTACTTTATTAAAATGACTTGCGTGTGTAAGGTGTACATAAGCAAATAAGAAGGAGATTAATACATTTCAGTATCACATTATTCTGGGCAATCAAAAATTACTTACCAGTAAAAAACACTTTTAATAAGTATATAAAGGCTAATAATAAGGATCTGAATTCTTACCCTTGTAAAAATCAAACCTTGACTATAGCACATTCTATTACCGATTATACATTACATTATAATCAAGATGTCACCCTTCTTGGTACATGTATTCAAGCTCTAGTTAATCCACAATTGGCAAAAAGTGTTTTACCTAATTTTGCTGCCAAAGTACCAGTAATGCATGCTGTAAGTACTAGTAGTATATGCTGTAAGAGTGAAAGAGTACATGTTGTGTAAATGGCTATATTTTTCCATGTTTGTTTAAAAACATGTGGGCAGGCTTTTATTTTGTTTTGGTTCATTCTGAGAAAAGAGAACCAACTTTGAAAATGACTGTTTTTGAAAAAGAAGAAAAAAGAGTTTCTGCCTCAGAGCCACTTAAAATTTCCCTTCATCCTGTTCTGTCTTCTTAAATTCATATTTGTCTATTTAGCATCCATTCATCACAAGGCCGATTGGATTGCCTATATTTTCTATTTTCTATATTCTTCATGCTCTGGCATTTGTGGTCTCACTGATGGAAGAGACGACCTTTCAGGAGTAGCCAGTTCGTAGAGATAGCAAAGGGCTAGGCTGGACACATCCCTTTCATATATAAACTAACCAATCTTGAGCCCCCACCCCCAATCAACTCCTTTACCAAACACTCACTCATACACCAAGCCAATATTCCCATTACCCTAAGTCAACCCAGGATCAGGTACCAGACAATTGGGAACAGTTCCTTTGCCCCAAAGCCTACCAGAATTACTCAGACTAGCCATTCCCAAGCTGTTTACCATGTCCTGCCTTGTCTTCCACAGGGAAGCCTTAATAAAGGCCCTGGCCTGGGTTTTCTCTTGCTCCTTTCTGCCTCCTAACCAAACCTGATGCTTCCCCATTTGACCTGCATGATTTGGCTGTGCCCTTCTCTTGGGAAATGTAAGTAAGAAAGTCTTCCTTCAATGGCACTGACTTCTCTGTTCCATCGCTCAGTCACCTCCATAAAATAAAACCCTGAAGGTACAATCACTGATACGCCTCTTCTCTTCTGTAAATGTCATTGTCCATGTCATCTGCATCTTACCGTGGCACCTCTCTCTCTCTCTCTCTCTCTCTCTCTCAACAGAAGATCCCTCATGCCTATTGCAGTCAATCCCTGCTCCCACCCCCAGCTCCAGATAACTACTGACCTGCTTTCGTGTCTAGGTTTGTCTCTTCTCGATACTGCACATAAATGGAATCATACAATACGTAGTCTTCACATCCGGCTTCTTTCTCAAAGCATAATGTTTTGAGGTTCACTTATGTTGTTGTTCATTCCTTTTTTATTGTTAAATAGTGTTTCATTGTATGCTTATAGCAATTTTGCTTTTCCACTCATTATTTGGTAGTTATTAGAATTGTTTCCAGTTTGTAGCTACTCTGAGTAATGCTTCTAGGAATATTTGTGTACAACACTGTATATGGACATACGTTTTCATTTCTCTTGGATATATACTACTTTTGAGCAGATGTGCTGGGTTGTATGGTAAGTTTAACTTTTTAAGAAGCTGCGAAACTGTTTACCAAAGTGGCTGTATTGTTTTCACTCATGCTAGAAGTGTATAAGGTTCTAGTTTCTCCTATTGTCCCCAACACTTGGTACTGTCTGTCTTTTTAATTGTAGCCATTCTAATGGCATACAGTGCCTTCTTATTATGGCTTAATTTGCATTTTCCTCTTTTATGTGATTATTAACCATTCCTACATGGCCATTTACATGTCTTCTTTGGTATGATGTCTGTCTATTCAAGTCTCTTCTCCAGTTTTTAACTGGGATATTCACTTATTATTTTCTTTTCCCTCCAGTGGAAAAAACAGAATTCAGAGCTGCTACAATATACTACCTAAAGCATCTAGTTCTCATAAAATAAAAATCATGATACATGTAATGAAACAGGAAAGTATGATCCATTCTCAGGGGGAAGAAAAACCAATATGAACTGTCTGTAAGGGCCCCCGATATTAAACTTGGCATACAAAAGCTTTAAATCAGCTATTGTGAATGTGTTCAAAGAGCTGGAAAAAAATCGTGTTCAAAGAATTTAAGGATAACTTTGACAATAATGACTTATCAAATAGAGAATATCAATAAAAGCATAGAAAATATCAAAAAGAACAAATGGAAATTCTGTATCTGAAAAGTATAATAACTGAAATGAAGAATTCACTGGAGAAACTCAACAGCAGATTCAAGATGGCAGAGGAAGAGTCAGTAAACTTGAAGACAGATCAATAAAAACTATCCATCCTGAAGAACAGGAAGAAAACTGAATATTAAAAATGAACAGTCTCGGGCTTCCCTGGTGGCGAAGTGGTTGAGAGTCTGCCTGCCGATGCAGGGGATGCGGGTTTGTGCCCCGGTCCAGGAAGATTCCACATGCCGCGGAGCGGCTGGGCCCCTGAGCCATGGCTGCTGAGCCTGCGCATCCGGAGCCTGTGCTCCGCAACGGGAGAGGCCACAACAGTGAGAGGCCCGTGTACCGCAAAAAAAAAAAAAAAAAAAAGAACAGTCTCAAAGACCTTCCAACATACACATACATAATAGGAATCCCGGAAGGGGCAAAAGAAAAGAGAGCAGAAAAAATATCTGAAGAACTAAAGAAATTTGAAAAACCAAATAAACTCATAAATTTGGTAAAAGAAATTGAATCTACAGATCCATGACTGTCACGAAACTCCAAGTAGAATAAACACAAAGACCTCCACACCTAGCCACATTGGAGTCAAACTTTTGAAAGATAAAGAGATAATTGAATGAATGCAGCAAGGGGAAAACAAGTCATCATTACTGATGACCAAAAATATGATTAATAGCATACTTCTTTTCAGAAATAATGGAGGCTGGAAAGCATTGAGATGTAAAGAAAAGTGCTAAAAATAAACAAAAAAGAAAATACAAAACTATTAAATGAGAATTCTATTCCCAGCAAAAATAGTCCTCAAAAATATAGGTGAGGGCTTCCCTGGTGGCGCAGTGGTTGAGAGTCCACCTGCCGATGCAGGGTACACGGGCTCGTGCCCCGGTCCGGGAAGATCCCACGTGCCGCGGAGCGGCTGGGCTCGTGAGCCATGGCCGCTGAGCCTGCGCGTCCGGAGCCTGTGCTCCGCAACGGGAGAGGCCACAGCAGTGAGAGGCCCGCGTACCGCAGAAAAAAAAAAAAAAAATATATATATATATATAGGTGAAATAAAGATATTCTCAGATTTAAAAAAGACTGAGAGAATTTGTTACTAGCAGACATGCCTTACAATAAGTACTAAAGGAAGTCCCTCACATTAAAGGATATGACAGCAGATGATGACTAGAATGTACGTGAGGAAATAAAGACATCAGAAAAGATAAACATGTAAGCAAATATAAAAAACTGTATATTACAGTTTTTCCTCTTTTACTTCCTGACTGTAAAGACATAAAGATGCATAAAATAATAATTATAAAATTATTTTATATATATAAATGTTTTATATATGATCTCTTCATGTATATTTATACATAAAATATATAAGTACCTGGGAGTGACGAGAGAAACCCCAGGCAAAAATGCCATAGACTCCCACTGCCCTTACTCAGGGTTCAGTAGTTTTCCTTAATAAACACTTCTCAAATTATCACGTGCCTTTGACCAATTTCCAGACTCCAGAAATGGTTACTTTGTCAATCTGGTGGGGGGAGTTTTTTTCTTTTACGTTTAGGGAAAGGACTTGCCAGTCTCTTCACACCACCATTCTGGAAGCCCCTACGCCTCTTTTTCATAGCTTCATCAGGAACGGGTTAAGCCAGAAGTGGTACTAAAGTTCAACTCTCCACGAAGCTAAATTTTCACAGAAAAACAAGAACCTTACCTGGGAATAAAAGTTAAAGAACTAAAGTCCTTAGAATGATATGCTTTTGAGACTCTGTGAGATTCCCAAGGTCAAAGGTATTCCTAAGTTACCTCAGTTAACAAGCATTTGCCGCCAGTTTTCAGGAAAGTAAGAAACCAGGGCAATGCTCGAGCAGTTGCACAATGAGGACGTTGGAGAACGGAACGCTCTTCAGAATGCAACAGGAGTTCTGGCACTCAGAAAGCAGCACTCTAACTCAGAATCGATTTTACAAGTCATCCTCTCAAGCAAGTTGCTCACTGCCCTCTACTTCGGTATGTGTGCCCTTAGCTTTGTTCTGTCTGTGCTTTACTGCGCTCTATCCATCAGCCAGTGGGACTTGATTCGTATTTGTTCTACTCCGTGGATTCCATTAACTCATGACTTTCACTGGCTCATGGCCTCTTTACTATTTTCTTTTTTATGTCTCTCTCATTCTCTCCCACCCAGCGTTTGTGACATTCTTCAATGCTCCACAGAAAAGAGGACCCGACTGAGTTTTATAGTACAGTGTTCCTCAAAATCTAATGGGCATAATAATCAACTTGGAATCTTGGTAAAATGAATATTTTTGATTTAGGAGGTCTGGGGTGGGGGTGAAGATTCTCCTAGGTGATATTGGTGCTGCTGGTACATGGACCACTCTTGCACTATCAAGGCTATATTAGCACTTAGAACAGGATTCAGCTACTGGGTAGAGCTCTTGCAACAAACAGTGCCTTATAGGCCACCAGGCTAGCTTTTAGCTGGTGGCTTCTGCATCACAGGTTAAACCCCGGTCAATCAGTTGTGGGCTGGGCCACAGGATTAAGTGGTACAAAGCACGGTGCTCTATGTATTCAAAAACCCATGGCTCTAGAAGTGGCAGACATTCTCTAGACTCTGTCCGGTACAAATAAATGCTGGTGTTTCGCTAAGCGGTTCCTTTTTTTTTTTTTAACTTTGCTGATCAAGCCGAGTAACTCATCTTGGAACTTAATGAGTCTGCAGAGGACTATTGGCCAGGTGTCCATAATACCAACATTTCCCAAGGAAAATGCAGTGTTAGCTTTTGCACAAATGGCACTATTTAGCTGTGGGTTTTGCTTCTCTCTTTCTCAGTCTCTCTTCTCTCTCTCTTTCTCTCTCGCTGTTTGTTTTCACTTTGGAGCTAGACGTCTAATGAAAACAATTATAGATCCTCTAATTTATTCTTGGAGATAGTAGCTGTGGGTAGTAGCTGTGGGGCAATAAATGGACAACAGTATTCTGAAATCCATAGGACTTGACGATGCAGCAAACAGAAACACAGAAGCATATATTCTAAGTGGGATTTAAAAAACAATCACAAAACAGACAGACAAACCTTAAGATGAAGAAAGGGAGAAATGAAAGGTAAGAATAGTAAAGGTAAGACAGATATGTTGAGAAAAAGGACCACCTGCTTGCCCTCTTTACTCCCCAGCCCATTTTCTGTAAGCCCATATATGGACAAATAACCTGTGTTTTTATACCTGCACAGAATGAGAATATATGAAAGCAAAACAAATCTCCCCAACAACAGAAGACAATATGGATGATAAACATGCATATGAAAACTTTTTATATATTTTCTTTGTTTTTCAGAAGTGAAAATGAATTCAGAGTATTCCATACCTACTTTGTCTATTTAATTAGAGGCTAGGTCTCTACAATTTTAAGCTAATTATATAGAGTACCTTGTATACTATTCAGTACCTGCTAACTATAAGGATAGCACTCTCTATCTCTGTCCATCGATTTATCTTTGTATCTATCACCATAGTTTATAATGCTCCTTCATCTTTTAATTAAGTTAATGAGGGACCATCAATGATGGGCCAAACATTGTACCACTGCGAACACAAAGGACTCATTCATCTCTATATCCCTGGTGCAGTGCTTGGCTACACACTGATCCCTAACCCAGTGTGGATCTGAGTCTTCAGAGCCATTTCTATAAAACAAGGAGCCTATACAAGACGTTCCCTAAGGTCCCTTCCTCATTACATTTAAAATGCAGATTTAGCCTGAAAGTTTAAAGAAAATTGAGAATGACCTATTTAATCGCCATGAGGAAACACATGCAACTTAAGCGCTGCTCACATATGGCAGCAAGACAGAAAGAGTGTTTGCACCAACGATAAACATTTCCTCTGAAACCTCAAAGCCAGAAACATATATCCCATCTACGTCCCGTGATCAGCAGGCATAAGGCTGGCGTGTTTTCTTTGGAATCTAGAAAGTATTTGGAGCCATGCTGGGCTTGGCAGAAGCTGAAACTAGTCAAGGCTTGGTTCTGATCATTTACAGCTGCTTCCCAGTCTGCTGTCACCCAACCAGACTCTAATGAACCCTAAGCCAGGCCTGCCTGCTGTGGCTTCTGAAAGGGGTGGAGGCAGCAACGCCTCTATTAAACCAGCCTTCCAGTTAGTGAATGAGAATATTGTTGCTGGAGAGCTCTCGTCAACTAACACAACTAAAGAAAACCTCTCCCTCCATCTCCCCTGAATTAATTATAAGACACCAGTAATCTCATTTGGACAAATGAAAAGATGTGAGATAACAGAGCTATATTTTTCGATGGATAATGGTGGTTACAATGGAAGAAACAACACTGACCACAGAAACGTGCACGAGTTTTCTTTACAACTGGAACAATTTAAATCAGCACAATTTGGGAAGGTAATGATTGAATACTTCTAACAGGGTGGATTTCAGAATATTCCTTAAGATTATGATAAAGATCAAGGTGAGGGCTTCCCTGGTGGCGCAGTGGTTGAGAGTCCGCCTGCCGATACAGGGGACACGGGTTTGTGCCCCGGTCCGGGAGGATCCCGCATGCCGCGGAGCGGTTGGGCCCATGAGCCATGGCCGCTGAGCCTGCGTGTCCAGAGCCTGTTGCTCTGCGGCGGGATAGGCCACAACAATGAGAGGCCCGCGTACCGCAAAAAAAAAAAAAAAAAAAAAAGATCAAGGTGAAATAATACACAGTCTTTCAGAATATGATCCCAAATTTGATACACAGTTCTGAAAGTTAAAAATATAAGAAAATCATATGTGCAACATAATCTTTCCTAAATCACAAGCTCCACAACATCCAACAAAAGGCCTAATGCATAAATGATGTCAGGACAAATAGTTGATGAATTATGGAAGGAAGGAAGGAAGGAAGGAGGGGGGGAGGGACGGAGGGAGGGAAGAAAGAAGGAGTGTATTCTGTTCAAAAATTTAAAAATATAACCAGAATAGTAAAGAATCAACCAGGAAAATCATCTTAAAAATTCATATCCACATTCCTTACAGTAATCTTGGTTTGAATTGTCACGGAATAAAATAGCAGGAAAAAACCTCTCTGAGATATTCTGAGAGGGAATTAATCCTTGACTTTGCTAGACACATCCATTTGCTACCGAAACTAGTCTAATGTATAAAAACAAAAAAGCAATATAGTGTCATTTTTAAAGCACCCTTGATATCTGAACACATTAAAATAGTTCTATTTGGTGAAACATGTGAGTCTTTCATCACTTATTAATGGCAATAGGATCATATTAGGGCCTGTTTAAATGTTCCACAGTTATTCTTATTTAAAGGCTTGTGAAAGATGACAAACAGTGCCCATGTAGCAATGTGTTGTCAACATAACCTCATGGATCTAATGTCCTTGACGGAGGACAGTTACTTTTAGGCATCAGCTAAAATCATTTTAATATAGGTACCCATTAAGATACTATTCTTGCCTATACATTTTTAAAAGCTAAGAAATCCTTGAAAAATTTTTTCTTTTCTTTTTTTCTTGGGAAAATACTAGAAACATACTGTGTTTGAAAGACCTATAATTCATAAACAAGATAAAAGTTATAAAATATGTGTAGGAAAGCATAACATGAATATATATACATATATATGTATGCATTTATAAATAAAATGAATGACGCTAGAATGGTCAAAAGAGAATGGACTCAACTCTGGTTTAGATCTAGTTATGTGACCTGTGGCAAATACTTTGCTCTCTGAGCTTCCAACTCTTCGGTGCTAAAATAAAGAGAAGGCTGGCTATGTTTCATCTAAGGTTATTTCCAATAATAAAATGCCATGATCTCAAATATCTGCAATTTGATATTTCAACTCAGGTACCATAATGGTACCAAAAAGAAGAAAAGTCTTGGTAATATTTTTGGAAAGCATGGGCTCAAGACAAATGTAGCATGGAAATATCGGAGATGACACAGCTCCAAATGTAGCAAACGTAATATGGTAGTATAATTTAATATGATGACTATAAGTTCAATTTATGCCCTATTTTTACCCTAAGTGAAACTACTGTAGATTTATTTCTGAATCTGCTTTTGGACAACATATTGTAAATCAAAAATAATTACAGAATATTCAATATTCCAATGGTCTCTGTGAACTATGTCCTAAAATATTCTTCTAAGCTTTCCAGAGAAATCCTCAGGAGAGTTGGAATGATAGGGAGCTTATTATTGTTCTAGTCTTTATGATACAGATGTGGCTTTACTTACATTACTCATTAATTGTTACTTGTATTCATGTATATCGGTATACTGAGTTTGTTAAAAGCAACATTTTCTCAGTCCATTTGAATTACTTAGGTAGTTGAGAACCACTAGGAATCTGCATGGTGAGCAGAAGGCTTTGTGGGAAGATATCTGGAGATAAAAATCATCAGAATGAACCAGAAACAGGGAAAAGGAAATGGGACAGATGACTGTTTGTGGAAAAAGGGCAGATCAAGGAAGACAAAGAGTTATGAAGAAAGAAAGAAAATATCTCTTGTCCAACATTAGTAGAAGATGGTAGATTAAAAAAAATAAAATAGAGAAAGAGGAAGAGTAAAATTTACATTCTCAATTTGAAATTCTGCAGTTATTATTCTGAGATGGAGATTCCATGATTACTACAGCACAGCCTAGAGAGTCAGACACGCCAGGTATGGAGAAGAGTTTCTGTGCTAATCTAACCGGTGTCACTTTGGAGAATCTATACTTCATGTGGAAAGGAGCAAGACCCAGACACTGCATTTGAGGAGAGAACTGTAACTCTGCTTGAAGAAGGGTGTAAATAGTTATTCTTTCTTCTCTGTGATCCTTGATTAATTTACTCTTCAAGCCAGTATTGCTTAGTTTCTATGTTGAACGGTCACATTGGTGTTTTTACAGTTAGTTTCTAAAACCTTTTGCCAGGAAGAAAAAAAACAAAACTGCTTCAGTAGAGATTAAGTATTTGCATACTTTGTAAAACATCTTTACTTTCCAATCGCTTTGCATCAAACCAGAAGCAGTGCCCGAATAATTCCTCAAAGAAAATTCTAGCCTAGCCCAGAGTTTGGATCAAACATAAAGGCAACCCTGACATTGTGGTACACCTCCACTAGGTGGCAGCAGCAGGCGTGTGTGTATCCCTGTGAAAGACCAGGTTGCAAGGGGTTTTTAAAAAAAACTTGAAAAGAAGGGCAGGGGAATTTCAACAGCATAATCTCAGGCAGATGCCTGGAAATCGACTAGATTAAAGATGAAAAAGGACAGAAACAAGGGACTAGAAACAGGAAACAGCACTGCAACTCATGCTGTCGGTGCTGCTGAAGTTGGAGCTGACTGTGCGAGGAGTCCCCTGAATCTGGCCAAATTCATTGCCCCCTTCCTAGGGGACCTGTCTCCATCCTGGAGCTTGCTCAGGAGGACTTCTCTGGAATGCTGAGGAGAAGGGTAGATGGGGCAGCAGGTGGGCCGTCAAAGCATGTGAATATCAATGCTGGCACAACTTTTCTCCCCTTCTGTGCTGCTGGTGGAGCCAAATGCCCAGGATTCAGCCCAGCTGTGGCACCCTATGGTACCCCCATTCCCTAGAGGGACCTCACACTGCGACCCTTTTCTAACTACAGAGACCAAATGATCTCTTATCCAAACCAGAACACTTCTGAGTGTGAAACTAGTGCTATTAATTATCCCATCAGAACATCAGACACAACCCAGGCTCCTAGGGCAAATAGAGATGTATGGCCATCCAATTCCTAACTCTACTTTATGAGAACTTCTCAAGTCCTCAGAGTCCTGGTAGGTAGCTTGAACTTGCCTTTTTATTTTCTCCATTCAAGAGCGCCAGCACAGAGTAAACAAACTCTCAATAAGAGTTTGCAAAGTGAATAATAGCGGCTGATGTTTTGTTAGCATACTCAAAGGACATTTAACCCAACCTACAATCTGTGTGACTTTACAGATGAGGAAAGCTCAGATTCAGAGAGGTTAGGTATCAATATCAATATAGCAGGAAGTGGCAGAACCAGACCAGAAGTCAGCTCCTGACTCCTACACAAGTGTTTTTCCACATCAGCGTTTCAATGGGGATATTAAAATGATTGGGCAATACAATCCAAACTAACTCTTCAACACTTCTCTCACGTGTGAATCAAGGATTTAAAGGAAAAAAGGAAGACTAGTATTACAAACCATCCATCCAAGAGAAGACATTACAGCATGCCTCTGTGAAGGGGGACGCAAAAGCTAACGCTTGCAGGGGGCAGGCAGGTGACAGAAATGGGGAAAGCGGCTGGCCAGGCTGGGGAGACCTGGAGACTGGGTGCCCGGTCTGAAAGGCACAAAAGGCACAGAGCGCAAGGCTGGGGCAGATGACAACCAAGTGGAAATGCAGTCCTGGTGTCGTTTGTTCAATGAAGAGCTAGAAATAAGTGTTTTATGTGAGATCTCCTTTTTAAGCAGAAGAAAGTGAGATCTCCTTTTTAAGCAGAAGAAAAATTGTAAAACCCTGGATAAGCCAAATCGATGTATCTGTGATTTCATCTTTGACCTATAGGTTGCTGTGGTCCTCAGCTCCCAGATGGCACCTCCGGATATGCTGATTTTACTGGTTTAGGGAAGGGTATGACCCGGGCAACGAGAGTTTTCTTTTTTTTTTTAACATCTTTATTGGAGCATAATTGCTTTACAATGGTGTGTTAGTTTCTGCTTTATAACAAAGTGAATCAGTTATACATATACGTATGTTCCCATATCTCCTCCCTCTTGCATCTCCCTCCCTCCGACCCTCCCTATCCCACCCCTCTAGGTGGTCACAAAGCACCGAGCTGATCTCCCTGTGCTATGCGGCTGCTTCCCACTAGCTATCTATTTTACATTTGGTAGTGTACATATGTCCATGCCACTCTCTCACTTTGTCACAGCTTACCCTTCCCCCTCCCCGTATCCTCAAGTCTGTTCTCTAGTAGGTCTGTGTCTTTACTCCCATCTTGCCCCAGGTTCTTCATGACCATTTTTTTTTTAATTCCATATATATGTGTTAGCATATGGCATTTGTTTTTCTCTTTCTGACTTACTTCACTCTGTATGACAGTCTCTAGGTCCATCCACCTCACTACAAATAACTCAATTTCATTTCTTTTTATGGCTGAGTAATATTCCATTGTATATATGTGCCACATCTTCTTTATCCATTCATCTGTTGACGGACACTTAGGTGGCTTCCATGGCCTGGCTATTGTAAATAGAGCTGCAATGAACATTGTGTACATGACTCTTTTTGAATTACGGTTTTCTCAGGGTATATGCCCAGTAGTGGGATTGCTGGGTTGTATGGTAGCTCTATTTTTAGTTTTTTAAGGAACCTCCATACTGTTCTCCATAGTGGCTGTATCAGCTTACATTCCCACCAACAGTGCAAGAGGGTTCCCTTTTCTCCACACCCTCTCCAGCATTTATTGTTTGTAGATTTTTTGATGATGGCCATTCTGACCGGTGTGAGATGATATCTCATTGTAGTTTTGATTTGCATTTCTCTAATGATTAGTGATGTTGAGCATCCTTTCATGCGTTTGTTTTCAATCTGTATATCTTCTTTGGAGAAATATCTGTTTAGATCTTCTGCCTATTTTTGGATTGGGTTGTTTGTTTTTTTGATATTGAGCTGCATGAGCTGCTTGTAAATTTTGGAGATTAATCCTTTGTCAGTTGCTTCATTTGCAAATATTTTCTCCCATTCTGAGGGTTGTCTTTTCGTCTTGTTTATGGTTTCCTTTGCTGTGCCAAAGCTTTGAAGTTTCATTAGGTCCCATTCGTTTATTTTTGTTTTTATTTCCATTTCTCTAGGAGGTGGGTCAAAAAGGATCTTGCTGTGATTTATGTCATAGAGTGTTCTGCCTATGTTTTCCTCTAAGAGTTTTATAGTGTCTGGTCTTACATTTAGGACTCAAAACCATTCTGAGTTTATTTTTGTGTATGGTGTTAGGGAGTGTTCTAATTTCATTCTTTTACATGTAGCTGTCCAGTTTTCGCAGCACCACTTATTGAAGAGGCTGTCTTTTCTCCACTGTATATTCTTGCTGGGCAACAAGATTTTTTAAAACTCCCCAGGTGATCTATTGTACAGCCAGAGTTGAGCTTTACAATTTAAAGTACAGTCATCATCAGCATGGGCATCAAATGGGAATAAGAAGTGCAGAATCTGGGGTCCCACCAGATTCTGGTGAATCTATGAGATTCTATTGAATTACAGACTTCATTTTTCAGCAGACTCCCAGGTAATTTATTTGAGCAGTGCTAATAATTTTAATAATGCTCACTTGGCAAACGGCCAAGGCCAACGCCAGACTTAAAAACTGCTACTCTTTTCCTCATACTGCTCCCCCTCCAAATCCAGCCCTACTGTCTCCAGAGGGTGGAACAGACTTTCTGTTTTCTTTTGTTCTCCTGTGCTTTTGTTTTGTAACAGTTTTGCTCTTGTATTGGGATCTGAAGAAGAAATAGTTCATCTCAGAAGTTGGTGTATCTAAACATTTGCTCTTTTCTTTGATAGGGCAGAGCCTTAATTATGCTGCTAACAGTAAACAGATCTTGTCCCAGGGGCTCCCAGAGACTATGGCTGGCCAAAAAATAATATTATTGGCTCTCTCTCCAAACAAGAGCCCGAGTAATCTTGCATCTAACCTTTGGCTTCTTTTATTCCACATCACTGAATTTATCATATATCTTTGAACCTGTCAGATGTCTCTGGCATAAATGTCACTGCACAGTCCCTTGTAGGACATAGTCTCTAAGTTTAAAAACTTTCTCCACTGCACAACAGAGAGAACTGTTTTTTTTTTTTCAGGATCCAGATATTTGTTTTATTTATATATATATTTTTAATTTAATTTTCTTTCAAGGTAACAGTAGTGTGGGGTTTTTTTTTGCAGTACGCGGGCCTCTCACTGTTGTGGCCTCTCCCGTTGCGGAGCACAGGCTCCGGACGCGCAGGCTCAGCGGCCATGGCTCACGGGCGCAGCTGCTCCGCGGCATGTGGCATCTTCCCGGACCGGGGCACGAACCCGCGTCCCCCGCATCGGCAGGCGGACGCTCAGCCACTGCGCCACCAGGGACGCCCTGTGGTTTGTTTTTTAACCTGCACACGTCTACAAACCTAATAAATAGGTTTTTTCTATTTTATTTTATACAGCAGGTTCTTATTAGTCATCCATTTTATACACATCAGTGTATACATGTCAATCCCAATCGCCCAATTCATCCACCCCCCCCACCCCCCTCACCCCCCGCCGCTTTCCCCCCTTGGTGTCCATATGTTTGTTCTCTACATCACAACAGAGAGAACTTAACGTTCCTTTGTCATCTGACATTCTCATCTTCTTTAAGAGCTCTTAGAATGTGTTGGTTTCCCTTTAGGTAAACCTCATCTCCATTTCTCTTCCTCCTGAGAAAAGATTGATTAGCCCCAATGCCACGCAAGGCAGTCAGTCAATAAACGTTGAAATACAATAATAATAATGACCAGAAAGCTTCATGTTCTTCCTTACACTTGCAGGTTGCCATGGTTACCGCTAAAATCTTGTTTTGTTTCACTGGTCCTTCAATTCTTTTACATAAAATTCCTCAGGGTTTACTCCCCCGCTCCCCCTCTCCCTCCCCCTTCGCTTCCTTGAGGGTCAGTGACTGTCACTGATACAACACACCTGTGCTATGTACCCGTGACTATGTCGATGTAAAATGAAGGACATTATTTTTCATGAAACTTGAGGAACCAAATTATAGGAACGAGTTTAAAGGATAGACATGTGAGAACACTGTGATAAAAATCACAACAGTCTACTTTTCCAACTGGGTCAAATTGCAAAAGGATGTAAAAAATAGAATTTTCATAACTAAGTTGCTGTGGTTTCCTCATAGAATAAAAACACTTCTTCTTTAGAAGAAATGCTTGTGAAAGACGTTTTTCAATACTGAAAAATGTTACTTTCTCCCCCAAAACAATCTAAAGGAACTCCTGCTCTGTGTATAATGTCTCTGTGACCCCAAAAGGTAGTGTTTCCCATTATGTACCCCTGAAAATTTTTCCTCGGATTGTTACTCTGGTGTTAGCATATCTTGAGGCTAGGCTTCTGACTCTCAGCCCCCCAAATGATCTACTGGTGTTCCCTAGAATAGTCACTGCATTAGTAAATGTGTCTGCCAGGTTCAAAAGCCCTCCACTCTAGTTGTCTATGAAGCTGTAGTTCGGTTACACATTTAAAAGTTGCACATCCAGGTGTTAAGATATTTCTTGCTGCCTTCAGCAACCTATTCATCATACGTGAACAGCTATTGGCTATTTTCTCATTCACTTCCTGCATCAGTCCAGCCCAGAGACTCGGTGGACTGGCTTAGATCTCATCTTTGCTAATTCCGTTTTGTAACTTAACATTTACCAGATGACAGGGCTTCCAGGAACTAGGCGTAGTGTCTAAAGTTAGGTCTTTATGTGACAAGCAACCAACGGCCACTTGTTGGTCGCAAGCTGAGACATCTTAACTGCAGGGCCAAGATGAATGTTCTCGCCTCTTTCTATGGGTTGAATTATGAAAAACTGCTGATATTTAGCCATTTTGATCTACAAAAATGATGGTGTCGTATCGTTTAGCATTAGAGCTGAGGAAGAGGAGGGAAGAACATGTTGCCTCTGTGGTTTTGGCATACGCACAACTCCTGAGTCCCGCCTTTCTACACAAAGTGATAGACTCTCAAGCCTCAGTGAAAAATCGGAGGCATTATCAAATTCTTGCTGGAGAACACTAAATTATTCAAAGGCAGGTAGGTAAATCGTGAATGAATCAACTGTGCTTTTCCTGCTACTCTATCTCACTCACAGTCTCTAGAAGGCCAGCATAAGGAAAACGTAAAAAAGTCAAAACCATGACCATCTCCTCACAGGACCTGCAGAGGGCAAGGAAGACAGAAAGGTGAAATTGTTTTCTTTCAGGGTAGGGAGGCGAGTCTAAAACGTGTTTCTCATAGGGCTTTGCTAGGCTACTAACCCAAGATATATGCAAGGATTCCTTTGAAAGGAAGATAGAAAAATCAATGGCTAATATTTTCCAAGTCTCATCCAACTAAGAGATACTGGGTAATTATTAAATCGGGGGCCATGTGCACTAGTGCAACTCTCTTCATCACGACCACAGCGCAGCTACTAAACAGAAATACAATTTGATTAAATAAAAGAGAGGCGCCAGTGTGAGAGAACCACACAGCAGAAATGGCATAGAAGGAAATGAGGACGCAATGAGATGTGAGGTATGTCTGTAGCAGTAACATATTTGATAACGATGGATAGAAGATGCAGTCCTATATGTTTTACAGGTCTTCACTTCACTAACCCCCTACGATTCTCTGGCTTGCGTTATCATTTTATGATCTTAATGATAGCAGTGGTACATTTTACACTTAAAAGACCTGGCAGCTAATTTTCTCGTGTACCTTCTCCATAGCAGAATATTATACATTGCCTCTAACAAGCTATGTGTCCCTAATTATGTTATTAAACCCTCCATGTTTCATATGGGGCTAAATGACTAAATGACCTAAAGGTCCCTTCTGGTGAAAAGATGGCAGGAATACTAGATTCAGGCAAGAAGCTTCTATGATGAACTCTACATTCCTGAAAGTAGTGAGGTGAGATACTGTGGTTCAGCTTTTCCCAAATGTGGAATAAACATCACTTGGGGATATGTGAAATGACTTTAGGTGGGACATGAACACCCTTTTTGTTCGATACTAATTATGTTATTTTTTTAACTTCTATTATGACAATTGATATTGGTTTTTCTGTTTGTGATAGAAATAAATTTATTTAAACAAATTAGGGTGAAAAGTGATATATGTTAAGAAAAAGTAGTAAGTGAATGATAGTACCTTGTTTAAGAAGGCGGTGGTAAATGACTGAGGACTGGGAAACAACGCAGGGGTGGTTCTCAATGAGCAGACTGGGGTCACGTTTACTAATTTCTTCTAAGTGGCATTATTTTTGAAATTCTAAAAAAGAGACCTATCTTTTTAGAATTTGCTGAAACTATGTCTTTATGAAATGTTCTTCATTGGATGCCTGAATTCTGAGAATCAGATCCTTTCTCAAAGCCATTCTTTGAATTCTGAGGCGTCTGACCTTCTTCAAAGCCATGGTCAAAGAACCGGTAAGGAGAGAGGCCTGGGGGGTCACAGCAAGAAGGGCAGCAAATTGACATGACCCTCTTTAGCCCAGGGAGACCCATCTGTCACCCCTGCATTCTTCTTATACCATCACAGATTCTTTGGAGCCTACATCTGCCTCGCACTGCCCTAAGCCCTTTAAATGCATCATCTCAAGTTTCCTTTTAACAATCCTGTAATGTAGATATTGTATCCCCATTTTATGTAGAATGAGATTAAGTATTCTGCTCTGGATGACGTGGTTCAAAACTGGTTGAGATAGGGTTAAAGACTAGATCTCTGTAACTGAAAACCTTTTGGACCTTTTATAAAGAATGTTTTTGAGAGAAATCTAATTGTTTCTGATCAAGATCCAGTACCTCAAAACATGAAATTGTTAGGTGCTATATTCCACTCTAAGGTAGGTGACAAAATACTGCTATTGCCAAAGAAAAAAAGGGGATTACTTTAAATGATCCTGAGTTTTCATCCTAATTTTTGCTGTGCTAAATCTTCAAACGATTTATTTCAAGGGACTTAGGTATAAACTAATTATTTGATTAGAAAGCCAATTTTTTTCCCTAAAATTGTTTCATTCTTCAGCCATTAAATTCACAACATGGGAAGCTTACTCACAAGTATAGAGCTTTTTATTAAAATTTTCTAAGGTTTCGCTCACCTTATGCATAATGCAATCGTTTCCTGATCTCATAAAATACAACAATATTTTAGATAATGATTCTTAATTAACTCTGAGGACAACGAAATCTGCATGTGCTTGTACGCACACACACACTGGAAGCTCTAGCTTGCCAGTTTGGGTCACCAGTAATCTCACTTCTTCCAACTGCCAAGAACCCACTAGATAAAATATCACTGTACAGTGAATACAGGGCCTGGACCATGAGGTACTGAAACAATGGAATTGGGACTAAGAAACAAGGGAGTGGGCAATGTCTCTAGGGATAGTTTTGGTTCGGTAGTTTGTGTCGGTAAAGATT
This sequence comes from Phocoena phocoena, assembly GCF_963924675.1. Lineage (NCBI taxonomy): Eukaryota > Metazoa > Chordata > Mammalia > Artiodactyla > Phocoenidae > Phocoena > Phocoena phocoena. Next base: position 39,433,729 of record NC_089234.1, on the reverse strand, counting down.
TCTTGTGTATCCTTGGCTGATGTCACTCATGTGGTCCTCTGATGTAATTAATTGCCTAGAGCCTTGTTTCAAATGTCTCAAGAGAAGAGGCACTTTGATAAACTGGGATTAACAATGTCCTACTGCTGGCCTGGGAAACCTTATAAAAACCTTGTAAGTCCTATCATTAGAGAGTTCTCCCATCTCAGGGGATGTATATTAGCACTACCATACACACACACACACACACACACACACACACACACACACACATATGATCATATATGCAAAGTTCTTAACATTGGCCTGGAACACACTACATATTCAATAAATGGATACTATTATTGAGAGACAGCAGAGTGACAAGGAAATAGTCTCTGGGATCAGACTACCTGGACTATTTATCATATGAATAATATATGATTTATATTGGCTGTGTTACCTTGGGCAAGTCAGCTAACCTCTCTGTGCCTCATCTACAAAATGAGAATAGTGGTAAATGTTATTTCATAAGGTTATTGAGTTAATACCTATGAAACCCTTAAAATAACGTCTATCATTTAGGGGGTACTCAAAGAATGTTAGTTATTGTTAATCATTATAATTCAGAATGCTAATTAAATCTTTATATTATTCAAATAATTAGACTGCTTTTGCATTTAAGGTCTCTCTGCCCAAGCAATTAAAATTGTAGATATTTAAAAACCAAATAAAAATAATTGAAAATGTGAATGTGGAACCCTAATATTGTTTTTAAGTAATCCTGAAAGGATGTTGTAAATGTCAAGAATAAAATCATCCAGTGTGATATATTTTATAGTGAAGCTCTAAAAGGTACACATTTTGATATGAATAAGAATGTTAACAGACACTAGAGGGGCATAAAGCTGATTTCTGTAATCACATATTTATGTATCTGACATATTATTACCACAAGCAGTTAAGCAGATTTAGAGAAAGTTACACTATTCATTCCAACATTCCCCCAAACGACTCCAATTCTGAACTTTTTATTTTCATAGCTCGCTGCACACCTCCTTGAAAGCATAACTTATGTCTCAGATGACAGAAAAGTTAAGCCTGAAATAATAACTGCTATTTTTTCCACAGTACAGAAGAGTGAGAAACAAAAACCACCTGGTCAAGAGTACAAATCCACCAACAGTTATTTTTGCCTCTCTTCAGAAGTCCTCCTTCTAGCACCTTCTTTTCATCCTCTTTGACCTACCCACCATTTTTATTGTCACCACTTCTGGTCAACGTTTACAGCGTTCCTACTGTTTGTTGGAGAAGGAAACAGAAAGACAAACACGATGCCGAGGCAAGAGCTGGCAGTGATGGAGCACCTTGCTGTTGGGATCGGTCTCCGTGATGGGCATTTTGCACACTAGCTGGAGTCTTCACAAGCTCTGAAAATGGGTGTTGGCATCCCCTTTTTCAACTAAGGGAACTGATGCTCAGAAAGTTCGAATAGTTCGTTCACGGTCACAGAGTTACTATGTGTCATGGTGAAGATTCACCAACCAGTCTGTGTGTCTCTCATTACATGTCTCTGCTCAAAGTCCCTTTCTGGAAGGCTTTGGGTCTTCGGGTTATCAAACTAACAAAAGAAACCAAAACTCAGCAGAGAAAAACTGATGAAGGAAATACACCGAAGTTGACAAGTTATCTTTAGTTTGTAGAACAATGAGCATATTTTCTTTATTCCTATTTCTCAAATTTTCTGTAATGAGCATTCACTCTTTTAACAATGTGAACAACACAACTTTAGAAGAATTAAACGTTAAAAACAGAGAAAGCGCTTCCAGAAAAAAGTGTTTCCTAACGACGGCTTAAGTTATTACTCTTCCTACTGGTGTTTGTGTTTATTTGGGGAACTCAAAAATTTTAAAAAGAAAGAAACAAACAAAAATCCAATCAAATAAGACAAAGTAACAACCAAAAACCTTTCAAGATCCCCCCGCCCCCCACCAAATGCATCATTTATTATGGAATGGCAAATATTAGGCTTATCATTTTGGATTAGAAACGATCTTAACGCTTCACATGCCATTCAGCCAACCGTCTTGATTTGCCATGATCTGAATCAGAATTAAGTTTTAAAAACATACTTTTCCAAGGTTTAAACCTCCATGAAGCCTGGATTCAACCTTGCCTCCCTGAGAAGGCCACCTATGTGGTAACAGCTGGACCACACCCTCCCCCAGTGGTACCTCCCTATCTCCTCTCTCAACCTTTCTCTTGCCCTTCCTTCCATCCACACCAAACAAAGGATCCTATTCTACGGGACAGGATGGTCTACGTGCATACCTGGCTCGGCCCTGGGGAATGTGGGCACACTCACCACCTCAGCCATTTCTCGGAAAAGAAACTGGATGCACGTTCCCTTCCAGCCACTGCATTCCATTTCCCCATGACATGAATGTGTGCCCTAACACTTAGGATCATTTTAGATAGCTGGTTTTCAGAACAATGTAGTTCCAAATATTAATAGATAGAATTAAGGGCCTGTGCTTTTATCTTCCTTTTTTCCCGGGACCCTACTGACATACTTTTCTGAAGAATTTTTTCTCTCGCATTCTTACTCACTCATTTTCTCTCTCTCTCTCTCCTATATAATCAGCCTGGTTCCCTGGATAATAAATGTTTTATAGTAAGTTTAACCTGGTAGAACCCTTGTATGGGACTATTTCATAGTGTGATGAAAGACAAAAGAAATACTGTCAATTTAATTACACATAGCTTCTAGGATCAGAGGATAACATACTCTTTTTTGTCTGTTCAGTATGGGGTAGTAAGCTAAATCCAGATCAAAACTAGACATTATACTTCATGTTATATATACATATATATGTACTTCTTTTTTTTTTACTTCAGTGATGATGTTATTTTTCCCCCAGAAGCAATGTTTTCTCCAGCAACAATGCACTAATTGGTTTTAAATCCATGTCCTTCATTTAGGAGCACAATTATGCTCTGATCAACTTGTTTGTACTTCCCTATTGCCATAAAACGCAGTCAAAATATTCAAGAGCAGCATATGGGTGAAGGTCTTTGTTCTATTGTTGATGCAAAAATATAAGTAACTTTGCTCCCAGCTAGAAGAAAAAGATGACAGAAAACGGATCAAAGTTACAGCTTGGACCCCATTGAGAAACTGCTAATTGTCATCCAAAGTAGAGAGTGTCATCATCATCAGAAGAGAGAAACAGGGGCTTCCCTGGTGGCACAGTGGTTCAGAGTCTGCCTGCCAATGCAGGGGACACGGGTTCGAGCCCTGGTCTGGGAGGATCCCACATGCCGCGGAGCAACTGGGCCCATGAGCCACAACTACTGAGCCTGCGCATCCGGAGCCTGTGCTCTGCAACAAGAGAGGCCGCGATAGTGAGAGGCCCGCGCACCGCGATGAAGAGTGGCCCCCGCTCGCCGCAACTAGAGAAAGCCCTTGCACAGAAACGAAAGACACAACACAGCAAAAATAAATAAATTAATTAAAAAAAAAAAAGAAGAAGAGAGAAACAATGCAGGGGTCTTAAAGGAAACTTTCTCTTCTCTCCACCTTCCCTCCTCCCATTATTCTCAACACCCCCCCACCCTACCCCCACACACAAGCACCATCACATCCTGAAGGAAGTGGGTAGAAACATGTCTTTAACATTTGATAATTTTTCCTTAAGTCTTATGTCCTCACGTATTTAAACATATACAGTGTTCCTTCCTTATCAGTGCTATTTAAAAATTTGGTTAAACTCTATCAACATCCAGTTATTCGGCATTCAAAATTAACTTGTGAAATGACCTCGCTGTACTTCTCAGAGCTGAAAATCATTAAGAAAATTTGTGTATGGCATGCTATTTACCAAGAAAGCTTTAAAAATAAACATAGCAGCTAAAATGAATGTGTAATAAAAAAAGTTTAAGTCATTTTTTAAATCCAAAGCCTAATTTCCTTGTTTCCTTAATGCAGATTTTCAGACCTGCTTTACTAGCAGGAGGGTTAAGTGAGATAACCCATCTGAACATGTCACAACATTTATTTCCTGGCACGTTTTATTCGATAAGTATTAGCAGAGTATGAATCTGCTGTTGCACACGGGGAAGTGAACCGCTGCCACAGAAACACATAAAAACGGAAGGGGCTCAGCTTAAAGAAAAAGCCAGCACGATGCTTAATTCCTGCTGAGAAACTTAGTAGTTAACACAATAGGTTCCTTCTTACGAAACTGAGCTATTTGTAGTGAGGTGGATGGACCTAGAGTCTGTCATACAGAGTGAAGTCAGAAAGAGAAAAACAAATACTATATGCTAACACATATATAGAGAATCTAAAAGAGAAAAAAAAAAGGTCATGAAGAACCTAGGGGCAAGATGGGAATAAAGACGCAGACCTACTAGAGAATGGACTTGAGGATATGGGGAGGGGAAAGGGTAAGCTGGGACAAAGTGAGAGAGAGGCATTGGACATATGTACACTACCAAACGTGAAACAGACAGCTAGTGGGAAGCAGCCGCATAGCACAGGGAGATCAGCTCGGTGCTTTGTGACCACCTAGCGTGGTGGGATAGGGAGGGTGGGAGGGAGGGAGACGCAAGAGGGAAGAGATATGGGGACAAATGTGTACCTATAACTGATTCACTTTGTTATAAAGCAGAAACTAACACACTATTGTAAAGCAATTATACTCCAATAAAGATGTTAAAAAATAATCTAAAAAAATAAATAAAACACCTCCTTTCTCCATCTAGAGAATTCTGGGTCTGTAGGAAAACTAAACTGTTTTTTCCTAAGTGGGTTTGGTTAGAAACAGGCTTTCAACTAAAACCATCTCCAGTGGGTTAAGGCTCATCAATTCTGCTCTGGCATCATCCTGCCTGGGTACCACCTGCTGATAAAATGACTTCATATGGCAAATAGGAAGACGGTATGCTATAGAGAAGAAAAGTTAAAAATCTTGGTGGACCTACACATTTCCCCTACACCTGGGGCAGGGTTTATGTCCTCAAGAAAGAGGAGAGGAATAATGTGTAAGCTCTTGGAATGAGCGGGGAGAGGAACAGCTGTTGTCAACAAATTGATTTCATTGGTTGATTTCAACAGCAGCAGGCAGGGGGCCCGGAGCTGCTGTGAGCTGCGGCGCCTCCCCACCAGGGTAGTTAACAACATTAAGACAATTCGAGAGGGCCTAACTGGAGAAGTGGAGAGCTAGGATCACTGCAGAGGGAGGAGGGCAGAGAAGTAGAATTCTGATCCACCCAGCACTCCACCACGGGCCTTCAACAGAGAAAGGAACAAACAGCAGGGTGGACTGCAAAACACCGCTTGGTACCCCATCTTCATGACAGCCCTGTTGTCAGATAAGAAAACGAATAAGTCTTTCCAGGTCCCACTGTGCAGCTTCCTTTTTAGTACACAGAGCTCACTGTGGAATTTGCCATCTCCCTAAAGCTCATGCAGACACTATAGGAGATGCAACCAAGTGGTTTCCACATCCATCCTCTGTGTGTGAGAACCCAGAGGGAGCCTCCACATCTTTCTGGATACCGTTCATGGGAGCAAAGCTACCTAATATCAAAACACACGACTGGAGAAGCCGGATGAGGCACAAGTGCAGGAAACTGCTGTCTACAACAGCCAAATATTTAGATCCTAGGAAAAGGTTTCCAAAGGCTTCATTTCCCGAATATACGTGCCAGATGTACATGTCTAGGGGTCAAATTTCCGATATGGTTTTAATCCAATTCTTAAGTCCGCATGGTTTACATATCTCAAACAGCATGTGTATATAAGAGAAGAAACTACACTCATGGTATGGAGAACCTTTTGTAGATGGATTTTAGTAGTAGCTATCTCTGCATTTACTTGACTAGAGGTATTTGCCTGGACTTGTTTGAAAAGGTAAGTGTAAAGACCTCTTCCAAACAGAAGGAACTCCTCTAAAAGCTGTAAAGGCTTCTCTCTAAAAGAAAAGATCTAGAATTCCACTGTCATCTTCACTAAGATTTAACCTTCAGTAAAGTGACAGAAATTTGGCACCACTGTTTAGAATGACGGATGAATGGCGCAAAAAGAAACATTTTCCAAAGGCCCTCTATTTAACGAAGACACATTTACAGAACATTATCAGTTCCCAAAGCTTAAGTAAGACTTAGTCCTTTTTTTTTTTTTACCCTTTTAGAAGGCTTCTGATTCAACATCAGTGTTTACTTGTAACTGTTGTTAGAAGTCAGTGAGTACTTTGTGATTTCTTTTCCCTAATCACTACTCGAAAAGAAAAAGAAGAGTAATAAAGCCCTGTGCTCAGCATTTTCTACAGCACAAAGCACGGTCCCCTGCTCACCATTTATTTCCTAAACTGGTTTATGTTACACAGGTCTGAAGGTGAGAGGGGCAAAGAGGCAAGAGAGACGGCTGCTCTCTGTGGCCAAAATTGCACATTTGGCATAAACATGGTCTCTTCTGTCATGATTCTTGCGGGCGTTTGAAGTTAGACGTTTGAAGTGGGAAGGAGGAGGGCACCATTTTTAGAGCCTCTGCAATATGCCAGGTGTAACTGGCATGATCACATTACGAGACAGGACTTACTCAGAGGGATTAAGCCAATTGTCCAAACTCTCAGGACACGTAGGTGTCGGAAATGAGGATTTAAACCTAAGAAGCGTGTTCGATTTTAAAGCTAAATATCAAACTATTACCATATTGACTTTTCCATTGACAGGACAACCTTTTGTCCTTCATGCTATACTTACATAATCTGGTTTCCTACTTCAGTATCAAATTAGGTTTGACAAATTGACTCAGTCCAGCTAGGTATGTTTTCTGACATCGGCAGCAAGAAATATTTTGGCTTCTATGACGTACAACATGTAGGTTTATGTGTACCTCATCTATTGCTTCTTCATAAACAATTATGGATCTATAAGATTTATGCATACAAATGTGCATACCATGATACAAAGTACTCTCATTTGTTCAAATACTCAGTTAAAGGAACATCTTCATATCCTGAGACTTGTTAAGCATGTGATCACTTTCCTTAGACATGAAGGATTTTAACTACCTCAAATACTCTTGGTGTAGATTTGAGAAAGTGTTAGCTACATCATATTCACTTACAGGACCATTTTGATGGTACCAAACCTCTGTTTGGTTTTCTTGACTGCAACAGTACATGCGCTAATGTTTCTGGAGAACAGTAAATTATTTATAGAACACTGAAATTCAACAAAATGTTACGCACCAGGGCAAAGAACGTTCAAAGCTTTAAAAAGGGGAGCAGTGTTACCAGGATAAAGAAACCAAATGGCCTTGTAGGCAGTAACACTGATTTAAAATGCTGGACTGCTTTGGAAATATTCAAGCCAAAAGAGAATCATTCTTTCTTTTATAATTGTTATTTTATAAGCATTAAGACTCCAATGTATGAAATAAAAGCATATAGATTACAGAAACTGAGGGCTAGAAAGAAATGCAATGGTTTATCTAGATCAGCTAATTTTCCCATACTGGTACTTCCTTTCCTACTTCGTTGCCCAGCGTTCTGTTTAAACATCCTGTTGGTAGGAGCTCATTCTCTTGGGAAAGAGTACAAGAGTTGGTTAAACAAAAGGACTTATAAAACGGAGACATAGGTTCAAATCCTGGCTCCATCACTTATTTAAATGGATTCTTCTGCAAGTTATGAAACCTCTTTGAGTCTCATCCTTAGATTAGGAGAATGATAACTTCTCTATTTCATATGGATGTTGTGAAGGAATAAATGAATTAACTGATGTCAAGAGCAGTGTCTTGCACTCATTAAATACTCAGTAAATGTTAACTGTTATCTTCCAAGTATTTATGGACGTTTTCGACACCTTTGAGGGACATCTTAGTTCCCTACAAAAGTACATTTTAGGTTTCTTCAGATCCCCAAATGCAGCTTTAAACCTGGAAATCGAGTATTTTGCAATAACACAGTAAGTGCCCTACGTAGCTTACACGCCACATTTCTACTTGCCAAATCTTTAACTTCTCAATCATTCTCATGGCTTAATTACAAAGTTGAGCCCTGACATCCGTCACTTTGAAGAGGGAAAGTCTATCTAGACAAGACCGGAAGTGGCTTCTTTCTGCATGAGTTATCCATCGGGAAATCTGATTTCAATCCAAGTAGATGTGTCCAATGCAGGCCTTTGGTTCCACGCTCTCTTGGGTTTGCAGTTTTTTTCTATATTCATTCCAGTTTCCAGGATGTACAAGTCCATGGTCAAGCAGTCATTTCTTTTCTGTAGAGTAGTAGCTTTGCCCTTCGATTACTAAGGACGACCCACCATAAAGTAATCTGGTAACCTTGTGAGTTGAGATAGACAATGATTAGAGCCTCTTTTAGAGCCTCTTCTTGGCAGTGAGCTGGGCATTCCTAAAAGAATGTCCCCTTTGCACTTGCAATCAGCAATCCAGGAAGTAATATTCTGAGCCATCTCCCAAAAAAGTAGTTTCTACTAATAATAAGGCATTTATTTTAGTCTTCTTTTAAGAGTAAAAATCACCTACCTTTTCTAGGCCAGACTTTCCAGCCACTGGACCTCTGTGAGTGAGTTATAGCTGTGCCCGGTATTGATTCCTCAATCCTTGTCACCACCAAGGGAGGCCTAGAGTCCAGCATCATCCTTTACCATTAATACAGTCAATGTAGAACACATTTTCTGCTTGAGTCATGACATGAAAAACACTGCAGATCCTAGTCTATTCTTCCTTAGATAGCAGAAAAAAGTCCAGTATTCTGACTGGGGGACACTTCTAAGGCAGAAGGTAATTGCAATATCCCTGTTTTTCCTTGTTTTCTATGGACTTATGGGGAATGTGTAAATTCTATAAGTTGGTAGATCTTTATTATGTACCATATATTTGGGAATTTTACTCTGGGGAGAGTGGATTTTCTCTGTCTTCCAATATCAAGAAAGTGGCTGGCCAGTCAATTAATGATTTATTTATTTGCAGCTCTTTCTTTTTTTTTGAATTTTTGAATTTTACTTTTTTTATATGGCAGGTTCTTATTAGTCATCAATTTTATACACATCAGTGTATACATGTCAATCCCAATTGCCCAATTCATCACATCCCCCCCCCCCCCCGGCGGCTTTCCCCCTCTTGGTGTCCATACATTTGTTCTCTACATCTGTATCTCAACTTCTGCCCTGCAAACTGGTTCATCTGTACCATTTATCTAGGTTCTACATACATGCATTAAATTACGATATTTGTTTTTCTCTTTCTGACTTACTTCACTCTGTATAACAACCTCTAGATCCATTCACGTCTCAACAAATGACTCAATTTCATTCCTTTTTATGGCTGAGTAATATACCATTGGATATATATGTAGCACATCTTCTTTATTCATTTGTTTGTCAATGGGCATTAGGTTGCTTCCATGACCTGCCTATTGTAAATAGTGCTTCAAAGAACATTGGGGTGCATGTGTCTTTTTGAATTATGGTTTTCTCTGGGTATATGCCCAGTAGTGGGATTGCTGGATCATATGTAATTATATTTTTAGTTTTTTAAGGAACCTCCAGAGTGTTCTCCATAGTGGCTGTATCAGTTTACATTCCCACCAACAGTGCGAGAGGGTTCCCTTTTCTCCACACCCTCTCCAGCATTTGTTGTTTGTACATTTTCTGATGATGCCCATTCTAACTGGTGTGAGGTGATACCGCATTGTAGTTTTGATTTGCATTTCTCTAATAATTAGTGATGTTGAGCAGCTTTTCCTGTGCTTCTTGGCCATCTGTATGTCTTCTTTGGAAAAATGTCTATTTAGGTCTTCTGACCATTTTTGGATTGGGTTGCTTGTATTTTTAATATAGAGTGCATGAGCTGTTTATATATTTTGGAGATTAATCCTTTGTCCGTTGATTTGTTTGCAAATATTTTCTCCCATTCTGAGGGTTGTCTTTTCGTCTTGTTTATGATTTCCTTTGCTGTGCAAAAGCTTTTAGGTTTCATTAGGTGCCACTTGCTGATTTTTGTTTTTATTTCCATTAATCTAGGAGGTGGATCAAAAAAGATCTTGCTGTGATTTATGTCAAAGTGTGTTCTTCCTATATTTTCCTCTAAGAGCTTTCCTCTAACAGTTTCCTCTAAGTGTCCGGTCTTACATTTAGGTCTCGAATCCATTTTGAGTTTATTTTTGTGTATGGTGTTAGGGAGTGTTCTAATTTCATTATTTTACATGTAGCTGTCCAGTTTTCTGAGCACCACTTATTGAAGAGAATGTCTTTTCTCCATTGTATACCCTTGCCTCCTTTGTCATACATTAGTTGACCATACTTGCATGGGTTTATCTCTGGGCTTTCTATCTTGTTCCATTGATCTATATTTCTGTTTTTGTGCCAGTACCATATTTTCTTGATTACGGTAGCATGGTAGTATAGTCTGAAGTCAGGGAGTCTGATTCCTCCAGCTCCGTTTTTTTCCATCAAGACTGCTTTGGCTATTCGGGGTCTTTTGTGTCTCCATACAAATTTTAAGATTTTTTCTTCTAGTTCTGTAAAAAATGCCATTGGTAATTTGATAGGGATTGCATTGAATTTGTAGATTGCATTGGGTAGTATAGTCATTTTCAGAAAACTGATTCTTCCAATCCAAGAACATGGTATATCTCTTAATCTGTTGGTATCACCTTTAATTTCTTTCATCAGTGTATTATAGTTTTCTGCATACAGATCTTTTGTCTCCCTAGGTAGGTTTATTCCTAGGTATTTTATTCTTTTTGTTGAAATGGTAAATGGGAGTGTTTACTTAATTTCTCTTTCAGATTTTTTGCCATTAGTGTATAGGAATGCAAGAGATTTCTGTGCATTAATTTTGTATCTTGCAACTTTACCAAATTAATTGATTAGCTCTAGTAGTTTTCTGGTGGCATCTTTAGGATTCTCTATGTATACTATCATATCATCTGCAAACAGTGACAGTTTTACTTCTTTCCAATTTGTATTGCTTTTATTTCTTTTTCTTCTCTGATTGCCATGGCTAGGACTTCCAAAACTATGTTGAATAATAGTGGTGAGAGTGGACATCCTTGTCTTTTTCCTGATCTTAGAGGAAATGCTTTCAGTTTTTCACCATTGAGAATGATGTTTGCTGTGGGTTTGTTGTATATGGCCTTAATTATGTTGAGGTAGGATCCCTCTATGCCCACTTTCTGGGGAGTTTTTATCATAAATAGATGTTGAATATTGTCAAAAATTTTTCTGCATCTATTGAGAGGATCATATGGTTTTTCTTCTTCAATTTGTTAATATGGTGTATCACATTGATTGATTTGCGTATATTGAAGAATCCTTGCATCCCTAGTATAAATCCCACTTGATCATGGTGTATGATCCTTTTAATGTGCTGTTGGATTCTGTCTGCTGGTATTTTGTTGAGGATTTTTGCATCTATATTCATCAGTGATATTGGTCTATAATTTTCTTTGTTTGTAGTATCTTTGTCTGGTTTTGGTATCAGGGTGATGGTGGCCTCATAGAATGAGTTTGGGCGTGTTCCTCCCTCTGCAAATTTTTGGAAGGGTTTAAGAAGATGGGTGTTAGCTCTTCTCTAAATGTTTGATAGAATTCACCTGTGAAGCCATCTGGTCCTGGACTCTTGTTTGTTGGAAGATTTTTAATCACAGTTTCAATTTCATTACTTGTGATGAGTCTGCTCATACTTTCTGTTTCTTCCTGCTTCAGTCTTGGAAGCTTATACCTTTCTAAGAATCTGTCCATTTCTTCCAGGTTGTCCATTTTACTGGCATAGAGTTGCTTGTAGTAGTCTCTTAGGATGCTTTGTATTTCTGTGGTGTCTGTTGTAAATTCTCCCTTTTCATTTCTAATTTTACTGATTTGAGTCCTCTCCCTCTTTCACTTGATGAGTCTGGCTAATTGTTTATGAATTTTGTTTATCTTCTCAAAGAACCAGCTTTTAGTTTTATTGACATTTGCTATGGTTTTCTTTGTTTCTATTTCAATTATTTCTGCTTTGATCTTTATGATTTCTTTCCTTCTGCTTACTTTGGTTTTTGTTTGTTCTTCTTTCTCTAGTTCCTTTAGGTGTAAGGTTAGAGGGTTTAGTTGAGATTTTTCTTGTTTCTTGAGGTGAGGATTGTATAGCTATAAACTTCCCTCTTAGAACTGCTTTTGCTGTATCCCATAGGTTTTGGATCATTGAGTTTTCATTGTCATTTGTCTCTAGGTATTTTTTGATTTCCTCTTTGATTTCTTCAGTGATCTCTTGGTTATTTAGTAATGTATTGTTTAGCCTCCATGTGTTTGTGTTTTTTACGTTATTTTCCCTGTAATTGATATCTAATATCATAGCGTTGTGGTCAGAGAAGATGCTTGATATGATTTCAATTTTCTTAAATTTACTTAGCCTTGTGATCTATTCTGGAGAATGTTCCATGTGCACTTGAGAAGAAAGTGTAATCCACTGTTTTTGCATGGAATGTCCTATAAATATCAATTAAATCTAACTGGTCTATTGTGTCATTTAAAGCTTGTGTTTCCTTATTAATTTTCTGTTGGGATGATCTGCCCATTGGTGTAAGTGAGGTGATAAAGTCCACCACTATTATTGTGTCACTGTCAATTTCCTCTTTTATGGCTGTTAGCAGTTGCCTTATGTATTGAGGTGCTCCTATGTTGGGTGCATATATATTTATAATTTTTATATCTTCCTGTTGGATTGATCCCTTATCATTATGTAGTGTCCTTCCTTGTCTCTTGTAACATTCTTTATTTTAAAGTCTATTTTGTCTGATATGAGTATTGCTACTCCAGCTTTCTTTTGATTTCCATTTGCATGGAATATCTTTTTCCATCCCCTCACTTTCAGTCTGTATGTGTCCCTAGCTCTGAAGTGGGTCTCTTGTAGACAACATATATATGGGTCTTTTTTTTGTATCCATTCAGCAAATCTGTGTCTTTTGGTTGGAGCATTTAATCCATTCACGTTTAAGGTAATTATCGATATGTATGTTCCTATGACCATTTTCTTAATTGTTTTGGGTTTGTTTTTGTAGATCCTTTTCTCCTCTTGTGTTTCCGACTTATAGAAGTTCCTTTAGCATTTGTTGTAGAGCTGGTTTGGTGGTGCTGAATTCTCTTAGCTTTTGCTTCTCTGTAAAGCTTTTGATTTCTCTGTCAAAGCTGAATGAAATCCTTGCCAGGTAGAATAATAATAGTAGGTTCTCCCCTTTCATCAGTTTAATTATATCATGCCACTCTCTTCTGGCTTGTAGAGTTTCTGCTGCGAAATCAGCTGTTAACCTTGTGGCAGTTCCCTTGTATGTTATTTGTCATTTTTCTCTTGCTGCTTTCAATAATTTTTCTTTGTCTTTAATTTTTGCCAGTTTGATTATTATGTGTCTCGGTGTGTTACTCCTTGGGTGTATCCTATATGGGACTCGCTGCACTTTCTGGACTTGGGTGGCTATTTCCTTTCCCATGTTAGGGAAGTTTTCGACTATAATCTGTTCAGATAGTTTCTCTGGTCCTTTCTCTCTCTCTTCTCCTTCTGGGACCCCTATAATGAGAATGTTGTTGCGTTTAATGTTGTCCCAGAGGTCTCTTAGGCTGTTCTTCATTTCTTTTCATTCTTTTTTCTTTATTCTGTTCTGCAGCAGTGAATTCCACCATTCTGTCCTCCAGGTCACTTATCTGTTCTTCTGCCTCAGTCATTCTGCTATTGATTCCTTGTAGTGTAGTTTTTATTTCAGTTATTGTATTGTTCATCTCTGTTTGTTTGTTCTTTAATTCTTCTAGGTGTTTGTTCTTTAATTCTTCTAGGTTTTTGTTAAACATTTCTTGCATCCTCTAGATCTTTGCCTCCGTTCTTCTTCTGAGGTCTTGGATCATCTTCACTAACACTATTCTGAATTCTTTTTCTGGAAGGTTTCCTATCTCCACTTCATTTAGTTTTTTTTCTGGGATTTTATCTTGTTCCTTCATCTGTTACATAGCCCTCTGCCTTTTAATCTTGTCTATCTTTCTGTGAATCTCAATTAATGATTTATGATAGTAACATTATAAGTGAGTAAAGATAAGGAACATGAGGGTTCATGTACACATTCATTTAACTGTTACTTGTTTTCTTTCAAATACTAGGAAGAATAAAAAGTACATAAATGTTAATGAATATTTCAGCACTAGCTATAGTTGTATTGTTCTTATTGTATGATTACTAAAATCTCGATAACATTTCAAAAAGAGTGGACCTCTTAAAATTATGGGAACACAAAACAAAAAAGGCACAATGGAAAACAGTATGGAGTTTCCTTAAAAAACTAAAAATAGAACTACTATATAACCCAGCAATCCCACTACTGGGTATATATCCTGAGAAAACCATAATTCAAAAAGAGTCATGTACCACAATGTTCACTGCAGCACTATTTACAATAGCCAAGACATGGAACCAACCTAAATGTTCATTGACAGATTAATGGATAAAGAATGTGTGGCACATATATACAATGGAATATTACTCAGCCATAAAAGGAAACAAAATTGAGTTATTTGTAGTGAGGTGGATGGACCTAGAGTCTGTAATACAGAGTGAAGTAAGTCAGAAAGAGAAAAACAAATACTGTTTGATAATGCATATATATGGAATCTAAAAAAAAAAGGTACTTATGAACCTAGTTGCAGGGCAGGAATAAAGACATAGACATAGAGAATGGACTTGAGGACACGGGGTGGGAAGGGTAAGCTGGGGCGAAGTGAGAGTAGCATCTACATATATACACTACCAAATGCAAAATAATTAGTTAGTGGGAAGTAGCAGCATAGCACAGCGAGATAAGCTCCATGCTTTGCGACCACCTAGAGGGGTGGGATAGGGAGGATGGGAGGGAGACTTAAGAGGAAGGGGATATGGGGATATATGTATGCATATGACTGATTCACTTTGGTGTGCAACAGACACTAATATAGTATTGTGAAGCAACTATAATTCCATAAAGATCTATTAAAAAAAGGCACAATGGAATCAAAGTGGTCTTTTGGATACAAGGAGAAGCAGTATTTTTGCAGGAGGAAACATTTCATAAAACTCATTTTTGGCATACCGAGGTTAAGTAGGTGTGTAGTAGTAATATTCTGAAGTTAAAATATCAGCCAGTGACTCAAGAAGGATGCAAGTTATTATCATATAGAAAGAAAACCTTCTAGTGTTCCTATTTTTGTGTTTAAAGCATCATGAAAAGACACTTCCTGATTCCTTTTATAAACTCTTATTTGTGGAGGGAAGGGGACATTTGACAAAAGAAGGTGTTGACTGATTCAGAAGGGTTCATTGTGCTCTTCAATACTGCCTTCTTTAAATGAAGGATAAGGTGAAAATTAAATCACCAAGAAAAAAAAATAAAAAGCTTTTGAAAAAGGCATCTTTAACATGCTTAACCACCCTTTTCAGGGAGGAGGGAAAACGCAGCCGTGGTGTGAGGAAGTGGTGACGAAATAGAGAGGACTTACAAAAGGGCAAGCGGGATTTCCCTGGTGGCGCAGTGGTTGGGAGTCCACCTGCTGATGCGGGGTACGCGGGTTCATGCCCCGGGTCCAGGGGGATCCCATATGCCGTGGAGCGGGTGGGCCCGTGAGCCATGGCCGCTGAGCCTGCGCGTACCGAGCCTGTGCTCCGCAACGGGAGAGGCCACAACAGTGAGAGGCCTGCGTACCGCAAAAAAAAAAAAAAAAAAAAAAAGGCCAGCGAACACAGAAAACAAAGAAAGAAATCATAAAGATGTATACCTAGGGGATTAGGATTCACATAAAGTGATTTATTCTATTTCTTTGTCTCCAAGCCAACGATAAGTAAGTCAGCTTTGCTCTAAGGTTGCCCTTTCCAAATGGTGGCCACTAACTCCAAATGGCTATTCCATACTTGATGCGTGGCAAGTGTGGACCACGCTCTAAGTATAGAAGAGACACCGAATTTGAATACTTAGCAAAAAAAGAATGTAAAACAACTCACTAATAATTTTTATAATAATAATATTTTGGATATATTGGGTTGGCCAAAAAGTTCATTTGAGTTTTTCTGTAACATCTTCCGGAGCAACCCAAATGAACTTTTTGGCCAACCCAATATTTAGTGAAATAGAACATATTATTAAAATTGACTTCACCTGCTTTTCACTTATTTTTGTTTTTTACATTCCAATATGGCTGCAAGACAATTTTAAATTACGTACAGGGCTTGCAGCGATGATACTTAGATACTTAGATTTGATAGCGTTGCTCTATGGGTTTTAAAAAGTTATTTGAACCTATTTATCCGCGACTATTTTTCCTCTTGACAAAAATTGTAGTGGCCTGTCCCAACCCTTTGAAACTTCTCATTGCTCTATCAGCCACCTTGGTTTTTCCTGGGTGACTCTTACACTTGAACTACACTGAAATTTATGACCACTCCCACCCTCACACGTCTGAGGGAACGCAAGAGGAGAAAATGGTGGCTACTAGCTCACTAGTTCCTTTTCTTTTTTTAAATTATTTTAAAATTGAGGTATGCTTAATTTACAATGTTGTGTTAGTTTCAAGTGTACAACAAAGTAATTCAGTTATACATATATATACACACACATTATAGGTTATTATAAGATATTGAATATAGTTCCCTGTGCTATAAGTAGGTCCTTGTTATTTACCTATTTTATATATAGTGGTGTGTATATGTTAATCCCAAACTCCTAATGTATTCATCCCCCCCACCTCCACCAGTTCTTTTACTTAATACATGCTGCTGAGAAAGCAGAATTAGGAGACAGGCAAGACAAAGGGTAGAACTGGTCTGGGAAAATGTGAATTGAGAAAAAATTAAGAAGAACGAAACAGAAGGAAAACACTTGTGTTCAGAATTTAAATTTAAACTGAAATGCACTCACTTCCACCTTGCACTCTGTACTATTCACCACAGTGATGATCCCTTTCCTGAACCATTCAGGAGTCTTCACAAAAGGCTTGAAAGTTTTTTGCACTTCAGTTTCTTTAATTATACATCTGGGAGTTTGGGTCTGATGAGTTATAAAAATCCCTTTAAGTCTGAACTTGTATTGACTGCTTCAGTTTTAGGGCCTTTGAAGTAACCATTACCCCCCACCGAGGACTCCCTTCTCTCCATTATCTGTGGGGCTGGCTCCTTGTCAATTAGGTCTCAACACAAAGCTTGTTTCCGCAGAGAGGTGTTCCCTGACCACCCTATGTGGTCCGCCTGTTACTCTTTCACTCACTCTATTTTATTTTCTTCATTGCACTAATATCAAGATAATTTTTCCTTGCTTTTATTTCTTTGCTTATGTTCCTTGCTTATATTCTTAAATATTTCCTTGTTTGCTGTTCATTCATTCATTCATTCATTCACCTATTCATTCACCCCACAAGAATGCTGTCTTCATGAGATAAAGGACCTTGTCTGTCATACTCACTGCCCTATCTAGCTCACATAGAAGAGTGCCTAGTGTATACAGGGTGCTCAAGAAATATTAAGGATATGAATAAATGAATCAGACCTGGTTCTTAGATATAAACAACCAAGAACGACGTTGGCTGATTTAACAGAATTTATCAACTAATTGATTTATTAACTAAATTAATAATTATTAACTAAACTATTAACTAATTCATTTAACTGAGTTAATTGAATTTATTAACTAGCATAATTGCTAATGAAGGCTGGAGAATCAAATTTGGAAAACACAGAGAACAGAGGGAAGCCATGTAGCCAGAACAAACCCCCTACAGCTAGCATCACACCATGGACCCTGCCCAGTGACTACACCTCTGCCTGGTACCCAACACCCAATGCTCTAGCTCTCCGCCACTGGCTGACACCACTGGATTTAGACATTGGTTGTCCCTGCAGTTACCATTTCCACAGCTGCCCTTGGAAATTGTATGCTGCTGTCATTTGAGCTATCACCAAAAAGAATTCTGCATTGACCTGACTTCTCTGTGTCACAAACTCCATACATAGAATTGAGTGTGTGCATCTGATTGTTCAAACCTAGGTTACATGGCTCACGCCTTACCTACTAGAGAAAATGATAATGAGAATCTAGTATTTCTTCCTTCTATATAAGGAAAAGGGTTCTGCCTCTCATTAAAATTTATAAGGCAGGGACTTCCCCAAACAGAGAAAGGATTCAAATGCCAGGCTGATTCCCCAAATGTCAAATGTTCCCTATACTCCTATATGTGATTGGGGATGCATCCATTTCTTTTCCTTTGATCAGATATATTCCTTCCTACTGCATGTCCTACTGTTAGGCTTCTCAGACTGGAGGAAATTTCTGAATGATAAATAGCATGCTATATTAGGGTTCTCCAATGACACAGAACCAACAGCATGTATATACATACTAGGAACCTGTTACTGTATTCTTCAGTTCCTTAAGGGAGGTAGTCTCCCTTTGTGAACAGTGGGTAAATATATATGTACCTACCATTGGTTCTAGCTATATTTTATATATATATATGTGTTTATTTTTATTATTCATTCACTATACTATTGTTTATTATTATATGTATTTATTATAAGGAATTGGCTCATGCAACAATGGAGGCTGAGAAGTCCCAAGATCTGTAGTTGGTAAGCTGGAGACCCAGGAGAGGCAGTGGTGTAGTTCTGGTTTGAGACAAAAGGCCAAAGAATCAGGAGAGCACATGGTGGAATTTCTAGACTGAAGGCTGCAGTCTCAAAACTCAAGAAGATCCAATGCTTCAGGCAGAGTTGAAAGGCAGGAAAAGACCAATTTCTCAGCTCAAGGTAATCAAGCAGGAGGAATTTCCTCTTCCTCAGGTTAGCGTCAGCTTTTTTCTTCTAGTGAGAGGCCTATAACTGATTGGATGAGGCCCAACCACATTAGGGAGGTGCAATCTGCTTTACTCAGTCTACTGATTCACATGTTAATCTCATCCAAAAGCACCCTCACAGAAATACCCAGAATAATGTTTGAACAAATATCTGAGCACCCCATGGCCCAGTCAAATTGATATATAAAATTAACCATCACACGTGCCCATCTAGGGACAATCAACCATTCAGTTAGAACTCAAGGCCTGAAGCTTTGCCATGGCCACTATCTAGCCCACTGTTTGACTAGGAACCTGCTATGGTACTCTTCAGTTCCTTGAGGGGGAGTATTCCCCTTTGTGATCCCTGGGTGAATATTTTACCTGAGGTAAAGAAGCACAAAATGGACTAGAGGGATAGCGGTTCAAGATGGGGAGACCTGAAAAGCTTAAGTAATTACATATTCAAAGGCCATCATTTAGATTGATATATCAGCTGCTGCCAATGGACTGACACAGAAACCACAGGCTTATCTGCAAATTGAAATGTGAGATGAACTTGAGTAAGAGATACATTCTGCCTTCTAGGAGGAAAGGACATCTGATTCATGGCATGCCCTGCCAAGGTACAGCTGGGTGAGCCAAAGGGCTCCCTGCCAGTTAACCCTGAGGAACAAGGAAAGGCAGTGGCAGGTTATGTAAAGGGATAAAAGGCTTATTATAAAAAGGAGCTTGGCAACTGCTGAGATTAATTATAATCCCACTGCCAAAATCCCATCAATATCCAAAAGCAACAAAGAAAACAATTTCCTGAGGTGTTCCTTGTCTTCAGGATGGTCGAAATTTGCCCTCAGAAAACCGTCAAAGAAAGTCAAGAAAAATACGAAGTGCAAAAGAAATGAACACGAATGGAAGAGCAAATGCAACGCCTAAACTGCCAGTGAGCCAAAGTCTCTGGGCGAGAGGCAGTCTCACTTGTTTAACACAGTGTCCTAGGCGGTCAAGGTTTAGTGTTATTGGAAAAGGTCAACAATTCCACATGTGTACACATGACTTTTCAGTCACAGGCTACTCAAGTCAAAGTGACCATCTCTGACATTAAAAAGGTGGTGCTCAGAAAGCACTGTAACCACATAGAGGTTGGACATGGTCCCTTTGGTGGTCCCAAAGGTCTTGTCAATATCTAGGATTTGAATTCTAGAATTCTGAATTTCTGAGTTAAAGTGAAAATACTGTATACCAGAGCTGGACTAGGATAAAATAAGAGAGGCACTCCCATCAGGCATAAAATTTAAGGTGGCATCATAAAACTCAGTAATCAAGATAAATAATACTTTAATGCATTAAAAAAAAAAGTCAAATCAGCGAACTCTGGCTCACAGGCTGGCTGCCTGTTTTAATAAATAATGTTGTATTGGAATCAGGTGAGACAGAGTTGGAGCCTGTTTTTATTCATAATTGTGATGTTATTATGTTATTTATCATGGATGTCTTTTGCATTGATTTTAAAATACTGCATGAAAATATTATTTATCTTGAATATTGAGTTTCTGGTATGCCCTTAAAATTTGCACCCCAGACGTTTCACTTGGTTCACCTCAGTATTGGCTCTGCTACTCACCCGTTTGAAACAAACGACTCCTACTGTTGTCTGGCTCAACGTACGACGGTTAGCCATCTTCACTGAATATTATAATTTGCTAAGTGAATTACACACATGATCTATTTCACTCTGACAGCACCTCCATGAGAATGTTATTTTCCCATTTTACAGGTGAGCACCTGAAGCTCCTTGGCCAGGATAATACAGTAAAGCCAGAATAAGGTAAACCAGGATTCAGTTCTCTGCAGTTTGATGTAATGGTCTATGCTACTAATCTAAACCTCTTGAAGATTCGACAAGTTTCTTCTGAGGGAAACTGCTTTACGTCGCTCGCGGCGTCATGTTTTGTTACCCTTGAGGAACTTCTTTCCTTCTAGTTGTACTTGTTTACTGAATTAATAAAAATGAGTAAAAACAACTTGTATCCTTTTCTTGAAGAATCAAACGTGGATGAATATATTATCAAATACCTTGATTTGTACAGTGTAGAAGAAGGTGTTTAAGTATATAACATAATCTAGTACGCTATGTTCTTAAAATTAAAGTTCTTTAATATCTACATTTGCTAGGACCTGGTCACCTGGAATTATCCTAATCTGAGCAATGCAGAGTAACTGATAGTTTAGACAGGAAAAATTTGGAGGAAACTGCAAATATACTTAGATCTGCACAGTTACGGGGACCCTATCCTGTTGTAGGGCAGCAGATATCTCTCCTCTGCTATAGCCTCCCTACTCAAAACATTATCTACCGTTAGTTTCAACCACAATAATGTCACGTCAGTCACAGCAGTGGATGTGTTCAAGACCTTCATTTATATCTCAAACCCTTCTCCCTAATGTTCAGGAACGCAGCACACTGCTGGCGCTTAGCATGCCTCAGAGGTCTCTTCCAATGCTGAAAAATTACTTCCACACAGCCATTCAATTCCCTCGCCCCCTTTTCCTGCTTAGTTGATTTTTTTTTCATATTTTAATCATATCTTGATTATAGTGTTTCAGTCATCCTGCCCACAGCCCCTTTGAAGGGAAGTTGCCCAGCAAGTATTCTTGTGAAAGGGACAGCTCTCTTTAGATGAAGTGACCCAGCCCTGGCTCTACGCCTCCCTGTGAAGCAGGGCAAACATGAGAACTAAGGACAGTCAGCACATAGAATAAGCAGTGATCTATGAAATGGCCTGGCTTAAAATCATGGTGGAACCAACTAGAATCTTTCCTCGCAGGAATCTGATCTAAGAAACCAGAGAACGAGGTGTTATACGTTGAGAAACAAGTGCAAAGGGGAGATGCACGTGGTTGTCTGTGGGGAGAGGCTGTGGCAACCTTCATTTGAAATTTATGACAACAGTCAAAATATGGCCAGCGCCACCTGTCCCTACTCCAACGTCTTATTAATTTCATCCTTTAATTCATGTTGGTGATTTTCATCATTATGTAGATGAGGGAATGAGCCTGGTCTCTGCGCCTTAATGAATTTATTAAGATGCTGCCTTTATGGTCGTCTTCTCTATTTAGATAGAAATTCATCTTACAAAAATCCTACTCTTCAGAGAGCCCAAGGATTGATTTAACTGATGGGTCATACTTGGAAGAGCAGAGGTAGAACACACATTTTATTTCTGTGGGATTTTTGCTTGTTTATGATATTTCTTACATTTTGTTCAAACATTGACTGGGGGCTCATAGAGTGGGTTGGGGAAAGATCAAAGGCAATCATAACCTTCGTGGGCAAAAGAAAACATCCATCAGAGAAAATGAGAGCATTTACTTTTATCCACATGTAGTTCAGAATGATTCAGAACATTCTGTAGTGGTTGTTGAAAACACCACCTCATGTAAAATAAATTACCCACCATGGCAAAGAGCGGTCAATGCTCATGTCAACGAGAGACCGAAATACTCAAGGAAAGTGAACAGTTTTGTAAATAGCAACTGATGAGTATTATCCCCTATTTCTTTTTGACTGGCAGGAAAAACAGTGGAACAAAGTCAATCCTGCTAGCTCTGAGAAGTCCTAACCCCTTCCTTCTCTGGAGCACACCATCTAACTCAGAAGATGATAAAAACCTCCCTGACACCGGATAAAAAATGATAATATCCTTTAGTGATAACGTGTGTAAGCCTCAAAAGGCAAAACCAGAGTGTGAATATTCTCTCCTAAAAGGATAGAACTGTAAATCTCTCTCAACAGATACATGACCACTGAACAGCAAGAGGAACAGAGAACCAGAACAGAAGATTCCATCCGACTGACACCAGCAAGGGTAGCAAACCTTGCCACCAGTGCACCTCTCATGAAAACAATTTCAATGGCACCCACAATTACTAAATATGGGCATTCCTTTGTCTGCTTACAAAGAAAAGAACATTAAAAAACTCATTCACTCTACAGAAAATGTTACAGTCATTCAACTTAATAATGCTTTAATCAAAGGCAAAAGTGTGAGATAGTAGTAGAGAAAAGGGTTCTAATCCTGACTTTGCCCTCAGAAGGCAGGCATGAAGAGCCTGGGTTCTAGATTAATCCACACCTACGTTCCCCCACTAGTTCTGGGATCTTGGACAACCCCTTGACCTCTCATTGATGCAATGTCTGCTTCTGTAAAGTGGGGATAATAACAGACTCTACCTCATGCAGTGTTTATGAGGACCATAAATCAAAGCCAATTACATTTGTGCAGAGTTTCTTAACCACACCATGACTGACACCATGATTGGGCTGAAAAATATTTTTTTGTGGGGGACTGCTCTGTGCACTGTAGAGTGTTTAATGGCATCTACCCATTAGACACCAGTAATGACGATTTTTAAAAGTCATTAGATGTTGTCAAATGTTCCCTGAGGTGCGAAATCACTCCCAGTTGATAACCGGTGCTTTAGTGCCTGATGACTATCAACTCCTGAGTAAATGCACATTCATGTCTCTTCAGTTGGTCTTATCTGTTTTTCAAATGAAGAACCCCTCACCTCTCCTTAAGAAAGTAAATACCATTGTGGCTTTAGGTATACTAACGTAACGTGGGAAGAAGGAAGATGTTGGTTGACGAGCATCACGCACTGTCTCCACGTTTACATGCACGCATTAACTCATATCATCGTCACAACTATCTTAGCAAGCCAGTACTGGGGTTTCTACAAAGGTCTTTCGCGTGAATAGACCACTTAATTGATGATGTTTATAAATGAAAGTTGAATTACATATAAACATGTGTGCTGTCACCTTGAACTAAGTTTCAGAACACCTATGAAGATATGCATGTCTTGAATGTACATATCCGTGTATTCAGGCATCCTGCAGTTGCTAGGAATATGAATCAGTCTGTGAAGTTGAAGTCAAGGTATGGTCCCTAAATGGACATGGCCAGGAGGCTCACCTAGTGGATCCACTGAGTCACCTTGGATATAAAGCCATGACGTGCAGTCTGGTGCAAGTCCCACGGAGTTCTGCACTTGGAACGTATTCCACAAGATTCTCCCTTGAATGCTGGACAAGTAACTATGGAATTTTGAAACATTTTAATTCAGCTAAATCAACTGAATGCCTTGACCACAAACATCCCTGCTGACCAAACCCATATTGCCCAGGCTAAAATCAAGGATTAAGTAGGGATGAAGTGCCACCAGATTTTGAATATGACCAGTGGACTGCAATTTATTGGGGTCCACAGGCATGCTTTTCTGCAGATGGCAATTCCAAACCTTTCTCAGGGTCAAAGCAACCTGTTTCAGTCCCTCATCTCCCTGTCGATGCTGGAATACAGCCACCAGATCGGACTGCTGGCAGAATGGTCACTAAAAGTGACGAGTCTTACTTCTAGTATTATCTTGCTCCCTTATCATCTCATGTATCACCCAATAACCCATCGGTATATAGGAAATAACTTAAGAGTTAATCTAGTATTATTATCTCCATTTCAAAGAAGAAGTTACTGAGGCTCAGTGAGGCTAACTAACTTGGGCAAGATCTTGGCAGGACACCAGGCAAGTAGCAGAGTGAAAGTTCATACCTAGAGCCATTCACCTGCCTGGGCTATCTCCTACTGGCTGACTGGCAACACAGGGAACTGTCTAGCTGCTTGTTAGGGGTGGTGGACAGAGATGAAAGTTCATTAAGAATAATGATTTTGTTTGTTGAGGAATGTAAAAGGATAACCAGTGTTTGAATCAGCTCTCTGTTCCACTTCTGCGGGGTTCTTTTCCTAACAAGAACTAACTATGTTTATTCTTTGGGGAGGGACAGCGGGATAAGGAACAAAAAAGTTATTCCTTGATGGATAATGTCTTTGCATAAGATTAAGGTTCCCTGCAGAATGGAAATGAAGCTATAAATGTTAGGCAAATCAATTATGGAGAAATAGGAAAAATAATATCTTTTTGAAAGATTCTGTGCTGGATCTTAAGAAATACTGAATCAAAACTCTTTTTTTTTTATGTTTTCCTGCAAAGGTTTTTTTTTTTCTTTTAAACATCTTTATTGGAGTATAATTGCTTTACAATGGTGTGTTAGTTTCTGCTTTATAACAAAGTGAATCAGTTATACATACACATATGTTCCCATATCTCTTCCCTCTTGCGTCTCCCTCCCTCCTACCCTCCCTATCCCACCCTCCCTATCCCACCCCTCTAGGTGGTCACAAAACACTGAGCTGATCTCCCTGTGCTATGTGGCTGCTTCCCACTAGCTATCTATTTTACGTTTGGTAGTGTATATATGTCCATGCCACTCTCTCACTTTGTCACAGCTTACCTTTCCCCCTCCCCATGTCCTCAAGTCCATTCTCTAGTAGGTCTGTGTCTTTATTCCCATCTTGCCCCTAGGTTCTTCATGACCTTTTTTCTTTTTTCTTAGATTCCATATATATGTGTTAGCATACGGTATTTGTTTTTCTCTTTCTGACTTACCCAAAACTCTTGATTTATATTGACAAGTCATCATGTAAAAGTTTTGTAATTGGCTATAATAAGTTACCCAGTCTGGTCAGCCAAATTATATTGCATCCCTGGAGCATAATCAAGGTGGATAGATTTAAGATAAAATATATGTTAACTCTAATAATATGGCAATTTGGAGTCAATCACCGTGTTTCCAAGGATCCTCATCAGACCTGTTGTCATTCGTATGGAATTGACAATTTGCCTTTATTGGAAATGTATTTCAGTTTCCTCCCAGCAACCAAAAACACAGGGCCCTGGTGAGGTAAAAGCTCCTTTTAATAGGGCTGCCTTGCTGGCATTCCTTATTATAGCACCAGATTTGACCAGGTTTTTTTCACAGTGTACTTAATTGGGCATGAATTTTACCAACATCTTTGCTGCAATTTGTTTCTATAAAATATGTTACAGGGTTATAAAATTACCAAAACAATTCAAAGGCATTGTTGTTTGCAGAAGAATTTAATTGGAAAAGGGGAAGTTTTTTTCTGATATGACACTGAAAATTTCAAAAACACTGTTGCCCTTTCACTAAAAAGCTAACATTTCCCTCCAGATTTCTGATTTTCATATTCATAGGGCCTGGGTAAGCTAAACTTTAACTCGAGGCTTAAAGCTGTATAAATATTTATCATGGACAGAAAATTAAAAAAGAAATCTTAGTGATTTTAGGCATCAAAAGAGATTTGTTTGGTGTAATAAAAGAGTCCTGGATTTAAATTCAGAGGAATTTGTGTGCTGGTCTTTGCTCCACCACTATTTGGCTGTGCAACCTTAAACAAGTCTTATATGCCTCTCTGGACATGAATTTCTTCACCTGTGAAGCAAGTGGATAGGATCAGATGATTTCTAACATTCCCCCAAAGGTTTAACAATATGTGATGGTAATAGAGGAAATTTTAAAATAAAAGGGAGGGATGTGTATTTATTAATGAAAAGAAACTGTCACAATTCAAAACACTGATGGTAACTGTCATAAATATGGCTTAAAACAAAAATTTATTTTAGGGTTGGATAAAAGTAAATGTCAAAATATACACACCATTTCTTCAACTCTTAAATCTGAAAATTAAGTGTTGAACATTTGAAGATAAACCAAAAAAATGAGAAAACAAAAATGTCATTATGTCAGTCAACTTCCGACTTTAAAGCTTACATTCTTAGTTTAGATTGTGAAAAATTTGATTGAATAGAAAAAAATCGCTTCAAACCACATGTTCAACACTAAGTAAATGTTCATTAGTATTACTTTCAGAAAATCGATGCATTTTAGATAAGTCCAAAATAGAATGAAACATATTAGAACATGATGGAGGAGAAGGAAAATGTCTCCATTTGTGTAGAAATAAAAAATAAAACTTAATATGTTTAGAAGAAATGAAAAACCTAAGGGGGTGGGTTAGTAAAATATATGAAATAATTTTGTTTCATGTTCGCTGGCACTTCAGTAACTAGAAAGCTAAAAACTGGCCTTTCAGATACTCATCATGTCAAAGTTTCAATCCAGCAATCAATTCAGATATCAAATCTACCTGCGTGGGGCAGGCACACTACACCAGACTGTACTGTCATTGAGTTGGTAGGAAGCAGGTAGTAACTATTCCTGCTGGAGCTGTTTTTGCAAAGGAAAATTCATCTCTGGGAGAGGTGTGATGAAATGAAATAAGCTTTATAGCCAGAGAGACATGATGGGCTAAGGAATTTGCAGGGCCCAGTGCAAAATGAAAATTCAGGACGCCTTAGTTTTTTTAAAAAATTACAAATTTTAAGGTGCCTACAGCGGAGCATTAAACTCTTCTGAGAGCAGGGGGCCCTGTGTGACTGCACAGGCCACACATCAACGATGCTGGCCCTGCAGACAGTTCAAATCCCTGCTCAGTTACTTAACAGCTCCGCAGGAGACCTTGTACCAGTCAACTGACTACTACTGTCAGGTTCTTTGTTTGTAAAATAGTTAAAACCATAAAAGTGCCTTTATAGGCATGTTGTAAAAATTATATTAACCAATATATATTATTTGACTGGTAAACAGGAGATCCTCAAAAACTAACAGCTATTATCATTAGCTTGAAGGGTGGGTGACTCCCAATAGCAATTCTATTGTAAATCACAATGCTTCTTTCTCCTCTTAAAGGTCTTAAGAAAGAGATGAATCCATAAGCAAGGACAGCAAGAAAATTCTAAAATGGAGACATGGCGGCACTGTTCTCCCCAGGTACTGACTAACCAAGTTTTTATGTCCAACAAAAAGACTTGAATATTTTTCTTTTGTGGTTCTTACTGTATTTCCTTCAAATGATTTACCATAAGAATATAAGAGTGCTATAGAAACAGTCATGTTCTTGTTAATACAGGTCCCTGATTTTCGAAAGTGGTAAGCAGATTTCTCCTAGAACAAGAGGATTGTAAAGTAGTATTTTGCTACTCTCAGTTCACCCTGGGATCTGAAGGATTGAAACAGCTGAATAATGAAACAAGAAAAAACATTCTCTTGGAAAAGGAGGCCTAATTTGCATGCAACCTATACCATATAATTTTCAAGAACATAGGGTGTCTATACTTCTCTGTAGTAGTAAGCTTAACTCTTGTTATCAGCAGGAGTACTCTTTTATGCTCTGATTTAAATCAATGAGAAAATTAACTCATGACTTGTTCCACTCTTCAAGGTGAAGATTTCTGAATGTGTTAAAACGTCAATGCAACCTCTTTTGTATGTACCCATTTGAAAGGCACTTATTAGTAGACCAGGAGGAAGGATTGTGAGGGGATAAAAAAAAGAAAGGAAACGGAGGCTCCTAGGGTTTCCTTTTTGCCCTATACTCCTTTTACAATGTAGGATATATTAGCTAGAAAAGAAACATGTTAGAAGAAATGAAGAGTCTTTCTGAGTTTAAAGTATCAGGAAATGATTTCAAGATCTGAGTGGCTAAAAACACCATGGGGACACTTATATTTATGTCCCATTTTAAGGATTCATTTGTTTGGGGCCAATTCCATGAACACTGGTTTAGATTCAAGAATGGAAGGCCAATGTAGGAGTCTATCAAGAGGTTCAATTCTGAGGATGCTCGAAGTCTAGGATGACGAGCTTATTTACATCTGTCCTCGCTTCACCTGATCCAGGATGGGCTAAGAACATCTTTGGTCCATTCCAGGAATGGAATAGACTATTATGGGTACAAAGCATTCACTTAAACTGGTTGCTTACATGTTTACATTTTAAAAATAGATAAATGAACTATTCATTCAATATATTCTCCCTCACATATGCATTGTCAAGCATTTTTAACAGATCTCAGGCTCTCTTGTCTATTTTCCATTGCCTTGATTGTTACAAGGCTTGAAAATATTAAATAGGAAAAAATACAGTGTATGGAAGTTTTAATACTCAAGTCATCTGCAAATATGATGTTGAAATCTGGAGTACTTATTCTTCTGCCAGAGCAGCATTACTTTTTTTCCTAATAACACATAATGTACTGAATTATCCAGTCACAGCCATTTCACAAGGCTACAAGGCATTCATTTTAAGCATTCCTGTGTTTAATTAATAAATGTAATATGTACCAATAAAAACATCAATTAGAACAACTTCATACAAAGGCTTTTCCAACATCAGCAACAAGGTTTAAGAGACAGCCCTTTACTTATGGCATTTATTTTTTATAAGAATTATACTCTTTCGGTTCGTTTGTTAGATTTATTTTGTTTTCGTTTGCACAAGAATAAATCATATGGAACCTGTGAGAATAGTGTGTTAAACGTTCTAATTCACTATTCCATCAACTTCAGTGTCATTCAACAGCTATTTCCTATGTAACTGGCATCATTTTAAAAGCTGCAGGGGATTGCAGAGAAATACGTGTTAACAAGCACTGCCCTCACAGAAAGTCTAAGTAGGGAAGTAGAAACAGCAAGGAGGGAAGTAGAAATTGGATGAGACAAAAAGTGATGCCAAGAAGAGTCTAATAATAGACAGAAAGGAGAGGACCAGGTAAAGCATGGAGGGATTAACATCGTCGAAGCACAGCTGGGTGAGTGAGCAACTAGGTGGGTGAGGTTTTATCGGTAAAAATTTTAGGTGGAACAATTTTGAATAATAATCAAACTCAGAAGATGGCCTTACAAAAACATTTTGCAAACAAGGAAACTGGGGCCCAGAAAGTTCACCAGAGCTGGTGACAGATGGAGCCTTAAATCTAAATCTATCACACCACGATACCCGAATCCCTCAGCCTCTGGAATATGTACTAAGAAGTCCGGGGCTCTTCTGGGGGCGATTACTTTTAGTGTCCCACGAAATAAGTAGAAATTTCAAGTTTATTTCTCTTTACCAGCCAAGTACTTTTGCAGACAGCTTACCGTACTTATATTTAGAACGTTAGAAAGAAGACCTCATCCTAAATTCAGAGTGCTCCGTGAGGTGGGCTCCGCAACAATCTTAGCTCTGCTTCTGAAGTGGGTTCCCATTGCCTTCTCTATTCTTTGAAGCAGGGTGATAAAACAAAAATGAAAAAACTTTTCAAAAAGAATTCATTTAACAGTTATATGGATGTGTTGATCAAAAAGAAGGAAGCCTTTCAGGTAGTGCTTTTTTCTTCTTTTTGTTAATGTACCTCATTTACAAGTCATCACTCTCTTAACCTTTACTGCTCTTTGCTTAATCAACATACGATGAAGATTAGAATAAGAGAGTGGAATAAACAGAAGGAAGCACAAGCAACCTTTCAGAAAGCAAAGGAATTCAATACAATTCACAGAACTGCACTCTCATTTGATAGAACAGAGTTGTCAATCAAAGTCAAATTCATCAACACACAGTGGTTAGAAAGGCCATGCCAAGTCAAGGCAAGCGGCAAGACCTAGGAGGTCTGAAAACAAGGTATTAAGTCCCACAAGAATGAACAAATACCCTAGTAGGTCAGTCGTTTAAACCAGGAGCTCCGGTATGAGACAGGTCAACCAAGAGACAGTAGAGCAGAATAGTTAAAATCGTGGATTCCAGAGCTGCCTACTTTCTGACATTCAAATCCCAGCTCCAAAGCTTGTGCTATGTGCTTTTTGGCAAGGTACCTAATCTTTGTGTGCCTCTGTTTTCTCAACTGTAAAGTGGGGATAATAATAGCACCTATCTCATGGGAGTGTTGTGGAAATCAAATACGTTATTTGTCATTGCTATATAAAGTACTCAGAAGAGTGCCTGACACATAGCTAAGTCTGATGGAAGAGTTTGCTGCCTTTTTTTTTTTTTTTGCGGTACGCGGGCCTCTCACTGCTGTGGCCTCTCCCGTTGCGGAGCACAGGCTCCTGACGCGCAGGCTCAGCGGCCATGGCTCACGGGCCCAGCCCCTGCGCGGAATGTGGGATCCTCCCAGACCGGGGCACGAACCTGTGTCCCCTGCATTAGCAGGCAGACTCTCAACCACTGCGCCACCAGGGAAGCCCTCCTCCTTCTTTTTATCTTTCTCTTTCTTCTCCTCCTCCTCATTCTGTTTCTACCTTTACCACCTGTATGACCTTGGAGAAGCTGATGAATCTCATGGCTACACAGTTTCTACAGCTGTGATTCAGGATAATAATACTGTAGAGGTACATACTACCTCATAGTGTTGTTTAAGCTTGGAATGAGATGTATAAAAAGTCCTAAGAAGAGCACAGATCATATATTAAGCATGAACAAAATGGAAGTTTGTTTGCTCACTCACTCTCACATTTGTTCTATACCTCTTCCAGCAAATACTTTTTAAATACCGTGTGTAAAGCACCTTTTTAGTTACCGAGGATACAGCAGTGAATGTAACAAACAAAAATGTGTTCTCTCATGGAGCTTACACTTAATAGAGGGTAGTCATGTGCTGGTAAATTGACTCGGAACAAAAAGTCCCCAATTTGTAGCAATTGCCAATTTCCACAGTGTAAATATTCTCACTATGACCAATCTGACAGCCAGTTTGCAAATGTCCTGACGATTTAGCAATCTGCTCTTGCGAACTAGTATGAGTGCGCTCCAGTAACCACTGGTAGGGGAATAGAAAATAAACAGGTAAAATGGGCAGTCTGTAAACAGAGATAAGTGCTATGAAGGAAAATAAAGCAGAGAAAGGGGATATGAAATGTTTAAGAACAAAGAGAGAGGGTGCAGTTATAAACAGCCTGGACAAGGGGGCTTCACTGAGAAGGTGATGTCCGGTCACAGACCTGACAGTGTAGAGAGAATGACCCAGGCAGTGGAAACAACACAGTTTCTCAGTGATTTAGAAGCATATGAACTGAGGATGTCCGTCTTGGTCTGTGTACAAGGTCCCTCACACGACTTAGCCCAGTACGCTGCCACCTGTGCTTTTCTTCACAGGTATAGCCTGCACACAAAAGGCTAAAAATTCACAGGTTGAAAATGTTCACTTCACCTGGTCTCTTAGTAACATAACCCTATACTGGCCAATTTGCATCGTCCAAAATTCTCACTCCTGGTCTCCAGGGTTAGCTTGATAGCCTCACTCTCTAAAATCTTCAGTTAAATCTGTCAACTGAACAGAAGGATACGAAATTTATTTCAGAGCTAAAACAAACAGGCAGACAGCCTCTCGTATAAAATGAGATGGGTTTCAAAACTTGCTCTTCATGGGCATGTCATAATGAAAACCAAAATTTCCATCAACAGAAAGCCCGATAAAGTACGGAGACACAGTGGAATTACTAAGAAGGAATTTAAAACAATGATGTGAATCTAACAATGTGATGTAGAAAGACATTCATTTTATTAATGATACCAACCACAGCAACTGACATTTCCTGCATATGTATCTCTTCTTATGCCCGAGTTTCCTCATCTGCAAATTGGGACTAATTATGAAAACTACCTTACAGGTGACTGTGAGGTTTGAATAAATCAATCAGATAAAAGTTACCACATCAATTAATGTTAATTACATGGAATAAATATGATTAAATGTTAAATGGAGTGCACGTGTAAAGGTTAGCTATTCTCCCCTACATCTTCATTATTATTATTATCGTTATTGTTATTACTTTGGGCCAGACACTGGAAGGTATGCCTTTTATTATCTCCACTGAATAGATAAGGAAACTGAGCAACAGGAAGTGTACTAAGGTGCCTTATATTCTAGAGAGAGTAAGAGGTGGGGTGGAGATTCACAACCAGACTGTCAAATTCTCAACAGCTGTGCTATAAGACAAAAACACATTTAGGCCAGTGTAAACCCGACTAGACTCTCAGGTCCATGAGGGCAAGAACCATGTGACTTGCACTTACTACTGTATAGAAAGTACTATCGTGTTGAATGAATACAGAGAGGAAACCATAGTCAACACTACTTACTGAGTGCTTATTTAGGTCCTGAATGTTTAATATGAATTGTTTTGCATACTCCCCACCACCACTCCAATGAGGGAGGTACTAATGCTATCCTATTGTACATATGAGAAAATTGAGTCAAAGAGAATTTAAATAAATTACTCTGAGTCATACAGATCACAAGTAGCAGTGCCAGGACTCAAACTCCCGTCCTTTGGACTCTAGTCCCAAGCCCTTCATCGCTGAGTTTTTTCTGCGTGCGCTGCTCAGCTAGTAACCCCCAATATAATGAGAAACAATGATACACTGTTTTCACTAGACCCCAGGACATGTGAATCGAGGTTGGAGGTTTCATGTGAATGTACAATAGTCCCCTCCTCTATTAATTACAACATGTGAACAAGTTAAAATGCAGAGCTCAGTGGAAACCTGAAAGGGCCAATTAGCTTTGGTCTACCAACCTCTCATACGACTCCATGGTTGGCTAGTGTCATGGTAAAATGCACATCTCTTCCATAAACTCAACCTCTGCCATTTCCAGTCTGTACTGTGTATGAATCATGCATTATAAGACTGGACAACATGGACTAATGGCTTCAAAAACTCTCCCAGGCATAAAAATAGAAGCTTAGTGCTATTGGTATGGATTCCCCACTGTTTCAAAGTAACCATTTTCAGCCTTTTGAGAAAGAACTCACAGGCTCTTTGCTGTAGCATTTTAGATGTTCTACTATTCCTTGTAATTCTCTCAACTCACACTTCTTATAGAGCAGAGGAAAGCATGTCTGTGGTCTGAAGGCCAAGGCTAAAACAAAAAGAGCATCTCTCGTAATGAGACATCCGAGGAGGACCTGGTGAGAAACGTACTCTGCCGCTCGATGCTCTGCTGTACCCCGTGATGGAAATGATCAGGTAGGTGATTTGGATTTTAATTAGTGAGTAGTCCAGAGCAAGGATAATAACCTGGTTCTTCTGGTCTTCAGAGGACAAGATCTCAATCCCTGTGCTGGTAGAGGCAAATTGAAATGCTCTAGAAGCCAGGAAGGTGAAGGAAATGAGCAAAATAGGCAAGGTGTAAGCAACAGGGAACAAAGATGTGGCACTCGGGGAACACGTGGTCCTTTTCAGTACTTCTTCTAAAGAAAGTAGTTGCTACTCTGCTCTAGCTGATGGTTGCCATAAAGCAAAACATCCTGGTTTGCTTTATTTTTCAATTCTTTTTTTTTTTTTTGGTAAATTTATTTATTTATTTTTGGCTGCATTGGGTCTTCATTGCTGTGCGAGAAACTATGAATCCGGATTTTACGTAAAATTTCAAAAATTTTAAATGTTGGTAACTAATTAAAAAATAATAACACTGTATGGGATGAACAGACATAGTCATGAGACATGATTTGGCCCATAGGCACCTTGTTTGTGACTTATGTTCTGCTACATTGTCTTCTCTGCAGTGCCAGCAGATGCCAGGCTACTTAGAGGTGCTGCTAACGTTTCAGGCAAATTCCTATCCAAGTTTCCTTCAACAAGGTCTGATTTGACTAATAACCTAGGAACACATGATAATAATAACTGATATTTATGGAGCCCCCATCAGGTATATAACATTCTGATAGATTAATTGAGACAAAGCCGGTAAGGTGGATAGTCTTATTATCCTCATTTTACAGATGAGGAAACTGAGGAACTAAGCAGGTGTATTATCTGCCCAAGGCCACACCACTATCAAATAATAGAATTGGGTACCCACCCAAATATTCAGGCTTTAGATTACTGTGAATCACGCTGGGTTATAAAACAGTTACTCTTACTAAATTAGTATAAAGGGTACTGAGTATAAGGTTTCCATTCATAGTCTGAAGGGATAAATACTGGCTTTTAAAATTGTTAATAGGCTATAAAATTAAGTATATGGGAAAAGAGGGCATAATAAAATTTATGGACAAGGTGATGTTTTTGTGTTACTACCAAAAAGTGTACCTTAGTCAATGTGGTTTTGAATAAAAATTCATAAAAATGTTCAGATCCTTGGACCAGGTAATCTACTCTTGATAATTTATTCTAAAAATAATTTAAAGGAAGGAAAAGGTATCAGTTCAGAAGAATTACCAGCATCCAATTTTTCAGTAGCAAATAAACAAGCAAACAAAATAAATAACCAAATTGCCCAGGAGAATAAGAGCAAATACTTTTAGTATACCAATAGGGACTAGATAATCCCTAAAAATTGAAGCCCTGATGATTATTGGTAACTTACAAAAATATCATTTATTAAACACTAGGTGAATAAAAAGAAAGAGACAATCACATCTGTATTCTGATTAGAACTAGGTAAAAACTATGAAAATACAGGCTAGACAAAAATACAAATTAGCCTTTGGGATCATTTCATAATGTTTAATTAATTAAATTATGAATAGCTTAGAAAAGAAATAAGGGACTTTCAACTTCTTTTATTAATATCATTGTAGTAGCATTTCCTATTTGTTGCAACCAGATTTAACTCAATCAAAATTATGATAAACATCCAGGTACCACTCAGCTTCAGGCTTCCAGGACTATAGTTTAACCATTTAACTGTCCCTGTTGAGCATGAGCTCTTAGCGTTTTACACATTTTCTGTAACAATTTTGTTTTGCATACAAAGGCCCAGCTACTTGGGAATAAATCATCATCTGTGAATAACTAGCACGAATATATGTTAAGCTCCAACGTAGTTTTAAACCAAGGCTCCATGTGGTTCTTAAAGTTAATTCTCTCCTTTTGAGTGTGAATAGGAGCTATGCATTCCTTCTAACTGATAAAGTATGGAAAAAGATGAAAATGTTGCCTAATATTCTAACTTCTGTTTCCCTAGCAGATTCTCTACTGACTTTCATTTCTGACTTTGACTAAGTAAGCTGCCATATGGAGAGGACCACATGACAAGAAACCAAGGGCGGATTCCAGCCTACAGCCATCAAGGCGTTGAGGTCCTCAGACCAACAACCTGCAAGAAACTGAATCCTGCCAATAATCACATGAACGTGGAAGCAGATCCCTTCCCAGGTTAGCCTCGGATAAGATCCTTGCCTTGGCCAACACTTTGCATCCTTGTGAGAGACCCTGAAGCAGAGGACCCAGCTAAGATGTTCCCAGATTCCTGACCCATAGAAACTGTGATATAATAAATGTGTTGCTTTAAGTCGCTAAGTTTCTGGTAATTTGTTAGATGTCAATAGATTGTGACTAAAATAGTCACAATGTTTTTTAAAAACGACTCAAACCTAGGCAGTCTAGAATCTATACTTATATTCACTATACTATATTGCCCCTCAATAAATATTTGTGGAATGAATGAATGGATGGATGGACACGATGATGCTACTTTATACAGCCAAAGACAAATACATGCTTATTTTAGGAGCCTACAATGATCTTGATCCTCAAACCTGCCTGAGACATTATTAAAAATGTGTGTGTGTGTATATATATATATATATATATATATATCAGCAACACTCTGCAATGAACATTACTACAAAATTTCTAAATAAAATACATATTAGCAAAATGAATCCAATGACTCAAAAAAAGATAATAAATTATAACCAGTGGGGTTCATTCCAGAAATGAAATATTGGTTTAGCCACTAAAATTAATCAATTTAAAACATCATGGAGATATTTAAAATGGAGAAAAGAAATATGTAATTATTTCAGTAGATACAGAGAAGCATTTGATAAAATTATACCTCCATTCATGATTTTTCAAAACCCTCTTAGGAAATTTGGAATAAGACAAAAGCTATCTCTATTTGTAATTTTTATAAAAGCCTCTTAGCAAAGTGGGAATAGAAAAGTATCTATAAAAAAACTATAGAAATTACATGCTTAATGATAAATTTTGAAGGTTTCTCCTGATTTTGAGAATGAGTCAAGGAGGCCCACTATCTCCACTTTATTCACCATTGTATTAGAAGTCCTAGCCACTATTAAAGTGAGAAAAACACAGGTTATAAAAAAGTGGAGAATTGGGCTTCCTTGGTGGCACAGTGGTTGAGAGTCCACCTGCCAATGCAGGGGACACGGGTTCGTGCCCCCGTCCGGGAAGATCCCACATGCCGCGGAGCGGCTAGGCCTGTGAGCCATGCGCGTCTGGAGCCTGTGCTCTGCGACGGAAGAGGCCACAACAGTGAGAGGCCCGTGTACCACACACACAAAAAAAAAGTGGAGAATTAAAACTCTCATTATTTGCAGATTACTTGATTATAAATATGTAGAATACCCTAAAGAATCCACATAGAAACTATTAGAATTAATAAGGTGATTCAGCGAGATTTCTGGATACAAAGTACAGAACTCAATTGCAACAAGCAATTAGAAAAGGAAATTTAAAATACTATTTATAAAAGTTCAATACACATCAAAGGCAGGATTAAATCTAATGTAAGATGGGCAAGACTGCTATTCAAAAAACTATAAACCTTCCTCCATTAGAAAGATCCAATTTCACTCATACAACACCATCACTAGTAATTCACTAGCATTCAATTCTGTTAGAATTACGACAGAGGCCATAACCAGCAAGACATGAAATAATAAAACATATGCTCAGTTATCCATATATTTTCAATATTTTTAGCACGTGCACACAAATATTGAAAACTGTGGAAATGATGTAGGTTTTGCCTTTTTTTCCCTTCCATTTCCTCCATGGTAGCGTGTATTGGTTGCCTAGGAAACTGTTACAGCAGGGGACAGGACCAGCTGTGCTGTCACTCTGAGCTGGGCAGAGATTTCAGTGGTAGCTTGTTGGCTCTCAGCCCCAGTGGAAGGGCACCTGTGCTGTCCCACTTGGCAATGGAGTCACTCATTTCCAAGGAGCAGCTGTACATTTTGTTGTTAGCATTTTGGCAGTAGGAAAGAAGAAAAGAGTATGATAACTGTAACTGGGGAGCAAAGACTGAACATGAGTTGTTAAAGGTGGGACTAAGATATTGCAGGTGAATAGACCGCAGAATAAAAACAAGGAGATGCTTACTTAGTGCATTAGACACTGCTGGCAGATGGCGATGGGAGTGCTACTCACAGAAGCAACTTGGAAAGCAACTAGGAAAGGGGAGAGAATTTTAACTACGATGTGCCAGGAACTGTACTATATATTTTCTGTTTGTTTTGCATTCTTTTTATCACTTATCTCTCTCTCTCTCTCCCTCCCTCCCTCCCTCCCGCCCTCCCTTTTTCTCTTTCTGTCTCTGATAATCACACATGCAGACACGCACACTCACACTCATACACAGCTACTATTCTAGTGTTAAAGATAGGTAGTATGGGGTCAGAGAGGCTAAATAACATTCTTCAGTTCACCTGGTTACTAGGCAATGAAGCTGGAATTGAATCTCAGTCAAAGCCCATGAAAATCATATTAGGATGCCTCCAAGGCTGGCACATGTTTAGAGACATGGACAGAGTAAAGGGAGGCAGGATGCTGTAGACTTGAAAAGATGAAAGTCTGTATCATGCTCTGGAAATGAGAAGTAACCTGGTGAAGTGGGATACGGAGGGTGCAGGGGCACAGGAAGTTAAAAAAAATAACTAGCAGACAGATCATGAACTATTTTAAATGACAAGTTGTTTTTTTTTAATTTTATTCTATAACTGTGTTGTCTAGCAGACACTCTGCATGGCAGTGTGGGTTGTCTGAACTGACATGTTTGGGGCATAAAATGTATATTGGACTTCTAAGACTTAATGTAAAAAAATCTCATGTAAAATAGTTTAGTAGTCATTTTTCTATTAATATATGTTGACATTAATATTTTGGATGTGCTGGGTTATATGAAATCTATTATTAAAATT
This sequence comes from Phocoena phocoena, assembly GCF_963924675.1. Classification (NCBI taxonomy): domain Eukaryota; kingdom Metazoa; phylum Chordata; class Mammalia; order Artiodactyla; family Phocoenidae; genus Phocoena; species Phocoena phocoena. The sequence continues at coordinate 39,395,245 of NC_089234.1, read as the reverse complement.
AACTTCACCTCTTTTTACTTTAATATGGTTATTGAAAAACTTAAAACGGCATTTGTGGGCTCACATTGTATTTCTACTGGTTACCCGTGGGAGGCCATGTAAAGTATGGGGAGAGGAAGACTGGGACTGGCTGACTCTTGTACTTAACCTTTTCCCCTCCTTACACACACACACACAAACACACACACACGCACCCTCAGCCCTTTGTCGTTATTTTTCTTTTTTTTGCCAAGCCTCTTTAGGAGCAGGCAACCAGGACTCTTCTCCTACTAGGGAAAAAAATGACAGTTTGCAGTTCTACTGCAAACTCTGAAATGAAAATAGTTTAACCAAGCTCCTTTGCAAAAAATAAAGATGAATTCATTCAGCATCCAGAGAGTGTTTACATCCTAAAGAGAAAAGGTGCCTGTGGGGAACAAAACAATAACGATGTCTTTGTAAGAAAAATTGGTTTCCAAAGCCTTTACTGCTCCAGAAAGAGCACTCAAGCAGGGAGCTCCCGTTCGCAAGATCACAGACAGCAGCCTAAGCCGTCACCTGGAGACTCGCTCTTGCTTTGCCATATATTATATTCTAGCCCCTCTGACCTTGATATTTCATATGGTGCCAAGAAATTACTCACCTCGCCATCAAAATGACACCCACAGTAAGGAGGCAGCCCCTCCCAAACTGAGTGGCCTGAGCTAGCCTGTGAGAGCAAACACAAGAAAAAGTAAACAATAAACCCTTATCTGAGTGTTCAGGGCATTCCACTGTAGTTCTTCAACATTTTAGTGTGTGTCCATGTCTTTGGTGTACACAGATATTGTTCATGGGCATCCCTTGTCTCTCATATGTAACAGATATAACATAACATAACATAAGGGGCAGAGGGTCCTAAAGTTTCCTGCAAACACATACTTGGAAATGCTCCTATTTAATAAAGGTGGTAGGAGTTGTCAGGGGAAGCCAAAGGATGGAGGGGAGCTATTAACTGGAAAGTGTGGTGCTGAGCCAACAGCGTTGGGATGGGCAACAAGAGACCTGGATTCCAGATCTTGCTCTGCAACTAAGAGGCTGTGCAACCCTGGGGAGTTAGCAGCCCTTCCTTCTATACCATACATCTCCTCTATCAGATGAAGGCCTTCTATATCATACATCTCTATCAGATGAAGGCCTTCTATACCATACATCTCCTCTATCAGATGAAGGCCTTCTGTACCATACATCTCTATCAGATGAAGGCCTTCTATACCATACATCTCTATCAGATGAAGGCCTTCTATACCATACATCTCCTCTATCAGATGAAGGCCTTCTATACCATACATCTCCTCTATCAGATGAAGGCCTTCTATACCATACATCTCCTCTATCAGATGAAGGCCTTCTAAATTGGTAGCTCTCAACTTTTATTTCTCTTCCAGCACATATGAGAGATATGAGACCCTTCCTTTAGGAAGAGCAAATAACTGTTGGTGCAAATAAAAAAAAAAAATCATGATTACCTACTCTTGGCAGGCACTTGCAGGCACTAAAACAGTGATTTCCAGCTGTGGAGATACAAGCCCAGGATATCAAAATCTGCAGGTATTTGGGAGATCTGACTCACTCCCTTTCAGAATTGTAGAGACAATCTTATCTTTAATATCTTTTCCAGTGTTATGAGGGTGAAGGACATCCCTAAGGTTGCTTCAACTAGACTATCCCTTTCTTCTTCTTACTCTCATTCCTCCAATCAAAATACCGCATACTTGGAGACTACTTTCTGATGGATGTTGATTTGAATAAATCCTTGAGTACACTATGCTCCCAGGAAGAGAAATTTGTTAAGTCAGTTCAGTCTACCATTTTTCAAATGTGTAGGAAATGTTTTCATCGGATAACATTCTGGAACATTTTTTCTTCTACCTGAAATGCCCTGTTCTCCAGTAGCCTTTAACTTGACCCACGAGGAAGAAAAAGAGAGTAGGCATTTTTTTCACAGTAAATACTAAATACTCAAACTTTAAATGCCCCACTCTATTTTTTAAGGCACCGTGTACCTCTAAGTCACTCTGTAACCTTAAATAACTTCACCTAGCATTTTCTGAGAACATTTTCTATGTGAGATTTTGAAGGAATATAACGCCAAACTGTGAAAAGCACTAAGAGATACAGGTGACAGAAACTCAAAAAGAGACCGTGACCCGAGGTAATATGAAAGTTCAATTTCATTCCAAACACAAGAAATTTGGAATCTGTATTAATCTCATGTAGCGCAATCCATACCAAAATCTTGTCAACTAGGTGAAGGCTATGGAAAGGTCAACAGAAGCTATAAAATTTCTCATATTGTTGACAGGGTCCTCTATAAGGAAAGCGCACAAAAGTATAATACGTTTCAATCATGAAGTAGCGAAGGCTGAAGACTGAATGTTTCTCAAGTAAAATAGTAACCTAAGAAAACCAGACTTACAATGGGTAAGAAGGTATCTTGAGTAATATTTACATTGTAAAAATAAAAGAGAATTTATGTCTATTTGGGAATATCAGAGAAGACTATGGAAGAAAATGTTCTGGCCCTACACGGTCCTTAGGAATTGGTACTTGGCATGGTTTCTGGAAAGCAGGTAAGATTTGGAAAACAGAAATATAAAGGGAGGATAGTTCCATGGAAGGAAATGACACCAGCAAAACACAATAATCAGACAGGAGAGGGGAGCCTTGTGAAAGGTTTGCAGACTGAATTGGCTGGACAGAGGGGTCCAGTTGAGGTGTCATACCCAATAAAGAAGGAAGGCTTATTAAGAATTTGATCTTTGAAGGCCCCGAATCTCAACTGAAGAGAATTGAAATTACTATGAAGGTGATACATTTTCTGATTAGTAAAATGCCAATTTACCACTGCACAAAAAAATGCTGAGTTAATTACATACATATTAGGTCACTGCAAAACATTTATTACTTTACAATTGATAGAGACCTTGGAGTTCTACCACTCCACAAAAAGTACTCATCACTTGGTTTAGATGGTGACAGAATAATCAACAAAGCAAAGGCCATTGAAAAGGAGAAAATGTACAAAAATAAGGGGACAGACGAAAGGAAGGAAAAAATGGTATCTATCACAGAAAGACTCTCATCTAGTTGTTCTTATAGAGCTAGTTGTTAAGTGAAGAGAAAGAAATAAGGAACAAATGACCTTCCAGCCCTGAGCACCATAAGAAATGTTCCCCTGGTGGTTTTTTACGTACACGTATTCAGTTCCTCCCTCTAAAGCTCAACGCACCTCTTTGAAAGGAAAACAAAACGACAAGAGTACCGTTTTTGGCTACTAGGCTCTTCATTTGAGTCACTCTTTTGCCAAAAACACCCTCTTGCTCCTTTGGGAATTTTAATGCTTTATTTTCCTTTTTTTTTACTGGTAGAAGAGAGAAGATTTCAGAAGCTAATTGAATACACGCAGCATAACTAAGTTACAGCCTCCCTTGTTGAAATCCTTAGAGCTGAAAATACTGTTTTTGTTGTTTTTTTTGGCCCTTCTGACAACATGAAGAAAAAGTGTCTTAGCCACTAAATAGAGCTGATAAATGGGAGGATAAGCCTAGTAAAATAGGCTTATTTTAAGCCTATTTTATCAGTAAGCCCTCACTGGTTTTCTTAAACAATGAATTAGTAAATTTAAAATTTTTCATCCAGTTGCTTTGATATGGGCTATTTAATGAAGCAATGGCTTGGAACCTAAGACACGTGGATTACAACAATCGGTTTAGTCATTGATTTTGGGTGGGGGGGAGCAGATAGACTTAGGTAAGTGTTTTTACCTCTCTAAACTATAAGGCTTAGTAAAATGAGGGAAAACTACCTCCTATTTCCTCTTACAATAATGAGAGACTAGATTCTGGATCTGAAAAGTAACATATTTTGGAGAAAGCTTTCATGAAAATGCTGGAGAAACGACTCTTCATGATCCTGTTTAAATAAGTTACATCAAGACTCATGCATGGCTTACTTCACTCTGTATGACAGTCTCTAGGTCCATCCACCTCACTACAAATAACTCAGTTTCGTTCCTTTTTATGGCTGAGTAATATTCCATTGTATATATGTGCCACATCTTCTTTATCCATTCATCTATTGATGGACACTTAGGTGGCTTCTATGTCCTGGCTATTGTAAGTAGAGCAGCAATGAACATTGTGGTACATGACTCTTTTTAAATTCTGGTTTTCTCAGGGTATATGCCCAGTAGTGGGATTACTGGGTCATATGGTAGTTGTATTTTTAGTTTTTTAAGGAACCTCCATACTGTTCTCCATAGTGGCTGAATCAATTTACATTCCAACCAACAGTGCAAGAGGGTTCCCTGTTCTCCACACCCTCTCCAGCATTTCTTGTTTGTAGATTTTTTGAGATTGGCCATTCTGACCAGTGTGAGATGATATCTCATTGTAGTTTTGATTTGCATTTCTCTAATGATTAATGATGTTGAGCATTCTTTCATGTGTTTTTGTCAATCTATGTATCTTCTTTGGAGAAATGTCTAGTTACGTCTTCTGCCCATTTTTGGATTGGGTTGTTTGTTTTTTTGATACTGAGCTGCATGAGTTGCTTGTATGTTTTGGAGATTAATCCTTTGTCAGTTGCTTCATTTGCAAATATTTTCTCCCATTCTGAGGGTTGTCTTTTCGTCTTGTTTATGGTTTCCTTTGCTGTGCAAAAGATTTTAAGTCAGAAAGAGAAAAACAAACACTGTATGGTAACACATATATATGGAATCTAAAAAAAAAAAAAAGAAAAGAAAAAAAAATGGTCAGAAGAACCTAGGGGCAAGACAGGAATAAAGATGCTACTAGAGAATGGACTTGAAGATACGGGGAGGGGGAAGGGTAAGCTGTGACAAAGTGAGAGAGTGGCATGGACATATATACACTAAGAAACGTAAAATACATAGCTAGTGGGAAGCAGCCGCATAGCACAGGGAGATCAGCTCGGTGCTTTGTGACCACCTAGAGGGGTGGGATAGGGAGGGTGGGAGGGAGGGAGATGCAAGAGGGAAGAGATATGGGGACATATGTATATGTATAACTGATTCACTCTGTTATAAAGCAGAAATTAACACATCACTGTAAAGCAATTATACTCCAATAAAGATGTTAAAAAAAATTTAAACTTAAAAAAAAAAGACTCATGCATGTATAACACAAATACACAAAAACTTTGAAATAGTGTGTTTGGGTTTTATGAACCTGAAGACCAAGAAGAGCTTCCAATTTGTTTACACAGGTTCCTGTATTTTAATTTAGCAGAGAGATAGAATCTGGAGAAAACTGTATTTATAGATTGATGCTTTATCAGCTCCATTAATTCATGGAGAAGAGTAGATAAGTAGAAGCTTGACAGGCTATAGACAGGCTGTCTCCATGAAGAATAGGCTCACCAGGTGCCTGCAAAGTTTTAAAGACCTTGGCATGGACATTCTTTTTGGAGACGAAACTCATCATAGACCATGACTGAAGAATTCTCTTTTAAATCCAGAGGATTTAAAAAGGAACTAGTGGCTTACTGAATATCCACTTATTGAATATCCACTTATAAGATGCCTTATAACACAGGCATCTATGTTCTGTTGAAAAAAACTAGAAGACCAAGAATTTCCAAAAATAATTGTCAGGTTTCCAGTTGGTCAGTGTTAGGCTGACATTGAGTTTATTTCAGCAGCAGTGATTGAGAAATCACAGCAGAGAAACACAGATGGAAAAAAAAAAGTGAAAAACTTCAAAGAGGTCACAGAACACAAAAAATTACCCTGTAAATAGCAAATTCTAATAACTGGAACCGAAGAAGATAAAACTATCTTTTCCATTAAATATAAATGAGGCCATCAGCCAAGACCCAGGGCTTGAGTGATGGAGACAATTTTAAGTAAAGAATCAGAAAAAAATGTTTTCTTATTTAGTCTCTATTTATTTATTTTTTCATACAGCAGGTTCTCATTAGTCACGATTCTATACACAGCAGTGTATACATGTCAATCCCAATCACACAGTTCATCACACCACTACCCCCATGCCCCCACTGCTTTCCCCTCTGGGTGTCCATACGTTTGTTCTCTACATCTGTGTCTCAATTTCTGCCCTGCAAACCAGTTTATCTGTACCATTTTTCTAGGTTCCACATATATGTGTTAACATACGATACCCGTTTTTCTCTTTCTGACTTACTTCAATCTGTATGACAGTTTCTAGATCCATCCACATCTCAACAAATGACCAAATTTCATTCGTTTTTATGGCAGAGTAATATTCCATTGTATATATGTAGCATATCTTCTTTATCCATTCGTCTGTAGATGGGCATTTAGGTTGCTTCCATGACCTGGCTATTGTAAATAGTGCTGCAATGAACATTGGGGTGCATGTGTCTTCTTGAATTATGGTTTTCTCTGGGTATATGCCCAGTAGTGGGATTGCTGGATCATATGGTAATTCTATTTTTAGTTTTTTAAGGAACCTCCATACTGTTCTCCACAGTGGCTGTATCAATTTACACTCCCACCAGCAGTGCAAGAGGGTTCCCTTTCCTCCACACCCTCTCCACCATTTGTTGTGTGTAGATTTTCTGATGATGCCCATTCTAACTGGTGTGAGGTGATACCTCATTGTAGTTTTGATTTGCATTACTCTAATAATTAGTGACGTTGAGCAGCTTTTCATGTGCTTCTTGGCCATCTGTGTCTTCTTTGGAGAAATGTCTATTTAGGTCTTCTGCCCATTTTTGGATTGGGTTGTTTGTTTTTATAATATTGAGCTGCATGAACTGTTTATATATTTTGGAGATTAATCTTTTGTCCGTTGATTCGCGCAAATATTCTTTCCCATTCTGAGGGTTGTCTTTTCGCCTTGTTTATGATTTCCTTTGCTGTGCAAATGCTTTTAAGTTTCATTAGGTCCCATTTGTTTATCTTTGTTTTTATTTCCATTACTCTAGGAGGTGGATCAAAAAAGATCTTGCTGTGATTTTTGTCAAAGAGGGTGCTTCCTATATTTTCCTCTAAGAGTTTTATAGTGTCTGCTCTTACATTTAGGTCTCTAATCCATTTTGAGTTTATATCTCTGTATGGTGTTAGGGAGTGTTTTAATTTCATTATTTTACATGTAGCTGTCCAGTTTTCCCAGCACCACTTATTGTAGAGAATGTCTTTTCTCCATTGTATACCCTTGCCTCCTTTGTCATAGATTAGTTGACCATAGGTGCGTGGGTTTATCTCTGGGCTTTCTATCTTGTTCCATTGATCTATATTTCTGTTTTTGTGCCAGTACCATATTGTCTTGATTACTGTAGCTTTGTAGTGTAGTCTGGAGTCAGGGAGTCTGATTCCTCCAGCTTCTTTTTTTTCCCTCAAGGCTGCTTTGGCTATTCGGGGTCTTTTGTGTCTCCATACAAATTTTAAGATTTTTTGTTCTAGTTCTGTAAAAAATGCCATTGGTAATTTGATAGGCATTGCACTGAATCTGTAGATTGCTTTGGGTAGTAGAGTCATTTTCACAATATTGATTCTTCCAATCCAAGAACATGGTATATCTCTCCATCTTCTGCTATCATCTTTAATTTCTTTCATCAGTGTCTTATAGTTTTCTGCATACAGGTCTTTTGTCTCCCTAGGTAGGTTTATTCCTAGGTATTTTATTCTTTTTGTTGCAAAGGTAAATGGTAGCATTTACTTAATTTCTCTTTCAGATTCTTCATCATTAGTATATAGGAATGTAAGATATTTCTCTGCATTAATTTTTTATCCTGCATCTTTACCAAATTCATTGATTAGCTCTAGTAGTTTTCTGGTGGCATTTTTAGGATTCTCTATGTATAGTATCATGCCATCTGCAAACAGTGACAGTTTTACTTCTTCTTTTCCAATTTGTATTCCTTTTAGTTCTTTTTCTTCTCTGATTGCTGTGCTTAGGACTTCCAAAATTATGTTGAATTATATTGGTGTGAGTGGACATCCTTGTATTGTTCCTGAACTTAGAGGAAATGTTTTCAGTTTTTCACCATAAGAATGATGTTTTCTGTGGGTTTGTCATATATGGACCTTTATCGTGTACAGGTAGGTTCCCTCTATGCCGACTTTTTGGAGAGTTTTTATCATAAATGGGTGTTGAATTTTGTCAAAAGCTTTTTCTGTTTCTATTGAGATGATCATATGGTTCTTATTCTTCAATCTGTTAATATGGTATATCACACTGATTGATTTGCATACACTGAAGAATCCTTGCATCCCTGAGATAAATTCCACTTGATCATGGTGTATGATCCTTTTAATGTGTTGTTGGATTCTGTTTGCTGGTATTTTGTTGAGGATGTTTGCATCTATATTCAACAGTGATATTGGTCTGTAATTTTCTTTCTTTGTAGTACCTTTTTCTGATTTTTGTATAAGGGTGATGGTGGCCTCATAGAATGAGTTTGGGAGTGTTCCTTCCCCTGCAGTTTTTTGGAAGAGTGTGAGAAGGATGGGTGTTAGCTCTTCTCTAAATGTTTGATAGAATTCACCTGTGAAGCCATCTGGTCCTGGACTCTTGTTTGTTGGAAGATTTTTCATCGCAGTTTCAATTTCATTACTTGTGATGAGTCTGCTCATATTTTCTGTTTCTTCCTGCTTCAGTCTTGGAAGCTTATACCTTTCTAAGAATTTGTCCATTTCTTCCAGGTTGTCCATTTTACTGGCATAGAGTTGCTTGTAGTAGACTCTTAGGATGGTTTGTATTTCTGTGGTGTCTGTTGTAACTTCTTTTTCGTTTCTAATTTTATTGATTTGAGTCCTCTCCCTCTTTTTCTTCATGAGTCTGGCTAATGATATATGAATTTTGTTTATCTTCTCAAAGAACCAGCTTGACTTTTATTGATCTTTGCTATTGTTTTCTTTGTTTCTATTTCATTTATTTCTGCTCTTATCTTTATGATTTCTTTTCTTCTGCTAACCTTGGGTTTTGTTTGTTCTTCTTTCTCTAGTTCCTTTAGGTGTAAGGTTAGATTGAGATTTTTCTTGTTTCTTGAGGTAGGCTTGTATAGCTGTAGACTTCCCTTTTAGAACTGCTCTTGCTGCATCCTATAGGTTTAGGATCGTCGTGTTTTCATTGTCATTTGTCTCTAGGTATTTTTTGATTTCCTGTTTGATTCTTTCAGTGATCTCTTGGTTATTTAGTAATGTATTGTTTAGCCTCCATGTCTTTGTGTTTTTTACGGTTTTTTCCCTGTAATTGATATGTTATATCATAGCATTGTGGTCAGAAAAGATGCTTGATATGATTTCAATTTTCTTAAATTTACTGAGGCTTGATTTGTGACCCAAGATGTGAGGTATCCTGGAGAATGTTCTGTGCACACTTGAGAAGAAAGTGTAATCTGCTGTTTTTGCATGGAATGTCCTGTAAATATCAATTAAATCTAATGGTCTATTGTGTCATTTAAAGCTTCTGTTTCCTTATTTATTTTCACTTTGGATGATCTGTCCATTGGTGTAGGTGAGGTGTTAAAGTTCCCCACTATTATTGTGTTACTGTCGATTACCTCTTTTATAGCTGTTAGCAGTTGCCTTATGTACTGAGGTGCTCCTATGTTGGATGCACATATATTTATAATTGTTATATCTTCTTCTTGGATTGATCCCTTGATCATTATGTAGTGTCCTTCCTTGTCTCTTGTAACATTCTTTATTTTAAAGTGTATTTTATCTGATATGAGTATTGCTACTCCAGCTTTCTTTTGATTCCCATTTGCATGGAATATCTTTTTCCATCCCCTCACTTTCAGTCTGTATGTGTCCCTAGGTCTGAAGTGGGTCTCTTATAGACACCATATATATGGGTCTTGTTTACATATCCATTCAGAAAGCCTGTGTCTTTTGGTTGGAGCATTTAATCCATTCACGTTTAAGGTAATCATCGATATGTATGTTCTTATGACCATCTTCTTAATTGGTTTGGGTTTTTTTTTGGAGTTCCTTTTCTTGTGTTTCCCGCTTACAGAAGTTCCTTTAGCATTTGTTGTAGAGTTGGTTTGGCGGTGCTGAATTCTCTTAGACTTTGCTTGTCTGTAAAGCTTTTGATTTCTCTGTCAAAGCTGAATGAGATCCTTGGCGGGTAGAGTAATCTTGGTTGTAGGTTCTTCCCTTTCATCAGTTTAAGTATATCATGCCACTCCCTTCTGGCTTGTAGAGTTTCTGCTGAGAAATCAGCTGTTAAGCTTATGGGAGTTCCCTTGTATGTTATCTGTCATTTTTCCCTTGCTGCTTTCAGTAATTTTTCTTTGTCTTTATTTTTTGCCAATTTGATTATTATGTGTCTCGGCATGTTTCTCCTTGGGTTTATCCTGTATGGGACTCGCTGCGCTTCCTGGACTTGGGTGGCTATTTCCTTTCCCATGTTAGGGAAGTTTTCGACTATAATCTCTTCAAATATTTTCTTGGGTCCTTTCTCTCTCTCTTCTCCTTCTGGGACCCCTATAATGCGAATGTTGTTGCATTTAATGTTGTCCCACAGGTCTCTTAGGCTGTCTTCACTGCTTTTCATTCTTTTTTCTTTGGTCTGTTATGTAGTAGTGAATTCCAGCATTCTGTCTTCCATGTCACTTATCTGTTCTTCTGCCTCAGTTATTCTGTTATAGATTCCTTCTAGTGTAGTTTTCATTTCGGTAATTGTATTATTCATCTCTATTTGTTTGTTCTTTAATTCTTCTAGGTCTTTGTTAAACATTTCTTGCAGCTTTTCAGTGCTTGCCTCCACTCTTTCTGAGGTCCTGGATCATCTTCACTATAATTATTCTGAATTATTTTTCTGGAAGGTTGCCTATCTCCACTTCATTTAGTTGTTTTGGGGGTTTTTATCTTGTTCCTTCATGTGGTATGTAGCCCTCTGCCTCTTCATCTTGTCTATCTTTCTGTGAATGTGGTTTTTGTTCTACAGGCTGCAGGACTGTAGTTCTTCTTGCTTCTGCTGTCTGCCCTCTGATCTAGTCTCTTTTATACAACAGTTTTGTTTTGTTTTTTTGGCATAGTGATGGAGGGGGAAAAGCTTATAGTGTAAGGCTATATGGCTTGTAAATAAGATTACTTGAGAATAAGATTACACTATGGAGGGAAAGTAGTAAGAATCTACATACAATGGATGAGAACAGGTATCTATGAGAAAGACTTAGGAGTATCTTATGATAATACTTTTCACACTCTATTGTGCATTTGAATCACTGGGCAACTTAGCTAAATTGTACATTCTAATTCACCAGGTCTGAGATTGGGCTAAAATTCTGCAGTTCAAACACGCTCCCATGTGATCCCAATGCTCAGAGTCCTCCCAACACACTTTATTAGAAACAAGTAAGAACAATTAAAGTGACTGGAATAGTCAGTCCTAATAAATTAACTCAATTATTGCGTCTGAACGGCAGGAATAGCTACATCAGACAACCAGAGTTGGGAGCAAAAACATTCCGATTATTAGGTTGATTTCCCTTTATCCGACTGCATTGTATCTGAACTGCCTTATTATAATTCGATCTCTTGTGTAGGATTTCCTCTAGGGAGAATTGTGCTGGCTAGACAACCCAACTCCTGCAGGCAGGATGATGGTATGGAAAGAAATGGGCTTTAAATCACAGAGAATAGGATTTGTTTCATAACGTTGCTGCTGCTGCTGAGGAGGAGTAACAAGAGAAGGAGAAAGATGACAATGATGATGGCAACAGCAGATAGCTACTGCAGTGCTTATTATGTGCCAGGTACTATGCTTAATGCTTTGCACACATTAGATCAATCTTACGAGTTTATCCTGTAATGCAGTTTATCCCTGCATTACATATTAAGAAACCTAAGGTTACAGTGCTAGAAGGGGTCTGGATGAGACTGAAACCTATGGCTGCCTGATTCCAAATATATGTTCTTTGCCATCATACACATCCCAGTATGTGAAGAACCTTTTATTGTAATTGTTACTAAAGTTAAGCACTCAGTAAACAGTAGTTATATGTTCCAATTTTTATATATGGCTTATATATGAGTTTATATATGAGTCTTTTGTGCATTTGGTTAACATGAGTCAGACTCCATGAGCCTTATCAACTCTAATCGTATTGATTTCTTCAATCTGTAAAGCTAAGGACTAAACTCCTGATCATAGTAAAGCCTCCCAGGGAGTCTATCTGGGCAATTACTTTAAAAAAACAACCCAGATAAGTAAAACATTTGTCAGACTTTTTAACCAAAGAATTATTATTATTTTTTCCTATCTATAGGCCTTTCCTTGAGACTTTTCTATATGTCTGCCCATTTTGTGGTTGGCTGGATATTTTCCCCATAAAGACAATTTAAGTCTTTCCCCTTCTTTTTAATCTTGTATTTGCTAAAGTAATAGTCCTATTTCTATTTCTAATGCATACAGTCCTTATGCAAATGAATGTGATGAAATATATCACCAGTGGCATTAAGCACATGGGTTTTAGTGGGTATTGGAATCGGTCAAGTGCAAACTACAAATTAGCAAAAGTGTCATTTCATAAATGTCAATGGCTTTCTATGATGCTGTGTCTTTCAAGGATACTGTGTGCAAAACCAGATATTTGGAAATCAAGAATTGTGAGTGACCGAATGGTTCCTCCCATTTGTCTGACTACTTAAGAGCCCATCCTAAGACAGTAGACAGGATAAATGAATGGTCAGTCATAAAAGCCTAAGCAAAGAGTGACAAGCCAGTTTTGAGTAAATGGAACAGAATACAGAGAAACCAGCTGAGAATAAGATTCAGCATGGATGGTATTTTTCCCTTAGCCATCTCACCCAAAACTGCAGTGACTTTAATCTAATTCTTGTATTGAGAATGCAGGAGCATGTCCTGCCAGTTTGCTGTCCAGGTCAGGAAGAGAGGTCATTGGTTCTGTCATCAAATCTAATGCACCATTTTTTTTTTTTTTTTTCCGGTACGCGGGCCTCTCACTGTTGCGGCCTCTCCCGCTGCGGAGCACAGGCTCCGGACGCGCAGGCTCAGCGGCCATGGCTCACGGGCCCAGCCGCTCCGCGGCATGTGGGATCTTCCCGGACCAGGGCACGAACCCGTGTCCCCTGCATCGGCAGGTGGACTCTCAACCACTGCGCCACCAGGAAAGCCCTATTTTTAGCTTTTTGAGGAACCTCCATACTGTTCTCCATAGTGGCTGTATCAATTTACATTCCTAAGGTTGGTGTTAATAGAAGATCCACATTAAAGTTTGAAAAGATCCAAGATAGACATCAAAGAAAATTTTATTTTCCTGAAAAAGATAATCACATTAATGGACACATAAATTCTTTAACCTTTTTTCCTATTTCTCCAATATTTGAATCCACTTCACATTTATATAACCATAGCATTTAATAATTTTTATTTTGGTGGTTATTTTTTAAAATAACTTACTCTAGCTATATAAATACAAAAGTGAACATATGACACTTGTTAAAATAGGTCTGAGGTTTTTAAATAACACTACATTTCCAGGAAAAAAAAATTAGCTTACACAAAATTTACTAGGCATAACTAGAAATTGAGTAATATAGCTTAAGTAGATTGATTAGAAGCAATAAAACCATATGAAAAATAAGCTTTGGGGGTGAATGTTATCGATAAAGATCTAACATGGGTAATAATATACAATGAGTCTCCTTGTACTTTTATTTACGGAAGGCCTTAGGCCAGAAATTCTACCTTAATAAGAGCCAACAGTAGCTGATATATTGTAATTTCACATTTCAAAAGTAAGTGGATGATCATTATAATGTATCAGATGGATGGTTAGACTAGATAACCCTTAACTATTTTATGATTCAGGAATCCTAAGAAAAATAATCTTAAATTCCTCACCATGGAACTGAGATCTCTCAATAACTGAATGAACCAGTTTTCAAATATACCTTACCATTAATTTATTGTGTGACCTATATCATGACTCAAAAGACTGGAGCAACCCTGGGTCAGTACTTTACTAACTTAAGCTGGGGAGGATTTTATTTTGCATATGTGTCAATCGAGCTGCACCTGGTCAGGACCTAAAGGAGAGCAAAACAACTATTACCAATGCCAAATGGGCATAATAATGGAGCCATACTGTTGAATAGGTTTAGTGAACTAATACATGGAAAGCCCTTACAGCAGTGCACGGCATGTAGAAAGAAAGAAATTCGAGTGAGGATGGTGGTGATGTTAATTGTAGCAGTGCTTCTAGCAAGCTTATAGCATTGCTCTGGGAGTCCTTCTTCTTTGATGTCACTTACTCCCAAAACTGTCTACATACTTCTAGCAATAAAACACCCCGGACTTATTTATTATATTATTTAAAAAAGAACATTCCTCTTTCATTGGTGCAGAAAATGCTAATAAATGCCCTTAAATATCCTATACCTTCAATGGCACATTTTTCCCTAACTCTCTTTCTTTGCTCGATATTTTTAATGAGCTATAACATACTCTTCACTAGTTTCTTAGGGGAAAAAGTGCCTGGGGTGGTTGGTTATTTTGCTGGACCATGGTGTTAATGACATAGTAGATCGACTTGCCCAGAGAAAAAAGCTCGCCTCTCCTGCCATGGCTTATCTTGAAATGTGTGCCTGGCTCCAAATGTGTATCTTGAAATGTGTACCTGGCTCCAAAATACGAGGACTGAACAAGAGTATGTGGAGGGCTCAACAACCTACTCCTACAAGAAACAAGTTAAAGTGTGCAGAGGGTCAGTAACATCACCTCCGAATATGAACAATGATACCCATAAAGCCAAAAGTACTACAGTTCTGTCGGTAGGACAATTATAATTTTGGACTCTGCAGGGAATTTTCCAGCTTAGAAATGATCTCTTATCCACTTCATTATTTCACCCTCTCCCTAACCTATAATGCTGACAAGGCAGCCATCACTATCTCCAATTGACAGGTGAGTAAACTGAAAATCAGAGAATTTAGATTATTTGTCCTGGGGCAACTGAGTTAACAAGCAGCAGAGCTAGAAAACAGAAATTCTACTTCTAATCCAATGTTCTCCTTATATAAGTTGATTTCACTTAAAATGAATGGTACTGAACATTCTACCCTATATATCGGAGGCTGGTATATTTTATGGCTTTATTTATAGAATTGGAAAAGTAAGTATGCCTGTATAATCTTCATAAACACAGGAATGAGACAAAGTCACAATCAGGGTCTCTGTTTCACAGGGCTGATGCTACATAATGTAATGGTGAATTCTTACATCTCAAGTTTCAGCAGGAATATTCATGGATTCCTTAACACCACCTATACCTTGTGTTCCTACAGCTCAAATGTAGAAAAAGCAGTGTTCTAAAAGACTTCTTTTCAAGTGTCAACCATCTAAGGAGGTTTTTAAAAACTACCCCAACTTTCAACTAACATTTTCTTCCTAGCCATGCGTTGTAGCATTTCCCTCAGGACATCCCAGCAGCTCCTAGGCAACTTTCTAAGGACTTAAAAATACGCTTGTCACTCAGTGTAGAGAAGCAGGATTCCAAAAGGTAGCGTTTTCCCTATATTTTGGAAATTGCGAACCAGCTCTCTGGTCCAGAGTTTAACACCACTCTTACGGATCTACATTGAAGGGCTATTTCCATAAGTTATTTTGTGCACGGAAGTCAGAGTTCTTTTCCTATCCAGTACTCTGATGTATTCATTCCCCTTCATTTTACATGCCTGCCTTGCATTTTCTGCCATTCACCTATCCTCTCAAGTTCTAGGTGAGTGATATGATTAATCACATCAAGGAAAGCCCCACTCCTAACACAGAAACATAGCCAACCACAATGGCAGAAACCAAGTATTGATATTTCCCTTTCTTTTCTGTTATTTTTATTACTGGTAAGATTCATACTCAGTAGTTTCTTCTTCCACTTAAAAAAAAAAATCAAATGTGGCCTACTTTTTCTTTAGATAAATCTGATTTCAAGAAGATTAATAAAGCTACAAGTCATAGTTATTTAATGTATATCAAAATGATGTGCTGAGTGACACAAGCTCGTTATGCGGCCTCCCTGAGCTTGGTGGGTCTCTGTACCTCTAGCTCACCTTCCTTTTGCAGGAAGCACCGTATTCTACTGAGGATTGATAAAGTAGCTGAAGAGTTATAACCATAAACCTTTCCAATTCTGAGGCTATTTAACCTAAACTTTTAATTGAAGAAATGTAAATTGATACAGCCACTATGGAGAACAGTGTGGAGGTTCCTTAAAAAACTACAAATAGAATTACCATATGACTCAGCAATCCCACTCCTGGGCATATACCCTGAGAAAACCATCATTCAAAGAGAGTCATATATATACCACAATGTTCATTGCAGCTCTATTTATAATAGCCAGGACATGGAAGCCACCTAAGTGTCCATCAACAGATGAATGGATAAAGAAGATGTGGCAATATATACAACGGAACATTACCCAGCCATAAAAAGAAATGAAATTGAGTTATTTGTAGAGAGGTGGACAGACCTAGAGTCTGTCATACAGAGTGAAGTAAGTCAGAAAGAGAAAAACAAATACCGTATGCTTACATATATATATGGAATCTAAAAAAAAAAAAAAAAAAAGGTTCTGAAGAACTTAGGGGCAGGACAGGAATAAAGACGCAGATGTAGAGAATGGACATGACGACACGGGGAGGGGGAAGGGTAAGCTGGGACGAAGTGAGACAGTGACATTGACATATATATACTACCAAATGTGAAATAGATAGCTAGTGGGAAGCAGCTGCATGGCACAGGGAGATCAGCTAGGTGCTTTGTGACCACCTACAGGGGTGGGAGGGAGACACAAGAGGGAGGAGATATGGGGACATATGTATATGTATAGCTGATTCACTTTGTTATACAGCGGAAACTAACACACCATTGTAAAGCAATTATATTCCAATAAAGATGTTAAAAACAAAAAAGAAATTAGAGTATATATATATTTTTTCACTAGAACAGAATTACACTTTAAAAGCATTTTACTTGGAGGAGAAAATAGGCTTAGAATAATGGCATACATACTGTAATTCTAATGACTACTAATTTTGTAGGCATTCAAATAACTTACTTTCAGATAGGATGCTGGACCCAGAAAAAACGCTCTTAGGGCTACTGTGTGTCAGAGGAGGAATTATACAGAGAAATATTTTCCTCATTAAAATTGTGGTGAAAGAATAGGAAAGAGAAAAAGAACCCTAAAGACCTTGGGATATGACCATTAACATCTATTTGTGGCAGAAAGCAAAACTAGAAGCCTTCATGTTTTATTCCTGTCAATAGGAAGTTTCTGAAAGGTGGAAAAGGAGGTTTTTATCCATTAAGTAACCATAAAGGATTTTACAGTTGAAAATCAGTGAATCCCCTCAAATGAATGCCTGTCATTGATACTGAGCTGACAGCTAGAGAGGTTTGGCCAAAAGGTTTCTGAGAACAGTGTGCAGTCCTTTTGGTTGTGGTCCCATGTTTATGTGTCTGGGTTATCACTGAGGAGAGAGGGATATTTCCAACAGAAAATGAGAAAGCTTAAATAGAAGCTGCTTCTTCTCACTGGGAAGTCGAGTGGGGTTAAACCAATCAATAACACTTCCTTGGCCACGGACCTTTGTAATGGAATTTACTTTAACCCAAAGGTTTTAGATTCCTTCAACAATCTTCAGAAAAAAATATTGCTATAACCTAAGAATTTGGTTGCCTATCTGCCATGACTCAAAGCTCTGTACCTCATTCCACCCTTCCCTCCACCATCTGCCATGTATGTACAGGTCCATTCTACTACTGCTTGCTAATAAGAGACTACCAATAACACTTGAATTGCGTTTTGTTTGTTTGTTTCTTATGATGTAGAGTTGATTTACAATGTCATGTTAGTTTCAGGCATACAGCACAGTGATTCAGTTATATATATACATATATATATATTTTTTTCAGATTCTTTTCCCTTGTAGGCTATTACAAAATAGTGAGTGTACTTTGAATTGGGTTTTAAAGTACAGATAATAGTCCACCAGGCAGAAGGGGCAGAGGAGAGGAAGGGGAGGCTGGAGAAGGCACTGGAGGGTGGGAGGCAGGGAAGCACTGAGACTGAAACCATAGCATGTTTGGCATAGACTGTTCAGAGCACCAAAAGGAGTTTACAGCTGATAGGCTCTAACAGATGATTTATTCTGTTTACACATGGACAGATGTGTATAACATGAACAGCCTTTGAGAGCAAAATGTAAAGCCGATTTTCTAGTTTGGACTTCATAGCTTTTTTCTCCCTGAGCGCGGACAGTATATACAATTGTTTGATCCCGAACAGTGACATCACTAATGGTCTCCTTTAAAAAAAAAAAAAAAAAGAAACAATTCTCATTGTTTCAGTAGTATTTTCACTAACCATTCTGGTTCATCCACATTTCCGTACTAGAATCCTTTCTTCTCCTTTACGATGATCTTTGCCACCAACACAGTAGCAAAGCTTTAAAATAAAACTCTGGAGGTGTGCAGTGTGCAGCTGCTGACTACTAAGCCAGATTCTATCACGGGAGGAAAAACGTTACTGTCATAATGAAAACAGGAATTAAAAACTGTGCAGGTTTAGCAGGATCTGTCTATATAAAGAAGCACTAACATTAGCAGAGCTGTAGCTCGGGTTTTTCCCACCCTCTTCCCTGCAAAAAGGATCGGCAGTTCTATCACAGTGAAAACACAGGTGTCAAGAAAATCCCATTCACAACATCAATGTGACGATGGCATCCATGCTCTCATCTACTACTATTGTGGGGGATATTTGCAAAGACAACACCCATCATGGCTGTCCTCTCCTGTTAATAAAACCCAAGGCAATTTTTTCTTTCTCTTATAACTAATTGGATGACCTTAAAAAAAATCCAGGGCCCGGTTTGATTTTTCCACCTTCTCCAAGACAATCTTTCCAAAAAGGAAAAGAAAAATCTGAGGTAGAGAAGGCCTGTCCAACAGGTTATGTTATCAGGCTGGTTATATCTTCACTGAACCTATTAGTTTTCTTTTCAAGAAGGGGAAAAACCAGCAACAAAAGCTCTTCTCTGATTGTTTCAGCATTGATTTAATTCGGGTATCCACGAAAAGAAGCACAGTGTGGTGGAGAAAGGACAGCAGACTACAAAGGATACTTCGATTAAGAAACTACGGAATAATTGTGCACAAGTTGCTATACATGCGACTCTCCTTTCTGCAAAGCCTCAAAAATCCTTTCAGAATGTTCAAAGGAATTAAAAAACACTAGTGAATCACTTTACATTTCCAGGGTATCTTTAAAGAATGACAAACCTAAAAGATTGAGAGATTCTAGGATTTTCTACTGCATGCCTGCAATCTATAAATGGGAATAATACTAGTAATCATGAAAGCTATCCTTTATTGAGGACTTACTACGTGCTAGGCACCATGCAATGCACTTTAACACGTGTTATTTGATTTCATGATTAAACAATCCCATAGGGTAACCACCATTTACAGATGAAAAAATTAAGGTGTAGTAATGTCAAAAATCTGTTAGAAATCATACGGCTAATAAGTGGAAGAGTCAGACCTCAGATTCCTCTGTCTAACTCTGAAGACTATACTGTGACTCCTGCGCCCATTGACAGCCATGCTCAGAAGGAGGGTCCCTTCAACTTTTAGCGTCTGAGCCTGTACAGCACAGGTGGAAAGACCCTTCCTCTGCTTTCTGATAGCTCTGATCAGGAGAGACAAGTCATATGCATGGCTCCACTCAAAGATTTTCAGTTCATGTTTGAAACACGTAAGTCATCCCTTCTGTTATGAAATGTAAGTTTAACTCCTTTAAGTTTTATATTAGATCTAAAAAGAGCTTTCATCAGATTCATACACCGATCAGTAACTATCTGAAAGCAATGTGTGAGAGATAAACATTACATAACCTGGGGAATAAAGTGGGACATCCATGATTGGAAATCATGGCTGTTTGGAATGCTTGTTAAGTAGACTCCTTCAACTTAGAGCCTCTAGTGATTTTTGACACTTGCTATACTGTATTGTTCGGTTCTAATCCAGTACTTCGTAAATGCTATTTTTGAATCTCAGTTCATTGATAAGAATATGGAATAGGACAGGAGGTATTTAACATCATCTCATCCACGTGATTAGAGGTAGAACCACACACCCAACCATGATATTTGCCTGATATCTCCTGCATTCAGTTTGTCCTCATCATCTATGTTCATGAACTGGAACACTGGCACCTTTTTAACGGCCTTGTAATTAAGTCAATCTATCTTGGGGAGAGTAGATGGAGAACTGGCAGAGGCCATGTGAGTCTGACAGGCTGGGCTCACATCACTGCTCCAGCTCCACTGTGGAACCTTGGGCAGTCATTCCATTGTCCTGACCTTCTGCTTCTGCACCCCTACAATATTGATGACAAGAACACCTCTCAGGATTAAATCAAATAATGAACGCAACACAGTGGCTGGCACAGAGTGCTCCAAAATGATTTACGGTTTTTATTACATGACCTTAAGGTTTAATTTCTTCCTCTCCTTAGCTCCATGGTATTTATATTCCTTAAATTTATAATTATCTGTCGGCATCTTGCCTTTTCAATGGAAAGGAAGCTCATTTAGGGAAGGAGCTGTGCATTATAAATCTCTGATATTATCTATCCAATTCAGTGGGCCCTTATATTTCCTGGTAAACCCCTGAGAATGGTGTATCTAGAAGGAGTGTGTATCCAGCTTAAAAACATACACACACACACATAACAAATATCAACTTAAAATAGACAATTTCATATTTTCTCTGTATAAATTTTTTTTTTTCTTTTTTTTTTCGGTACGCAGGCCTCTCACTGCTGTGGCCTCTCCCGTTGTGGAGCACAGGCTCCGGACGCGCAGGCTCAGCGGCCATGGCTCACGGGCCCAGCCGCTCCGTGGCATGTGGGATCTTCCTGGACTGGGGTACGAACCCGTGTCCCCTGCATCGGCAGGCGGACTCTCAACCACTGCGCCACCAGAGAAGCCCAAAATTCCTTACCTAGGATTTTAGTAAATAGAATTTGCATCTTGGCAAATAAATTGTGCTTTGACAATTAGATCAGAAATAACAGAATGGTTCTAAACTCTCACCTTGACAATAGGTCAGTGAGCATTTATCTTGATCCTATGTCATGGCACATAAGAAACACAAATCTGTAGTCTCCCGGAAAAATGCACAAACACGTACTCTACTGGGTTTAGCAGGAGAAGCCATCAGCAGCAGGTGAAAGATGTGCAACTTCAGACAGGTTAGTTTACTCCTCTAAGATTCCTCATCAATACAGGGGAGAGAATACAGTGCTCACCTCAGCCTTGCTGGGACACTGAGATCATCCCTGTGAAACACTGGGCACCAGACTTGCCTTATGGTAAGAGATGAATTAACATCATCTCACCATGAGGTCAAGTATAATGTCCTCAAGTGAGCTCCCACCTCTGAATTTCACCTGTTTCCAGTGAGTACATTTTCACTAGCCTCAAAGCATACCATACAGGGAAAAAAAAAAAAAAAGAATCAAGAGCTTAGAAACCCCTACACGAATCGAGGAAATTCAAATGTTGTGACAGACTAGTCATACTTGGCTTTTCATACTGATGGGATCTGTCAGAACACGCAGCACCACTGGTGGTGAGGGCACTAGACTCACAGCAGAACAAGAAATGAGACCCAAATCAGGTTCTCGCTGGACTTCCCTGGGGCCTCACTACAGGTCAGTACTTATGGGTTAAGAGCGGGTTACAAGGTCTCTCACCTTGTAAGAGAGACTATCTTGTTCAAACATTAAAAAAGGGAGCTTTATTTCTCCAGTGAATAAACATCCTCGTGTGGGCTCTCTAGCAGGCTTATTTTTTTATGTTTTTAGGGAGGATTCATTCTCAATGAAGAAGTTAAGAGTAAAATTCCAAGGCACTTATCTGGAGGTACTGATTAGTAACAGGTTGCCTTGAGATACAGGAAAAAATATGTAAACCTTTGAAAAGTTAACTTTTATATTAGAATGTTATATGTTTAATTTGTTACACATATTAAGACGTTTCTCCACAGAAGTACTCTTGCCAGAGAGAAGAATTACTGCACATGAAGGTTTAGGGGCAGTAGAGTGTGTATGGGTGGAGTGGTCCAGAGTGAACTTGGTGTGTGGCCAGAAGTAGCGTTTGGTACAAAATTTCTTTTTTTTTTTTTTTTTTTTTCGTACGCGGGCCTCTTACTGTTGTGGCCTCTCCCGTTGCGGAGCAACAGGCTCCGGACGCGCAGGCTCAGCGGCCATGGCTCACGGGCGCAGCTGCTCCGCGGCATGTGGGATCTTCCCGCACCGGGGCATGAACCCATGTCCCCTGCATCGGCAGGTGGACTCTCAACCACTGCGCCACCAGGGAAGCCCCAGAATTTCTTTTAATAAGTTTTTCATTCTAATGTAACATGTTTGTTAAATTTTAGGTTAAGATTTAGAATGGCTTTCTCTTATATTACTTGTTTTCTCCCCAAACTGTCTTGACTTTGATATACTAGTAAGATGGGCCAAATTTGGCCAGTGGATCTTTGTATTGCCTGGTACACCACTGAGAATCCCTGGAGAGAAGGCCTATCCCATTTGAGAATAATCATAAATTGTTTTGTTAATCTTACCAAATGTTTCCATTTTAGACTCCAAGACAAGTCCAACTAGAAGTCCATAAAAGGAGTAAGAAAGATTCTTTGAAAATCAATGGCAAACTGTCACATTTTCATTGGCATTATCAGCTTTTCTCCAAGGGGGGTACTATCTGGGTGGCCATCCAACAACTACTGTCTTACTGCCAAGTAATTCATTCATAAGGCCAAGTTTTATAAAAGTATCCATTCGTTGTCAGGGAACACTCTGTAGATTGTCTACTGCTCCCTAATGCCTTCCCTCCCCTAGGTTTCTCCATTGTTAAAAGAACCCTAGTTTGACTCATAATCAATCTCCTTCAACATGATCCAGGGTAAGATGTCCAACCCCAGGTCCAAGAGTATATACTCATTAGTCTAAGATAATAAGTGCGTTGATATTCCTCTAGTGACATTTATTGATTCAGGAGAGGGCACATATTCTAAATTGTCATGGTGGTGGGGAAAAGCTGCTCTGTCTGCTCTTTCCCGAACAGGGAGGCGTGTGGCCTCAGTGGTCATTGGCACTCATCTTGTGGCTGCGAGAATAATCAGATTTAAGAAACTGCCAATGCTGAGAGAGGCAGAGTGATGAAGATGGAAAGAACTTGGGTCCTTGGCAACATCACTCAGTTGCTGCTTGTGCCAAGGCTTGAAGCCTACGCTATGTCTGGAAAATAAATTTTGTTACTGAACAAGAAGGTTTGAGTGAGGAAGTCTGTCCGTTACTCTCAATCAAAAGGATTCCATTGTCCCACTGGAGAGAGATTACATATAACTTACAAAGTCTGTACTTAATTTAAGAGAGCCTCACACATCTAGAGCAGGGAGGTTACATACAGTGAGGGAGTATTCTACGTCCAAAGCCCTAAATAGCCATTTCATTATAATTGGAAAGTATCATCTAAAATCAAATATGCTTTACGGACGTCAAATTTAATGAAGTTATACTCATGTAGAAAATATCATTTTGATAACTAGAAAAGCGATTTGCATTTTTGTATTATTTCTTTATAATAAGCAATGGCATTAGGTACAACATCTCTTAAATAATTCTGCCTCTGACTCTGGGTACCCCAAATATGCATATGTGGCCCTTAAATTACTAAGTATGCTATAAAAAGTCATATTAAAAACAGTTGTTTGATTTCATCTTGATTGCTGCATACTCTCAAAATTTCACTTAAATATGTGTTAGCAGTTTGGAAATGATCTCAATTTCTTTATTAAGAAGTGGGAACAACAGTAATTTCTATAAATCTCATTAGAATGTGAGAAGCATTAAAAATAAGTAAATATATAACATATATCTTGTTTCTAAAAGACACATTTATCTTCAAATAAAACAAAACCACAAGACCATTTGGAAACTGAACAACATAGAGAGATCTTATTATTTTAAAGGCTATGCCCTGTCCCTTTTTTCTAAACCCAATTTCATGCTGGCCTAAAATTTGAAATAAATTACCAGAGAATAAAATTCCACAATGACCACCAACTAATGTCTTGGAATTCAACCTCCTGTTGTCAGATTTAATTTAGACCAAACACAAAGCATGTATTAAAGTGACATCTACTGAGAACACTCACACTCAGAGCAAGCTAACAATGATGAAATGATCAAGTAGCAGTTTATAACACCAACTGGACTTCCATAGAACAAGGGAAGTTAAATAGTGCAGAGAATTAAAGACCTTGAAATTGTTATTTAATACACTAATGTAATCTGTACCCATGATAATCTCTAGAGGAAACATAAATAACTTTCCTGCTGAAATCAAGGGCAGATCTGGACTCATAGTTGACAGTCCACCAAGCTTCCAACTTGTCTTCTAACATGGCCTTTGCCACACTGTACTGAGATTGTCTACTTGCTTGCTGTTCTTGTTGACTTAACTTCTTAAAATGAGGAACTATCTATTATCTTTCTATGTATGATAAAGAGTAGAACGTCTGGCACAAAGTATATGCATAATAAATGAATGAAAAATGAACAAATAGAGAAGCAAGAAGAACTACAATCCTGCAGCCTGTGGAACAAAAACCACATTCACAGAAAGACAGACAAGATGAAAAGGCAGAGGGCTATGTACCAGATGAAGGAACAAGATAAAACCCAGAAAAACAACTAAATGAAGTGGAGATAGGCAACCAACCAGAAAAAGAATTCAGAATAATGATAGTGAAGATGATCCAGGGCCTCAGAAAAAGAATAGAGGCAAAGATTGAGAAGATGCATGAAATGTTTAAAAAAGACTTAGAAGAATTAAAGAACAAACAAATAGAGATGAACAATACAATATCCAAAATGAAAACTACACTAGAAGGAATCAATAACAGAATAACTGAGGCAGAAGAACGGATAAGTGACCTGGAAGACAGAATGGTGGAATTCACTACTGCGGAACAGACTAAAGAAAAAAGAATGAAGAGAAATGAAGACAGCCTAAGAGACCTCTGGGACAACATTAAATGCACCAACATTCATATTATAGGGGTCCCAGAAGGAGAAGAGAGAGAGAAAGGACCAGAGAAACTATCTGAACAGATTATAGTCGAAAACTTCCCTAACATGGGAAAGGAAATAGCCACCCAAGTCCAGAAAGCGCAGCGAGTCCCATATAGGATACACCCAAGGAGTAACACACCGAGACACATAATAATCAAACTGGCAAAAATTAAAGACAAAGAAAAATTATTGAAAGCAGCAAGGGAAAAGTGACAAATAACATACAAGGGAACTCCCATAAGGTTAACAGCTGACTTCTCAGCGGAAACTCTACAGGCCAGAAGGGAGTGGTATGATATACTTAAAGTGATGAAAGGGAAGAACATACAACCAAGATTACTCTACCCACCAGCTTTGACAGAGAAATCAAAAGCTTTACAGACAAGCAAAAGCTAAAAGAATTCAGCACCACCAAACCAGCTCTACAACAAATGCTAAAGGAACTTCTATAAGTCGGAAACACAAGGGAAGAAAAGGAACTCCCAAAAAAGAAAAACGCAAAACAATTAAGAAAATGGTCATAGGAACATACATATCAATTATTACCTTAAATGAGAATGGATTAAATGCTCCAACCAAAAGACACAGGCTTGCTGAATGGATACAAAAACAAGACCCATATATATGGTGTCTATAAGAGACCCACTTCAGACCTAGGGACACATACAGACTGAAAGTGAGGGGATGGAAAAAGATATTCCACGCAAATGGGAATCAAAAGAAAGCTGGAGTAGCAATACTCATATCAGATAAAATACACTTTAAAATAAAGAATGTTACAAGAGACAAGGAAGGACACTACATAGTGGTCAAGGGATCAACCCAAGAAGAAGATATAACAATTATAAATATATGTGCATCCAACATAGGAGCACCTCAATACATAAGGCAATTGCTAACAGCTATAAAAGAGGAAATGGACAATAACACAGTAATAGTGGGGGATTTTAACACCTCACTTACACCATAGGACAGATCATCCAAAGTGAAAATAAATAAGGAAACAGAAACTTTAAATGACACAACAAAACAGATAGATTTAATTGATATTTATAGGACATTCCATGCAAAAACAGCAGATTACACTTTCTTCTCAAGTGCGCACGGAACATTCTCCAGGACAGATCAAATCTACGGTCACAAATCAAGCCTCAGTAAATTTAAGAAAACTGAACTCATAGCAAGCATCTTTTCTGACCACAACGCTATGATATTAGATATCAATTACAGGGAAAATAACGTAAAAAACACAAACACATGGAGGCTAAACAATAAGTTACTAAATAACCAAGAGATCACTGAAGAAATCAAAGAGGAAATCAAAAAATACCTAGAGACAAATGACAATGAAAACACGACGATCCAAAACCTATGGGACGCAAGAAAAGCAGTTCTAAGAGGGAAGTTTATAGCTATACAACCCTACCTCAAGAAACAAGAAAAATCTCAAGTAAACTATCTAACATTACACCTAAGGAACTAGAGAAAGAAGAACAAACAAAACCCAAAGTTACCAGAAGGAAAGAAATCATAAAGATCAGAGCAGAAATGAATGAAATAGAAACAAAGAAAACAATAGCAAAGATCAATACAACTAAAAGTTGGTCCTGGAGAAGATAAACAAAATTGATAAACCATTAGCCAGACTCATGAAGAAAAAGAGGGAGAGGACTCAAATCAATAAAATTAGAAATGAAAAGGAGAAGTTACAACAGACACTGCAGAAATACAAACCATCCTAAGAGACTACTACAAGCAACTCTATGCCAATAAAATGGACAACCTGGAAGAAATGGACAAATTCTTAGAAAGTTATAACCTTCCAAGACTGAACCAGGAAGTAAACAAAAAATATGAACAGACCTATCACAAGTAGTGAAATTGAAATTGTGATAAAAATCTTCCAAGAAACAAAAGTCCAGAACCAGATGGCTTCACAGGTGAATTCTATCAAACATTTAGAGACGAGCTAACACCCATCCATCTCAAACTCTTCCAAAAAACTGCAGAGGAAGGAACACTCCCAAACTCATTCTATGAGGCCACCATCACCCTGATACCAAAATCAGACAAGGATACTACAAAAAAAGAAAATTACAGACCAATATCACTGATGAATATAGATGCAAAAATCTTCAACAAAATACTAGCAAACAGAATCCAACAACACATTAAAAGGATTATACACCATGATTAAGTTGGATTTATCCCAGGGATGCAAGGATTCTTCAATATACACAAATTAATCAATGTGATACACCATATTAACAAATTGAAGGCCAAAAATCATATGATCATCTCAATAGATGCAGAAAGAGATTTTGACAAAATTCAACACCCATTTATGATAAAAACTCTCCAGAAAGTGGGCATAGAGGGAACCTACCTCAACATAATAAAGGCCATATACGACAAACCCACAGCAAACATCATTCTCAATGGAGAAAAACTGAAAGCATTTCCTCTGAGATCAGGAACGAGACAAGTATGTCCACTCTCATCACTATTATTCAACATAGTCTTGGAAGTCCTAGCCATGGCAATCAGAGAAGAAAAAGAAATAAAAGGAATACAAATTGGAAAAGAAGAAGTAAAACTGTCACTGTTTGCAGATGACATGATACTATACATAGAGAATCCTAAAAATGCCACTAGAAAACTACCAGAGCTAATCAATGAATTTGGTAAAGTTGCAGGATACAAAATTAATGCACAGAAATCTCTTGCATTCCTGTACACTGATGAAAAATCTGAAAGAGAAAATAAGGAAACACTCCCATTTACCACTGCAACAAAAAGAATAAAATACCTAGGAATAAACCTACCAAGGGAGACAAAAGACCTGCATGCAGAAAACTATAAGACACTGAAGAAAGAAATTAAAGATGATACCAAAAGATGGAGAGATATACCATGTTCTTGGATTGGAAGAATCAATATTGTGAAAATGACTATACTACCCAAAGCTATCTACAGATTCAGTGCAATCCCTATCAAATTACCAATGGCATTTTTTACGGAACTAGAACAAATTATGTTAAAATTTGTATGGAGACACAAAAGACCCTGAATAGCCAAAGCAGTCTTGAGGGAAAAAAACTGAGCTGGAGGAATCAGACCCCCTGACTTCAGACTATACTACAAAGCTACAGTAATCAAGACAATATGGTACTGGCACAAAACAGAAACATAGATCAATGGAACAAGATAGAAAGCCCAGAGCTAAACCCTCGCATCTATGGTCAACCAAGCTACGACAAAGGAGGCAAGGATATACAATGGAGAAAAGACAGCGTCTTCAATAAGTGGTGCTGGGAAAACTGGATAGATTCATGTAAAATAATGAAATTAGAACACTCCCTAATACCATACAGAAAAATAAACTCAAAATGGATTAGAGACCTAAATGTAAGACCGGACACTATAAAACTCTTAGAGGAAAACGTAGGAAGAATACTCTTTGACATTAATCACAGCAAGATCTTTTTTGACCCACCTCCTAGAGAAATGGAAATAAAAACAAAAATAAACATATGGTACCTAATGAAACTTCAAAGCTTTTGCACAGCAAAGGGAAGCAAACAGGACGAGAAGACAACCCTCAGAATGGGAGAAAATATTTGCAAATGATTCAACGGACAAAGGATTAATCTCCAAAATATATAAACAGCTCATGCAGCTCAATATTAAAGAACCAAACAACCCTCTCCAAAAATGGTCAGAAGACCTAAATAGACATTTCTCCAAAGAAGACATACAGATGGTCAAGAAGCCCATGAAAAGTTGCTGAACATCACTAATTTTTAGAGAAATGCAAATGAAAACTACAATGAGGTATCACCTCACACCAGTTAGAATGGGCATCATCAGAAAATCTACAAACAATAAATGCTGTAGAGGGTTTGGAGAAAAGGGAACCCTCTTGCACTGTTGGTGGGAATGTAAACTGATACAGCCACTACGGAGAACAGTATGGAGGTTCCTTAAAAAAACTAAAAATAGAATTACCATATGTCCAGCAATCCCACTACTGGGCATATACCCAGAGAAAACCATAATTCAAAATGACACATGCACCCCAATGTTCACTGAAGCACTATTTACAATAGCCAGGTCATGGAAGCAACCTAAATGCCCACAGACAAATGGATAAAGAAGTTGTGGTACATATATACAACGGAATATTACTCATCCATAAAAGGAATGAAATTGAGTCATTTGTTGAGACGTGGATGGATCCAGAGACTGTCATACAGAATGAAGTCAGAAAGAGAAAAACAAATATCGTATATTAATGCATGTGTGTGGAACCTAGAAAAATGGTACAGATAAACCGGTTTGCAGGGCAGAAGTTGAGACACAGATGTAGAGAACAAACGTATGGACACCAAGGGGAAAACCGTGGGGGGGTGGGGATGGTGGTGTGCTGAATTGGGCAATTGGGATTGACATTTATACACTGATGTGTATAAAATTGATGACTAATAAGAACCCGCAGTATAAAAATCAAAAGACACAAACAAAAATGAACAAATAAAAATTCAGGATTGTATAGTCACTAAAGGTCTTATCAAGGGTAAGGCTGTTTCTCTTCCTTACCTGTTTCCTACTGTTTGCTTTTTCTAAATGAAGTGAACTCTGGGATTTTCAATCTGCCTTCCTAGAGTTCATGGGTAACCACAAGGTGAATATGGTCTACTCGATGCTTCATAAAGCCTATCAGAGGCTACGTATTTACTCCCAATTAAATATCCCACTGCTGACTATATATCCGACAGCTTTACTTTAGGTTGGAATTATATCATCTGAACATAGTAACTTCAATCCATGCTGCTCAGAAGTCCTCATTAACAGTTACCTACAATAGATTAATTAAAAATGGGCAATAAATTCATCATTACTTAGGAAATATAGTTTGTAGGCAATAATATTTCAAAACATGGGGTCCATGCAGTGGAAGAAGATATAAAAAGACTTGAAAGCACTGGATTATTATTCAAGTCAGCAAGAAGTCTGCCATAATGTAAGAAACACTTTACAAACTAAGATAATTTGGTGCCCTTTTATTTGAAAACTTTATATTCTAAGATTTCACATATTTTAAAGTTCTCTGTCTCAGATCCAGCACCCATGTCTTTGCTCTCTGGTTATATTCCTCCAATAACTGCTAATTAGTATGGTTTTTGAAGTCACCAAAAGGAACCCTTGTAGAGGTAGGCTAATGAGTGCACCTATTAGTCTATAACAAA
This sequence comes from Phocoena phocoena, assembly GCF_963924675.1. Taxonomy (NCBI): domain Eukaryota; kingdom Metazoa; phylum Chordata; class Mammalia; order Artiodactyla; family Phocoenidae; genus Phocoena; species Phocoena phocoena. The sequence goes on along the minus strand of NC_089234.1, from coordinate 39,364,844 downwards.
CTATTAAAATTAAAAAATAGTCTTGCTACTTGTGTCTGTATATACATTTACAAACAAATTGCAGAAATCCCTGTGTTCTTATTGTGCATGGATTTTTGTAGACCAATAAGCATGAGATGCAATTTGCACTAATTCACTGGGGGCAAAGGGAGCATGAAATTATCTTGGCTTGATAATTTAGCATTTTATAGTAAATTGCTCATATTGAGTATTTTTCCCAGTGGTAATAATACTTCCTTGTCATAGGAAGACAATCGAATACTAACATCATGAAATTTCTCTTCAAATCCCCACTTTATACTACATTTCAAAGATGGTGAAAAAAAAATGAGGACCACTTGTACCCACATCACTCATTAAATCTCTCTCTCTCTTCCCGGTATGGAATCATCTCTGTAGTCGTCTTGTCAATTGCCACTCACACATTCACATGGTTTTGACCTCCACTGACTAAGCTAGAGTCACCACCTATGCAGAGAAATTGAGATTTGGGAAGATTTACACTGTACATGAGTTTCCTAATACTCAAACCCTGAGTGAGTCCACAGGGTAGAAATGTTCAGAAGAAAGGGTGATAACTTTAAGACATACAGATTTATTGACAGCACACATTATCTAGACTTTTAAATATCCTTTTTGTATTTTCTTATCCTTTAGTGCCTTTTATCTAGGCTCCTCTTAGTATCAAAAAACATCCACCAGTTGACTCCCATTGAGTCGCTAGGTATTGTGGAAGGAACACTTAGCCACTAACCAGACTTGGGCTTCACTTCAGCTCCATTGTACCCTGGCTACCTGACCTGGAGAAAGACACAACCCAGCTTTGTTTATTTAACCAACAAATAATGGCTTTGTCTATTGAGGGTCAACCTTACACTAAGGTCCTAGGTAGGAGTAACATATATTCCCTGCGTGCTTCATAGATTTTTGTGAAGTCATTTTATGTGAAAAATTAAGTGAAAAGAACTTACAAACTATGCATTTTATAAAAATATATTGTCTATTTTTAAGCAAATGCACAGGTAAGCTATCTACTGAACTAAGTATTACGTGACATTACCTATGTTTTTTATACCAAGTAATTATTTAAAATAAAAATGGTAGAAAATTCTGTCCCTATGGTTTTTTTTTTTTTTTGCGGTACGCGGGCCTCTCACTGTTGTGGCCTCTCCCGTTGCGAAGTACAGGCTCCGGACGCGCAGGCTCAACGGCCATGGCTCACGGGCCCAACCGCTCCGCGGCATGTGGGATCTTCCCGCACCGGGGCACGAACCCGTGTCCCCTGCATCGGCAGGCGGACTCTCAACCACTGCGCCACCAGGGAAGCCCTGTCCCTATGTTTTTAACGGATATTTTACTTAGGTTACTGGCTTCATATATACAAAACTGCAGAATACCTGCTGTGCCCAGAGCCCTATTCTAACAGAAATAACCACACACAGTTGACATCACAGATGACAGGGCAGTGGAATAGCATCTGGTTCAACAGAAGCCAAACTGTAGGCTAACATAGGGACAAGAGGGATAGCTCCCTCTCCCCAGAGCTTGAACTGGAGATTCAGAGAATAGAGTTAGGCGATAGTGGGGAACTGAAGTAAAAAGATGCACAATAAAGAGTACAAACAACACAAGTAACTGACTCATGTTCCTGAAAAAGATTCTGATGCTGAGGAAGTAAGGAGGTAACAATGGAAGCTTGTACTACAGTAAATTGGAGACAAATGTTGAACTAGCAAACTAGTTCAGTCTCTTTGAAGCCCAAATGTATAGTTTCTCTTTTCCCTGTGAAGTCCAGCGTAGTCCCTGTTGCCTGGATTCCTGTGCAGGATGGCCATAGGGACATGTTTATCACCTTTTTTATTTCCACGTGATTTCTTATGGATAACCCCCTCTCAATTTTTAATCAAAAGACTTAATGTTATTGAAGCCCAAAAGAATCTAATGCAGATGAACCCACAGAATGAACTTTGAACACTTTTTATTTTACATAATTTAAAGCTGCCTTGTTTCAGGAAAAGCAGAAGTAAGTATAATTACTTTTGGGGGGGAGGTATATAAGGCTATTTTAATCTCTGACTTTATTACCTGTTATATTATTTGAGTTATTTGGTAGTCTATTGTATAATATAAATAAAATCTATTTTTGATGTTAGCAGAGTACAAAAGTGACTAGGATAAAAATTAGGTCTGTATATGACATAGTAAAATTTAAATAGAGCAAAAAAAATCATATTATATGTGATGACTCATGACTTTGATATAGATTTAGGAAGCAGCCCAGGAAATTCTGGGTTGGCAAACAAACCAGTTCCTGATCTTTACTCTGCTTTATTTCACCTAAAGATAGGCCCCTTTCTCTAAGTTCCTTGTCTCTTAGAAAGTTTAGTCACATCTTATCCTTTCTGGGGTACTTCTCTATCTAAAGAGGTGAAAAGAATTGAACTATTCTTCTTAATCTCTTAAAGCCTCTCTCTGTAGGATTGTTTTTATAATCCTAAAACGGGAATCCCTTCGTCAGGTGGGTGGGACACAACCGCTCCCGTCGTACACACCCCTGAACACTCACCCCCATCTCTTATTGTCTGTCCTACAGATAACCTTTAAGAGTCCTCGCCTTACTCCAAGAGGAGATGTGGGTTAGCATCACGCAGGGATTAAGATTACATCAGGAAGGGCCTCTGAACTACAAATATGTCACCCTCATCCCTGCCTTCTCTCTAGTCTCTAATACCTGATACTCTACCCTTGGAACTCTCTTATTCCTTTAAATCATTGTACACTCTTCCCTATTGAATATCAAGTGTCACACGAAATCACTTGCGGTTATAACGCAGAATGAAATGAGCTGTATGTAGATACCCCTTCCACTGTAAGGGTTGAGAATAGCTATTTAGGTTCCCAGGCACGACACTGCCTAGGTAAGGCAAGCCAAGGCTGGAGAACCCTGGGGTGTTGGACGTAAGCAAGAGTGCCACATGGGGGTCAGAAGAAAAGAATATGAAAAAAGCAAGCTTTCCTTCTGTCAGCCCCGCCTTCATCACGCACAGCCTTTGCTCAGCCACAGGAGGATAAAAATAACTTTCTGTTGACTTTTATAATATTAAATCTCAAAAGAATAACCTGGCTTCCTCTTTCTAATACAACCCAATGAAGATAGACATTTAAGAAAATTATTCATTGAAACATGTAGCTGCCCTTTTTTTTTTTTTTTTTTGGAAACCAAATGATAGATATACTGTCTATAAAACCCTTTGAAACACAGCTCTCCCTTGGTCACATTTTTCTAAATCCCTTTACCCCCTTAATTGATTCCAAGGCAATTTAAACACTAGAAGATATATTTGAGCCAACACATTGCGATTATAAAATATGAATATTTAATGGAAATCAGTCTAGTTTTCCACCAAGTTCATGGAACAGAGACCCTTTGGATGAATGGATATTTTGAATAGCTAGTGGAAAAAGGTTCTGAGGTGATTTTTTTTTTTTTTCCCATCAGCAAGCTGCATGTAGGTCCATGAGAGATGAAGAGTCAGTTACTGAGAACTTGAACCTTAATATGTATAAAGTGACCTTTACCACCACCCACCCCATCAGATTGTCATATTTACTGCTTCCTAGGCAAATGTTTCTAAGGTGACTTCACACCCTCTTCATGGTTTTCTGTTGACTTTAATGGTATTGATTTTTTTCAAAAAAAATTCTTCAGCTATTTTTTCAAGCATCTCAATGCATAAAGTCAGGTGTTATCTGAAGTCAGGTAGCTTTAATGAAATAATGAGACATGTATTGGTTTGGCTCAGAAGTGATTTGTTTTAGTAATTTCTTTTCCTGATAGAGTATTATGCCTGGCTCATGACCTGCAAGGGACTTAGCAATTCAAATCCAAATAGCTTTGAGTCTTTGCATATTCATGTATGTTTAACATGCATCATCATAGTAGCTAGTACTTTGGAATGAAATAAAAATCTGGAAATTTGTAGGCATACAAACTGTGAATAAAAATACAATCTTAACATAGACTGAACTGAGAAGAGGGAGATTAAACTATTCTAAATGAATTTGGGAAAGCAAAATCCTGTTCATCGGCTAAGTATAATAACTTCTAAAAAACAACCTCTTAAAAACACATGGCTGAGAGTTATAAACACGAAAGAGTAGTTCAAGCTATCACGGGAAAATATCAGAAAGGGATAGGTTTCTTTTCCTTAGAATATCTTGGTATATAAAAATGTCTTTAACCTAAAATAATAAAATGAAATCTAATCTTACAAAGTCGGGCAGAATGAACTGGCAACTATTTCAAAAAGTCAATGGATAATTGCCCTAAGTCTGATTCTCCCATAAAATTATTATAAACCTGGGCACTTCTAAGAGGCTTTTATTCCATTTGAAAGTAAGTAAAACATTTCCACATACTGAAGGAAGTATAAATTGGTACTTACTTTGGAAGGTAAAAGCCTTAAAAATGTGATAAATTCTTGTCTCGGCAAAACTTCTAGGAATTTATCCTTAGCAAATAATCACAGATAACCAGAGATTATGCAGTAAGAATAATATTCACAATTTTTTTAGATTAGTAAAAAGAAAAAATGGAAAAATTCCACATGTCAACAATAAGACATTATTTAAACAATGGTGCATTCATCACATGGAATTCTATATAGCCTTTAGAATGATGATTCAGAAGAATATTTAATTACATGGAAAGATGTTAATTATATATTTTAAATGAAAAAATCATTTTGTAAAGCAACATATGTCATATAAGCCCATTACATGGAAATGAGTACACACAAAATTATATATAATTTATATATAATATATATTATATATAATACATAGATTATATATATATAATCTATATATTATATACATGTTATGTGTACGCTCATATATATATATATATATTAAAGGTTGAAAGGATGTACCTCAAAATGTTCACAGCAGTCATCCATAGGTGGTGGTGTCTTACGAGAATGTTTAATTTATTTTTGCTTCTATTTTTAAAAATTTGCTACAATAAATGTATAACTCTTTTCTAATTACATTCATATTATTTAAAAAATATTAAAAAGTCAGAAAAAAGCTAGAAACTTGGAAGATTTGTTGCAAACTGCATGATTTCTGAAATAAATATTTCAAAGTAAACTATGCTTTATTTCTCCTTTTCTCTGAAACCTAAGCATTTTTGCACTTTCTGATGAACCCCTCCAGAGGGCAATTTGAAAATACACAGCTCTCCTGCTGTGGATTATATGATGTTCCAAAACCGTGAGTCAACCTCATATTTGGTTACTCATAGCAAGTACTTCATAAGCTCAAATAACTTATGAGCCTTTTGGTAAGTGAAGAACAATGCCAAATAAATTGTATTTCTTACATATTTCAAGTATTTGTAAGGTTTGTAAAGGTTTTGTACAGAAAACAGCTTAAAATTAGACTGTGGCAAAATTTAGGACTACTTATAGGAACTCCCTTCCCCGATTTAATGAATACTTACATGCGCCAATGAAATAAATATATGCTATTTAGGGCTTTTCAAACATGACCTGTTAATAAGTTGGGCATTTCTCAATGCAATCATATTTCATTTTTAAATTTTTCAATTATTCTTTAGGACAGACTTAGCATTGCTCTAGATATCCTTTGTGGTCAGTCTGTGAAAATCATTTTACAAAAGAGGAGGAAGAACCAACTTTTGTACTCTATTAAATATTTCAACCTCAGGTCATATTTCTGACCATACATTTTAACTCAATCATAGCATCACTAATCAAGTATCTGGAAGAGCCCCCATTTGTCTGAAATGAGGAACTTGAGTGGAAGCCAATAAAAACTTCCTTAGAATCATGGAACCAAGATTCTTCCCTACTCAGTTATCTTGAGTGGCAGTGCTGTATGTAAGCATCTCGTTATACACAATCCAAGGAGGGCTGCCAACTGAGAATGTGGGCACTGGCTCCATGGGCCCTGATCCATGATCTTAGAGAATAACTAGTTCATGACTAGGTAAGGGGCTTGTTTAGACTTTCTCTTTCCTACCAGATTCTGCCTTGGTGTAGCTAACCCCTGACCTCAAAACCCTGCTTTTCAACTAAGTTTAACCATTTGTTTGGTCAAGTTCTGCCAATCAATGCCCCAAAGTTTCCATCTATTCTACTCTATCCTTACCACCACCCTTGCCTCCTTCCTGCAAGTGATCATTACAGGTTTCTTTGCTTTACGATGTTGAAAATAAATGGTGTCTCTATCGGTGGAATGGCAAACCAACCAAGTCCTCTCTGTCAGGTATGACTGTGACATCAGCAGTTGCAGAAAACACTGTTTGGGGAAGCATTTTGAGGCTGAAGGCTTAGTGGAAAGAGAGGCCATGACCAATTAGCAGTGCATGCCACGGGAAGGGAAGAGATGTAGTAGCCTACTGTGTTTGTCCCATCCCAAACTAGTCAGTCTCTCCTTTTGCACCAGAATTTAATATAATTTGCAGACATATTTTTTTAATTAATTTTATTGGAATATAGTTGCTTTACAATGTTGTGTTAGATTCTACTGCACAGCAAAGTGAATCAGCCATACATATACATACATCCCCTCCCTTTTGGATTTCCCTCCCCTTTAGGACACCACAGTGCATTAAGCAGAGCTGCCTGTGCTATACAGTATGTTCCCATCAGTTGTCTATTTTATGCAAAGTATCAATAGTGTATATGTGGCAATCCCAATCTCCCAATTCCTCCCTCCCTATCCCTTTCCCCCTTGGTATCCATACATTTGTTCTCCATGTCTGCCTCCATTTCTGCTTGGCAAATAAGGTCCTCTATACCATTTTTCTAGATTCCACATATATGCGTTAATATACGATATTTGTTTTTCTCTTTCTGACTTACTTCACTCTGCATGACAGTCTCTAGGTCCATCCACGTCTCTACAAACGACCCAATTTCATTCCGTTTTATGGCTGAGTAATATTCCATTGTATACATGTACCACACCTTCTTTATCCGTTCTTCTGTTGATGAACACTTAGGTTGCTTCCATGTCCTGGCTATTATAAATAGTGCTTCTATAAACATTGGGGTGCATGTGTCTTTTTTCTTATTTTTTTAAACATCTTTATTGGAGTATAATTGCTTTACAATGGTGTGTTAGTTTCTGCTTTATAACAAAGTGAATCAGTTATACATATACATATGTTCCCATATCTCTTCCCTCTTGCATCTCTCTCCCTCCCACCCTCCCTATCCCACCCCTCTAGGTGATCACAAAGCACCGAGCTGCTCTCCCTGCGCTATGTGGCTGCTTCGCGCTAGCTATTTGACGTTTGGTAGTGTATATACGTCCATGCCACTCTCTCACTTTGTCACAGCTTACCCTTCGCCCTCCCCATATCCTGAAGTCCATTCTCTAGTAGGTCTGTGTCTTTATTCTCGTCTTGCCCCTAGGTTCTTCATGACCATTTTTTTTTCATAGATTCCATATATATGTGTTAGCATACGGTATTTGTTTTACTCTTTCTGACTTACTTCACTCTGTATGACAGACTCTAGGTCCATCCACCTCACTACAAATAACTCAGTTTTATTTCTTTTTATGGCTGAGTAATATTCCATTGTATATGTGTGCCATATCTTCTTTATCCATTCATCTGTTGATGGACACTTAGGTGACTTCCATGTCCTGGCTATTGTAAATAGAGTTGCAATGAACATTTTGGTATATGATTCTTTTTGAATTATGGTTTTCTCTGGGTATATGCCCAGTAGTGGGATTGCTGGGTCATATGGTAGTTCTATTTTTAGTTTTTTAAGGAACCTCCGTAGTGAGGAACCTCCATAGTGTTTGTATCAATTTACATTCCCACCAACAGTGTAAGAGGGTTCCCTTTTCTCCACGCCCTCTCCAGCATTTATTGTTTGTAGATTTTTTGATAATGGCCATTCTGACTGGTGTGAGGTGATACCTCATTGTAGTTTAGAGATTAGCATTTCTCTATAATTAGTGACATTGAGCATCTTTCCATGTGTTTGTTGACACCTGTATGCGTTCTTTGGAGAAATGTCTATTTAGGTCTTCTGCCCATTTTTGGACTGAGTTGCTTATTTTTTTGATTTGGAGCTGCATGAGTTGCTTGTATATTTTGGAGATTAACCCTTTGTCAGTTGCTTCATTTGCAAATGTTTTCTCCCATTCTGAGGGTTGCCTTTTCGTCTTGTTTATTGTTTCTTTTGCTGTGCAAAAGCTTTTAAGCTTAATTAGGTCGCATTTATTTTCGTTTTTATTTTCATTAATCTAGGAGGTGGGTCAAAAAAGATCTTGCTGCAATTTATGTCAAAGAGTGTTCTGCCTATGTTTTCCCCTAAGAGTTTATAGTGTCTGGCCTGGCCTTACTTTAGGTCTTTAATCCATTTTGAGTTTATTTTTGTGTATGGTGTTAGGGCGTGGTCTAATTTCATTCTTCTACATGTAGCTGTGGAGACATATTTTTAATTCAATTACACTGTTGTTTCTCCCTGATTGGCTTTAGGTATTCTAACAATAGCGCTTCCACTCTTTATTTCAAATATATCTTGGCTACATTATGGATTAAATATGGGAAAATATAACTATTACTTATAACATTATTTCTGAGGGAAATGCATTCGAAATTCCAAGTAATTGATTTTCACAAATGAATTCTTGGAACCTAATCCATTCACAGACAGAGGCCTGCACCCACTCCTTTTGTAACTAGCCATAGTTCCAGATAAATATAATTACTCAATCATCCTTGTTGAATGATATTGAGTCAAAGAGAAGTTGGATCCTCCTTTAAAGCAAGGTGACATCCCTGCTGTTCTAGGGAAATTTCTGTATTCCATTTTGTTATTCCAGTTTCTAAGCAGTCTTAAATCAAATCCTGACTTCTACAAAAAGGTACCCAACAGCTCATTCTAAGTTTTCATCCTGTTTTGGAAGATCAAAGCAAAGGAAATAGATCAGAAGTTAATGTAATGTCTGGGGAGAAAGGTAAGTGGCTCTGAGGAATAATTCATCCAGTGAAAGCTGGCTGTTTATTTGCTATGGATAGAAACCAGAACTGGCAGGAGATATGACTGTGGGCACCCAGGGAAAAAGCCTGGGTATAAGGGCGTTACAAGCCCATCTTAGTAAGGACAGGGACATTTTTTTTTTCTCTTGTTCCCTTTCTTGTTACTGAATTTCCTACTTCTATTTCTTTTCCTCTAGTCTTTTCCCACTTCTTATTTTCTTCCTCCTTGCTAGGTTCTTCTCCTTTTTTACTCCTTTCTCTTTTCCTCCTTTTTCTTTGGTTCTTTGCCTCTCATCTCTTATTTCTTCCATTTCTTGTCTTTTACAGCCTCCACCCCTGTCCCTCACAGACACTTCCCTCCTGTCTTGTACTCAATCTCATATATGTTTAATGTTCATTAAATGCTGCCACTTATGGATAAAGACAAGCAAAGCAGAACATTATAAACGCTGACGTAAAACACTGCTATGAGTAAGAGATCAGAAAGAAAATTCTGACATAAACACACTACTATATTTAAAATAGATAAACAGAACAGTATGGAGGTTCCTAAAAAAACTAAAAATAGAACTACCATATGACCCAGCAATCCCACTACTGGGCATACACCCTGGGAAAACCATAATTCAAAAAGAGTCATGTTCCACAATGTTCATTGCAGCACTGTTTACAATAGTCAGGACATGGAAGCAACCTAAGTGTCCATCGACAGATGAATGGATAAAGAAGATGTGGCACATATACAATGGAATATTACTCAGCCATAAAAAGAGACAAAATTGAGTTATTTGTAGTGAGGTGGATGGACCTAGAGTCTGTCATACAGAGTGAAGTAAGTCAGAAAGAGAAAAACAAATACTGTTTGATAATGCATATATATGGAATCTAAAAAAAAAAAGGTACTTATGAACCTAGTTGCAGGGCAGGAATAAAGCTGCAGACATAGAGAATGGACTTGAGGACACGGGGAGGGGGAAGGGTAAGCTGGGATGAAGTGAGATAGTGGCATGGACATATATACACTACCAAATGTAAAATAGATAGCTAGTGGGAAGCAGCCGCATAGCACAGGGAGATCAGCTAGGTGCTTTGTGACCACCTAGAGGGGTGGGATAGGGAGGGTGGGAGGGAGACACAAGAGGGGGGAGATATGGGGATATATGTATATGTATAGCTGATTCACTTTGTTATACAGCAGCAACTAACACAACAATCTAAAGCAATTATACTCCAATAAAGATGTTAAAATAAAATCGATAACCAACAAGAACCTACTGTATAGCACAGGGAACTCTACTCAATATTCTGTAATAACCTAAATGGGAAAAGAATTTTAAAAAGAATATATGTATATGTGTAACTGAATCACTTATCTGTACACCCGAAACTAACACAGCATTGTAAATCAACTATAGTCCAATATAAAATAACTTTTTTTTTCGCGGTACGCGGGCCTCTCACTGTTGTGGCCTCTCCCATTGCGGAGCACAGGCTCCAGACGCAAAGGCTCAGCGGCCATGGCTCACGGGCCCAGCCGCTCCGCGGCATGTGGGATCCTCCCGGACCGGGGCACCAAACCGTGTCCCCTAGCATCGGCAGGCGGAATCTCAACCACTGTGCCACCAGGGAAGCCCGAGGTTTAATTTTTTATAAGGGCTCAAGAGATAAGCAAATTAAGTCAAATTTTTTTTTTTTTTTTTGCGGTACGCGGGCCTCTCACTGCTGTGGCCTCTCCCGTTGCGGAGCACAGGCTCCGGACGCGCAGGCTCAGCGGCCATGGCTCACGGGCCTAGCCGCTCCGCGGCATGTGGGATCTTCCCGGACCGGGGCACGAACCCGCGTCCCCTGCATCGGCAGGCGGACTCTCAACCACTGCGCCACCAGGGAAGCCCTAAGTCAAATTTTTGTAACAAGAGGTAGATGATTTACATTTTAATAGAAGATATAAATGCTACTTTTAAGATACATATATGTATTATATACTTATCAAAGCAACTGCTACTGTAGAAATAAGAAAAAGGGCACAGATTTCCATTAGACAGTACTATCGATTTGTATTTCTTGGATATTCTTCAGAAAAGCAGAGAACACTTGAAAAAATTACCCTGCTTCTATGTGTTGGACAGGTTTGCAAACTTTATGGGCTAACTTTGGACAGAGAATGTCTTCATTAATTGTCTAGACCAGAGCTACTCAAAGTGAGGTTCACAGCAATTAACATCGGCACCAGTCAGGAATTTGTTACACATGTTAAGTTCTTGGACCCACGCAGACCTACTGAATCAGAAACACTGGAGGTTTGGGCAGAAATACGTGTTTTAATTCTGAAATTCTGAAGACCACTAAATTTTGAGAACTACTGTGTATTCCCTGACCTTCCCTCCTGCTTTCGTTGAGAAGGTCCCTATGAATTTCACATGATCTTCCAGGGTGACCAGTTTTAATTTGTAATTCTAAATCAGATTGATTCTTTTGTCATTCTGCAAAGATTATGGGGATAATGTCTCTAAATAAAATGTCTCTTTATAAAAATAACCTAACACCAATATATAAAACACATGATACTTAAAGGATGGTTCTACAGTAAATTTATTCCTTTAATTTTGAGTAACAGTAACAGAAGTGATTTAGTGATTAAAAAAATAACAGTTAAAAATAAATCTCTCTGATAAAGAAAGCTATTGAGAATTTCTCCAGGGATTCTGGTTAAAAACGTTGAAGAAACTATTTTAATACAGATATCTTAGAATCATACAAAAACTTTGATAGCTTGAATAAATAGCAAAATATTTTGGTAAGTAATATTTTAGAAACATTTAAACATACAGCTTTATTCTTAGATTCCTAGGCCTGGGAAATTTCCTTTTATATAATGTGGCAAAAATAACAGAACAAAAATATATCAAGATGGCAAATACATAAAAAGTTGACTAGTCACAAAACACTGATGAACGGAAATATTACAGATCTAGACTGAGGTCTTAAAACTGGGGGGGATTAAGAAAACTATCAGAAAATAAATTTTGCTAACTCCAAGTATATATGTTTGCTATGGATAAAACCTATACATATATATATATATATATATATATATATATATATATATATATATATATATATATATATAAAACACACACACACACACATATATATATGTACAATTTTGTTGTTTCCTTAAGAGAAAAGGCAGATGTCTAGACATCATGTCTGGGTAAAGGTAAAAGTCTTCTCTTACATCACCTCTTAGGCATCCTGATCCCTTCCTTACTCCTCCACTCTCAACTAATCAAGGCCACTTTGTCACCAGGTTCCCTTCTGAGCTGCTTTAATTCTAACCCCGCTGTTTTTTCTGTGAGAACAAAAAGGAAAGGAGTTTCCTCCTTTACCCTCTCCCATTCAACGTGGCAGATTTTAGGAATGTGTGGGAGTTCACAGTGGGCTTAACCAGATAAAAATTGGTTCTTGGAAACTGATTAGTTGTACTGGGGATGAAGAAGCAAAAGCTTGGTTTAGCTGCAAAGAGGCTTTGGAAGAGAAGAAATGAGACTGTGAAACACAGAGGCACAAGAGAGGTTCTGAAAGGAGGCATTTCTATTTTAGGCTTCATAAATTACAATTTACTTCCTTCCTTCCTTCCATCCATCCATCCATCCATCCTAGTTAATAAATGTTTACTGAGTATCTGTTATATCCCAGACACAGTCTGTTCTCTCATAGGTATTATATTCTAGAAGGAGAAGAATTTAACTTCTGACTGTGAGAGCAGATAACTCAGGGAGGCATCTGATTTGGACTAGAGGAAACATATCCTGAAGAAGCGTCTTTAAGATCTGAATGGTGGCGAGAGGGGCCACTCAAGCAAAGACGGTGAGTGTGTGTGTGTGTGTGTGTGTGTGTGTGTGTGTGTGTGTGTGTGTAAAAGTCAGAAGTGTGTCACAGGCTGAAGGACCAGCACGTGAAGAGGACCAGAGGCAACAGGTGAGATAAAGGGTCATAGTAAAGAGTCTGGACTTTATCATAAGGGCAACCTGAAGCAATTATAACTTTTTGAGTTAATGGTGGGGAGAGAAAGGGTGACACCATTGGTTTGTTTGAAAAATAACACCGGGTGAAATTTAAGAATGCAATTAAGCAGAGTAAGACTGGCAGCTCGGAGACTAGTTAGGGGGCTGTTACTATGTTGCAGGCACGAAATGACAAGTTACTAAGAACAAGGTGAAAGAGAAGGATCCGTAGGGAAAGGCCTAGAGAAGGACCACTCGGCAGAATGGCTCACATTTCCTGTCCCCCATCTGTATCATGTCTAACGCCTCTCAGTGGGAGCATGCTCAGTGATGTCTGAAGAGCATGGAAGCAGTAATATCCAGCTTTTAGAAACCCAGGAAAAAGGGCTGGAATGTTTTTATATAAGCATTTTGGATGGACGGGGATGGGATGGGCTTAGTGGTGAAGACAGTAAACATGTGTCAAGCTGTTTTCCCTCCAGACATTACATAGGTTTGAACCTCAGGTCTATCATTTAGATGCTGGGTGACTGCAGGCACTCAGCCTCTCTGGATCTTTGTTTCTTCATATAAAACTGGTGATGATAATTTGCAGCAACATGGATGGACCCGGAGATTATCCTACTAAGTGAAGTAAGTCAGAGAAAGACATATCATATGATATCTCTTATATGCAGAATCTTAAAAAAATGATACAAATGAACTTATTTATAAAACAGAAACACAACGAACTCATGGTTACTGGGGGGAAGGGTGGGGGGGGATGGATTGGGAGTTTGGGATTGACATGTACACACTGCTATATCTAAAACAGATAACCAACAAGGACCTACTGTATAGCATGGGGAATTCTGCTCAATACTCTGTAATAACCTAAATAGGAAAAGAATTTGAAAAAGAACAGATACATGTATATGTATAACTTAATCACTTCACTGTACATCTGAAACTAACACAGTATTGTTAATCAACTCTGCTCCAATATAAAATAAAATTTTAAATAAATAAAGGGAAGTAAATAAATAAATAAAACAGATGATGATAACAACAATAGCATCTATCTTAGAGTTGTATTGTGAAGACTACCGAGTTCATTCATAAAGTACTTGGAATAGTGCCTGGTCTATAGTAAGCACTTAATATTAGCTATTTTTATTACCTTCACAGAAATTAAGAAAACCAGTACTCAGAAGCTGAGTTAGATATCCAAAGTCAGAAACTGAATAGGCCACTAAGGTGAGATTTGAGTCCACAATTATCTCCAAAGCTCAGGTTATTTCTGCAGCAGCCATGGGCGTAAAGACGGGATGGACTTACACACCAGCAACTTTAAGAGCTGGCTTTGACAGAGTGGCTAAAAATGTGGTGGTATCTTTGGGTAAGACCATGAGGTCTTTGGGAAAGTTATATAACCTGCCTGAAACTCACTATCCTCATCTATAAGATGAGACAATAACTGTACCTACATCACTGTGAGGTAAAGAAGATAATACATGGAAAAGATTAGAGCACTCTGCATCTAGTTAGTATTGAGTAAATGTTAACCACTGCTGACCCCCTGTTCTACTCCCACGTGATGGAGATGGCATGGAGCCCAGCAGCAGGCTGCCTAGGTCACTTAGAACCTAGGTCTGTCTCCACAGAGCACCAGGAGAACAGTCCTTCACCTTTTCCCAGATTGTGGCAGAGATGCTAATGGTTAGAGTCAGTGAGATCATGTGGATAAAGAAACTACACTGCTTCGGTGGTAGAAGCAGTAGATCCACAGAAACTCACTCTCCCTCTGCATAAGGTGTGGAAGGAAGTCCCAGAGTTCGCCTATAGTCACTGGCTTAACTTCATTTTCTTTTACACTAGCTGACCTTGATGACTTGTTTATCCTCATATAAATAGATTCTCCCTCTGATCAAAACTCTCCATTCAACAGTTCTTAGTTTTACCTAAATTTTGGCCTTTGAAATACATTCATCAGAGCTAAATTAAATTTTACTAAAACGTCTTAAAGAGCTGATCTTTTTCACCTTTTTCAATGTGACACACATTTTTTTTTGGTAGGAAATTTGAATTGGTCATGATCACGGTCCTGCACCAGGTTTTATAACATGGTTCATTTTCCCCCTTGAAATCGTGGACACTATTGCATGTGCTTTCTGTCATGCAACTCCTGTGAATTTAGGTAATGTTTTCTTTGTTTTTCTTCTCCTGAAAAGAAAATATTTTCTTTCAAGACTGGTCTGAAGAGACAAACTACTTAAAAGATCTTCCAAGCATACCAGACATATTTTCATATTTGTTAACTCTACTTTAATGGACTTAATGGATATCCATCCATTTTGAGGAGGAAAGTCTTTCCAGGTGTCACAAAATGTTTACCACAGGAATATTTATTTGAGGGCATGACTGCATTTACTAGAGCACCTTGTTCAGAACAGGTGTTCAGTAAATATTTGTCGGTGATTATAATTACAATGCATGACAACAGTGACCTTTTTATATCTCCTCTTGAGGATTATATTTCAAAGGTAACCATTAACCCATATTGACAATCTAAAGGCATACTGAAACTAGCCAGTGCAAGAAAGAGTTCTTAATTAGTTATTTTAAGAAAGCCACATTTTTGGCCATCTTGTTTTACTTTCTTTACCTTGACAACTTAACCACAGACGTTACTTTTCAGGAGCTAGGCTACATTTCTTTAGATTCTCTATTAGATGGTAAATAGTCTGCAAAATTCGTATGAGGTATTCATTCTTATCTTTTTAATTTTCTTGTAATGTTTAAGGGTAGTGAATACTATTTTCATAAGTCACAAAATATAAGAGGTGAACACATTTGGTCCCAAGAAAACAAGAAAGCTGGCCAATGTAATATGACTACAAGTATTTTACCAATTCTTTTTGTTGTTGTTTTGTTTTTAATTGAAGTATAGTTGATTACAGTGTTGTGTTAGTTTCAGGTGTACAGAAAAACGATTCGGTTATACACACACACATATATATACATATTCTTTTTCAGATTGTTTTCCTTTATAGGTTATTACAAAATATTGAATACAGTTCCCACCAGCTCTTTACTTCCATGCAATAATTGTAACTTTTTGAAAGAAGGCAAAGTCTTTAATTCAGAGAGAAGACTGCAGATATTTAAGTTACCGAACACAGTATCTCAATAACTTATGCTTACATGGAAAAGCACTGGGAAAGTTATTCTTCTAACTCACATGAAAGTCAGGAAGTAGAGGCTTATGTTTCTGATAAAGAAAAAGCTTTACGTTGAAAGTAATTTTTGTTTTTTACCCTAGCCATTCTCTTCTCTCCCAGATATCAAGAAATACAATTACCTATTTTTTTCAAAGACAAAGCAGTGCAGACTTAAAATGTATCTTGCAGGCTCTCTGGAGTAATTACTTGAATATTTTGTTCCCATTAATTTAATAATTTGCAGGATATAATAAAGAAAAATTACTTCAGAACTGATGTAGTCATGCCCCAGAAACCTATTTATTCCCATATTTCGTAATCTTCGGAAATGTGTGTCTGGAGAGATTTAAGGAGTCATAGGAATGCCAGACCCATGATATCCAGACTATCCAGACCCATGATGATAAACCAATAACTCTTTTATCTAATAAGTGCTGTCACTTGAAAAATATGCGAGTTGACTTGACAACTGAAATGAGGTCAGTAGTTGCGTTTAGACTTTTACAGGTTTTCCCAACTAATTTAAAGTGTGAATGGTAAAATAAATTGAGAATTTACAGACTATTATCCTTTGGATAAGGATCTTAGTCCTGTAATAGAAACACATAATCATATATCTATTCAACTGCCTCATGTTCCTAGGCAATCCCAGTGACTTAGGTGCAAGCTGCAACTATCAAGTGCAGGTGGGCAATTCCTGACGTGAGACACAAGATGAGAGGAACCAGCAGCTTTCACAGGTTACTGGGTACCTCATCAAAACCAGGACTTGGCAAACAGCATTACCTCCCTTTCTTCTCTAAAACCTAAAGGATGAAAGCATTCTCTTCCAAGGATTGTTGACCTCTTGTCGAATACAGAAATATACGCAAGTTTAATCATTATCATTATTATTGTAACAAAACTAACATTCATGGACCTAAGTGCTTTGCATGCCTAACTCATTTAGTCCTCACCATAGTCTACTGCTATCATTATTTCCATTTTATATATGAGAAAACTAGTTCAGGGAAGTTAAGTAACTTGCTCCTGATTACTCACCAAGCTGGCAATTATGAGAGCTAGAATTGGAACCTAGGTTATCTGATTCTAGAGCCTGCACTTTTAATTGACACTTAACTAAATAAGCTTAGTGTTAATTATGGTGAGGGAAAAACAGCTTCTTGTCTCAATCTTAATAACCTAAACATTGTTCCACAATAGAGAGATAAAAAGCTAATTATAACTGTGTTATACATAAACATATCACATCATAATAATATTTTATTTGGTAATAGAATGCTGACAAAAGACTCTCCATATAGATATATTCAGGAAAGTGTAATGTGCCTGTGCTTTCTTACATAAAAATGCACCTGTCGGGGCTTCCCTTGTGGCGCAGTGGTTGAGAGTCCGCCTGCCGATGCAGGGGACATGGGTTCGTGCCCCCGTCCGGGAAGATTCCACATGCCGCGGAGCGGCTAGGCCCGTGAGCCATGGCCACTGGGCCTGCGCGTCCGGAGCCTGTGCTCCACAACGGGAGAGGCCACAACAGTGAGAGGCCCGCGTACTGCAAAAAAAAAAAAAAAAAAAAAAAAAATGCACCTTTCATGAGGTATTATTGCCTCAATAACCCTATGCGATGTGGTTTAATGTATAAAAGTCCAGGATTTGGTGCTGGACAGACCTGAATTTTAGTTTCATCTCTGTTAATTAATACCTGTGTGATAATGGGAGAGGCCTTTTGTTTGTTTTGTTGTTAACTTCACTCAGCATCCATTTTTCCATAAGCGAGTAATATAAAAATAGTGTCTATTATCTAGAGTTTTGTGGGATTAAATGAGATAATGTATAAAAAGTGCTTATATCAGTGTCTAGCACATAGGAACTGTTCAATAAATATTTTTTAAAAATAATATTAAAATAGCAATAATAATATCCAGTCATTAGGAACAGTGTAAGGAAAAGGCAAGCTTGGTGTATATGAGCCTTTGGAAGTAAGATGTCCCTTAAGAAAATTCTGCCTAATGTGATCCAAGATTCAAGTGCACACCACTGCATCTAATGTGCTTTTGAGAAATAAAATAATACTTGACCTTAGCTTTCAAATAGCTCATCTAAAAAAGTGGGTTTTTTTTCTGTAAGCCCCTTAGAAGATAGTTTTTAAAATATTATATTCCATTGATTTGGATGATGTATATATAAGACTTAACATACTTCCTGACACGCAGTTAGTCCTTAGAAAATGTTGGAAGGTGGGTGAGTTATAGTAGAGGTTGTCAATTCTTTTGTTATTATTGTTACCTTGTTCTGTCTGTATATTCTTTGCTGTCCTGAGCACTACAATAAGAACCACTCTATTGCCTAGGAAATAAGTCCTTGGACCAGGGCAGACGGTTTTGTTATATTTTTCACATTCTAGAGACCAGAATCATGTCAAGCTAAAGAAAGAAGCACTTTCCAGATTTACACAAAGGTGGGAAAAAGAGTGACTGACCGTACTTATTCAAGTAGACTCTCTCAGGGTGAGAGATGTGTGTGTTTTTTGTTTTTTTGTTTGTTTGTTTTTTAACATTGACACCAAAGCTTCTTTCAGTAACATAGAAAAGCATAGCTGTCACTGGCCTCAGGACTGACAAGCAAAGCCGAGATTCTCTTTCCAGCTGAGTTCATCTCCAGATAAAGAATTAACTCAACTGAGAGCTCAAAGGTGGTGATTGTATACAATATGGCAGCCACACAGAGCTACTGAGAGCTTGAAATGAGGCTAGTCCAATTGAGATGTGCTGTAAGTACAAAATATATACTGAATTGCAAAGCCTTGGTATAAAAAAACAGAATTTAATGTGATGGGAGATTTCCTAAGACTCTTCATACTGTGGTTTACTAGCTTTTATACTGCATATTTTTAATTATGATATGATTAAGTTCCACAGAGCCTCCAAAGAGAAGTAATTTCACTAACTCTCTAGATAACAATAAGTACAGTTAATAGTGTATGCTTTCTATGTGCCAGGCACTATGCAAAGCATGTTTCAGCCATTATCTCATTTAATCTCACTCTATAAAAAGTTACACTATTAACTCCATTTTAGAGATGAGCTAACTGAGCCTCAGAGGATTTAAGTAACTTGCTTCTGATTATACAGCTGAAATCTGCCAATGTTGAGGTATGTCTGACTCAAAGACTACCTAACACTAACTTATGTCCACAGCCTCCCAATGAATCATTTATCAATAAGCACTGAATTGTACCATATGTACAAAAAAATTAAACAAAAATTTTTTTCTTAAATCCCGCTAAATCTTTGTGGGATAAAAGGACATCTTCTTCCAGATTAAAAGTTCTTCGAAGCACTTGACCTTATCTGCTTCCCAGAAAATGAAGTCAAGTTGCAGACAAGGTGAAGTGTTTTTTTCTGTTATTGAATAAAACAACTCGGGTCAAATTGTACCTGCAGGTACTTAGAATCCAATTATACTTGATTTATTGTTAAATCACTTATGTCAGTATCTGAACCTGTTAGAAAAAAGTTTCACTCCCAACTATTTACAGATAGAATGGTGAGTTATAAAATACATCTTGCCTTTTATTTTATTTCTGAAGCTATTTACTTTTGTTTGCTCGACAGGCAACTTTCCTTTTTTACATGGCAAAATATGCAAAGCCATGATTATTTGAATACTTGTTTCATTTTATGAGAGAGTAGTGATTAGGGAGACAGTCAACACATTTTAGTAGGCAGATACCTGGAAGATAAATCTCACAGTGATACTTGAACTCTATCCTCATTTCAAGGTTTCTAAAAGATGGATATTGTCTGATAACTAAGAGTAAGGAATCCTCTTTCTGTTCACCAGTTTTATGTGTCTAAAATAGTGGCAGTACATGGATGGCAGTCCATGGAATCAGAGAGAAGGAAAAACACCAACAGCACTACAAATCCACCAATAGCACAAAGCAGGCCAGAAAGTTTAACTAGGTCAAACAATTATGTTCTCGGTTCCTTTCTTCTGGGGATATATGAAATAGTTGAAATACGTCATTGCATTTTTCTGTATGCACTTTCCCTGGAGCAGTGGAGCTCGGTAGTGATTCCCATTCAGCAAGCGATAAATGGAAGCAGAAATGAGTGCACCGACTTGGCCGAAGTCCTCTAACCAGTTGGTAATAGCCACTCAAAATCTCCTTCAAGGGAACAAGTGGGAGACCAAGTGAATGTTGAGCTGCCTAGAATGTTTTCAAGGAAGAAAATTCACAATTCACAGGAATTTGGTAGAAATCAATTTTGAGACTGTGTACTTTATCAAAATTGTCATGGATTTCCATGGTACATGCTTATAAAAAGAAATGGCAAGGATCATATTTTAGTCAGCAAGCAGTTCTGCATGAAGTGTTATTACAGAAGTTATTTAACTGTCATGGAACATGTTCTGACTTAGACAAAATGAAAGCAAGTCAAAAGTGTAGGACTTCTGTCATTAAAGCAAATAGAAGAAATTTAAGCTCAGATTCTAAGCAATTTGTCAAGATGGACTCAAATTTAAAATATGTCAACTTAAGCACAGAAGAACTTTCATGAAATAGTCAAGAATTCCAGCTTACTTAAACATAATATTCTCAGGCTTTCCCTTCATCCAAAGATTTTTATAAGAAAACTTTTAATAAAAGTCATCTTTATATCCTCTCATTTGGTGCCAATTATTCTCCTTCAGTGGAATTTTCCTCTGGTTTCCCTACTCTGCCCAACTTTGTAACTTCACACCAGACTCCATCTTGCCTTTATCTGATCCTCTTTGGTATTTTCATAGCAGGAATGGTCCTTACCATATACTACTTTTAATTTTTAGTTATTCTTACATAATCTTAAAGACTCACCTATATTGTAAAAGTTGTGATACAATGACGCTAGCCAATACCAACTGGGTTCTTACCAACAACTTGACACTATGCTGAATGTTGTACATATACAATCTCATTTAATCCTTACAATATGCTGCTGAGATAGGCACATTTATCAGTACCATCTTACATATCTGGAAAAGTAAGAAACTTTTCTAAATTCTTATGGCATCATGTTTAGAAAGTTAGAAAAAGGATTGACTGCCAGGCTAAGAAACAAAAATTTCCATATTTTTATCCAACAGATATCTACTGAATGCCTACTGGGCCCAGGGTCTGAATAAGAGGCTGAGGAAACATAAGTAAGTACAGTGTAATTACTCTCTCCAAAGTGCTCCCAAGCTAAGGGAGAATACAGCTAGGCAAACATACAATTGCAAATATTGGATCAAACAAGCCCTAATATAAAGCATGTATGAGGCGTCACAGCACAGAGTAGAAAAGGATTATCTTAGAGAAGGATTTGCACAGGCTGTATGTTTGGGCTGGCTTGTGGAATGATTAGGCAAGATGAGAAGAATGGCAGGTACAAAGGCCCATGACAGGGGAGAGCCTGGAACAGATGTGCTGGAGCAGTAGAGGAGTCGGGTCATGAAAACTGTGGCATAAGCAGAAACCAACTGCATTCTGTAGGATTAAGGCGACACTGATGGATTGTTAAGCAACAGGGGACTGCTAATGAGAAGCATGGTGACAGGAGTGGCAACCATCGGAACGGAAGCCAGGTTACCCTTGACTTCTCTCTCTAGGAGCTTTGCATCATGCATCCTCTATCCCTGAAGTCTCGCCTGTCCTGGCTTCCTCGTTACTCTGGTTTTTTCTCGCTTCCTTCTTATGTTTTTGTTGGTTTTGCTTTCAGCCACTTTAATGTGTCACCAGTTTGTCCTGTTTAGGATTTGTTACGCTCATTTAATGTCATTTACACACACTGAGGGCCGAGGTTGTCTGTTACCGAACCCAGGTCTGGCTGCTCGCCGCTCAAAAGCCAATTCTCGAGAGACAAGTGTTGGTAGAAAAGGAAAGGTCGCTTTATTTTGGAGGCCAGCAACTAGGGGGCAGGGCGGATGCCTGTCCAAAGGCCAACTGCCCCCCCTGACAATCAGGGGGCAAGAGCTTTCATAGACAGAGGGAAGGGGCTACATGCAAACACAATACAGTCAGCTCTGACAGTCATCTTGAAATTGGTCATCGGTGGTCTGACCAGCGTCATCTCCATTGTTTTAGGTACAGTCAATCTTCAGTTCCAGGGTCGGTTTGTTTCCATTTCATTGAGGCCAATTCTCGGAATTGTGGCAGCTTATGTCATGGCTACAGCCTGGTCATCATGTAGTTAACTTCTTCCACCTGGTGGCGGTTTCAGTCTCCATAAAACAGCTCACAGGTTATGGCTCAGAATATTATCTGTAGCCCTTAAGGAGGAACTGAAGGTCCTTGACTATGCTTAATGACTAAACTATTATTATTTGGCCTCCTTTGAGTGTTTTCCTCTGTTCCTGCATTTTCTCACTTCTCTGATTAAACTTATTCTTTGGCTAAATTTTTTCCACAGACAAAAGGCAGGCTGAGGACACGGCGGGGGGCAGGGAGAAGGACCATATAGGGTCCTGCTCCATTTCAGCTAGAAGAGTGAAATGAACAAAGATGAATAAGACGTAGCCCCTGCCTTTCTAATAAAAATTGGGGGTCACTCTCTTATTCTAAAAGCAGATATTCGTGAATCATTTACATTTTTCCTCTCTTGAATACTAAATTATTTTTACATACATATGATTCTCAATTGGCTTTTCAGATATTTGTAGCAGGTGGGTCATAATAGGAGAGAGAGTGCTTATAAAAATTAAACATTATGCATATATATACGCATCATATACATAAAAAAATCCATCAGTAGTTGGGTATACAGTTGGTGCTCAGAAAAAAAAGTAAGTTAAATATGAATCTAAAGTCTAGTTTGGCTAGTAAAATTTCAACCCCATTGACACCCCTGGAGGAGGAAGAAATTATCCTCTTGGAGGCAAAGGGACCTTTCCACACCTAGTAAATTACATCCCATGGCCACACACCTAACAGCTGAACCTGACCATGGAGATCACCAGCTCCTTCCACCTGGGGCTGCAGATAGCGTGTGGGAAAATTTCTCAGCTGTCAGATAAAGCCAGGAGTACATTTTATGCACCCAGCTCAAAAGACGTTTGACCACCCACTCATTTTGTATAATTTCCCAAGTCTGATACAGAATAAAAAAAGCCATGTCATGAGTTGGTGAATGCTGCTCAAAGTTTTCTATAAAAGATCTCAAAAAGGAATTTTGAAATGTATTAATATTTGATAGTCTTGAGTTCTAAGGCATCAGTAATAATTTTGGCGTTGCAATTCATTTTTGCCCAACTACGTCTTTAAAGAGAATGAAATATTCCCTATACGATATAAGAACTCTTTAAAGTAATAAAACCACATATTTTTTAGCTTTAAGAATATACACACAGTTTTCACTTGATTCATCATAACTACTTCTCTAGTTGTTTTTTTTCCTCCATCAAAGTATTCTTTTTATACATTAGCTTTCAGACTCTCCGTACATACTTTACCCAAAGGGGCATTTGAATAAGGTTCCTAAGGATAATCTGTCTTGGATTTTCCTGTGTGGGTTTAAAATGAGACAAACTTCAATGTTCATTGGAAACACAGACAAGCTATCACTAACCCATCCCTCTTTTAGGCAGATAGTAAGTGTCCTCTGAATGCTACTGGTTAGTATTTTCATTGATTCTCTTGTGACTGACAGATTGACATCATCTATTCCTGATATGGAGGGAAAACCCAATTATAGCAATTTGGGGGAAAACCAAATTAAGTGTGATATAAACAGTTTACAAAGCCCTGAAGATACAGATCAGATGAAGACAAATGAGTTATGCAAATAGGACCTACTCATCTCTACATATTATTTTACCACTGCTCCCTCTTGACTGAAATGCTCATCTTCATCAAATTGTATAGCTTCATCTCAAATCTCTGTACTTAACTATCCTAATATTTAATTCCTTATAATATTACATATGTATGCAAAACTTCTAGGACAGTGGAAATAGCAATGAAACTGACCCACGATTGAATATGATCTCTTCCATTTACAGACTGTGTGGTCTTGGGCAAATGGCTTAGATAATCCAAGCTGTGTTTTCCAACAGGGTTGCTGTAAGGATTAAATGGGATAAATAGTACATAGTCTGAGTTCAAAATACAGAAGAACTCAATAAATGGGCCCTCCTACCAATAACATTCCAAATTAGTGATCAAGATGCCCCACACTCCCATAAAGATACTGTGGTCACGTATTTCCTTTCTTAAAGTCTCCTTATTCATTTATAACCTTTAAAATGAACTTGTTTAAAGCACAGTTTATTAGAACGACAAATGGCACCTGTTATCTCTGCTTATGTGCCCCATGTATACCCAGCACAATCAACTGCTTCTCACAGGACCAGTCATATTTTACAAAACACTACAAGTATGAATCTGCTGGCAGGTCACCAATGACCACTTATTCTTTTGTCTCTCATTAAGAAATCTAAAGTTAAATTACTTAATTTTCCCATTCAAAAAGCGCTTTTATTTACACAGTATTTTGAAAGAACATATCAGAACGTTAAGAGATGACTACTCATTTCTCCTAATTAATTTAGATGGTAGTAGGCAATTTCATTACAAACTGTTCTATATTGTGATGTAGTTTGAAAAGCATATCCCATGCAAGTTAATATTTGCTTGTCCAATTTTTCTGGTAATTAAAATTATTTTAGAAAAATGGCTTGAAAAGAAACAAACTCAAGGTCACAAACGTGAGACCAATGAGGACATAGAGTCTGAATTACAGAACTTGATGATGGGCTGCCAGCTGCTCTCACAATAACTTAAATGGTCATCCCTGACTCAGACAATGTAAGGTTTACAAAAATGCAGCAAAGTCCACAAATTCAGTCCCTATGAGAAAAGCAGATGCGAGCTCAGAAATATAATCCCACCTTTTATGACTTGGTTTTTTCTGGGGGAATGCTCACTCCTTTTACGATAAATGTTCACAGTTTTCTTTTCAGTTGTCACTTGGTGATCAAGCTCACCATGCAGTATATACCAAGCTGGAAACTAAGGGAGGAAACTTTAGTATTGTCAATTCAAACAGTTTGCAAAAGAGCTGATCTGCTGTGTATTTAATCATCCACATAATTGTTACTGTACTGCATG
Organism: Phocoena phocoena; assembly: GCF_963924675.1. Lineage (NCBI taxonomy): Eukaryota > Metazoa > Chordata > Mammalia > Artiodactyla > Phocoenidae > Phocoena > Phocoena phocoena. The sequence continues at coordinate 39,339,482 of NC_089234.1, read as the reverse complement.
GTAATTAGGTGTGAATGATAAGTGATTCATGTAAATGAGCATATTGCAACTATTGCCAACATAGAACATTTTTGTAAGACCTTACAATTTATAAATTGGGTTCCCAAACATGACCTCATTTAATTATTTTTACCTTTCTTTTTTTTCCATGACAACTCCAGCATTTCAAGGGTCAGTTGGAGGGAAAGCAGAGAGAATATGGTCAGAGAAAAGAGGGATTCTGAGATTCTCAGGGTCCCTGAGGAAAGCAGTGTGGTTTTAATAAACGTTGAGGGAGGCTTGAGAGTTACACTAACCTGGGTTCAAGTCCTGGCTCTACCATGTCTTTGCTCTGTGACCTTGCACAACATTCTCAAATTTTCTGAAACAGAGTCTTCTCATCTGTTAAGTGGTGGGTGCGGGCCAGCCTGCCCTAGTCAGAAAAGACTAGGCCTCATTACACTTCTTGCTTGTGCCCCTTACCAGCTGCTACAAGGATTGAATGTATGCAATAGTCCTAAATCAGAATCAAGAAGAATTTGTTTCCCTTCCTTCTTTTTTCTTTTTTTTTTTTGTGGTACACGGGCCTCTCACTGTTGTGGCCTCTCCCGTTGTGGAGTACAGGCTCCGGACGCACAGGCTCAGCGGCCATGGCTCACGGGCCCAGCCGCTCCGCGGCATGGGAGATCTTCCCGGACCGGGGCATGAACCGGTGTCCCCTGCATCAGCAGGCCGACTCTCAACCACTGCGCCACTAGAGAAGCCCGTTTCCCTTCCTTTTTATCTCAATATTTAACCTACTGGAAAAAGAATACTCCTTTCTCAAGGTCCAGGAAATTCTTCTGATTGTTCCTGGTTCATGTCCCTGAGAAATCAGGATACAAACAAGCAGTACATGGAGGTCTTGTCTTTCCTAACCTAGAGCAGGCTGGCCCTTGCACTCTGTAGTGAGATTCACCCACCAAAATAAAAGTGAAAAATGAGATGGAATAGACTCCAGATAGTAAGGAAGAGCGGGGAAGAGAGAGATGGAGCTGTGTTGCGGTGTCAGAATCTTTACTCATCCAGGATGGGGACCAGACATATTGAAGCCAGAATCCAGTAAGCTCTCCTGTCTCTCGTAGGACCAGTCTGACATAGAATCTAACGTCTTGGCCCCTTCTCCCAAACATTACTTAAATTTAGACTTTGCTCAAGACTCCACAAGTTAAGATTTAATCTAGATCATCAGTTACGGGGAAGAATGTTCTATATCACTCAAAAACAATTCCCCACATGCATCCCCCCCCACAGTCACCAAACACACACACACACATTGCAACTTATTAGGAACTATGCTTGCTGCTAAATATCCTTCTATATCAATGTGGAATAATGATATCAGCCCATGTCTCAAACTTGTGACATAACTAAAATGAAATAATAAAACATTGTAATTACCAACTGCTAAAGAAATGCTGCTGGATAATATCGCCCATAAATTACACTTCACCATATGGCCCTGAGATTAGTCACATACTGAACAACTTGGCAACATGTCCCATCAAAGAATGTATTTTTAGAGTGGGAACAAAACTGTGTACTCCATTATTTGGGGGCTGGTAACAGTCTACTAGTGAAGGTTAATTCACCAGATGTAAGTCCATAAATAAATTAAGGTATATATTTATACACACCCCCACACAAATATCCATCCCAACTTTTCCTATTTATGCTTACATATCTCTCTACATAGGTACAATTCCAATATGGTCCTTCAGACCAGTTCGGAACCAGCTGTTTCTATTGTTCTCCCTCCCCACCCCCTCTGTCTTTTGGCATGAATTTTTATACCTCATCTCAGAGTAAAAGTTAATCAAATTGACAACCTCCATAAAATGACCATGTCTACTACCCACTAGGTCATCCTAGCAGTGACTTGGCTGCCTCCCAACTCTGGGGCTCTTTGTCATAGCTTGATCTTCCTAGGTAGACACAGCCCTGCCATAACCATTAACTCCAACACTTTCGTAAAATAATGTTTAGTGAGAGTTTCGTAGTTCTCACTTCATAGCCATTTTCCCACTTCTCCATCACAGATGCTGATGAGTGAGCATATTCCAAGAGAGATAAGGGAATATGTACAGCTAGATTCTTAATAAAAGAGACCTAAAGGTTATCAGGAAGAAGGCCAATAGGCACCTTGCGCCCCTCTACGTCCTCCTCTCTACGGTAAGTTAATTTTTCAAGGGAACCTCTGTTTCTGGTGGGATCCAAGTTTGCATGTGGGCATATGCTCATCCTCTTCGTGTCTAATAAGAAGAAGAACAAAAGCAGGGCCATACAGGTGGCAAGATAAACTGATAAAGAAAATCTGATGGCTGAACATAAATTATGCAACACTAATGATTTCTGAGAACTTTGGTGAAGCAGCCATTCACCATGATTCACGGAGGTCTGAAGTCTAGGTCCTCAAATCCCAAACTCCTACACCTTTCCCAAAGTGAGCCAGGGAATACTTCCTTACCTGTTATGCACAAATATCAAGCAACCACCAATGTCCCTCTAGACACAATTCAATAACAGGCAGCCATCTTCAGCTGACGTATTTAAGGAAGGCTTCACAGAGGAGGTGCCTTTGAAGTGGACCTTGAGAGATGGTTAACATCTGAAAAGGTGCTGCATATGCTCGCCATCTCCCTTTTCTGCACCAATATTGACTTTCTTTCAGATTCACACTCTGCTTCTTCCTGTCTGAGGTCTTCCGCACAGGCTGGAAACAGCCTTCCTCTCCTCTCTCTTCACTAACTTATTCCCCAAGGAAGCCTTCTGTGACTCCAACTCCAAATTTGGTTACCCTCCCATCACTGCAACTTGCACTTGGCCTTCACAGCACTAACCATGGTTTGTAATTTTGCAGTCATATGAGTGACTTTCTAAAATTAAGAACTGACTCCCCTTCTAGACTACCAGTTCCACGAGGAGGGAACCTGGTCTCATTTGTTCAATATAGATCCATAGAGCTAGATACTCAATGCGTACATAAGAGGCACTTGGCCTTGGTGGGCCAGGGGGCTAAGTGGCTGACGTGAGCAAAAGTATACAGACAGAAACACTGAAGGTGGAACAGGAATCAGTTACACTTTATAGCTAAAAGATAAAGATGGAGGGGGAGCAGTGAGAAATCAGCCAAGTAGGGTAGTTTGGGGCCATGCCACTGAGTGTGAAATCTTAATACTCATCCTTCCATGAAATCTTGCTAAGTCTCACCAGTTAGAATGCATCACTTTCTCCAAGTACTTTCTGCTTTCGCTGTGCAATGACTTATGTTTACTTCATACTGCATTAAATTGTGTGAGGACGGAAAAACTTATTCATGTTGATATCCCCACAGCCCGAAGCAGAATGGTCAGAGTAAGCTCTTTAGAAAAATGTGTATTGAATTGACTTTGTTCAGTAGGACAGGAAGATATCTGAGCAGGTAAAAGCTGTGTCCCAAGTGGTACTGGGGGAAAATGAAGTCCATGGAGTTTAGAGAAGAGATTAGCATTGGGAAGGAATCAGGGATGCTTACTAAGCTATTGTCTCTCAACTCTAAACCCATTCTCTGTCCTCTGTTTTCCGATGCTGACCCCATAATTCAGCAAACTACTTTTCTCCTTTGTCAGCCAGAAGTCTATTAGGATCTGCCCTGGAGAACCTAGTGGGAAGCTGGGAGGCAGGAGGAGGGAGAGGGAGCTTTGCTCCTTCCCACTTGCCCGCCCTTTCCGATTGCACTAACCCTGCAATGGCACTTCGGCCTGGCCTGCAGCTATTGGTTCCTTTTACAGCTTTTTTCAACCCTCCCAGAAGCAGACTCAGCATACCCCCAGCACCAGCAGCCGCCAGTGGTATCCCCACCTCAGAGGTCCCAGATACTCAAAGAAGCTCAATGGCACTCTCTCCTCAAATGTCTGGGTCCCACTCTGCAAGGCCCCTTCTCTCTCCAAGCTTCCGAGTTCTAAATGCCCACCTCTTCCCTTGAATTTACCCAGCCCTAAATGTGTAACTGTTTCTTGCAGTTATTATCTCTGTGTTAATTCCCTGTTCACTTTCCAGCGCGCCCCCTTAGCTGTTCAAACAATTCCTATATTAAATCTTCTCTGTTGAAATAACTTGTATGATCCGGTTTTCTGACCAGACACTAATAAAGTACTGATGGTTAAAAGACTAGTTAGGAGGCTAATACAATAGTTCAGGGACAAGGTAACAAGCCCCCAATACAGCAGATGAGAGTAAGAATGAAAATAAATTAACAATAATATCAGCTAATTCTTACCAAGCGCTAGGCCCTTGTGCTTTGTATGAAATGTGTTATTTAATCATTACATTTCTACGAGGTAGGTAGCAACAATAGGCTCATCTACATTTAAAAATATTGAAGCATAAAGACGTTAAGTCACTTGCACAAGCTCACCAGAAAATAAATGGTGAGACAGTGATGGAGACCTGCTTCAATCCACGCACAAAGTCAGTGCTTTCAGCACTTTGATACATAATTCTTACTCAATCTACCTGCCAAGACAATTACTCACCAAAATAACAGGCAATCTATAAAAGGTAATGTAACAAAGCTGAAAAACGGTAACAGAGTACAAGGTGAAAAAATCATGTTGATGAAGGGGATGTAGAAAGGTTCCATGGATAAGTTAGCACATAAATATTTAATATACCCTCGGTACTTGAATTCCCACTTGTTAATTGTTTTCATTTCCTTATTTGTATTTTGAATTATTTTCCTTTGATTTAAAAGGGAAATCAATGAAAAGGTGCAGATAGATAAAATCTACATTTGTATTCACTGAATGCCTGAATGCCTACATTTTGACAATGAAAAACCTAGTGAAACAAAATAAGATAAAATAGACTTTCTCACTGAATCTCTTCTTCCCTGGGGGCTGTATTGATATGCTATTAAGACACAGAATATTAAAGTTCTTAAAAATTATGTAGAGTACCTCAAAAGTATAGCACAGCTTTATAAAAGATGGGCAAAAATAATCGTATATAACATACTTCAGTCTCTGGTGTTTCATCTCCACAGGTCTCTACGTATTTACATAAAAGGTAAGTAAACCTAGAGACCAGAAGCTCCAAATTAAACATGAACTTGAGGAAAATGTCAGATGCTTGTGAATTACTTCAGCCCCAGTCTACTGAAAAAGGATGTCACAAATTTCACATTGCCTTCCCAACTTTTAACCACCATTATCAGAAATATGGGAGAGTCAGTGAAAGAGTGGTTAGTAGCACACGCTCTGGAGTAGACCATCTTGGGGTCAAATCCTGGCGCCACTACTTCTGCATTACCTTAGGCAAGTTACTTAACCTCCACAATCCTCAGCCTCTTCTTCTACAAAATGAGGATATAATACATCCCCATACTGAAAAGCTGAGCACAGTATCTGGAATGTGGCAAGTACTCAATGAATGTTAACTCTCATTTTACGTGAAAAACACGAGTTATAAGTGGATTGTGTGTGTGTGTGTGTCTGTGTGTGTGTGTGTGTGTGTGTATGCACACATACATAACACATTTATATATGTGTATTAGTTATGCATTATAGTAATAAGGTGTATAATTATATTAACAATGTATATTAATACATTATCATTGTTACTAGCAACTATCAAATCCTTATAGGAACTGAAAGTTTGTTTCTATTTGCCCATTTTACAGAGGAGGCAACTGATACTCAGAATCAAGGAGAAACCATCTGCTGACCACTTGCACACTTCTGAGATGTGAAAGGCAGCTGAGGACAGTGAAGGCAGATGAACCCAGGACTGGGAGACAGAAGACTCCATGACCCCAATAAGTCCCCTTGACCTTTCTAAGTCAGAGCTTCTTCATCTAGAAAATGGAGATGCCGTCAACTTCCTTAGGAGACTTTGGAGGGATTCAATCAAATAACATAACATCTGGCGATGTTTGTGAATGAACTTTGCAGAATGCTCTGTAAGCTCCTTTCATAGTTTATGCTAATCTTGTCTTCAGTGGCATCAGCTGGTCATGAATCCTGTCTCCCCAGAGAAGAAAGGTGAGGCTGATCCTTTTTCACCAGACGTTACATGCAGAGGGTGAAGCACAAACTCCTTTCCTGGACTGCTGAATTCACGAATGCAGAACTGGACATGTACTTTGGAGTGAGGGAAAACCTATTAGCAACTCTCAAAAAAATGCTTTCAGAAGGGGTATTTGACATTACTCCAGCTCACCCCCCGCATTCACGTAACACCCATGAGAGCTCCAGGCCTTGTACAGGGGAGCACCCAAGACCATCACGGGTAAAAGCCTGGCTTTGTATGGAGAGTGGGGGAGGGGGAATATGCATTGTAGTTTCAAATAAGTAATTAGCAAGCCCAAATCTCACTCTTAGATCCTGAGAATACGCAACTTGCCGTTATCTTTTGGTTAAAGTTTGTTAAAACACCTAAAATACAAGTGAACTATAAAAATATGCCAAAAAATGGGTACAAATGGCATATTCTCCCTGCAGTGTACCCTTTGAGCCTGTGCAGTGTCATGCAGTGGAACAACTTTGACTTTGACCCAGGCTGAACTTGGTTTCTATCTAGGTTCTGTCACTCACTGTGTGGCCTTAAGTAAATCATGAAACCATCCTTGCTTTAGTGTTGTCATCAGCAAATAAGGATCAGGAGGTCTCCATTCCAGAGCTGTTGAGATAATTCATTGCCATAAGGTAGAGAGAATGCCTAGTGCAGTGCCTATTCGTCTCCACTCGGCATGGCTTCCAAGAAGTGATGGTCTGTGTAGCATCCATATGTGCAAGGAGGCTTCACGTTCTTCTGTGGTGTCTGATAGACTTATTCTGATCTCTAATGCTCTCTATATCAGGAACGTGATATTAATTCCCAATGTTCATGTTTAGCAAGTCAAATTCTCTATGAAAAAAAATTATATTTTTATCCAGAAAACCATGACACAGCGCAAAATGTTATACCTCACACAGAGTCAAACCAGTTACCATCAGTTCTTCCAAAAGCTGGAGTAGGGAAAAGACGTCGTATTTTAGTGTGTACATGGATGTGAGGAAGATGCTGACATCAGCACGGCCTTCTGATGGTAAACCAGTTACTATCAGCTCTTCCAAAAGCTGGAGTAGGGAAAAGAAGTCGTATTTTAGTGTGTACATGGATGTGAGGAAGATGCTGACATCAGCACGGCCTTCTGAGGGCACTGGACATCCAGTGAACAGAACATTCTGCTCTCATTGCCCTCGAAGACAAGTGGAAGGTCTCCACAAGGTGAATATGTCTAGAAAGGTTTTTTTTTTTTTTTTAAGTTTAGCTTTATTTCTGGTAAAATTTATTGACGTGTTTATCTATTTACCTGTGTAGGGGTCCTTTCTAAATTAGCTGTTTAACTAGTATATCTCCTAGCCGCTCCCAACAGCTCTTCAGTGTAGGAAGCCAAGGTAATGGAAAGCTAATAAGCAAAAGTATGAATGATGTGCCGGTTGAAAGCATTTCTGAAAATGTAAAAAGGAATATAAGAGGCTTATCCCATAAAGTTACAATTTGATTTCCAAAAGGAAATTTTGGGGAACTGAGAGAAAGTTGCTCTGTGCTATGCAATTCTACTATTGAGAGCAAGGGTTGTAGAGCAAGGGTTGTAGCTATTGCCCTGAATAGACGGGCTGCCTCTCCAGGGATGAGTCTTCCATAGAATGCAAGCTCTGTCCTATGTCTCACTAAGTCTTCGGTCCTTAGACAAAAGCTCTGGCAAATGGAGAATGTCCAATTGCCAACTGACCAATGGATCAAAGCTTCTGAATGCACAAATGACTAAGTCTTTTTTCATTTTTGTACCAGCACAACAATGAAGATGTCCCACTGCTTCTCTCTAGTCCTGTGTTGAAGCGCTGACTCCACTGCTTCTATCTCCTACAAATAACATGAATTAGGAAATGACGTAAACTTTCTGGTCCTCCATTTCTTCATCTGAGAGATATTTCAAGTGTCTCTGCATCTTATCATAAAGCCCAATCCCTGGTATATTAGTGAAATAGGTTTTACGTCATCTTTTGCTATTCAACTTAATTATGACCTCAATCATTAATATGTTCTTCCTTACACTTAGGCCCATGTCATGTTTTCAAAAACTTGATTTTTTAGTATTATGTCATAATACGATATTTATTATGTAAGTGTTTCCTGTTGCTTTGGATTTCTCTTTTCTAACTTATTATTTACATACTTACATTGATTTATTTTTATTGGTACATTATTTTTATAACATTTTTCCTCTAACGAAAATTCTGATTTAGACCACTGAAACTCAATCACTGTTTAGGGTATTTTAAGATATTTTGGATTTAGTTTTTATTTTAAAATTGGCAAATAGTTTTGATATCTTGAATAGAAATTAAATTACTACTAATTTTTTTTTTTTTTTTGCGGTACGCAGGCCTCTCACTGTTGTGGCCTCTCCCGTTGTGGAGCACAGGCTCCGGACGCGCAGGCTCAGCGGCCATGGCTCACGGGCCCAGCCACTCTGCCACATGTGGGATCTTCCCCGACCGGGGCATGAACCCGTGTCCCCTGCATCGGCAGGCGGACTCTCAACCAGTGCGCCACCAGGGAAGCCCGCTAATAATGTTTTATTTGATGTTTCCAGTAGAAAATGCAATAACAACAGAAACAAAATTTTAAATTTATAATCTTATCCAGGAAATAAAAATGTATTTATAACATTTAGTATTTCTGGTAAAAAGCAAATAGGATCTGTCGTGCCCAGTAAGCTGAAAACTGTTATACAAATTTGCAGCACAGCCTTCTGGGCTAGCCACAATTGCTAATCATTGAGTTAAAGAGTGAAAGAGACTGATCATTTTTCCAACAAGCAGAGACCTGGGGCATTTCTTGCCAATAAGGCATGGGTTTTGGAGGATGTTACTGACAGCCCACCCAGGAGGGCTGTCTTATATTGAAGAAGCTTATCTGATTACCCTACATGGTGACCCGTGTTGGTCATTGATTGCTGTGGAGCTTGGTGGTGAACATATAACTATCACAAAAATGTTGAGATTTAAATAACATGAAAGTGTCAGGCAGACTCTATTTTATTATTCATATTTGAAGGAATTTAAAGAAAATATTGCAGAGAAAACCTAAAACTCAGGAAGGGCTTGAGAGAGGAGGACAAGAGAGGAAATACCTTACCAAAATTCTAAAATGGGGCAGAATATTGTCTTTTGCTTCTATCTTACCTCTCTTTCCCATATAGAACACAGCTCTCTTTTGGTATATGCTTAATTCCCCCATATTTGCAAACATACTACTCCTAACCAGGTTTCAAGACCCAGTTTAAATGGCATCCCTTCTCTGAAGCCTACTTTATTCCCTTATTTCCCTAAGAGTTAATTTCTCTATCCTGTGAAGGTCCAAAAACACTTCTTCTGAAAGCAGCTGTGTCAAGCACAGGTGAGTGACCTTGGGTGAAACACTTAACCTGTCTAGGTTTCAGTTTCCCTTTTTATAGAAGGAGGCTAATAATAGTACCTACTTTATAGACTTATTACGGGGATTAAATGAGGTCATATTTATGGAAGATTCTAAACAATCAGCTGCTGCTTGGAAGACAGCCTGTCCATTGTGGGTGCTATTATTGAGTATTTGTTAAATAAATAAAAAAAATATACCTCTAATGTTACTCATCCCTGTCTTTATCCTTTCTTCTCGCCTGGAAGCTTTTTCCAGATAAGGACAATGTGCTCAAACCTCCATATTTAGCCAACTCTACCTATTTTTTAGTAGCAGTTATAAATATCTGTTGGGTAAAGAAATGGTCTCTGGGTTTTACTTGCAATTAATCATTAACAAACAAAGATTGGCCTGAAATAACCCATAGGGAGATATTCTCCCTAAATATGATTCTTTTTCATATTTTTACTAATTCTTAGGTCTCATCTATACCATCAGTGCTTGATACACACAGTGGGCACTTAATAAACATCTGAAGTGAATAAAATACAATGAGTAAATAGCCCTTTATCTAAAAATATTAAAATGGCTTTAACATTTTACCTGAAATAATGCTCAGTTTCTACATCATCATATTTAATATAAATGTTTATCAAGCAGATGTCATTTAAAATTTACACAAACGTTTTTAAACATCTTTAGAAGACTGTTTACCATACGGCCCTATTTTCCTTAATTTACCAGCTAATAAACAGCTGGCAATTATACCCCCCACCAGTGCTCAGCACTGTGCTAGTGGCAGGACGTATTTCAAAAGCAGGAGACATATCCACAAGGAACATACAGCCTAGACTGAGTAAAGACATGGCTGCGGTTTCAAAGTGTGATCAACAATGTGAATGAAATTGCTTGTGAGAGGTCAGAGCACAGAGGACTGAACTAATTGGGGGACATGTCTCAGAACAGGCCGATGGATGGGAAGGATTCATACAGATGACATGTGGGAAGAGAAAGCAAAGGACCCACTCATCTTACTACATCCTCTCTCATGGTGCCTTATACATACTCATTACGCTGGGCTGAATTTAACTCTTCTGACTGGCAAAACCACTGCCCAGGAAGTCAAACCTGCAATGTCCAAAGGGAGTGGGGAGGGTCTCAGGAGACAAGAACAATTAGAACAGGGCTTCTTAGAGAAAAGTGGCCTCACCCTAGCCATCCAGGTCTCATGTCAGCAGACCGTCCAGCCAACTTGCCTTGTGTTGGCCGCTACCCTTCCCCTGGCTCTCCTGACCCCACCATGACCTACTCCCAATCCTCTGGTCTTTTTCAGTTAGATTAGTATGAATTTCTGCTGTTCCACTGGACTTAAATATTAGTTTCCAAATAAAATATGCACTAATTCACTGGATATTTTAAGGTGGCTCACTCAAGTCTTTAAGTTTTAAAACTAATTTTCCTTAGAGGGTTTTGTATATTTCTTTCCCCCCTCATTCAGAAATAAGTAAGTTATATTAAACATCTAAAAAAAGGCGTCTTTCTTTTAAACTTTTTCCCTATAATTCCCCAAACATTTCATTACTATTTCATCTCTCCGGAGCCTAGCTAGAAACTTGGCCTCCTTTGCCTCCCAAACATACTGAGTTATTAAAAATACCCTTCAGCCAAAATTAAGGAAGGGTCAGTGAAATGAACTCAACGTGGAGCTTAAGCAAAAGCACAGTGATTTCTTTGACTTAGAGTAGGAAATGAATGGTGATGATTTTGGATGTCCAGTTTCTTTCGCTAATCTGTTGCTAGACTCAGTCATACATGAATGTCTCTCCTTGTCAGATTTCCTAATATCTCTCCAAAATGCTGTCACCAAAACATGAGCTTTAGATGGAATAATAAGAGTTTATCTCATTCAAAAAAAAAAAAAAAAGTCTACATTCCACAGAAAGATACGGCACTTTCAGTTGGTATTAAGAGGAAAGTAACATTAGAACCTTAGCACTCCCAAGGTTTATACAGTAAAAGACAGGCAGACACACTATTTTCAGGCTGCTGTTAATTGAGCCTTATTTGGATTGGAACCCGCTGAAAAGAATCAACACATCAGGAACGGGTATGCTAACAGGGAGGAGAACTGCTGGATATAATTCTGGGGAAAGCAGCCCTGCTGCTTGCCTTCCAGATAACATAGAGGTGCAGTGTCTAATTTACCGTGGAACAAAAAGAATATTGTTTTGAAAAAGAAGGTATTTCTGCTGCTGGTGTCCACAGACACTGTTATGGCTTCTTACCTCTGAGGAGACCTGGGTTTAACTGTGGTTTTTAAATCTAACTTTCTAAATTTATATTTGTTGCAGAAGTAAACCACACTCAAGAGTAAAGCAAAATTCATCAGTAAGGCTATACTTCTGCTATGAGAAACAAGAAGGGTGTATTACATTTAAATAAGAACTCAGTAGCTTGGCAAGAATTTCTTTACCAAGAAAGAGAGAGCAAATCATTAAGTACAGTAATCCATTGACATTCATGAGGAGATATGTCCCAAGACTTTCATAAACCCCAAATTTATGATACCACTATAATAATATTATTACCCCACAAGAAGCAGTCATGAATAACTCACAAGGATTACTGTGTATGGCACAGAGATCAAGGAAAAGAAAAGCTGTGCAGATACGCAGTTGCCCTTATTGGGTGTGCAGCAGCCAGCCTCACTCACCAATACGCAATTTAAATTTAAGTCTCACATAGAGAATGGACTTGAGGACATAGGGAGGAGGGGGAAGCTGAGGCATAGTGAAAGGAGCACCAACATATATACACTACCAAATGTCAGATAGTTAGCTGGTGGGAAGCAGCTGCATAGCACAGGGAGATCAGCTCAGTGCTTTGTGATGACCTAGAGGGGTGGGATAGGGAGGGTGGGAGGGAGACGCAAGAAGGAGGGGATATGGGGACATATGTGTGCGTATGGCTGATTCACTTTGGTGTACAGCAGAAACTAACACAGTATTGTGAAGCAATTATACTCCAATAAAGATTTATTTAAATAAATAAAATAAAACAGAAAAAATATACACCAAATTTAAGTCTCAGCAAAATGGTAACTTGCCACAGACCATGATTCTTTATGGTCATCTTCAAGTAGACAAAATTATAACATTTAATTCATGTATTCTATTCCTAAGAAGGGAATCTAGGCAACTCTGGTGTAGGTTCATCAACTTTTGAGGAAAAGCAATTTCCTCTCAAGATCTGGCACCCTTTACACCCCCTTGCCTGTAACTCCAGATGGTAGGTATAGGTGGTAGAAATGTTAGGTTGAGCAGAATGATAATACCTAAAAAGGAATGAATAGTACCAGGAAACATATGACTCATGGTATTCTCATTTTCTTGAAGTTCTTTTGTACATTTGCACCAAGGTTTTCCACAAAATTCATTCTTGACTTTAACTGCAACTTCAGTGTAAGAGTCCTTTATTGAGTTCCTATTATTGCAAACCACGTATATCATACGGTTTAGGAGGTACGAAAGTAGCATACAATGCCCCTTGAGAGGCCTGAAACACCCACATGCACAAAGAACAATGCACTTCAAAAATAAAACTATGGGATTTACAGCCAAGCTAGGGCTACAGCCGTATGTTACAGAGTGCCTACAAAGTCTCTACTTTAAAGAATTGGCAAGGATAGACAGTGGTCAAATTCTCAAGCAATAAATCCAGCAAAGGCAGAAAGACATGTATGTTCACCGGGCCTTAAGAGGCCATTAAGAAGACCATCTTTTTGGAGCAAAGGACTCATTTAAAGACAGGAGTGAAAGTTATAGATGGAGTAATTGTCATATTGCTTTACTTACTACAATTTAAGCAAAAAACCTGGTGTTCCACCCTACTGAAATACCTGGAAAATACTTACCAAAGAGCAACATGAACAAATTTATGTCATCATAAAAATGTCTGTATAAAGATCACAGCAATTATACATGTAACCATTTGTTGCATGCCTACTATATGCCAGACATTGTCTTAGCACAGATGCTCCCCTCTATTATTCTCTATCTTGTTTAATGGCGCCCTCTCCCCCAATCACACAAACTGTAGATGCTGAAGTTTTCCAATAATTCTTTTACTCTCAGTCCCACATGAAATACTTCAACAATTTTTAATTCTACCTCCATGAGAGTCTCTCACCTCTCCAATGTTTGTCAGCTCAGAACCAAACATTTCACATTTGGATTCCTGCATTATCCCCCAGACTCCAGGCTCACTATCTTCAAATAAAACCCAATCCTCCTCTTCCCTCCAGAGAAGGAGAGGAGTAGTATGGTAGCCCTGATAGCAAGAGCTAACATCTATTCATATGTAAAAGGAATACTATGTTCAGTGATCACTAGATAGAGCTGTTTCATTTAATGCACTCAATAACTGTTGAAAAAGAAGGAAACTACGGTACAGAGAGACTGAACAATTCCCACCAGGTTCATGTAATTAGTAACTGTGGGGTTAGAACTTTAAATTAGATCTAACTCAAAACCTAAATCTTTTAAGATACTGAATCTAGTTACACTATTTAAGATAATGAATCTAGCCGCAATATTTAATTCAGAATTACTTTTCTTTGCCTATAAAATAAGGCACATTTAAATAAATACTGACCCTGGGACTCTGGGATCAGATTATGTGGGTTCAAATTTCAACTCCACCATTTACCAGCTGTGTGACCTCAGGCATGATAATTAATACCTCTAAGCCTCAATTTATCATTTATAAAATAGGATAATATTACTTTCCGCATTACTGTAAGAATTAAAGAAAATAATGCATATAAAATGTTTACAGCATCTGACACGCAATAAGTGCTTAACTAAGAATGGATGAAGGGAGGAGCTTCAAGATGGCAGAGGAGTAAGACGCGGAGATCATCTTCCTCCCCACAAACACATCAGAAATACATCTACATGTGGAACAACTCCTACAGAACACCTACTGAACACTGGCAGAAGATCTCAGACCTCCCAAAAGGCAAGAAACCCCGCATGTACCTGGGTAGGGCAAAAGAATAAACAGAGACAAAAGAATAGGGACGGGACCTGCACCAGTAGGGGGAGCTGTGAAAGAGGAAAGGTTTCCACACAGTAGAAGCCCCTTCGTGGGCGGAGACTGCCAGTGGCAGAGGTGGAAGCTTTGGGGCCGCGGAGGAGAGCGCAGCAACAGGGGTGCGGAGGGCAAAGCGGAGAGATTCCCGCACAGGGGATCGGTGCCGACCAGCACTCACCAGCCCGAGAGGCTTGTCTGCTCACCCGCCAGGACAGGCAGGGCCTGGGAACTGAGGCTCGGGCTTCGGTTGGATCCCAGGGAGAGGACTGGGGTTGGTGGCGTGAACACAGCCCGAAGGGGGCTAGTGTGCCACAGCTAGCCGGGAGGGAGTCCGCGAAAAAGTCTGGAGCTGCTGAAGAGGCAACAGACTTTTTCTTGCCTCTTTGTTTCCTGGTGCGCGAGGAGAGGGGATTAAGAGCGCTGCTTAAAGGAGTTCCAGAGACTGGGCGTGAGCCGCGGCTATCAGCACAGACCCCAGAGATGGGCGTGAGATGCTAAGGCTGCTGCTGCCGCCACCAAGAAGCCTGTGTGCAAGCACAGGTCACTATCCACACCTCCCCTCCTGGGAGCCTGTGCAGCCCGCCACTGCCAGGGTCCCGGGATCCAGGGACAACCTACCCCGGAGAACACATGGCACGCCTCAGACTGGGGCAACATCAAGCCTCCCTCTGCCGCCGCAGGCTCACCCCACATCCGTACCCCTCCCTTCCGCCGGCCTGAGTGAGCCAGAGCCCCCGAATCAGCGGCGGGAAGAGACGCCCTCAGGCGACCTACATGCAGAGGCGGGGCCAAATCCAAAGCTGAACCCCGGGAGCCGTGCAAAGGAGAGAAAGGGAAATCTCTCCCAGCACCCTCAGAAGCAGCAGATTAAATCTCCATAATCAACGTGATGTACCCTGCATCTGTGGAATACCTGAATAGACAACAAATCATCCCAAATTGAGGAGGTGGACTTTAGGAGCAATAATATATATATATATATATATATATATATATATATATATATATAATATATATTATATATTTATATATATAATATATATTTATATATATAATATATATAAATATATATATTTTTTCCCTTTTTATCTTTTTGTGAGTGTGTATGTGTATGCTTCTGTGTGTGATTTTGTCTGTACAGCGTTGCTTTTACCATTTGTCCTAGGGTTCTCTCTGTACATTTTTTTTTTTTTTAGTATAGTTTTTAGCACTTGTTATCATTGGTGGATTTGTTTTTTGGTTTGATTGCTCTCTTCTTTCTTTAGTTATTTTTAAAAATTACTTAAAAATTTTTTTTAATAATTATTTTTTATTTTAATAACTTTATTTTACTTTATTTTATTTTATCTTCTTTCTTTTTTTTTCTCCCTTTTATTCTGAGCCATGTGGATGACAGGCTCTTGGTGCTCCAACCAGGTGTCAGGGCTGTGGCTCTGAGATGGGAGAGTCAAGTTCAGGACACTGGTCCACAAGAGACCTCCCAGCTCCACGTAATATCAAACGGCGAAAATCTCCCAGAGATCTCCATCTCAACACCCAGACCCAGCTCCACTCAACAACTAGCAAGCTCCAGTGCTGGACACCCTATGCCAAACAACTAGCAAGACAGGAACACAACCCCACCCATTAGCAGAGAGGCTGCCTAAAATCATAATAAGGCCACAGACACCCCAAAACACACCACCAGACGTGGACCTGCCCACCAGAAAGTCAAGATCCAGCCTCATCCACCAGAACACAGGCACTAGTCCCCTCCACCAGGAAGCCTACAAAACCCACTGAACCAACCTTAGCCACTGGGGGCAGACACCAAAGACAATGGGAACTATGAACCTGCAGCCTGAGAAAAGGAGACCCCAAACACAGTAAGTTAAGCAAAATGAGAAGAGAGAGAAACACACAGCAGATGAAGGAGCAAGGTAAAAACACACGAGACCTAACAAATGAAGAGAAAATAGTCTCTGAAAAAGAATTCAGAATAATGATAGTAAAGATGATCCAAAATCTTGGAAATAGAATAGAGAAAATACAAGAAACGTTTAACAAGGACCTAGAATAACTAAAGAGCAAACAAACAGTGATGAACAACACAATAAATGAAATTAAAAATTCTCTAGAAGGGATCAAAAGCAGAATAACTGAGGCAGAAGAACGGGTAAGTGACCTGGAAGATAAAATAGTGGAAATAACTACTGCAGACCAGAATAAAGAAAAAAGAATGAAAAGAATTGAGGACAGTCTCAGAGACCTCTGGGAAAAAATTAAACGCACCAACATTTGAATTATAGGGGTCCCAGAAGAAGAAGAGAAAAAGAAAGGGACTGAGAAAATATTTGAAGAGATTATAGTTGAAAACTTCCCTAATGTAGGAAAGGAAATAGTTAATCAAGTTTCAACATTGTGAAAATGACTACACTACCCAAAGCAATCTACAGATTCAATGCAATCCCTATCAAACTACCACTGGCATTGTTTACACAACTGGAACAAAAAATTTCACAATCTGTATGGAAACACAAAAGACCCCGAATAGGCAAAGCAATGTTGAGAAAGAAAAACTGAGCTGGAGGAATCAGACTCCCTGGCTTCAGATAATACTACAAACCTACAGTAATCAAGACAGTATGGTACTGGCACAAAAAAAGAAATATAGATCAATGGAACAGGACAGAAAGCCCAGAGATAATCCCATGCACATATGGTCACCTTATCTTTGATAAAGGGGGCAAGAATATACAGTGGAGAAAAGACAGCCTCTTCAATAGGTGGTGCTGGGAAAACTGGACAGCTACATGTAAAAGAATGAAATTAGAACACTCCCTAACACCATACACAAAAATAAACTCAAAATGGATTAAAGACCTAAATGTAAGGCCAGACACTATCAAACTCTTAGAGGAAAACATAGGCAGAACACTTTATGACATAAATCACAGCAAGATCCCTTTTGACCCACCTCCTAGAGAAATGGAAATAAGAACAAAAACAAATGGGACCTAATGAAACTTAAAAGCTTTTGCACAGCAAAGGAAACCATAAACAAGATGAAAAGACAACCCTCCGAATGGGAGAAAATATTTGCAAACGAAGCTACTGACAAATGATTACTCTCCAAAATATGCAAGCAGCTCATGCAGGTCAATATCAAAAAAACAAACAACCCAATCCAAAAATGCACAGAAGACCTAAATAGACATTTCTCCACAGAAGATATACAGATTGCCAACAAACACATGAAAAGATTCTCAACATCACTAATCACTAGAGAAATGCAAATCAAAACTGCAATGAGGTATCACCTCACACCAGTCAGAATGGCCATCATCAAAAAATCTACAAACAATAAATGCTGGAGAGGGTGTGGAGAAAAGGGAACCCTCTTGCACTCTTGGTGGGAATGTAAATTGATACAACCACTATGGAGAGCAGTATGGAGTTTCCTTAAATACTAAAAATAGAACTACCATATGACCCAGCAATCCCACTACTAGGCATATATCCTGAGAAAACCATAATTCAAAAAGAGTCATGTACCACAATGTTCATTGCAGCTCTATTTACAATAGCCAGGACATGGAAGCAACCTAAGTGTCCATCAATAGATGAATGGATAAAGAAAATGTGGCACATATATACAACAGAATATTACTCAGCCATAAAAAGAAACGAAATTGAGTTATTCGCAGTGAGGTGGATGGACCTAGAGTCTGTCATACAGAGTGAAGTAAGTCAGAAAGAGTAAAACAAATACCATATGCTAACACATATATATGGAATCTAAAAAACAAAACAAAAAACTGGTCATGAAGAACCTAGGGGCAAGACGGGAATAAAGACACAGACCTACTAGAGAATGGACTTGAGGATACGGGGAGGGGGAAGCGTAAGCTCGGACAAAGTGTGAGAGTGGCATGTACATGTATACACTACCAAATGTAAAATAGATAGCTAGTGGGAAGCAGCTGCATGGCACAGGGAGATCAGCTCATGCTTTGTGACCACCTAGAGTGGTGGTATAGGGAGGGTCAGAGGGAGAGAGACGCAAGAGGGAAAAGATATGGGGATATATGTATATGTATAACTGATTCACTTTGTTATAAAGCAGAAACTAACACACCATTATAAAGCAATTATACTCCAATAAAGATGTTAAGAAAAGAAAGCAATAGATTTTTCAATTTATGCTCAAAAAAAAAAAAAAGAATCAATGAAGGAATGAATGAATAGGTAGACTGATAAGTGGATGAATGGATTTAAGTACATCTCTTTAAATAAATATATCACTCACAGGTAAGGATCCCTTCGTTATCTTTAACTTTTAGGGTTGAAAACTGCTTGCATTTTTTCCCCAGGGAAAGCCAAAAAGAACGTGCTTTTAATAAAGAGAAAATAATGAGAAGCATGTGTATTGTCATAATTATTACCAAAATTAGCAGCTATGACCACGTTTATAAAAACGTGTTATAAACTCCCAAGGGCATTTACTTTCCCCAGATGCCTGACACTCTCTCCTGCAACACGCACGAGTAAGATACTGAGTTTAAAAAAGAGACACATAACACAGTGTTGCTCTAAACCTACATAACCAGTGTAGGTATATTTGTAGCTTGACTGGTGTATAAGTAGATTGTGAAACAACTTGTGATGAACAAATGATCTGCCATTTGTGTTGTCCAAGGCACAGAAACGCACATGGGTCACCTCTGTGCTACCCACTTTCCTCTGCTTTCTCCCCAGCCCTCCCCAAATCCCCAGTATGAATTTTTACAAGCTAATAAATTTCTTTTATAAGGCATCGTCAAAGTTTCCTCTCAATACGAGTTAGAGTGAGCAGGAAGACCGTAATATGAAAATCCCAAAATTTATATGTTTTATTGGGGTGGGGGTGAGGGAGGGGATGAAAGGGGATAAATCATTTGCAAAGGGTTGATAACAGATGGTATTTTAGCAGTGAGAGAAAGCAGTGTTTTTATTACACCTCAGATAGTGAAGCTTTTGTGAGACTCTGCTATTCAATTGGACACCTACAAGTTCACCTTTCAGAAGTGGTATATTCTTCCACTTCAAAGGACAAATTGATTCCCAGAGTTTAGTATCCCCCAGGAATTTAATTTCCCCAAATGCCTGTCCTCCGAACAGACACTTATTCTCCCTAACAGAAATCTGCTAATTTCAGAGCTTGAAGGGCATGAGAAAAGGATTCACTGAATCCGAAAATAATGCTGTTGCCAGGGGAGGTGAACTGTTGCTCTTCTCTGCTTTTGGCCTAAATGATTTGTATTTATTCTTCCCTTTTTGCAGCGTCCTGTAGAATCCAGTGATGTGAACACTTGGTAGCTCAGAGGAAAAGCCTCCTTAAAAGGACTGGACCAACCCCTTCACTGCTCATTCTTTGATATTTATCCAAGAGATCCAAAATGAAAAAGGACAGAAGGTCCGAGGGTGAGGTTAAAAGGGAAACAGACTAAGAAAAATCGGAAAAAGCAGAGTTGACAATGTGACTAGATGTCTAATCAAAGGGGAAAGGTGGGCAGGGGGAGGGATAAATTAGGAGTTTGGGATTAACATGTACACACTACTATGTATAAAACAGGTAATCAACAAGGACCTACTGTAGAGCACAGGGAACTCTACTCAGTATTCTGTAATAACCTATATGGGAAAAGAACCTGAAAAAGAATGGATATATGTGTATGTATAAGTGAATCACTTTGCTGCATGCCTGAAACTAACGTAACATTGTAAATCAACTATACTCCAATATAAAATAAAAATTAAATTAAAAAAATTAAAAAAAAAAACAAATAATGAAAACAAAACAAAAAAAAAGAACTAATAGCAAATATGCAACAAGCCAAGATACTCGGACAGCAGGGGGTGGGCCCTTCATGCTCACAGCTGTAACCCTAGTATTTAGCACAATGTTTAGCACACTGCAATGCTCAAATCTCATTAGAGGAATACATGAAAATAGGAAAAGTGATGTCAATAACTGAGTAGATAAAAAGGGGTTGGGTGAAAATCTTGATTAAAGGCTCAAAGGACTTCTAACTCACAGTAGAAAATCAAAGAATACAGAATAGTGTAGGCGAAAGGTGTGTGTTGTGTGTGTATACAAATGTTGGTATATACAAGGTGCATAAACATACACAGCTGTGCCTAGAAAGGGAAATATTTCCATATGTGTTTGCGTATCTGCAGACAAGATCAGTTGGAAAGAACCAATACATTTTTAAAGTAGCATTTTGAGCTGGTGGCTAATGTAGAGAAACCAAATCCCATCCCGCTTAGAATACTGAGTCTAACTTTACAAATGAACATGACTTAACATTGAACAGGATTCACAGGTATACTGCACTCTTAATCCCTCAAAGCAGCACTGAGGTGAATAGTTCTGTGAAACAAATGACCATGTAAAAAATATGTCCTTTCTTTGTTTATTTAAATAGCAAGTCTAAATCACTTGTCCTAAAAGAAAAAACCACACCAAAACAAAAACTAGAAAAGCGAGTGAACCTCGCCTATTCTGTGAGCTGCAACGAAGCAGAGAGAAAGTGGGATGAGGTTTGAGCAAATGAAGGTTTGGTGTTACGCAGGACGGGACTGTGGACAGTGCTTCCTCTAATCCATGGAAGATGTCCATGGCCAAGCCCAAAGTAAAGCTAGCTAGAATTTAGGACCGTTACCCCAAGCTTGACATGTAAACAGTTTAAGGGTCAGAGTATCGAGAACGTCTTGGAGCAATGCTAGCTGGGGTTTTAGACTGTGTTCATTTTTCATTCTGTTTCACAATATTGAAGATAATTTAAAACCAAATTTAATAACTGCCAAGTTGCAGCTTTGATCTTTTTCAGGCTCCCTCCAGAAGAAGAGATTGACTTTAACAACATCAATCAGAGACTCCAGAGAAAATAAAAGTTTTAGGGCTTAAAACTGAGAGATGTACTCAAAAGATGTTAAATGACAGATTTAGAAACACTTAAAGGCAATCAAGAAATGTCCCAAAGACCTCAGCTAAATAATAATCAGGGTAGTACAGGGCAGGGCAGGGGCTAGGGTCTAAATTAGGTTCTATACTGAAATCTAAGCACATCTGAACATTTTTAGAATACTGATGATATCAGTCACCGAGAATCTATTTGCATAAATACTCTAATGACCATCTGTTTTAGCTATTAACATCCATTCATTCTTTGTAAAAGAACACTCTTTCTTTTAAGGGAGCCCGCTGCTGCTTCTCAAGTTTTGTGGTTTTAGTGGGTTTGTTTCAGGGGCTTCAGTCAATCAGGGAAGCCTTTCTCCGTGGTTATACTGAGTGGTTCAATATGGGCACATGACCAAATTCGGGCAACAAGATTGCAAACAGAATCTGAATTTGGTTTACCTTTGGAGAGAAAAGCTCTCTCTTTTCTGCTATACTTACATGGTAGACTATGGTGAGATCTACAATTACTATTATCATGCCACGGTGAGAAGACGAACGAGTAAAGGAAAGCCAAGCAGTGTCCAGAGAAAAAGAAAAACCACTTTCTTTTTATCATTTTTGAGCCTCTAGACTAAGTCATGTCTGAAGCCCACTTATCCTTGAACTTAACAGATAAGAAAACCAATACAAACTTTTGGCTTAGGTCAATGCGGTTGGATTTCCTTTCACCTATCTCCAACAGAGTCCTGGCTGATGAAGGAATCTTCATATAAAAGTGTCCGGGACATTAAGTTTTAATAAAAGTATTTCAGCTTTTGGAAAACAGCAGTCATTTTGATGACTGTTACTCAGACTGGTCTTCTGAGTTGAGTCCTATGGAGAAATAAGTCTACAAGAAAAACCAGAAAGGGCTCACTTCACTAAAGACTGCATTTTTATTATGTATATTTCTTTTAAGGACTATTGACTATTTAAAGTAAAAATAATAACCATGCATAGTATAGCTTATAGCACATATTGAAGAAGACTATATAAAAACTAGAGTACAAAGGGTAGGTGGAAGAATATGGAATGTGACCCTTTTAAGGTTTTACATTCTTCATGTATTAGCATAACACTTTGAAGGTAGACTCTGAGAAGTTAGAGATACATATACTTTCTAGAAGAATCACTAAAAGTAACACAAAGAGTTAAAGCGAAAAACTGGACACAACCCAAATGTAGATCAAAAAAAGAATGAATAAACAGAAGGTATAGTCACAAAATGGACTACTACTCAGAAATAAAAAGAACTGCTCATACACACAACTGCATAGGTGAATCCCAGAAACACTTTGTTTCATGAAAGAAGCCAGACTCAAAAGAATATGATTCAGGCTTCCCTGGTGGCGCAGTGGTTGAGAGTCCGCCTGCCAATGCAGGGGGCATGGGTTCGTGCCCCGGTCCGGGAAGATCCCACATGCCGCGGAGCGGCTGGGCCCGTGAGCCATGGCCACTGAGCCTGCGCATCCGGAGCCTGTGCTCCGCAATGGGAGAGGCCACAACAGTGAGAGGCCTGCGTACCGCAAAAAAAAAAAAAAAAAAAAAAAAGAGGGGAAAAGTTAAAAGGTATCTTGTTTACTATTAAAGCTGCTCTGTCTGGTATTTACCCCCGGGATGGTTTTAGAAACCTGTATTTTTCACATCCGTATAAATCTCCCTTTGGCCAGCGAGGATGCCAAGGCTAACACAACAGCAACAGCTGGATGATGCTGAGATTAACTATGGAAGTTATTTATCAATCTTCAGTCTGAGAGAAAGTATTTAGCTCTCTGCTTTGTGTACTTTCAGAGACAACAGTGAACACCTGTGCCCACCACAGCTGTTCTCTTTAGTCACGTGACTTCTAAAGCTGAGCAAGAGAGGCAGCAATAGACTCTTACCATCTGGGTGAGACATGAACACACCAGTATCTATATCTCCCCAAAGCAGATAGCCAAGCCTTCACTATATATTTATTTCAAATCACTTGACAACAGCAAATTATCAAAAAGATAACCCACGATTAGAGTGGTTTTAAAAGGTGTCAAATTCAGAGACTTAATCTGAAAAAGAGTGCCACCCACAATGAAAATAGGAACATCACATAAATCCTCAGGTGAATGAGACAATCACAACCTCCCTTCAAAGCTGTAGAGTGAATTGTACAATCTCACAATCACCTAGACTCCTGACTCCCGAATGTGTTCTGAGAACAATCCTGAGCTGTCTGCATAAACATTTTCTTGGAGTACCTGGGGAAAAAAGATACATATTCATGAAATCTACCATCAGAGATTAGGATTCAGAAAGTTTTAAGTGATGCCAAGGAACTGTGTGTTTCCCAAGTTATCCTAGGTGGTTGTGATTTCCACAGGGTTAAAGATAATAGATCTAGTGCAACCTCCTAATATGGACAAGGAGCTGTTCTTAAGGGTATTAAAGGAAAGAGAAGTGGTCTCTGTGTTCTGTCATAGCCCGCTGGAAATTATAGCATTTGAAGGGTATAGTTCACTGGTGCATGGGCAGTGGTTCATTGGCAACATCATCACTCAAGGTTCATTGGGAAGCATCAAGAGTGACTGGCTGACGTGGCAGCAAGTAACAATACTAACAGGAGTGATAGCAATAACAAAAACAATAGCATTGCCACCAAGAGTTGACGGTACTCAGAAACCATGGTAACAGCCAGCGGTGCCCAGTGAGAGAGGTAACACTAAGCAGAAAACCAGTGATGCCTAGCAACATTGGTAGACACTAGGAAGGAGAAGCACGGCAGTAGGGGTGGCTGCTCATGGATATATTAAGAGACATTCCACAGGTAGCTTTGAACTGGGTGAGTGTACTATAATCTTTTTAATCTCTTTAAAGTTAGTTGTCTAGTAGAAATTTTTCTTCTTGTTCACACCCATGATATTTTTGATAATTGTTTTTCTAACTTTTCCGCTCTAGAGATTTTATTATTGTTAAAAATGTGAATTTATTTTATGCACAAAATATTGTATTAATCAATGTATAATTTTATACATCATATATAATCATGCATACATCATAAGAATATAGAAATACGCCATAAATCAGTGCCTAACTAAAAAAACTACCTTTAAATAAAACTAGAAGCATTTAAATCAATAAGCATACAAGACTGACAGAATAACTACATAGATATTTTAGTTCATTCTTTCTCTACCACTAAGCAGCATTATTATTTCTAAACATCTTTCGGCTTCTGAAACTCATCATTATCCTAGTGTACAAGTGTGCACTGAGATGCACGAACAGTTAAATATTTTGTGGTCCAATATCCTCATAATCAAAGATAAGACAATAATAGAATGTCATTTCTTACTCACTTGAAATGTCCTTGAACTATCATAATTATCAACAACCTTGAAATATGATGACTCTGGCACCATGAAGCTACTGAAGATTCAATCCCTTTAAAACTGCATTGAGAACAAATCTGTTCTTCACACCATAGTTTAAAGGAGCAGAATTAAGAGAAATATTAATAATGAATCCAAGTGTATAAAATCAGACTAGTTTCTTGACCTTTTACTGCAGCACTTAATCTTGGAGAGCACATTGTTCGGCAACACATTTATTTCCTTTTTCAGTGCACAATATTTGAAATTTAAAATCCCCACCAAAAAAATAGCATTTTGGCTTCTCAGGATCACTCTCAGAGAACATACTCATCTAAATACATGAAAGCCTAAGAAAGAAAAAAAAATAAAACATCCTCTAGAAATGTAACTGGGGTGATACTATGATTGAAATTAAAGAGAACAGATGAAGAGTAACAAATCAACACATGCTATTTTCATTATCGATGGGTACAAAATACATAGGTTCCAGAATTCTATCTTATCATATGCTACATCTCTCTTATAAGTTAGAATTACTATTTTTTTTTTGTTTTGTTTTTTTTGCGGTACGCGGGCCTCTCACTGTTGTGGCCTCTCCCGTTGCAGAGCACAGGCTCCGGACGCACAGGCTCAGCGGCCATGGCTCACGGGCCCAGCCGCTCTGTGGCATGTGGGATCTTCCCGGACCGGGGCACGAACCTGCGTCTCCTGCATCGGCAGGCGGACTCTCAACCACTGCGCCACCAGGGAAGCCCCCAGAATTACTCTATTTTTAAACTTAACATTATATGTATCACCTAGCCCAACTTCCTCTTGCTATAGGAATAAAGAACACATCTTAAAAAGTGACAATCTAATTTTTAAAGTTCTTAACAGTAATTATAAAAATAAAAGGTGAACAAACGAGAAAACATAATAAAACCTCTTAGTTTAATAACTGAGGAGGAGCATGGTTTAGTTATATCTGTATCTCAACCTGGCCCAGGCTTTTAAAATGACCCTGTTCTCCCCCACTCAAAGCTTGGTTCAAATGACTGCAGATAAGCATCCCCGCCCATCCTCTGTAAGGCAGTAGTGCCATCCAGAAGGCTCCCTTTATAGACTTTTCACTCTCTGAAGTTATTCTGTTTATTTCTTGTTTGTTTGCTTCTTAACCTTGATCATCTCCTTCCCTCCTTTCACCCTACTAGAATTTAAGCTCTGTGTGAGCAGATCCCTCATCTGATTTGTTCACAGCTCTGTCCCATCATTTGGCCCCAGCATGAGTTCAAGCAGTGGACACTTAACCAAAAGCACGACGGGAACTTTGGTGAGAAATTACTGACAGCCATGGCTCCTGCCACCAGATGTACGCACACCTATGGGTATTTTATCAAATTATTTCAGGGCATTCACAGGTTCTCTGAAGCCAAATCAAGGACCTCATGTTGAGGCCATGATGGTGGACCTTAGTAGACACTTGACAAATAAATGAATGAAAGAAAGAATGAATGAATGAAGGGTTCCCGGCATTATAAAAGCTGTGTAAAGCTACATAAATATGCACATTAGGGCTTCTATTACATCAAAGTTATCATTTCTCTTGATTAACAGATTGGAAATGTCTGTCTTAGTCTTTCCAGGGAGAAGGATCGCCACCTCTTTATTCAGACTTGAGCCTTCTCTATAACATTCTGCAAAAAGTAGTCATTCTGATGACTAATGACCAAATAGAAGTGATCATGTAATTTCCGAGAAGGAAAGTTTTAAAAAGGACAAAGGATCAGTTCTTTATTCACACCAGATAGGCTACTTAGGGTCTACTTTGTGGGAAAGCAAAGAAATTGAAGGAGGAAGGGGACAAGAAAACAAGAGGGGGTGATCACCTGAAGAATTCATACCGCCTCATTTTATTGAAACACATCATTGATTTTGGCTTCAATGTCACCTTCTGGGAGTCCTTCCCTGACCATTGTCTCTAAAACAGTCACCACCAGCCCCACTCCCTGTGCTGCCATGCTCCATCTCCACCTTCATTTTTTTCCCAACTAGTATTACTTCCTGAAATTGTATTATGCACTTTTTTTTCTTTCCTTACTTACTTTTCCTCCCTGAAAATACAAGCTCCACTGGGGCAACTTCGTTTCATGCACTACTGTATCACAGGGCCTAGATATGTACCAGACTCACAGAAGGGGTTCAGTAAATTTTTGCTCAAAAAAAGGATGAATATGGGTAGGATTGGTCCCAGGCCCACCTAGTTTCAATGCCAATCCCTTCTTTTCCCTATGATACTTCATATACAGCAGCCACTGCAGTGGAAGAGCTCATTTCATTTATCTTGATGAAAAGCATCATGTTTTGAGCCTCTGTCTGTATCTCACCCAGTTGAAGCATGCTGTCTTAGCTCTCAGAAGCAAATCTACAAATAAGCCAGAGTGAAAATATAGTGAAAAGGGAAAAAGCCACAGAGGGAATTAGAGGAAATTCAGGTTAGTGTATGTAAGATTTTCCAAAGAGGAAAAAAAAAAAAAGGGAGCAAAAAATAAAAGTTATAAAAGGGGAAAAAGTAGAAAATGGAAAAGAGACAGGGATGATTCATAATTGGAGATGTTGTGAGGGGAGGTCATACATAACTGTTCATGCTGTGTTCATTTTCTCTGCCAACAAATATATATTTTTGTGAATTTTAAAGATGTCCTTTGAAAGATTCCTTGCTGGTCCCTGCCAGCCCCATCAGCTGAAAGCTCCTCTGCATCAGCCCTTTGTCTCAGGTCCTCTGACATTTCCAATGGGTTGGAGTCCTCATCCTGTCTCCTAGAATACACCACTACCTGCTTTGTCTGCTGTTTCTGTTTCCTGATGGTTCCCGCTAGCTTCGAATTCCAGAAGAAGGGCTTCAGAACTCTCCACGTCTGTGCATCACTGGGCCTCAGCGCTGTCACCCCTGTCTATGTACACTGCTACTGGTGATTGCCCCACCACGCCAATCAATGCACTCCCTCTCTCTCTCACTGTGTTCACGACCAACTACAGCTTCATCCCCCTCTTTCCTTCTCAGTTCCTCCATTTTTGCAGCTTACTGGTCTCACTCACTGCAGGGCAGAATCAAGCCATCACATGTAACTCGCACATTAACTTGTCTTGTTTGAAATAAAATATACCATTTAATGGATCGTGTCGCCTCTGCCTATGGGTGATGTCTTCTTAAAGAAAAGGTGTCTCTCCCAAGGTCCTGAACAGAATATGCAAACCAAAGTCATGGAATTAGTATTAATGAGGGCTGAGGAAAGTTTAACTTCATTTTTCACTAAAAAGGAGTAGAAACAGAAGAGAGAGTTGTGAAGCTAGGAAGACCTACTATACAAATTCTGCTGCGTTCTGTTCTAAAAGACCTTTTTTTTTTTTTTTTTAGAATACATGGAAACTATTTCTTGAAAGAGCACATCATTCAACTAGAAGCCCATTGTTCATTGTAATGGAAACTTAGTAAAGGTTTAATAAAGGAAGATTTTTAAAAATCCACAACACCGGAGCCTCACACAAAACACAATGTAATACATTATTTTGCCTGTCTCAGCTATACAACTGTAAGGCTACAAAAAAGTACCAAAAGGATCTTTTGAAAATATCATCTTCTATAAACATGTTCCTGTGGCATGAACTCTGGAAACATAATAAGCCTCTAGTTATTTATGAAATTGTTGGGACAGAAATGAGATACTGATTTGCACTTTTGCTCCCAAGTTGATAATGAGAACATCCGTCTTTAGAAAATGCCTAAGCATTGTACTTGGACTTTTTTTGTAGGAAGTGTCTTCAAACACATCTCAATAATAAAAACTACAAAGTCTTGATAGTACATCAGAAAGAATTATTTTAAAATACATTTGCAAAACTCAATAAACTCATTTCAATAATTTGCAAGCCAGTGTTATATAGAGGCAAGTCAAACTTGAGTTTTAGCCCTGGCTGCACCAGGTGCCAGTTTTGTGTTCTTGGGCTGTGTTCAACCTCTTTGAGCCTCAGTTTCCTAGTACATAAAATGGTCCTAATAATAATGTCTTCACAATGTCGTTGTTGGGAGAATTAACCAATCTGGGGCCTGACATGCAATAAATACTAGTTCCCTTTTCCTTTATGAGCCATATAAAAGTTTTTGTTTTAAGGTATTTCTTACTTTATAACAAATAATGTAAATTCATATACTTTTCACTGGATTTCACTTTGTAGCTCTTGATTTAATATGAGCAATTTGAAAAATTCTCCTTGTTTCATGCTACCTGGTGTAGAAAATTTATAAATATTTTATTTCCAAATCATTTGTATTATAGTCCAGCATGACAGTCAAATCTCTTTCTTCATGCCTTGGCATTCTTATATCTATGTATATAAGTCTAGCAGATACAATTCTGTTTAGAGAGGCACTATGTTTATAAACTGGTTGTTTAGAATCAAGAATTAATTTCCCTGTTGAAACGACTGCATAAAACCAGACTCAGGGGCAGTGTGCAAATATTTACTGAACCTATACTTCAGTTGATATTAAAAATGACATTGGATTTTGACCTAACCCAACATCTGGGCTGGGGTCTTGAGTGGATGGTACAAGGGTAGCTTGTCATAGAGTGTGGTGAGTTATATCAGCTCTTTTACTTAACAGGTTAGACATAGGTCCAATTTAAAAGTAGTTGGATTATTCTTGGCATAATCATATCCTTGCTTATGGATACCATCTAGACCTTCCAAGGGTCCCGTGTACTTAGGCCTAAGGTACGCACCGTGAGTTCACCACCTTTCAACTGAGGTACCCACCATCTAGTCCCACCATCCTAAATGCTCAATGGTCTCAAATTACCAGTCTCTAATTTACCCCCTCACATGCTCACTGCCTCATTGCCATTGATCTCAGTCAAAGCTTAGGAGAGCCCCAGACTGATTCATAAACATGCAAAAATATAAAGGCCCGATAGTTGTAGGGCCCTTAAAAACCTTTTGCTGCTTTCAAAACTATAAACCTGCTCACCAAAAGTAATTATCTAGTTGGTACAATTGCAGGCAATGTAACAAAGGGGAAGCAATTTTTTTCCTTATTGGGAAAAGCTCTATTTCCATGGAGCTAGTAGGCTATTTTCATCTCAAAGCAGGTAAGCCCTGTCTAGTAATCTGTCTCCCCAAAGGTAGTTTTTCTTCTTATAGTTCCTATGTTTTCTCTGATTCTTCACCTTTTAAAGCTCTCTGTTTTTGTTGGCTTGTTTGTTTATTTGTTAACAATAGCTTCCAAAATGGCAGCGGTGATGGTTCCAGCAGTGGGAGCTTTTGGTCTGTTCTTTTTGGGGGACTGGGAGATGGAAAGTGCGGGACAGAAGAGACTGTTTATAATATTGGTTATTTGTAACTAAGAGATTTCGTTTTTTCTCCTTGCTAAGAAGGAAGGTGCGTCTGTCCTTGTCATTCAGCCCAAGAGAAAATAAAGGTAGAAGTTCTTGGGTTTAAAAGTTTAGTTGTCAAAACGGGTACCAGGGGGTTTACCTTTCTGTATTATTTGTAAAACAAATGTAGTTCACACACACCAAATCTGAATGGAATCAAATGAAACTTACGAAATGTGGAAACTGTCTCCATTGGGAAACGTTTGCTAGAAGAATATAAACTAGTTTTTAATGTGGAGTTTCAAATACATTTTGCTTTTTAAAAATTCTGTATTATTTAAATGGTCTCCAATTGAACAAACTGTAAATTCACAGTGGCAGCATTTAAGGAGACAGTTAATGTCATTTGCCTTCAGTTTGGCCCCAGCTTGTTCTCCCTTGCGGATTCTTTCTTCTCTCCTTGGTCCTTAAATGTTGGAGATTTTTAGAGCTCAATAATCTGCCTAATTCTCCTGCCACAAACACCCTAAGCACTTTTTATTATTCCTGTAGAGTCAGTTCCCACGATATGCTGGTAATCTCCACATCTACATACACAACCCAGCTATCTCCTGAGTTGCAGGCACGTATGCTAAGAGCCTTCTGGATGCGTCTCTCAGAACCTCAGATTCAACCAGGACAAAATCCTGCCTTCCTCATTAAGTCATATGCTGGTTATATTTTCTACTTTGCTGAATTTAACCACCATCTTTCCCACGGTTATGGAACTAGAAACCTAAGAATCATCCCTGCTATTTTTCTCACCTTCTACTCCATGATCAAAACATGTCAGGTTCGCAGCCTGCCATGTCACTTCAGTTTTTGGGAGCCTCTGCTTCAAAGTGTTGGCATTACATCACCGTGCACTCTGTTTAAAACTATTCGGAAGAGTAGTTCTCAAGTAGCTGCTCATTAGAACCACTGGAGGAGATTTTAAAAAATACTAATAGCTGGGCACCATTCTGAGGAATTAATTAGTCTGAGGTGGGTTCAGTCATGGAAAGTGCTTAGAAAGTTTCACATAATTCTAATGAGTGGCCAGTGTTAAAATCCACTGCTTTAGAAACTACCCCCTCCTCTCAGGATAAAGCCCAAATTCTGTTGTCTGATTACTAAGACCCCCTCACAATCTGGTCCATACCAATTTTTGCAGCAGCATCTCTTGTCACTGCCCTCCTGCTCCCATCATGGGCGCCTTAAATGACAGAATATCAGACAATTTAAACTACTTTTGTACTTGGGGCTTTTCCTCTCTCGCTTTAGTGCCTTTGCATATGCTGTTTCCTCTGTCTGCAATATTCCTTTATTTCCTTACCCGGATCATCTTTACATGCCTTTTCCTTAACTCTAAGAAGCCTTGCCTGTCACATCCCAACCAACCCAAGGTAGATCAGATGCCCTCTTCTATAGCCTTATGGGTCTCATTGTTTTGGGGCATTTGTTCCTCTGGGTTGTGTTACGAAGTTTCCTTCTCTGACTCAGTTTGTGTACCTTTATTTCTGTCTCGCAAAGCTCCTGACGCAGCAGCTTTTTTACAAGTGCTCATCAAGCACTGTGTGAAAATCTATAAGAACGTATAAAATTGAATTATATTTTAAAATTGATTTCCATTTAGAAATAAAGGTATTTGTATCACGTCAACATTTCAAATCCATTAGAGTATTTTCACCAATTTTCAAACTCAAACTCACTAGCCTTAAGCTCATTCCCCTTGCATTCAATTCACCATACTGCAAGGAAACATTACTCAATGCTGTTCAAAGATGTTTTCCAAAAGCAAAATTAGAAATCCATTATTTTCTGTTGAAATGATTTTTTAATAGAAAAAATGTATTAACAGAAATGGGGTTTAGCAATATATGGGGGCATAAAGGTAATTTTCAGAGTCTGGCTTTTGTCTTTAACTCAAAACTGCCTATGAAATTCAAATTATAAACTTTAAGAAATAAGAGCTGGGGAAAATGATGATAGACAATAAAGGCAACTTACTAACGTAGGAATAAAACACAGGACTTTATCTTGACCAGTGTAGCCTTCTGATGAACAAGGATGCCATGTCCAACACTTCATTCACCCTTTATACTCCGAGGTAACCTCAACTTCCGGGATGCTGTCTATAGAATTTAATTTCAATTTTACTTTCAGAAAGTCTAAGTCATGCAATGACTTGACAATGGCATTTGGGTGTCCAATAATGGCAAGTGACAATGCCACAGCACCAGTAACAGCACAAGAGCCGCCACCATTCTGCTGAAAGCCTTGAGGGGCAGGCACTGTGGAAGGCAGTGTACGGAGTATTCCTAACTCTCACAGCTGGTCGTGGCCGAGATAGCTATCTTCCACCAAAAGTGTTTGCTCCCCTATCTACAGCAGTGGGGTGCCCTGCCCAGGCCCCTCTGCAGTCAGGTGCAGCGGTGTGACTGGAATGAAGTGCAAGCCTTCCAAGATTGGCACATAATAACCTTTCATTCAATATTTCTCCTTTTTTTTTTTTTTTTTACTGTCAGGCATGAGAAATAGATTTTTGACCTTTTAAGGTGTGTGCTTAAGATGGCAACAGCCACTGTGTGGAGAAGATCTGTCCTGTCATCTGTTCAAATACTCGATACTCTTGCATAAACGAGAGAAATCAACTTCTATAGGGTTTAGCACTGATGCTTTGGGATCTCTTTCCTATTGTAGACAGCATTACTCTAACTATTAAGCGGTAAAATGCTGTATTCTAATTTTAAGGCTGGGGAAACTGAGCTTCAGAGAGAAAGACTAGGAGACACAATGTTTCAAATACAATCAGAATGATTATTACTTTCTTCTCTTAATTTTCACCTCAGGGTAATATTTTTAGTGTGTATTAATCAAACTTCAATGGGAAACAAAATCAAAGTCAGAATGTATATCAGTAAACATGAAAGTTAAAAGGTAGTATTATATCCATTAACAAGTTCTCAAAAGTCCACAGGATATAGAAAAGGTGAGAGCAGCACAAGTTCTCAAGGATGACCAGGGTGATGAATACTTTGAGGTAGTCATTTCAAAGCAAATTTGTAGTTAAAAGTAGCAAATACTTTCACTTCAGTGTAAACAACTGGAAAACAAAATCTACGTGACCAGGAAGGTAGAAGCATAAATGTTCACCAAGCATCTAATATAAGGAGGACATTGATTTGCTATTTTATTTAAATCTCACCGCACACTTAGGAAGAGACATTCCCTATTAACAGATGTGGATGCCGCATCTCGCAGAGGCTGGGAGAGTGGCACGTGTTCATAGCTTTGGGAAAGGGAGAAGCTGGGACTGAACACAGCTCTGACATGCTCACATGCCTCATCCTGTCTACTTTGGGAAACCATTACTCAAACCTGGGGCTCAAGCACCTGAAGGGTTAGGTAGGAAGTATAAATACACGAAGCAGACCAGATAGAGAACGGTAACGTACAAAGGTGCACATGACGCACCTGACCAGGGGCCCCCAGATCCTCTCCTCCAGCCAGATATTATCATGCAGAAATACAGGTTCTGGGTTGCCATACTATCTAAGTTTTAGAAGTCAGAAACCTACATTTTATTTTTTTTTGGTATGCGGGCCTCTCACTGTTTGGCCTCTCCCGTTGTGGAGCACAGGATCCGGATGCGCAGGCTCAGCGGCCAAGGCTCACGGGCCCAGCAGCTCCGCGGCATGTGGGATCCTCCTGGACCGGGGCACGAACCCACGTCCCCTGCATCGGCAGGCGGACTCTCAACCACTGCGCCACCAGGGAAGCCCAGAAACTTAACATTTTTATGGGAGATGCCCCAATGTTTAAATGCTGACAACTAGTTACATTTTACTGGGCTGGCCCCAAGCACATCTTTGGGCTGGACCAGGTCTAACAGCTGTTAGTTTGCAGCTTCTGATGTTAACGGCCATTCATACCAGCAGCAAGAAATACAGCTTTTCAAACTCTAAATGTGAACCTTAATGCTTGGTAAGACTCCAAACCCAATGAAATGGAGTCAAAGGCACTTTTTGATGAGTCAAAAAAAAAAAAAGTAAATTCAACTTTATGCCTGTTGATGGAAAAAGTGAGTAGTTGTGTACTTCCTGCCTGCCTATCATAGTACAGGCTAATTATGATGAGTACTTGCAGTTTAAACTAAGGTGAACCTAGGATTCGAATACAAATCATAACAGTATTACAGGGTTGCACCCACAGCGGAACCAGGGCTTCTGGTTTACTTTCACATGGATCCTGTTTAGCCTAAGCCATTTTCATTAGAAGGGAGCAGAATCCCTATGGAAACACTAGAAACAATTCCATCTAATTAAAATACGAACAACCCACACAGAGGCTGGGTTGGGTCCTCTGAGACTGCCAAGACTGAGTGGATTTCCTGACGCCTGCGATTCCAGATGTGCATCCAGCAGGGAAAGAGGGTGGAGAGCCCCATAACACAAGCATGCACTCATCTGTCCTGTTCACTTCTCATTCTCCATTTCTATTCAATTTTACTCTAGGGGCATTCATTCACAACCCCTTAAAGTGGAGAAGAGCCTCTGGCTAACCCAGACCACTTTGAATAAGTCTACAGAATAACAAGTGAAATCAATATTTGAACTTTCCTAATCATATTAGACCACAGATTTTTAAATCTCTTAAAAATATTCTGTGAGAGTAAAAGCTATCTAGATCTGAAAAGCCTATTTATTGTTAACTGCCGCTGGCAAAGCTCAGTACGTAGACAGTACATCCTACATCCATAATATTACTAATATAAGCATATCTCACTTTACAGGATAGAAACTGTCCACGAAGTTGGTTAAAAGGAGATTTTCTATAAGCAAACCCAATTTCCCCTTTGGACTTTGCTACACAATTTGAGCTCTGTATCCATGGGGGCAGGGGGAAGAAGTCAAACACATGGAACTAAACATTTGTGGCAAGGAAAAAATTTAGATAATGGCCAGGCTCAAAAGGATTGCAAAAGAAGGTGTATTTCTTCTTGAATGAGAAAAAATAAGTAATTAACTAACTCTTCTACTCCTCCCACCATCTACGGTTAAATATAGCTTTTCTTCCTACCATAGATGTTTCTTTAGTGTAGCGATCCCCTTGATGACAACTTAATGGGTATATAGGAGACCTAAGCCCTCAGCTCAGTCCCATCAGGAACCACCTTGGTTGGTGATCTTGAATGAATTTAGTGCCTCTAGGCTTTCATTTTTCATTGACAAAATGACAAGGTTAAGAAGGAGGGTCTCTAAAATCTTTTAAAAGCCAACAATTCTCATTTCTAAGAAGATACTAGAACTCACTCTTCTTCTTCTGCCAGAATATTTTGTGATGTTCACTAGAATTACTGGAATATTATGTTTTGCTGCTACTTGTAACTTCCTAGCCTCGATTCCTTGACTTTTTTTTTCCCTCAGAAAGACAATTCCTGATTTTCTCAAAGTTCCATGACCAGGAGGGAGTGGAGAGCTCTGGATACCAACAGGGTGAGCAACGGGGTGCACTTGCTGCAGATTGCTAGGAAGCTCACAGTCACAGAAAGACCATCTGGAACTGGTTTTTCTGAGTGAGGAAAACACAGGACAATGAAGGCAGAAGAAAGATGGAAACACTGAGTGCATGAATCTTGGAGATCTATCCATGGTTTTCCAAATCGTTGGGGATTCCAGGAATCACTCACTTCCTGATCCAGACTCCAAATCCCTCCAATTAATGTTATGAACTTGATTTTAGTGAACGGTTTGGAAATTCTATAAACCTGATTCACTTTAAAGACAGTATACATCTTAACTACAGAAAGGTACTTGAAGACATAAAATATCTAAAAACTAAATATTTTAGATGAACCTCTACCAAATTACTCTCAAAGATTCCAAGATGAATAATCAGAGCCTTGTTATCATGAAGATAATCTGTACTTTACCAATTAGTATGCTAATTTTCCCACTGAATAGGTTGCTAATCAATATTTTAGCCATCCCTAAATATTTCTATCATGAACTTTGCCCATTTAATGCAAAGTAAAGTCTGAGTACACCTTACAGATCAAGGTATAATGATGTATCAATAGTATAAAACTAGTCTCCCGCTCTATATTTGTAAATTATCAATCAGCATGAATGCCCAGGGGATAATTAAAAAACCTTGATAACTTAGCCTGAGCTGCTCTGAGCAGATGTAGTTAATGTAACAGACAATCACAATACTGACCTCCTTCACCTCAAGCTGTGGGCAGCCTCTGTGATTTTCTATGTGCCAAAGTGACACGTTAGAAAGCCCTGATCCAAACTATGCTCTAAAATGTTGGATCTAACTTTAAATTATGCATCATCTTCATAAAGTAGCATTTGATTCCCTATATTGGAAAACAGCTTAGTATATGAAACGATCCAAAGGAAATAAATTATTAAGGATTCAGATATGTATGACAGATGTATATTGCAGAAATATTTAACAGTGAAAACTGGAAGTAACCGAACATTTAAAAACATGGAGTAAAATTGTATTTTTATTGGATAGCTATTAGCTATGTGTGTGCGTGTGTGTGTGCGTATAACATTTTCTTTATCCATCCACGAACAGACATGTAGGTTGTTTTTATGTCTTGGCTATTGCAAATAGTGCATGCACCAGATA
This sequence comes from Phocoena phocoena, assembly GCF_963924675.1. Classification (NCBI taxonomy): domain Eukaryota; kingdom Metazoa; phylum Chordata; class Mammalia; order Artiodactyla; family Phocoenidae; genus Phocoena; species Phocoena phocoena. Next base: position 39,302,616 of record NC_089234.1, on the reverse strand, counting down.
TTTAATGATCCTTGTTCTTAGGTCTGTCAGTGTTCGTTTCAATCAGTCCCACACACGGCCACCAGACAAATCTTCCTAAAGCACAATCTTACATGTCACTCTGCTCACCAGCCTTTTAAAGGCTCCCCACCGTCTATTAAATGAAATTCAAGCTCCTCAGCGTGACAGTGGGCCCCTCAGGGCGCAACCCGTATTTCCACACGTATTTGCCACTAGTCACCCACCGCTGCACTCCGGCACACGGTTACCTAAGCTTGGTCACCATAGAAGCAGCAGCAGCGTCACCTGGGAACTTGTTAGAAATGAAAACTCTCTGTCCACACCAACCTACTGAGCCAGAAACTCTGGGAGTCAGACTCAGGGAGCTGATGCATGCTGAAGTTGGAGAGCCACTGCTCTAACCAAACTGTAGTTCCTTAAATATATCCAATACTTCCCCAAATTAATACTTTTCCTAGTGTTGTTCTCTTACCTGGATGTGCAGTTTCTTCCTTATCTCCAGGTGAGTAAAAACCCAACAAACCTTTCAGGTCAAAACCCAGTATCAACTCAACTGTCCCCTCCCTGGTTTCCTCAACCAGAGATGACCACTTTATTCTTTGAACTGTCATTGCCTGTATCCTTCTTGGAGCATTTACTGCAGTTTCTTTTGATATATGGTTATCCGCATATTTCTTATCTCCTCGGCTAGAGCGTAGGCAACATGAATTCTGTCAAATTTCTACAAGATACAGGGCCATATCGTCACAAAGAAGGCACTCCACATGTGTCTGTCCAAAAAAAAAAAGCAACTATTGATCAGCATTTAAGATCACTGAACTTAGTAAATAAAAATATGGGACTCCCAGTCAAATTTGAATTTCATATAAACAAATAATTTTTTTATAACTAGGTCAATATTCCATGGGACAAATTTGTATACTTATATGGAAAAATTATTTGTTATCTGAAATTGAAATTTAACTGAGCATCCAGTGTTTTATCTGACAATCTCATCACTATTGTTCATATTTACTTTGTCTTGATTCAGGTTTACCTTCTTGCTAGTCATTCTCTAGGAAGTATAACCAAGAATCTTTCTAATAAAAAACCTTATAAACCCAAATAAATGTTTTCCTTTAAAAAATCACTTTGGGGCTTCCCTGGTGGCGCAGTGGTTGAGAGTCCGTCTGCCAATGCAGGGGACACGGGTTCGTGCCCCGGTCCGGGAAGATCCCACATGCCGCAGAGCGGCTGGGCCCGTGAGCCATGGCCGCCGAGCCTGCGTGTCCGGAGCCTGTGCTCCGCAGTGGCAGAGGCCACAACAGTGAGAGGCCCGCGAACCGCAAAAAAAAAAAAAGAAAAAAAAAAAATCACTTTGGAAACACTTGTACTTATTCACTGATATTGATGTTGCTCAAAATATGTTTGAATTACTTTTTAAATTGTATGCAAAACTCTCCTATTGGTTACATGAGAAAATCAGCCTCATTATCTGAAACCTGTGTGTTCAAAAAATACACCAAGTGTATTACTATTTTTAGAGCTTACTTGATTTTTCAGCATTGACATCCAATATCATTTACTCTTTTTGAAGGTCAAATTTATCTTGAAAGGCTTACTACTTGCTACCACTGAAAATAATTTCAAAATATACTTAGGGCTTAAAATGGCAATTCCCTTACAAACACAAAACTATTCATGAAAGTCCACTGGATTAAATATATAAGCTTCCAAGATGTTAATACAAAGATGTTATTCAAAGAAATGTGTCGAGTCTGGTTCTCTTCACTTTTTTAAAAACTCACATTTCCTTATAATCACTCCTTCCTCAAGATTCCAGACTTCACCTATATCACATCCCCATGCCACCAAACACTAATTCCCTTTGAAGCAAAACCCAAATGCCATGGGTTCTTCTCAAAGACCTCCGTAGATAAGCAAAATAAAAGCCTTGCAGCCAAACCAAGTAACAGTTACTCTGTTTGCCACAGAACACCATACATACATATGTGATATCAGTACGTGTTTTTTAGCTACATATCACGTTTTATTTCCATGAGTATGCATATTATTATTTACATATTTATTTATATCTCTTCTTTGAGATCGGAATACTATGAAAATAGGAACTTCTTTACCTTCTGAAACAGACTTATATAGGACATGGTATATAATAAATGAAGTCAGAGAAGGCATTTATAATCAACATTTCAGCACTTTGTTTTCTACCCCGCTGTAGTTAAAATCCCTGGAGCATACCCAATCAACTTATTGGATCCGACTTTCAAATACATTTAACGGAGGATTTACTTATGCTCTTGAGACACTCCAGGTTCAAAGCTATTTGGCACTTTGTTGTTCACCTTTCCAGTCTCTCAGATGGACAGAGAGGGGGCAAAAGAGGGATGCCATAAGTTACTGATAATACTCTCCTTTCTTCAGAAACAAAATGAATCAACATGACATGTGGTAGAGGTTACAGGAAAATAACTTGAAGCTTTCTGGAATTTGGAATGGAGACATTGATTTTCAGAGGAAATTTCCATATCAATGTTCAGCTCTTTGAGGCTGTTGTTTCAGTTCACTGATCCACATAATAATACATTAGGGGCTAACATATTCTTTGAGAATAATCCCAAAGAGATGTGAGACTGGAAGAGGATTTTAACAGGTAATACCTTAATCATTCCAGCAACCCCTATATCTTTTCTTTCAACTCCACAAGAGGGTTTTCATAGGTTGGTACCTTTCTCATTCCACCAGCACTGGATTTATCCTTTCATGAATCAGCAGGAAGTTAAAACCTCAATTCCTATATCAATTAGCTATACTTATGAAATAACCACCAATCTATTTTTTCATATACTATATATATATATATATATATATATATATATACACACACACACACACACATAGTAGCTTTGAATAAGAAAAAGTCCACTTGAATTGCATGAGTATATACAGATAGCAAGATTTTATTCCTTTTTTCTATGATAAAAGCAGTTCCAAAAGCACCACTCTCCCAAGGTTTTTAACCTGATGGTACAACACAGCCATGAAGGGTTAATTAGAGCAAGAGCTGACCAACTGGGACAGCCAAAAATATCTACCACCGAGGCAGAAAGAGTTATAATTAAAGAGAGCAAATCCAGCCAGGCAGGTACAACTCAGAATCCAGAAAAATTTGAACAGGCAAGTTACGGGTATCGGGGATATCACAACGAAACAGAGAGGTTCTGAACAGCAATTCAAATTTTAGACTGAGCCAATGAAGATTAAGGAAGGCAGCCAGTTTAGCATCAGTGAAGTCTGTTAAATAATGGAATCCTATAAAGATTTGGTTTCTGGGCATGCATTTTAGATACAGTAGACTAGGCAGAAAACAAATGACTAAAAGTGGAATACAAGAAGAAGACTGTCTCAGGAAAAAGAAAGAACCTCTGATACCAACACTAGATCAGTAACAAGATTAAAACCCAAAATGTGGGCCTTTTGCTATGTCAAATTCTCCTTTTTTAATCCAAGAACTTCACGTGCAAACTGGGGATAAAATGGAAATAGTTAAGGGAAATGGTGAAATTCAAAAGCAGAGAAATAGACAGAGCAACAGATTACTAACAAACATCAACAGCCCTGCCAGAGAACTCAACCAAGCTCTCAATAAATAATATTTGGTAAAGATGTCTGATGGTGTCGCCCATTAGTCAAGAACTTGCAGACTGGTGGTCTTCAGGTCACAGATGTGTTTTGCTTGTTTTTTTTGCCCATATATTATTTTTTTAAATAGAATTAGCCTATAGCATAAAGAATTCAGGATATTTCTCAATAACAAAGGAATCTGTTTTCTTTTCAAAAAACAAAAAAACGAAAAAAAGAAATTCTGATAACACTGGCTTCGAATTTCCATGGGCCAACACTTTGTTGGGCAGCTGACCTCCTAAACGGGATCAGTTTTACAACAGTCCCACCTTCACTCATGTATTTCCCCTGCCAAGTCTCATAGACATTTAAGTTTGTAACCCTTGCTTCAAAGGATAGTGAGACTTCAAAGAAGCTTTAGGGGCTAGTGTACTCCATATACACCATCAAGGAGCATATTCCTGAAACATTCTTTGCACTGGATCAAAAACAAGAGGAAACAAAACTTGATCTTCACCCAGAGTAAGTGAGATAAGCCTAGACCAGATTGGCCATAGACACGTGCCTAGGAATTTTTCTTGGTTGTGTAAATGTTGGCTTTGCTTCAACAGTGATATCGTTTATAACTGAAAGTGTTGAAAGTTTATTCATTATCTTAAATTTCAGCTCTTGGGATCCCTTTTGGAAAAGAAAAGATGGTGGAAAAATAGGATGTGTATTTTTTTTCTTGCAATTATTTCACAACACTCCAAATAGAAGTACTTTGGAGAAATGCAGATATTTGATTTCAGGCTCCAGGAATATCTCAGAATCTAGTAGTGTAGCAAGCCAAAATCTTCCAGATTTAATTTACCAAAACTTAAAAAAAAATTCTTGATTTTTCTCTGTGAAATCTGATGATCCATTGAAAACAATACTAAAGCTTTGGATAAAGAGGCAGCATGTTAAAATAATGCCCTGCTGAGCAATTTCAAAATGCTCTGCATTTGTATTTCATAGTATCTTCCTTTGGGAGTCCAAGAGAAAAATACTTTATCTCTTGTCTTCAAAAAGACTTGGGAAATACTCCAATCCCTTGAAAATTTGCTGAGGAAAATTTGCCACTTCTTGTTTATATATGCCAGTTTAAGTTATGACATATTTTGTAAGCTGCTGAGTTTTAAAGAAAGAACAGCACAGTTTCTTATCGAATAAGAAACAGACACAAAGTGTTCTTGTCTTATATACTATGGTAGCTGCTGGAATTCACTTTCTATATATCCTCCCTTAGAAAAGAAATCAAATTAGTTTTCTGTTGGCTAAGTCTCACGTAAACCATTTTTAGGGTTCATATAATTTCTCAGTGACCAAAAATTATCAGTACTTATACAGATAGATATAATCATATCACATTGATTTTGGACTTGGTATTTGCTCTTAATCCCCGTGAGCAGAGTTGATTTCTGATGGCTCAACCCTGGAGAGTAACACTCCCTGCAGAGGTGGACATTTCAGCAGAAAATTAGAGCAATCTGCATCTCAGCACATGCATTTTTTCAGGGAATGCTTTCAAAGCCACTACATTTCCCCAGTCAGTAACCCTACTGTGGAAACACATCATATATATGTACATATCTATCCAGAATATCATATATTCCCTAGAGAAACTATCAAAATTATCAGTACAACTCCAAGGAACAAGAAGAATTCTTTTAAATTGTGGTACAGAATGAAGAAAACATCTAGGAGAGAAAAATATGCACACTGACAGATCTTCAAAAGGGATAAAATGGTAATTTGGGTACAACGGAACACTTCATAAAAATGTTTATTGATTTAATATCTAAGCATCAGGACACAAAATAAAAATAGCAATGTAATAAATGCTTTCTATTCCATGGGATACCTTTTTTTCTTTTTTGGCCGCGTTGGGTCTTCGTTGCTGCGTGCAGCCTTTCTCTAGTTGTGGCGAGCGGGGGCTACTCTTCATTACAGTGCGCGGGCTCTAGGCATACCGGCTTCAGTAGTTGCAGCACGTGGGCTCAGTAGTTGTGGCGCACGGGCTTAGATGCTCCGTGGCATGTGGGATCTTCCTGAACTAGGGATCGAAACTGTGTTTCCTGCACTGGCAGGTGGATTCTTAACCACTGCGCCACCAGGGAAGTCTGAGGGATACCTTTTTTAAATAGTGGTTTTTGTTTGGTTTAGTTTGGCTCATAAGTGTAAGGATGTACAGGTGTGCTATGTGCAGCAAGTAAGAGCACAGTCACGGGAGACAGACGCACCCACGTGTGGATCCTGGCTCTGCCACTTTCTAATTCACATCTCAGCTCCTACATATATAAAATAAGGATAACACCACCCCCACAGAGTTACTGTCAAAGTGAAATGGAAAAAGATAATGTATGTAAATCACCTAGCACAGTCCTCAGCACGTGGTCAGGATACAGTAAATGATAATAATCACAGCTGTTATGAACATGTGCTTCAAGAAAAAATATATCTTTGAGATGTACCTGCTAAATGGTTATTCTTGACAAGAAGTGGCATGCACACAACTTCAGTCCCATTAAAGCTTCAAGTACTGATGACTGCACACATGTGACTGTGGTTTATGTGTCTATGTACGTATATGTATATATAGAAATATACTAACATACAGACACACACTATATTGTAGGTTTTACAGTTTGCATAAAATATATATACTTCAAAAAGTAAGCCAGACCTATAAGCACTGGGGGGAAAGAAACTATGGCCCTAAAAACTATAAAATATGTAATCAACCAAGAAGCTCTGAAATTAGTAAAATCAGAATCAAGAAAGAATATTTAGAAAGTAAAACCGTTGTTAAATGTGAGGTTCAGGTCAAGCAATAGGAATCTGACCAACACCAAAGAGACTAACCTGCTCTTGGGGTGTGAGAAGCATTTCATGGAGAGAAATAAGATCACAAAACCGGTGAGTTCCTATGCAGAGTAATGTGCCAAGTGCTGGCATTTGCCAAGTAGATAGATGTTTTCATAATAATCATCACAGTAATAGTAATAACAACAAAATATATTTGCTGAGCACTTACTCTATGCCAGGGATGGTCCTGACAGCTCTGGTGAGAGAAAAGAGCAGCCTCTGACTGTGGCCACATCAGTCACTAAGCAGGAGCCCTGGCCTCGTCCTTTGCTGGCTCAACAGTGGCAGGGCCTTCCACCCTCCCCGGGGAGGAAGCAAACTGCAGGTCAGAAGGTGGAGGCCAGAGTGATAACAGAGCAAGGCCAGCCTACTGCTGGGCTGAAGTTAAGCAATAACTGGATAGGCCTTAAAATAAGTAAAGAAAAGGTAGAGGTTGAAGCCTTAAGTCACCAGGTACTGACATTTGTCCTCTTCTCTCTTTCTTCTGAAAACCTCTTGAAAAAGCCCGAACTACAGGGGCTTCCCTGGTGGCGCAGTGGTTGAAAGTCCGCCTGCCGATGCAGGGGACACGGGTTCATGCCCCAGTCCGGGAAGATCCCACATGCCGCGGAGTGGCTGGGCCCGTGAGCCATGGCCGCTGAGCCTGCGCGTCCGGAGCCTGTGCTCCGCAACGGGAGAGGTCACAACAGTGAGAGGCCCGCGTACCGCAAAAGAAAAAAAAAAACAAAAAACCCGAACTGCGAAAGCCATACATCATTTGTGTAGGATATTCTTTCTTCTTAAAATGTCTAAGTCACAGGCTTTGAATCTGGTAACGAAAGATGTAAGAAGGTGAGAAGTAGCTATTTCACTAGAGTCTCTGGACTTTTGACTGTCTCGCTATATTTCTAAATTACTGAAAAGAACCATCCCTGCAGAGATAGAGGCATTCTTATGCTTTATCCAGGGGAATATACCATTTTGGAGTCGTGTCCCCAGAAGCCTTACACAAAAATGGTGTCTCAGGAAATGGGCCTGATTAGCTCCCATCTGTGCTTCATGGTCACAGCTTAGCCTCCCCTGCTGATTCATTTGTTTCTCCTTCACTGGTCCCACCTTCCTCCTGCCCTACAAACCCGAGTATATCGTAGGCCCAGGTTTCAGCCTTACTATAGGATTTCACCGTAAAGCCTGTAGTAGACCTGTATTATATTTACCTGTCTAGCATCCTAACTCCTCTCTTGTGGCAAAAGAAACTTGATTTTCTATAAATTTATCCTTATCCTTAACCTCTTTTCAGGTTTTAAGTGTATTTTGGAGGATATTACATTATCTCTGATTCTAGGGATGGGCCTGGTTAATCAGAATCACAACAACTGGTTCCAAGGATGATGGCATGTTCCAACTTTTTCCAGGCAGAGTAAATTCAGGTACTTACTCAAGACTTGGTGGAAAAAAAAGGAGCTCTCTGTCTGCAAAGGAGGCTAAGCTGGGAGAATGTGCTATAAAATTAGAGAGCCCACCTGAAAAAACACTACCATAGAACAAGCAGAGTTGAAAGACAGAGATCCCTAACCATGTAAACATATTGTTCCAGCCATGCCTAAAGCCAGCCCTGTCTCTGGATTATTATGTTACATGAGCCCACAAATTCAATTTTTAGGTCAATATCTGATGGTTTTTTGTCACTGCCAGCCCAAAGTATTCTGGTTAATAAAGTCCAGTTTCAATTCAACAAATACATATTGAGATACATATACGCCAAGTGTTTTGCTAAGTGCCGCAAATCTCTGACTCAAGTGATTCTGACTTTTACCCGTGTGTGACATCCTTGCTAATCTGTAGCACCAGCTCTGCTAATTTGGAAATTTATTGACACATCTCTAGTTGCCTAGAAGCAAAGTGTTCCACTGACTCTGCAAACCCAGACCACAAAACACAAAACTAATCACCTCTGAAAAACAGAACTTTCCTCTGGATTTCATTATTTCACTTAGTGGATTCCATCATTTTTCAAGGTTCAGTGCCTGGAAGTTTTGCTTGGGACTATCTTAGCACGTATATCCAATCACTTATCTTGTCCTGTTTTAATTCTTCAGAATTTGTCTCATCTTCCCTTTTATACTCATGTCCTTCATTTACTTCTTGAATCTTTATTTATACTTGGGCTACTGTACCACCTGACTGCTTTTTCTCCCTCATGTTCCATCCTACACATAGTTTTCAAATTAATCTTTGTCAATATTGATTCTTTAATGTCAAAATCCTGCTCTGAAAGTTTCAGTAGCTTCCCAATTAGTCTAACATCTCAGCCTGGGCTGAAGGCTCTCCACAATCTCCATCGCTCCCAATAACAAAACACCTTCACCAAACTCATCTATCTTTTGCTCCTAAAAGAAATCGAATCCTTTTTCTTGGTTCACCTTCCTGGATTGGAAACACTCCTTTCCACTTATGTAAGTTCCAAGTTTCCTTCAATTTCCAGTCCAAATTCCCCATCCTTTATGAAGTAGTCTCCAAACACCATTGCTCTCTCCACTAAACCTTCCTGAAGTCTTATTATGACACTTATTATCTGTAGTGTTCATCTGGCATAGACTATCTTGTATTGTTATTTTTACATGTCTTTTGTATATCCTACCTACCCCCACTATTTCAGGACATGGGACCATGTCTACACATTGCCTAGTAGTACCTTCTACTCATACTGGAACACACAACAGAGTTTAAACATATTTCATGATTTGGAGATTTAAAAAATTCTCAGGATTTATTCATGCATTCCTTTGTTGAGTGTCACATTATGTACCCAGAACAGCATGCTAAGCAAAAAGTAGGCAGTGTCCCTACTGGTATTTAATAAAAGGAACAACTTGAAGTAAGCATACAAATAAACAAAAACTCTGTGAAAAGTTTTTGGTCTTTGGTGGGCACATGGGAAGATCATATATCTTCCCTCAGGAAGTATAAAATCAAAGTGATTTGTTTCAGCTTTCATTCAACTTCAGATACTCAGGTAAAGTTTCTCTTCATTTGCAAGTACAAGTATGACCAGAGTGACATTTTTTTCTGAAATCACTGGGAAAAATTTGTAAGTAATGTGGACTCAATATATTGCACTAAAGGGCTCTCAGTTTGTAACCTGAACACGTTATATGTTTTCTCCAGGCCATTATTTCCTTATCTGCAAAATGAATAATGATTGCCTATTCAACATCCATTTCTCCCTTTCTTCCTTTCAAAAGGAACCCCAGTTTTATTCAGTTGACCATCCCACACCACATGACTCAGGAAAGGGAGTAATTCCCAGCTCCAAAGGTGGCCAGGATCCTTCTATACCACTCATGGTAATTCCACATCTCTGGCATGTGGCCCAACCAAGAAATGAGAGTACCTTTGCTGGGAAGCACCTGGGAAAGGGTAACTTCCTCCTGGAAAAGAAGGCTAAGAAAGTAATGGTCTCACAGCTTCCTCTGAACACTGGGGACTTGGCCATTGGCAGCCATCTTACTGACAGTCGGAACAGGAAACCGACACTTGGTGGAAACCAAATCCAAATCAGAGAACTTCAGGGACACTGTCATACCACACCTGCAGTATAGCCTACCTCAGAAGTTTTTATGTGAGATTATAAATGTTCTGTTTAAGCCAATTTGAGACAGTTTGAAGCATGCTTTTCTGTTACCTACAGCCAAAAGCATCCTGACTGATACCTGAGAGATCCTGGACTACGTAGACACTTGCGGTTCTAAACTTGCGTGTTTTTGAATGTTTACTTTTCCTCTTTTGGGATAAAGATAAAAGCCATGAAATCAATTGCTTAAACCTAGAAATTAATATACTTGCTTTCCAAGTGAAGTGAATGCATGAATCTCTCTTTCCTAGCCAAAAAATATGTGGAGATTGAATTCCACTAATTATTTCTATTTTAAAATTCTGCCTGTTTATATACATTATTGTCATTGCTTATACGTGGCACTCAATGATGATTTAATTGAATGGAAACCATTAAGACATGGTGAAAGGTCATTACATTATTTTAAAAAACTTTTACCGTGTTCTTATTTTAAAATCGTCATAACTGTGGTTGTGAAAACAAAAATTACTCTAACTTCAACTAAACACATGGATATTATTATTTGGGGAATTCTATCCTGAATTACATTTACCTCAGTCCATCAAAAGGAACAGAATCCAAATGTCTGCCATATTATTCATCTGAGCCAAAGAACATGCCATTGATCTACATTTTCACTGCTTCCTCTCCCTCAGGGAATACAAATTTGGTTTCAATGAGAAGTTCAGCTTTTTATCCAAGTCACATCTTTCATGATACTTTCAGTCTAAAGAAATAAATGATGACAGTTGTTTTTTGTCTTTATAAAATACCTAAAATCATTATGAATACAGATTAACTTATCCCAGAGCAGTCAGGTACTTTAGCTCATTAACTATAAATCTACATTCCCTAAGGAAAAGCACTGAAGTAATTAATTTTGCATTGCATAGCTTGTTGCTGCTATGTATGGTGCTGTTATTGGTTTACTAATTTATGATTACAAAATCAATTCCTTAGATTGGCTTATTTCTTCTTACTGAATTGCCTGATGAAAAAGTTGAAGAGATAGGCCAATTTGGTGTGCTCCATAGGAAGATTTGGATCACACTGAGATTATTTAGCGTATAGTTCAACAATTCTTCTTATCACTAGTAATTAATAAAAATTCTGATTTTTTTTGCATAATACCTTGCAAAAATATATATACTGGGAAACCATTATGACTGAGACATATAAATTAAAGTGTTTTATAAGTGTGCTTTAAAAAATAGCTAACCTAGGAAAAGTATGTTAAAATATATTACTTATGAACTAGTAACGGAACTTACTGCAAGTCAGAAGAAACTCTTGGAAAAATTAGTCTCTGCTTCAACCACAGAATTTCTCTGAATGATCTGTTCAAATCTAAATAGTAAGATCTTGAATGTGGTACACATAATACACAGGTCTGATCTTAACATGGCTTTCATTTGCAACTGCCGCTCAGTTGAAACATTAAAAGTTTATGAGAATGAACTGTCAGATTGATCCATAGTCATCATAGTTTGTGCTGCCCTTTCAACAACATGACAAAACGTTTCCTCCAAGTTGTTTGATTTGCAACACAGAAACGATATGCAACTCTTGATATCAGAGGCTCCTTCTGAGAAGAAAAATAACTTCAAATCTTTTGATGCAGAATAATATGAAATCTTAAGTCCCCTTGACAATATACATTTTGCATTTACAAAGATTAAAGGGAGGTGAAGCACTGAAGTCTTCCCACTCTGATGGGGATGTCTGTGTTCTGTGCCACCTCCACATCTCTCTGATGATGAGTGGAAGCAATGGTTTTGAATGCTTCAAAGCGAACATGAAGTACCATACAGCTGACAAAAGTCCTCTCCTTCTCTGACCAACCTTGACTTCTCTGAGACTCACTGATTGGGTTCAGAAAGTAGAATTTGCACATAATTGGCTTGGAGATGAATGAAATATGTAACATCCAACCCAGAGGTTAACTAAAATTCTTTGATCTCAATATCAGACTGGACACCCTGGTGGTAAAAAGAGAGGTCTATTGGGGAAAACATGATGAGTTCTTTATTCCATCGCAAATTAAGCTCAGGGAAGGGAAATGCGATAATCTGATAATCTAACCAGCCTTGCCAAACGGCTCCACTTGAATTTCATCAGCATACAAGATTTACAAGGAATAAAACTGCTCATGATCTATAGTTTTCTAGCCACTGGGAATATTTAGTGAAATGGTTCTTCCTTTTCACAAAATGGTGGTCTGAAAAGGTTAATTAACTTCTTAAATGATGGACTTGCCCCTTTTTTTAACCATCAGCAATACGGTGCTGTTCTTTATACAAACCTAAATGAGGGAAATATTTTTAATGATTTCTAGACTTTCTCTGCTTTGCCATATTAATGTCGATGCCTGTAAGTTCTCTTTAGAAACCTAAAAAAGCAGCAGCGTTTTCCAAGTGAAATTCACCAAACCGATCTGTATGGGGGGACAGAAAAATGCTTGCCAGTGATTTTAACCATGAGGGGGCCTCACGGGTGGGTTGGCTGATCACCACACATGGCTCATCTCTTGCCAGATCCCTTCACTTGATCAGGCCCATTCTCCTCCTCTGTCTTCTGCTGTTTCCAGTCCAACCGATAACAGCTGCCAGTTTTGAGCTTCTACTTTATTCTAGATGTTACACCGGGAGCTTCAATATGCTTTCTCTTTAGCTCTCAAGATAACATTACAGTGCCTCCGTAATTTCCATTTAAAGGATAAAGAACCTGCGATTCATAAATGCTCACCATAAAGTAGCTAAGTGGTCAGACTAGGTTTGATCCCAAATTCCATGTTTCTCCGACTACACTACACTGCCAAGAAATGCTGAAGTTAATCGAACAAATTGCCACGTAAAGAGCTGAAAGGATAGTAAACTCAACTCTCGTTACTTCGTGGAAAAAAAGAAACTTCCTGGAACTTACTGAGAGTTAGGAGTTTTCTTTTGCTTTATCAGCACTGTGCTTGTGTTCAAACAGACATAGAGTTGATCTGTTTCTAGAGAATTTACTATATTTTACATCATATTTTTCTGTTAACGGGACATTTTACTCTCTATTTAAAAGAAGCATAATTTTTATGTGTGTATTTAAAAAGCAAAACTGTGCATTGAATAGGCATTTATCTATGCATTGGTGTGCATTTAGAGTAAAAACAGTACCTAAAATCAATCATATGTATTCAATACACCAAAAGTTTTAGCACCTGAAGGCTTGCAATTCCTCGTCTGGAAGATGACAAACACTATACACAGAGCATTCAGGTTCTAAGCTTTCTTGTCTTTTCTGCTTCTCTCATCTGTGGGACTCAGTGTTCCAATATATGGCCTGCTCTGACACAGCTGGAGTTTTCCTCAAAAGAGAAACACACACACACACACACACACCCCCCTACACTATCAACACATTTATATGTAATATTACAATTATATGCTATTGGCTGAGTCTTCATGTGTTAAGAGCAGCAGGAAACTATGACCACGACAGTGTCTCATGTTTATAACCCATACCTAGAAGTCGAGAAAACGCTCAGCATCTGGTAACTGAATAGCTCAAAATCTGGGAAAAACACTTGCATTTGTGAACCACAGCGCCTCCAAACACATCGAGTAGATATATTTCAAGTATTTAAAAGCCAGAGGTTGATTCCGAACAGAATTATATGTGCACATTTTCTGAAGGATACTCATGAAGTCCTATGTTCTCTGTTCCCAAGTAGTGAGTTCCTAAGAAATCTATGGGGTAAACAACTTTTAGCGTAAGAAAATGGTAACGTTCTCATTTTTTTTTTCTGTGTCCCTAAAGATTTTTTTTATAAGTTGGACTCTACTTAATTACTAATCAATCACCCCTAATAGGAGAGCAATCACCCCTAATAGGAGAGTTCTTAATGACCTGGATTAAAAGTTTTAGATTTAAAACATGCAAATATAAAGGAATGCGGCACAGTTTGGCTGGGGGCTTGGAAGATGCAATTAGCTGGTCCATCCAAATGGAAATGAATTATACACATCCTTCCAAGTGGTATTCTTTTGTAGGTCAACTTTGATCAGCTATGATCAAACACTTTTAGGAGGATGAACATCTAACAGAGAAAAAGCAATCCGAAACTTCCTGCCAAGTTTTGGCTTGATTATGCCAGGGCAAAGACACAACCTGCAGGTGGCCTTGCCAAGTTATGAAACAGATGCCTGGTCTGCCTCGGAGGGAAACATAACATAACTCTATACTGACGCATAAAAAGCAAGTAATACAAAGTTGCCCCCACTCCCAAATTACTACAAACAATTCTATGCAACAAATATTGATCAGTTGTCCACCTTGTACTGAAAGGTGGGACACACGGGTTCAGGTGTATCCATGAAGCAGTGAAAAAAAGAAAGCCATCCCTTACTTAAGACATACTGGGGAGTTGTTCAACTAGTATAAAGTTTCAGTGATGCAAGGTTCTATGGGTCTGCTATACTACATCATGCTTATGGTTAACAAGACCGTACTAGGTATGCACTTAAAAATCTGGTAAGAGAGTAGATCTCATGTATGTTCTTATCACACACACAAAAGAAGGGACACAAGCTACTTTTTTGACAGTGATAGCTATGTCTAGTATCTTGACTATCGCTTTTTCAATAGTGATAGCTACGTCTACTATCTTGACTCTGTTTTATTTTACAAATATGCCCAAACTCATCAGGTTCTACATATTAAATGTGCGGTTTTTCTGTATCAAGGCACCTCAATAAAGCCCTTAAGCAACAAGGATGGACCTTGAGAGTATTATGCTAAGTGAAATAAATCAGACTGAGGAAGACAAATACCATATGATTTCATTTACATGTGGAATCTAAAAAATAAAACAAATAAAACGAAATAAAACTCATAGATACAGAGGACAGATTGGTGGTTACCAGAGGGGAAGGGGGTTGCGGGGTGGGCAAAACGGATGAAAGGGAGCAACTGTCGGGTGACAGACAGTAACTAGACTTATTGTGGTGATCACTTTGTAGTATACAGAAACGTCAAATTATAATGTTGTGCAACTGAAACTTATATAATGTTATGTACTAATTTTACCTCAATAAAAAATAAAGCTGTTAAAAATTATAATAGGATAAAAGAAAGACATATTGCTACGATGAGTATTTCAGGAAAAGTGAAATCTGTCTAGAGGGAGAGATGGGAGGGCATAGGCAATGTAAAAAGGGAGCATAGCACCTCAGCTTTCTCATCTATAAAATGGGCACAATGACAATCCCTTCCCCACAGGCGTGTGGTGGGGGCTGGAAGGGATAGGGCATCTAGAGAGCTTAGCACACACTTTGCACTTCTTCTCCTCTTCTTACAGCTGCTACTGCAATACAGTGAGTATAGAGCCTTGAATGACCTGCCGGAGGACATGTGTTTCCCATCCTTTCACTATTCACCCTCACGATTCTACTTTATCTTACAAGGAGTTTTGCAGAGTCACTTGTCACAAGTGGAAAGGCAGAGTGCTTTTCTAAGCTGAGAAATGCACAAACTTCCAGAGAGAAGGAAAGGTGTGTTCCTGACTACCTTGTGAAAGCAATTCCCGCACACCTCCTTGACCTCTGTAGTAAACAGGGAGACACCGTGCATTCAGAGAGAAAACAGCTGACAAGTCATCCATCGCAGCCCAAGACTGCTTTAAGGGATTCACTGGTCTCCATGAAAGGCCTCTCTGCCTTTCCACGGCAGGTCACTCCATCACACCCAAGCACCCTTCACGCTCTCCACTGGTCTCAGGCACTCACTCACTCTTAATTCTTTCAAATGCCATGAACTGATATTTAATTGCTTGCTATCACTGCTAAATATTAGGTTTTCCCAGTATTGCTCATCTGTGGTCTTTTTCATCCACCAAGCATTCATTTCATCTCTCTTGCTACAATCAGGACAGGTTTAGATGTCTGCCCACTGCCACGGCTGCACGTGGCCTTCCATCAGAACGCTGAGCAGGGCAGAGTAGGGGAGTCGAACCAGTACAGCCCTGCAATGAGAGGGGACAAACCTCATCTCTGCCATTTACTACCTGTGAGACTCAAGGATGTCAGTCAACCTTGCAGGGTCTCCGTTTTCTTCTCTGAAAAACCAAACACCCCAGATGTTTAAGAATTGAACAAATATGAAGATATTCTAAATTATGAAGCGCTGTCCGCCATAAAGTGTCACTTACTCTTTTAAATCCACCTAAGCACAATGTGGCGTTTCAGAGTCTGTAATTATAAATGTCTCGCCTAGAATACAAAGACGATAACTATTCCTGGTGCCTGGCATGTATGCTTCGCTATTGTAAGGGTGTTGGTTATATTCACTGGTCGATGTAAACCCTGGAACAACGCTTCACACATAGTAGATGCTCAACTGTTACTGCTGAATGGATAAATTAATATTATTCTTTGTTAAAGACAGCACTTTATAATACGCTGCTACATGACTATTATAATAAACATTCACATATTCTCATTGATTCTGTCTTCTTCAATAACAAAAACTGAATTGCTTTGCAAATAAAAATGTAAAATCTGAGTCTACACTTTATCAGAACCCAAGGCACCACTTAGAAATACGGCTGAATAAAAAAACAGCAATTAAATTATAATTTACCTTACACAGCCAAGTCATCAGGAAAAACGATCATAGACAACAAATAAGAAATGACAGCTTCCAGGTTTAAATTTTCAATACATTTTTGAAAAACATAATTCAATTTGGTTTTAAAAAGAATCTTGTTTTGAAAAAGGAAGATAAGAGACATAGGAGAGAAGAGAAGGTCATCAGAGCAGAAACAGAGGCCATAAATGGAAGACATGAGATGTGCAAGACAGGATCTATGTGAGGTCCCAGTTGTCCATTCACTCCTGTATTCATTCATTCAACAAACTTAGCAGCTGAGTATGATGGGGTTGCATTGTGCTAGGGCCAGAGGATTTGGGAGCAAACAAGTTAAACAAGGTTCTGTCTGCCGGGTATTAACTTCCATTAAAAAGGCAAACAAGTTTTGCTGTGTATATTCAATTGTCAAGGATATACAGTTCAGGGGATATTTATTTAAACCTAACATCTCACTAAAAATAATACTGACTTTTTTTTGTCCCTTGAATATTTCCTTCTTCTCACAGACATTTGAAGAAGACCAAGAAATATGTTTTCCCCATGTAATTCTTTAATCTGCTTTTTTTTTTTTTTCCGGATTTAACACAGGCATCTAAGTTCCAGATGCACAATTAACTCCTTTTTCTTCTCGCATTTTAGAGTCCCATATGAGGGGTGAGGGAGGGGCAATTAGTCCAATAAACATAGTCATAAAAACTGTCAGTATATCTGAATCATTTCACCAATGCCCTGAAAACAAATTGTGCTCTAAAGCAAACTTGACACATAGGAATAAACAGTCCTTTCCTCTTCCTGACCTCGACTCCACTCTCATTCACAAGTCCGGCAGGGCATGTGGGAACCCTGTCATTCACTGCTCCATCTCGTTGCTGTATCACTTACATACCCCTAACTTTTCACCCTCCCCTTCTCATAATGATGTCTTCTTGGTCTCAAATCTAGAGCCACAAATGCGTGGTCATGAACTGAATCCAGACAATCGAAACATTGCTTTTGACCCCCGAGGTTAAAAACTTCCCATTGCATTAACAGACATTATTTAAAAACTGGGCAATATCATATAAATGTCCCAAAGTCTAGGTTCTCTTGAAAGCTGGGAAGATTTGGCTATAAGGCATCAATGAAGGTTCTGAAACTTCGTATAAGTGGCAGTGAGCAAGTGTTCACCAAATCACCAGCCCCCAACTCTCCTACTGATGACTGACCCTGAGGCCAAGGGTACCAGTTTATCATTTTATCGTCATACTTGTACTGCTGGTTTTCCTCTCCCAATGTCTCTCAGAAAAGTTGAAAATAACATATTAACTAAGTCAGATTATTTATTTTCAAAGTGCCAGGAGTTAGTAAACTTTTTCTGCAAAGGGCTGAATAGAAAAATACCTTAGGCGTTACCATACTGTCTATATCGCAGCTACTCAATTTGCAGTTGCAGTGGAGCATGAAAGCAGTCACAGGCAACAGGAGAACCAACGGGCCTGTGTTCCAATAAAACTCTATTTACAAAAACAGGCAGTTGGCTGAATTTGAGTCACTGTTTGTTTTATGCTATCTGTCCGGACGCTCTATGCATGTGACCTCTGCCCTATCCTTTTTAGCTTTATTGTCTATCACACAAAACTTCCTTTCAGTTTCACTTTGGACTCCTTTTGTTAATGTTGACATTCATTTCAAAATAGCCATTAAAAGATACTGTCAAATATGTACATTAATTTTCTGTGCCAGAGAAAGTCAGCCCATCCTGGGGAGCACACAAGTGTAGATATCAAGACTAGTGGAATAGCAGGCACATTGCTGTGAATTTGCTGTTCCCTTCCTCAGCATCTTTCATGCTTCCCTCTAGCCTGATAAAAAAAAAAATAATGCACTCTGACACCTATTTACTGTCTGAGCTGTATTTGTCCTCCACTGCCTCACTCATGAATTATTTGCTCCAGTCATTCTGGACTGCTTGATATTTTCTAAGTATAACTCTTACATTCTGCTTTCCATTGGTTTGATCAAGCTTCCTACTGCCTAGGACAGAAGGAGATTAGTTTAACGGGAATCGAATTCTACACAAATCTCGAGAACTTACTGAAATCATATATTCCCCATAAGCCCTTCCTGAATTTCATCAGTTATATTTAAGGTTCTCAAGCCTTAGTGTTCCTTAAGCACGACTACAGCACTTATTATTAGGCTATCTCATAAGAAATTGCCATTTTTTTAGGCCCAAAATGGTTGGATATTGGAAACCTAACATATTCTTCTTAATGCTATATAAATAAACAGATCCATTCCACTCCTTGAAGGCAGGGGGTTGAGTCTGTTCATCTCCTTACTCACCGGGTATCTAACACAATGCCTTGCTGGGAGAAGAGGAACCAATACTGTTGAATTGACCTGCTGAATTTTAAAAACCTCAGCATTCACAGAGTAATGAAAATGATGTGCACACCTCTAAATTCCTTTTAACTATTATTACGAGAGTCTTAATTCCTGACCTAGAGGACTTGAATTTCTAAAATTAGTACTTGGGGGAGAAAAGAGGGCAGATTCGTAGTTGAAAGAGGCATTGGCACTTTCTTAGCTGCTGACATTCTGCTGTATTCACTGGGTAACCGGGGCCCAGTGCTGTTATATGATTAAGTCAATTTCAACCAGAAATATTGGGAAAATCCTGTGGCCCCAGGAAGCTTCTGGTATTCAGAGTATAAAATTCTAATGGGAAGCCCGTGTGAAATGTGTGATGGTTTATTGTCTTATACCCTTAAGTTCTTTGCGATGAGAGAGCAAAAAAGAAATCTGTTGGCAGTCCAGTGCTTGCCACATTCCTGTTCTAAGCAAAGGAAGCTAGGGAGACAGGGAAAGCCGAAGGTCCGTGGATGGGGCAGTAAAATTCTAATCACCTCTTGGCATTCTCCTTGCCTGACTTGGTGCGGGAGGGAAGTCTACAGTCTGAATTGGTGTCCAAAGGCTCAGGAATGTGTCCCAGTGCTCACAAAGGAATCTGCTTCCACTGTGAAGTATGCAGTTAAAAAGATACAATCTCAGTTGTAGGAAAGAAATGATAAGGTAACCTCAAGCAGCCTCGATGAGCTCTCAGACATTTTTTCCAATAAGTGGTTATAAAACAGCTACATAATAGAAAAATCATGTCCAGTCAAATATCAATTTCTTTTAAAAGAAGGGTAACATCATCTTTTATCTTCAGAAGGTTTTCATGACAAATGTGCTAAAATGTGAAGTCATTTTTTTTTCAGTAATTGAAATATATGTAAGTTTCAAACTTATGAAAGAATAAAGGAACCTTACAGTGTTTCAACCCCAGAAAGGTCCTTTAGGACATCCTGAGGTAAAGAGAAATTAAAAGGGTCCCTTTGGTTCTTTGAAACAGAGACCCCACAGCAAAGGGGACGGGCAGATGGACGAGGGAGAGAGGGAGAGGGGGAGAGGGAGGGAGGGAGAGGGAGAGAGAGAGAGAGAGAGAGAGAGAGAGAGAGAGAGAGAGAGAGAGAGAACCTCTCTGAGCAATCTATAAATAAATATGATCTATTTTGCACATCCCACTAGACAGGGGGTTGAACTCAGGAACGATATTAAAATTTCAGTCTACCTGCAACAAACTATTATCTTGGATTCACCTTGGCAATATAAATGGTGAAGAAGGAATGGAATATTCCTAGATCAAATTCAAATGCTTTGTTTTCTTCATTTCAGTCTGACACATAAAACATGGAAAGTTTCATTGAATTACTAACAAGCCTTGATTAGCCCCATAAGTATTATCTGTTATATAAAGCACCTATGATACATTTTAGAAATATTTAGTTCGCTCCTTCCTGTGAAATTTTTATCAACTCTGTGTTAGTGTGTCCCCAAATAAGAAAAAAGTTACTTGAATACTGGCCCAAGAAAGATGTGACTGCTTAAAAAAAGAAAAAAAGTTCAAAAATTACATTTGTTTGGGAACAACTATGCATACCCTGATCGTCTTTGTTCTCAGAATAATTTATTTACCAAAACAATACAAAGAAAACCTTTAGAAATTTATCAGGAAGAAAGATGGGAGAGGGTAACATAAGAATTCAAACAGTCTCCTCCAAGTACAATCGCTGTTCCCATCCCTACTTCCCTAGGAGCATATCTATTGATATCTACCACTTAATTAGCATTTCCAAATCCATTCAGATATTAGTGTCAGGCTCAGATTTCTCCTTGTTTACAAATGTATCAGAAGACACCCTGCCAAATGCTCGCAGGCATGATGGGGATCAAAACTGCCCATGCCACAATTATAGTACATCAGGAGAGATCTGACTAATTAAGGGCTTCACAAGCAATAAATCAAAGACAGGAAATAGCTTATAAACAGAGGAGCACATAACTTCCACAGGTCCCTGCACAGGCAATGAGTCCAAGGAGGAGGAAGTACATGGCGTACTGGGTAAGTGCCTGCAGGGACCAAGAAGTAGGTCAATAAGTGCAATGGAAGGAAAAGTCATCCAAAGCCCTGGTGCTTCATTTATAGGTTCCAGGGACTGATCTTTCTCCTCAGATCCTCAGGGCGGTGGTGAGACTCTGTGCTATCCCTTAGCGGTTCCCTTAAAGCGTGCCTGCTTGTAAATGGGTCCTTTATTAAACTCTCCTCAAATGTCCCTGCTTAAGTCTGCTGTTTGTTTCCTGGGGAGTCCCTTACTGACACATCAGCCAAGTGAAGAATGAAAGGATCAGCACAGACACACCGTAGAAGGGACCCTACAACCCATCACCAGAAACCTCCCTTCTGACTGACCTCTGCCAATTCACTGGCATTTCCAAGTCCATCGCAGTGTATTAGCGTCATGTCTGTATTTCTTATTCAACAAGTATGTTATTGAAGATGTAATCAAATACTCACAGAAAACCAGTAGATGATATGAGGTCTATGGTGTGCATGTCTGCACTGTGTTTCTAGCCCCCAATCTACATTTTTTTTTTAAAAAAAAGGAAAATGAAATCACATTAGTCTAGTCTTTCTTAGTAAATCTGCAGTGACTCTTGGGATCATCTCCAACTTGCATTAAGGTCCACTATCTGTTTTCATGAATTGATTCCATATTATTGCTCATGATTGGTATCAAACTACCAATCTACTTCATCTACAAATCAGGGAAATGAGATTCTTTTTAAAAATCATCACCCCGGGCCAATTATAATCTCTTATTCCACTCCGTTTCTTCAAGCTCTACAAAGTAACCAGAAATCAATATAATACTGCCTTTATCACACTGCTATATAATTAACTTATCTTGTGGTTGTTTTACCCCCTAGACTGTGAGTCCTTGAGGGCAGGGAGGATGCCTTATTCATCTTGACATCCCTGGCACCTAGCAAAACGTCAGCATGTTATAACCGTTTGCGGAACTGAATTTAAAGCACCAACGTGGTGTTTGTCAATTTCCTCGTATCCTTGGGCTTCAGTTTCCTCTCACTAGGATTAGATCCTGTGCAACCTAATATTTACTTCCTCCGACAGAGAAACTTTCATGTGTTGAGGGAAGACAAGTACAGTGTGACTTGCTTCTGGGATGGCCTTCTGGTAGGACCATCCCTTCATCTTACATCTTCTTTTTCTCAACATAGTCATAAAGCTTTTCTTCTCTTTTGCATTTTCAGCCTTTGACACATTTCCTCCAGGCCTCTGACACCTGCACTGGGTTATCTGGCTCTTCTCCCAACACCATGTCCTTGTTCCTCTGTGAACTCATTAAAGGACTCTTCATCCAGTCATTTATACACAGGGCCACTTCCCCTTCCCTTCCCCATCACAATCCACAGCTATTATTCTACTTGAATTTCAGTTCGGAGAGCTTCCAACTTATTCAGCAGTCTTTTCGTTTCAGGCCAAACTGCTGTATTATCCACTGATTTTTCTTTTCTTTTCTTTTCTTTCTTTCATTTCTGGCACAGAGGGCAAAAAACTATTCTCCACTGGCAATGATACGGATCGGGGATCCAGGGTTTTGAGTACAGCTCATGTAAATAATGCTGTTTAGAAAATCGACTTTGGACTATTGAAAAGTTGGTTTTTAAGGGCATTTTCATGAGCTCAGACATAACCTCCTCAAGTTTGAGAAGTGCATGGGGTTGGGAGAAGGAATAATTATCTTCTCTGCATCTGAGGTTCTACAGGTTGTCAGATTGGGCTCTGATGTCTAAAAAGAAAGCATCTAGCAGAAAGAGTAAGTGACAACAATTGCAATTTAAAACATCTGTTATGTGAATTGTGACATTCGCTGTCACTTTATAGGTTTGGGTTTGCAAGGTTACTCTGTAAAGCTGTTTATTCCGGCCTCATGAGACACTACACTGGGTTCCTGGAAGGAGAATGGAATTCTGGTCCCAATTTTGCCACTATTCACTGATCTAAAGCAGAAAACTTTATCTCCCTAGGGTTCAGTTACCTCCTCTTAAAATTATGTGAGCTGTAGTAAATGTTTGCTAACATCTTCCCCAGCTCTGACATTCAATGATTCCCTGAAAGAAGCCAGTAGCTAAGGTGGTACTTTTTGTGACTAGAGTAATGAGATACTTCCACAGGTGCCTGTACCATGGCCATTGTCCAAGGGGAGGGCCTTTTATATTATTTATTTATTTTTAAAGTATTCAGCCTATGAATGAAGAATATGGTTCTGGCATCAGGCAGATTTGGGTTCAGATTCTGACTGTGTCATTTACTAGCTTGGTGAACTTGGGTTAAACATGCCTGAACCTCTGTTTCTTTCTCCTTTGTTTAAATTTATTTTATTCAAGTATAGTTGATTTATAATGTTAATTTCTGCTGTACAGCAAAGTGATTCAGTTATACACACACACACACACACACACACACACACACACATATAGACATTCTTTTTCATATTCTTTTCCATTATAGTTTATCATAGGATATTGAATATAGTTCCCTGTGCTATACAGTAGGACCTTATTGTTTATCCACTCTATATATAATAGTTTGCATCTGCTAATCCCAGACTCCCAATCCATCCCTCCCCCACCTCACCTCACCCTTGGCAACCACCAGTCTGTTCTTTATGTCTGTGAGTCTGTTTCTGTTTCGTAGATAAGTTCATTTGTGTCATGTTTTAGATTCCACATATAAGTGATATCATGTGGTATCTGTCTCTCTCTTTCCGACCTACTTCACTTAGTATGATAGTCTCTAGGTCCATCCATGCCGCTGCATGAACCTCTGTTTCTTCTTCTGTAAAATTGGGATCCAAATAATACCTACTCTGTGAGATTGTTGTGACGGTCAAAAGAAAAAACACATATAAAGCACCCAGCTCAGTGAGTGCCATGTGGTAAATTCTCAATAAATGTAGCAATATTAACATAACTGTAAAAGTAAGAATGACTACAGATGGAACTACTATAGAAGGATTACTAAGAATCTCTGATGGGCCAGACATAGAAAAGATGTAGACTCTTATTTTCTTATTCTTTTAGAAGAGACCCACCCCAAAGCTAGCCTAATTCTGGTTCAGAATCTTCTCCTTAGATCCTTAAGAGGTCAGTACTTTCATTGTCCCAACCTTTTAGTCCTTTAAGCAGGGAGTTTCCTTCAACTTACTAGCCGGGCCGTTCTGGCCTTTTCCATCCAGGTTATACAAAGAAATTCTCTCCTGAAGTTCCTGATGGTACTTCTTTTGATATTTATCTGGATCCTACATCATTTTATATTATGTAGAGGCACTTCTTAAATTAAAT
Organism: Phocoena phocoena; assembly: GCF_963924675.1. Taxonomy (NCBI): domain Eukaryota; kingdom Metazoa; phylum Chordata; class Mammalia; order Artiodactyla; family Phocoenidae; genus Phocoena; species Phocoena phocoena. Next base: position 39,278,147 of record NC_089234.1, on the reverse strand, counting down.
ATATACTGAACGTTTGTGTGAAAACATTTTCTTACACACTGAAGAGGACACAGAGACACAGCTGGCCTTAGCAGCTATGTGGATGTGTTAAAGGTGAGTAAAATAAGACATATTTAAAGTGCATAATGCTATGAGGCTACAAAGCCTACTGTACTAGGAGGGGACATTTGAGATGATTCTTGAAGAATCAGTAACATTTTATCAGGCAAAATTGATAGGGGAGGGCTGCTTGAGAAGGAAGAACAAAGATATAGCTATAAGAAAGCATCGCCATGCTTGTAAGTCAGTAGTAGTTCAGTGTGGGTGCACTGGATTCATTAGAGTAGAAAACTGAGAACCAATAAATGTTCTTAAGCATTGGAGGACACGACCTGAGATGGACAAAAGTGATATATTTGTTCAGCAGGGTATATTGAGCCCCTATCATATGCCATGCAAGTGAGGGTCTTTAATATATAAATGACAGTGTTTGTGATAGCATCTGAAATAATACCTGCTCAGATGGGAAACTCAGGGCCATGTGGGTGGTGAGTCTCAGAAACATTCTTTAGCTTCCTTAGGTCTTCAGTTTCTAATAGCCAACATTTATTCAAAGTTTCTCTGTATGCCCGGAATTGTGTTACATGCTTTTCAAGAACAACTAGATTATCATACTAGCCTTATGAGGCAGGCACTATTATCCCACTTGACAGCCAGAGAACTGAGGCTCCTAAATGGTAAATTACCTGCTCAAGATTTTATACCAGAAAATCACATAAACAGAAGTCAAACCCAAGTTGGTCTCATTCTGGAATTCTACTCTCAGCCACTATGTTACGTCCCCTCTCTTAACCACTTTTCACCCCGTGAAAACACCGAAACCCCTTAATTATAGAGAAGTAGGAAAAGGATGTGAGAATCTCACTCTCAGCTTCTCGTTTCTCCACTGCAGACCTGTCCAGCTTTCATGCGCCCGTGTCAAGGCATCACCCTCACCCTCACTCTCAACACAGAGGAAGGTGTAAAGATAGTTTTAAAGTTGGAAGTATTTTCACACATTATCCAAATGTGCAAAAAACCTAAATGCCTAATGCCTCTATTTAGTTGTTTGGCAAAGCGTGCTTTTCATAACCTCCTTACCCAGGCTGTTCTATAAAAGGAATATCTGGGAAGCACCGATTTGAACTTTTATATATACTTGTTAGTGTGCTATTTAAGGCCGGAAGGTGTTAAAATTGGTCCCCTGCTATTTATTTTTATATTTTCTTGAAAAAAATCTCTCATGAAATCTGGCTTATTTCTATATTATTTTTATATGTTCCAATATTTCTATTATTTACTTCTAGTTTCTGGGTTACAGATTCTATTTAAGAACTGGTTTCTTCTGGCAAGGTTAGAGAGGGTGTGAGCTGAGATTTTAGCTAAGAACACAAATTCTATTTTAATGTATTTTCACAGAGCAGCTGGCCAAACTCCAATTTGCTAGTATGTTTATCATGTTTTCTAAAACCAAGGAGTTATTTTCCAGAGACATTTTTTCCATTATTATAACCCCATATCCTTTCTCGTTAATTTTTCTTTCCTTATCTTAAGCTTGTAATATTCTTGATGATTTTACCATTTAACTTTGGGGTACATGTACCAAATGAGGAAAACATTGAAAAATTATGTTATAATATAAACAAATGATGTGTCTAATTATAAATATATTTAAACCTGAGGACCATATTCCAGAATTTTCACAGCAGCTCTTTACATTTTAAATGTGAAATCCCTATGTTAAAACTATGTGTGAAAAACAGTTTTTTAATATTTATAATGGCTTTATTCATAATCACCCAAAACTGAAAAAAGCTCAAATGTCAATCAACAGGTGAATGGATGAACAAAACGGTGGTATATCCATCCATACAATAGAATATTACTCAGCAATGAGAAGGAACAACTACTGATACAATATAGATTAATCTCGGGTGCATTACGTTAAATGAAAGAAGCTAAACTCAAAAGACTACATTCTATATGATTCCTTGAAAAACATTTTTAAGTAGCAATGAAATTGTCTATGGTGATTTGACAACTCCAGCAATGAAACCTGGGTACTCTAACATATTATGATTCTGTTATTCTATTACTACTTGTAGGTGAATCAGTGCTTTCCAGAGTATAGTGGGAAAAAAAAAAATCATGTTCCTAACTAAAGCAGCCTGAGTTGGAAGATGAGCTAAAATAATTCTTACACTGGAGTGTTAGATGAATACTCATAATTTTTTAAAGAAGAAAAAATATAATTATCTATCTTATGGTTTAACAATGATCAATTCCAATGAGATCTTACTTTCTCCACATGGAAAGTACTTAAGAATATGTGCAGAGAACACTGTAGATATCAGTAAGTGAAATAAATCTGGAATTCAATTTCTAGCAATAATATTATCTAAAGCTACATCTAACCAACTACTTGAAAACTCATTAGGGATCGGGCCCTGAAACGTTAAAGTCAACAGCTGGATATTATTTCACTTTTTTGTGAATTTATAATAAGAAAAATAACCACCGCATGTCAGAAGTGCTTGCAAACTAAGAACCAGAACTTTCTCTCTTCGTAGATAGAGAGGTGCTGTGGCAAGCATCTTCTTTTTATCAAAACACTCTCCTGTATTTAGTCTTTCAAATATTTCAAAAATCTTAAGACTTCAATGTGCATGTGTCTCCTGTCTTTAAGGTAAGCCTGCTTTGCTCATGTCTGCTAGGCAAGACTGTCTATCTCACCTTCTGGGACATGTATTAAGGATTCTTGCAGGGATTGGGCTCCATTATCTCCCAAAGCACCAAATTCAGTTTCAGTGTTCCAGCATTCAGGGACCATTAAAACATTTAGTCTTCCCTAACTGACAGGCCCCATCGGTTATGTAAATATGCCCTGGGCCCATGGAAGTAGACCACTATGACATCCACGGCAACCCTCTGGGTGTTCCCCCAGTAAGTGCCTTTGGAGCCTCACGCTTTCATGCAACATGCATTTCTGAGCAACTCTTTTATGCAAATAGCCACCCCATGCCCTGAGGATACTGAAACATAAATATGGGGATCAGAAGATCATTTGGTAAAGATGAACTAATGTCATCAGTAAAAGAAAGTGGGATTCATTCCTACCTTCTAGGAGTGAATTGCCCATAAGGATGTGTATATTCAAAGCTTGTTGTCTAGAGTCTGGGAGACCATAAAATGTTATCTAAACAGGACACTCTTGAAAGTAAAGACAGCATTATTAATAGGTATGCCAGAACAACAGGCCTGAACTGGAACAACCAAACCAGGCAAACTAGGAGGTATGGTCGCCCTGACTAAAATTTTCCAAGTTCATCTTCACATTGGGAATAGCCTCTTGACCAGAAGAACTCTGCTGGGATAAGGACTTTCCAAACACTTTCTGATTGTCATGCTGTTCTGTGTAGGTTAATTCATTCAAATAGGTTATACTAGAATCCTACAGAACTCAAAAGAAGCTGTTTTTTAAGATAGTTAAACATCTATACTATGGCCCAAATTTGTGTTCAGAATGTAAACTACTTCCCTCATTTCAAAGTATATTGAGAGTTGGAAGAAATATCACACAACAGATGCCAAAGACTGACAACAAAGTTAACTGATACCATTGGAAATAACTAACATTTCTATACTATGTGTAATAATAATACACAGTAGTCCCCCCTTATCTGTGAGGGATATGTTCTAAGATCGCCAGTGGATGCCTAAAACCTTGGATGGTACTGAAACATATATACTACGTTTTATCCTATACACACTTATGATAAAGTTTTACTTATAAATTAGGCACAGTAAGAAAATATCAAAATTGCCAGCATCACTACTCTTGCCCTTCGAGGTCATTATTAAGTAAAATAAGGGTTACATGAACACAAGCACTGACATACCTCAACAATCGATCTGATAACCTAGACAGCTACTAAGTAAGTAACTAACGGATGAGTAGTGTGTGCAGTGTGCCTACAATGGACAAAGGGATGACTCACGTCTTCATCAGGTAGGCTCCAGATTTCAGCATGCTACTTAGGCATGCAATTTAAAATTTATAGCGTCTGCTTCCAGGTCAGCTGAGGGGCGGACACTGGGGAGGGGGTGCACCAGCCCCGAGTGACAGGAGGAGCCCCGACAACATTGAACAGCCCTGGGGTTGAGTAGAGGTGAGAAACAGGCTCAGAGAGATTTCGGCTGTGCCTGGGTTCCACAACCATCAAGTGACTGAGGTATCACTTCATCCAGTTCTTCTGACTTTAAACCCTTCTGCTCTCTCAAGTGTCGGGTACCTGTCACAGTTCCCCAACCAGGGATCGAACTCATGCCCCCTGCAGTGGGAGTGCGGACTCTTAACCACTGGATTGCCAGAGAATTCCCCAGAATCTGCCTTTTACCAAGTCTCCTCCTGCCAACCAGCTGTGTGGCTAACAGGGTCCTGGTGTTCTGGCCAGGTGTCAGGCCTGAGCCACTGAGGTGGGAGAGCCGAGTTCAGGACATTGGTCCAGTAGAGACCTCTGGGCCGCACGTAACAGCAAATGGTGAAAGCTCTCCGAGAGATCTCCATCTCAATGCAAAGACCCAGCTCCACTCAAAGACCACCAGGCTACAGGGCTGGACACCCTATGTCAAACAACTAGCAAGACAGGAATATAACCCCACCCATTAGCAGAGAGGCTGCCTAAAATCATAATAAGTTCACAGACACCCCAAAACACACCAGCAGACGTGGTCCTGCCCACCAAAAAGATAAGATCCAGCCTCATTCACCATAACACAGGCACAAGTCCCCTCCACCAGGATGCCTACACAACCCACTGAATCAACCTTACACACAGCGGGCAGACACCAAAAACAATGGGAAGTACGAACCTGCATCCTGCAAAAAGGAGACCCCCAAACACAGTAAGCTAAGCAAAATGAGAAGACAGAGAAACACACAGCAAATGAAGGAGCAAGGTAAAAACCCACCAGACCTAACAAATGAAGAGGAAATGGGCAGTCTACCCAAAAAGGAATTCACAGTAATGATGGTAAAGATGATCTAAAATCTTGCAAATAGAATGGAGAAAATACAAGAAACGTTTAACAAGAACCTAGAAGAACTAAAGAGCAAACAAACAGTGATGAACAACACAATAAATGAAATTAAAAATTCTCTAGAAGGAATCAATAGCAGAATAACTGAGGCAGAAGAACAGATAAGTGACCTGGAAGATAAAATAGTGGAAATAACGACCGCAGAGCAGAATAAAGAAAAAAGAATGAAAAGAATTGAGGACAGTCTCAGAGACCTCTGGGAAAACATTAAATGCACCAATATTCAAATTATAGGGGTCCCAGAAGAAGAAGAGAAAAAGAAAGGGACTGAGAAAATATTTGAAAGGGTTATAATTGAAAATTTCCCTAATATGAGGAAGGAAATAGTCAATCAAGCCCAGGAAGTGCAGAGAGGCCCATCAAGATAAATCCAACAGAAGCAGCCAAGACACATATTAATCAAATTATAAAAAATTAAATATAAAGAAAAAACATTAAAAGCAGCAAGGGAAAAGCAACAAATAACATACAAGGGAATCTCTATAAGGTTAACAGCTGATCTTTCAGCAGAAACTCTGCAAGCCAGAGGGGAGTGGCAGGACATATTTAAAGTGATGAAAGGGAAAAACCTACACCCAAGATTAATCTACCCAGCAAGGATCTCATTCAGATTCAACAGAGAAATTAAAACATTTACAGACAAGCAAAAGCTAACAGAATTCAGCTCCACCAAACCGCTTTACAACAAATGCTAAAGGAACCTCTCTAGGTAGGAAACACAAGACAAGGAAAAGACCTACAATAACAAACCCAGAACAATTAAGAAAATGGGAATAGGAACATACATATCGATACTTACCATAAATGTAAATGTACTAAATGCTCCCACCAAAAGACACAGATTGGCTGAATGGATACAAAAACAAGACCCATAAATATGCTGTCTACAAGAGACACACTTCATACGTAGGTACACATGCAGACTTAAAGTGAGGGGATGGAAAAAAATATTCCATGCAAATGGAAATCAAAAGAAAGCTGGAGAAGCAATTCTCATATCAGACAAAATAGACTTTTATAAGGGACGAGGAAGGACATAAGAATCAAGGGATCAATCCAAGAAGAAGGTATAAAAATTGTAAATATTTATGCACCCAACATAGGAGCACCTCAATACATAAGGCTAATGCTAACAGCCATAAAAGGGGAAATCGACAGTAACACAATCATAGTAGGGGACTTAACCACCCCACTTTCACCAATGGACAGATCATCCAAAATGAAAATAAATAAGGAAACACAAGCTTTAAATGATACATTAAATAAGATAGATTTAATTGATATTTATAGGATATTCCCCCCCAAAACAACAGAATACACTTTCTTCTCAAGTGATCAAAGAACATTCTCATGGATAGACCATATCTTGGGTCACAAGTCAAGCCTTGGTAAATTTAAGAAAACTGAAATCATATCAAGTATCTTTTCTGACCACAATGCTATGAGACTAGATATCAATTACAGGAAAAAATCTGTAAAAAATATAAACACATGGAGACTAAATAATACACTACTAAATAACCAACAGATCACTGGAGAAATCAAAGAGGAAATCAAGAAATACCTAGAAACAAATGACCATGAAAACACAATGACCCAAAACCTACGGGATGCACCAAAAAGCAGTTCTAAGAGGGAAGTTTATAGCAATACAGTCCTACCTCAAGAAACAAGAAACATCTCAAATAAACAACATAATCTTACACCTAAAGCAATCAGAGAACAAAATCCCCCAAAGCTAGCAGAAGGAAAGAAGTCATAAAGATCAGATCAGAAATAAATGAAAAAGAAATGAAAGAAACAATAGCAAAGATCAATATAACTAAAAGCTGGTTCCTTGAGAAGATAAACAAAATGTATAAACCATTAGCCACACTCATCAACAAAAAAAGGGAGAAAACTCAGATCAATAGAATTAGAAATGAAAAAGGGGAAGTAACAACTGACACTGCAGAAATATAAAGAATCATGAGAGATTACTACAAGCAATTATATGCCCATAAAATGGACAACCTAGAAAAAATGGACACATTCTTAGAAAGCACAACCTTCAGAGATTGAACCAGGAAGAAACAGAAAATATAAAGAGACCAATCACAAGCACTGAAATGGAAACTGTGATTAAAAATCTTCCAACAAACAAAAGCCCAGGACCAGATGGCTTCACAGGTGAATTCTATCAAACATTTAGAGAAGAGCTAACACCTATCCTTCTCAAACTCTTCCAAAATATAGCAGAGGAAGAAACACCCCCAAACTCATTCTACAAGGCAACCATCACCCTGATATCAAAACCAGACAAAGATGTCACAAAAAAGAAAACTACAGGCCAATATCAATGATGAAGATACATGCAAAAATCCAAAGCAAAATACTAGCAAGCAGAATCCAACAGCACATTAAAGGGATCATACACCATGATCAAGTGAGGTTTATCCTAGGAAGGCAAGGATTCTTCAATATGCACAAATCAATTAATAGGATACACCATATTAACAAATGAAGGAGAAAAACCATATGATAATCTCAATAGATGCAGAAAAAGGTTTAGACAAAATTCAACACCAATTTATGATAAAAACCCTCCAGAAAGTAGGCACAGAGGGAACTTACCTCAACATAATAAAGGCCATATATAGCAAACCCACAGCCAACATCATCCTCAATGGTGAAAAACTGAAACCATTTCCACTAAGATCAGGAACAAGACAAGGTTGCCCACTCACACCACTGTTATTTAACATAGTTTTGGAATTTTTAGCCACAGCAATCAGAGAAGAAAAAGAAATAAAAGGAATCCAAATTGGAAAAGAAGAAGGAAAACTGTCACTGTTTGCAGATGACATGATACTATACATAGAGAATCCTAAAGATGCTATCAGAAAACTATTACAGCCAATCAATGAATTTGGTAAAGTAGCAGGATACAAAATTAATGCACAGAAATCTCTTGCATTTCTATACACTAATGATTAAAAATCTGAAAGAGAAGTTAAGTAAACACTCCCATTTACCACTGCAACAAAAAGAATAAAATACCTAGGAATAAACCTACCTAAGGAGACAATAGACTTGTATGCAGAAGACTATAAGATACTGATGAAAGAAATTAAAGATGATACAAACATATGGAGAGATATACCATGTTCTTAGATTGGAAGAATCAACATTGTGAAAATGACTATACTACCCAATGCAATCTACAGATTCAGTGCAATCCCGATCAAACTAGCAATGGCATTTTTTCACAGTATTGAAACAAAAAATTTCACAATTTGTATGGAAACACAAAAGATCCTGAATAGCCAAAGCAACCTTTAGAAAGAAAAACAGAGCTAGAGGAATCAGGCTTCTGGACTTCAGACTATACTACAAAGCTACAGTAATCAAGACAGTATGGTACTGGCACAAAAACAGAAATATAGATCAACGGAAAAGGATAAAAAGCCCACAGATAAACCCATGAACCTATGGTCACCTTATTTTTGATACATTAGGCAAGAATATACAATGGAGAAAAGACAGCCAATTTAATAAGCAGTGCTGGGAAAAATGAACAGCTACATGTAAAAGAATCAAGTTAGAACACTCTTTTACACCATACACAAAAATACACTCAAAATGGATTAAAGACCTAAATGTAAGGCCAGATACTATCAAACTCTTAGAGAAAAACATAGGCAGAACACTCTATGACATGAATCACAGCAAGGTCCTTTTTGACCCACCTCCTAGAGAAAGGGAAATAAAAACAAAAATAAACAAATGGGACCTAATGAAACTTAAAAGGTTTCAAAGGAAACCATAAACAAGACGAAAAGACAACCCTCAGAATGGGAGAAAATATTTGCAAACAAAGCAACTGACAAAGGATTAATCTCCAAAATTTACAAGTAGCTTATGCAGCTCAATATGAAAAAAACAAACAACCCAATCCAAAAATGGTCAGAAGACCTAAATAGACATTTCTTCAAAGAAGATATACAGATTGCCAACAAACACATGAAAAGATGCTCAACACTAATCATTAGAGAAATGCAAATCAAAACTCACACCTGTCAGAATGGCCACCATAAAAAACCTACAAACGATAAATGCTGGAGAGTGTGTTGGGAAAAGGGAACCCTCTTGCACTGTTGGTGGGAATGTAAATTCATACAGCCACTATGGAGAACCGTATGGATGTTCCTAAAAAAACTAAAAATAGAACTGCCAGATGACCCAGCAATCCCACTACTGGTCATATACCCTGAGAAAACCATAATTCAAAAAGAGTCGTGTACCACAATGTTCATTGCAGCTCTATTTACAATAGACAGGACATGGAAGCAACCTAAGTGTCCAACAGATGAATGGATAAAGAAGATGTGGCACATATATACTATGGAATATTACTCAGCCAGGAAAGGAAATGAAATTGAGTTATTTGCAGTGAGGTGGCTGGACCTGCAGACTGTCATACAGAGTGAAGTAAGTCCGAAAGAGAAAACAAATACCATATGCTAACACATATATATGGAATCTAAAAAAAAAAAAAAAAAAGGGTTTCCCTGGTGGCGCAGTGGTTGGGAGTCCGCCTGCCGATGCAGGGGACGCGGGTTCGTGCCCCGGTCCGGGAAGATCCTACATGCCGCGGAGCAGCTGGGCCCGTGAGCCATGGCCGCTGTGCCTGCGCGTCCAGAGCCTGTGCTCCGCAACGGGAGAGGCCACAACAGTGAGAGGCCCGCGTACAGGAAAAAATAAAAAAGGTTCTGAAGAACCTAGAGACAGGACAGGAATAAAGATGCAGATGTAGAGAATGGACTTGAGGTCATGGGGAGGGGGAAGGGTAAGCTGGGACGAAGTTAGAGAGTGGAATGGACATGTATACACTACCAAATGTAAAACAGGTAGCTAGTGGGAAGCAGCCGCATAGCACAGGGGGATCAGCTTGGTGCTTTGTGACCACCTAGAGGGGTGGGATAGAGAGGGAGACACAAGAGAGAGGGGATTTGGGGATACATGCATACGTATAGCTGATTCACTTTGTTATACAGCAGCAACTAACACAACCTTGTAAAGCAATTACACTCCAATAAAGATGTTTAAAAAAATTAAAATTTATAGATTGCTTCTTTCTGGAATTTTCCATTTAATAATTTTCAGACTGCAGTTGACCATGGGTAACTGAAACCACAGATAAGGGGGAAGTACTTTAATGATATTTGAATTATCAGTGTAACAGGTTATAATTGCCTAGAATTTAAAAGTTATCACATTTATTGATTAACTTGGTCCTTTCATGCCTGTGAGGTAGCCAGCTAGGAATTATGCTTATTGTACAGATGAAGAATGTGAGACTAATGGGTCAAATGTGCTATGCAATGTCATACTATGGGTTTAGAACCAACTGCTCTTATTCGTAGAGCAGTGGTTCTCAAGGTATATCAGTACCATCTAGGATCTGGTTAGAAATCCAAATTCTTGTTCCAAAGTGCCACCAGAAACTCTGGGAATACGGCAAGCAATCTGTGTTTTAACAAGCCCTCTAGGTGATTCTGATGTGCTCAAAATTGAGAACCCCTGACCTAGGGAAATAATGAACATCTGCAAATACCCTCTCCCTCCCAGATGATAGAAATGTAATTTTTTTTCAGCTTTAACCCTTTCTGATGGAAATTTTTCTGATTTGTTTTACATGCTTTCCTATTTTTGTAGAGATAGATTACATACATAAGTTAATCAATTTTCAGCATGTTGATGATATATAGTTATTTTAAAAATCTATCTCCTCATTTTCATGTCTCCTTGTCACTTATTCTAGCAGGAAGTATATTTTTTTCTGATATCCTCTGAAGAAAATAGAAAACTATGCTTCTGGAATTTTATTTTAAAGTCATCATAAGACTTTGAAAGAAACTTTGCAAAGGAATGTCTTCAGCAGTGGGGCTTCATGAAATCTATCTCCGGGGAGTTAAGTGAAGAAAACTAAAAGACTTTCTATGAAATGCAGATGGTAATTTATGAGATAATATTTAGAATGGCAATTATTAGTATTTTCCAAAAATATAAGTTGGTTTTATATTGAAAGATGCAAACTGATTTAGGACATACTGCACAGAAGTGACTTAACATAACCGAGCTCTGTAAATATTTAGTGAGATAAAATTTGCCATTCTGGACAAAGAGGAATAGAATAGTAACGCCTAGTCTTAAAACTGAGAAACAAAGAAGAAAATATTTGCCTTTCCAGCTCCCCAGTAAGTAAGAGAAAGGCAAAGTCATTTCAAACAGAACTTAGCTGGTGGTTTGGAGCCTCTGCTTCTTTGATTAAGCAGTTTGTGTTGGTATAGGAGACAACCCTGGCTTCCTGCATGGAATACGGTCTCAGGAAGAATACATAGCTCGCACTCATCAGATCACAGGGAAAGGACTGGTTTGAATTTCCAGATCCAGGTCATATTCAATACAAAATTAAAATTAATTCTAGTGATCTTCTTTCAAGCTACTTAAGAATGGCATATATTCTTAGTTATGTAAAATGTGTCTATTCATAGCCCATGAAACATGAAAAAAGAGTTTGTCCAATGTATCTGGTCATCAATTTTGGCAAAGAACATAAGTTGATTTTCTGTGGGTTTTTTTTTTTTTTTTGGAGATAGGTTTCTAATTTTTTCCTTTCCATTCAGAAATGAAACTTTTGGCTGACTTGAATGTTTTTTGGCCGAGACTCATTGAGGGAAAAAAAATGACAAAAAAAGGGCTGTAGACTTTTATTGATCAACTACTATTTAAAAGGACATTTTCTCTCTGCTGCCTGTTACTGCTTTACTTCCCTTTTGCTAAAAGAAAATTATTTTATCTTCCTGTGCTATCCTTGTACTTAATGTGGAGAGTAAAAGTGACAAATTAAAACTATATATTCATAAAGCAGAGATGAATCATGCTTGGTAAGAAAAACTAAAAGTTCAAGTTCAACCCAGGAAACAAAGCTAAGATTGCTTCTTATTTTTATATTTTTGCGTTGGAATGTATTAGTAGCAATATTTGTTCTAAGACATTTTACAGGAGAGAGAGAGAGAGAGAGAGAGAGAGAGAGAGAGAGAGAGAGAGAGAAAGTGTGTGTGTGTGTGTGTGTGTGTGTGAGAGAGAGTGAGAGAGAGAGAGAGAGAGAGAGAGAGAGAGAGGGAAAGAGAGAACTCTTTACTGATAGTTTCTTCAATTAGCTCTCCAAGAAGGAAATTGCCTCTCACTGTCGTGGCCTCTCCCATTGCGGAGCACAGGCTCCGGACGCGCAGGCTTAGTGGCCATGGCTCACAGGCCCAGCCGCTCCGCGGCATGTGGGATCCTCCCAGACCGGGGCACGAACCCGTGTCCCCTGCATCGGCAGGCGGACTCTCAACCACTGCGCCACCAGGGAAGCCCTAACATTATATTTTTGAAAGGGTTGAATTTTCCTTACAAAGAAGAAGCAAACATCTTCTGCCTTTCAGTGTAATTGGGGTAGAAAAGAATAATCATCCCAAACTGGAAAAGGGATTCATCGGTTAAAGAGAAACAGAAAGTATTACTCTGAGAAAGTCTGGTGGGTATCACAGTAGGGAAGTGGGTTGTACTTTCATATAAAACCTTGAAGGATAGGAGGATATTTGATAACCAATGATGAATTCAGACAGACTGACCTAAGCCCACAGCTTTGAGAAGTTAAGTAGCTGTCCCAAGTCGCATAGCTGGGCAAAAATGCTCCATGGCCAGATTCGGCACTAAATAGACCCCTAACTTGAAATGACCCATGTGGGTTTGGAAAATATGCATCTCAGTTCTGACTCTGATGAACTTAAAGAAACCTTTCCCCAAACTTTCAGGATGGTGTTATTTTTCCAGACTCTTGAGAAGAGGATGAATCAGATTTATATGATTCATAAGAAGAAAGAAACAAGATATCTGAGTGTCATGAGGCAAATTTATCACTGCTACCCATAGAGAACACTGGAAGAAATGGTACACCTTGTAGAATCTGGTACTAACATCAAGGGGATATTTCATTGGGATGCAAAATCATTCTCCCTTTAATAGTATAATAATATTTCTCAAACTTCCCTCATTTATCTCAGTCACCTATTATGGCTATTGCTCACATGAATTATCTGAGTTCCTCATTTATATTGATACTTTAAGCATACACATTGAGTTAAAGAATTGCATTCATCCCCTTCTCGTTTAGTAATGTGATGTTGCTTATTTTAATGAAAATAATCCTTTTCAAGTATTAAAGAATGCCATCTGGTTCTGATAATCAAGACTTTGGTGAACACGTCCATGTTTACTCTAGACTTACAAGTTTTAATAACATTCTATCTGGAATACATTTCCCATACTGGAATACTAACTACTTTTATCACACCCTAATACTGAATCCCTTCTAGTCTTTTGATTGTCTTAGAGGTTTTACTTAGAATGATCTTATATTACACATTTGAATGTAGAAATAAATTCCAAATTATAGTCATGGACACAGGATTATATTTGTTAAATGGGATGTTCTCATCAAGACTCTTTGGTTGTAGGAAACAGAAACTCACTCAAGGCAGATTAGGTAAACAGGAGTTTACTAGGTGGACATAACAATGTCAAGCATGGTCACAGAAAAACTGAAGGAGAATGTCAGATACCAGGGTCACTCCTGCCAGCTCTCTCACTCAATTCTGCTTCTATAATCTCCACTGCATTCCCATCCCAACCTCACCCTTCACTTTCTAGTGCATACATGTCTTGTTTACGTGCAGCGTGGTCCCCTACACAGACCATTCTGCATATAACATTCTAATTTTGGGGTTCATCACTGACTGGCTTAAGTCTTTGTGTGTTCAAGTCCTTAAGAGAAATAACCTGACTGACCTCTGTCCAATGAATAGATTAGCTCACTTTTGATTAGGGCTTCACCCCAATCAATTAATCGTGGTGAAGAATGGGTCTCCTGATAAGGGGGCTGCCACTGCCAGGAACCACGGCAGAGGCTGATCCTCTAGAAGGGGCTGTGGACTCCAGCAGGCAAAGAAACATGTTTAGTACAGGTCAGGACAAGAATTTGCACTTGATTTTAATCAGTTCTTGAATAATGCCCTATATTCCAGAAACTGTGCTATCACATCTGTTTGATCCTTTTGTCAAGAATTATTATTCTGTTTCACTGCAGTCTTTTCTCTCAAAGAGCAATAAGATAATAAATATCGTCACTGTTGATTCTATAGATTTTCACACGACAATTGGTATGCAAGAACAATGATCTGGGTGTGAAGTGTGAAACGCTTACTGTAATATTACAGAGCCTGAAAAAATTAAGCATAAAACATACACACACACAAACACACACACTCCATACATTTTTTCTAAGTACATACCATTTAGCATCCCCTTTTGCGTTAAAGTATCTATATTTCAAACAGGAGCGTGCCATACCTGGTAAACAGCTGTTTCTTGAGTAACCAACTCCAACTTCTTATCAAAATTAAAAACAGCACAACCAATCCTGCTAAATTACTCATACCTGCAATTATTAATGTGTCTGTCATTAAAAGGCCATATGTTAGGTTTTGCCAACAAACCAGCACAGAGGTTCGGCTTAAGTACATTGTCACAGATAAATCAGTCTGTTCTACTTTTAGAGTCCTGGATACAGCTCTGCTGGAGCTCACAGATTTAGTTTGTACACACACATGCCCTCAGAAATTGCTCCCCTCCCTGCATAAGTCTCCACTGTGAACATTTTATTACCTTTAGTTTACCAAGTGAGAAGCAGTCAGTCAAAATCACTTGACAATGCATCAGTCTGTGGAATCATGTAGAACTATAAAGGTATGAGTGTTTACTGTTTTCAAGAATAGAGGGAGTACAAATGAGACTGGTAGACTGTGACCTTGCCAAAAAAACCCATAAAACCTCAGGCTGTTAACCAGGATAAAATGCAGTGTTTTTATCTGGGGTTTTGTCAGATTCTCTAATAAATGCTATTATATGACAAGGAAAATATATATTTATACTGTGATGTAAAACTCAGCTTGAGAGCCAGTTAAGGGCAATCGGATCAGTTACTAATTCCCCAGGAAACATCAAATCCAAAAACCTGTAGAGAAAAAGAAAATCTTAAACCTCACCAAATAGCTCCAGAATGATCTGAGCTCATTAGAAGGTCCAGTTCAAGATGAGGCTTTTCAGTTTGTGTGTGTGTGTGTGTGTGTGTGTGTGTGTGCGCGTGTGCGCGCACATGTATTGTCAGCTCATGTTCAAGGGCAGAGCTTAACAAAAATGGATGGTTCCAATGAAAGGCAGTGTCCATATACCACTGAATACAACTGAAAGAAATCCAGGTTCAAGTAGCAAAGGAATGACCATGTATTTGTGGTGGGGAAGAAATATGCTTCTAAGAGACTAGAAGTTAGGCTTCCGCAGGGACAGATAAGAAACACAAACACACAGTTTAACAACTCACTCTGACATGGCAATAAATACTGAACATTCATGAGTCCCAAAGGTGGGCACTTCTTTGACTTGATCTGTTTCAATGCTCTAAGTATTTGGTTCCAGCACTCATGTTACCTTGCCTTTTGCCACTAATGTTTCTGTTATTTTTTTTTTTTCATTAGGAAATTATACAACTTTAATAAGAAAGCAACTGGGGATTGTTCTCTGAAAATTAACTTCAGCAATTTTTAGCACAAAATATGTTTGCTGTAATCAGGATGCAGCAGACCCAGCCTAGAGACTTTTTACCTCCTGGAACGAATAAAGGATTCCTTCTCCCTTTTCACTCCCAAGAAGAAGGGCTAAGGCAGAGCTAAGGCAGACCTTACCCAGATGGCCAGGACCTGCATAGGTAAATTCCAGGCTTCACAGCTAATGGTTACGAGGCTACTCAGGGCAGCTGAAACTCTGGTGAAACTCTTCCAAACTGGGAAGCCCTCCATGAGTACATTTCAGAAGGGCTTTCTCCTTTAAAGAGACTATTTAAATCTTTAGCATGAACCAGACACTTTTCTCACATGATTTTATTAATTCTCATAAGAACCTAAAAGGTCAATATTATATCTTAAGATGTTTTAAAAAATTATATCAGCAATATAAGTTTTTCATAAAAATAAAAACAGTAAAGAAAACTATGAAGTGAAAAGTAAATACTACCCCTATTCACAAATAAGCTGGAGCTCTCATCAAAATTCCCAAAGGTAATCACTATTACCAGTTCTTTGGATATCTCCCAGAAATCTTCTATGCATGTGTCTTTGTGTGCATTTTTTTATACTCTTCTGAAACATTTCATTTCACACTATATCCTGGACATCTCCTCATATCTAATTTATTCACATTCCCCATATCAAACTCATTTTCCCATATCTAATTTCCCACTTCTAATTCATTTGCATTATCTTTCATAGCTATATAATGTTCCACAGGATAGACATTAATATAATTTATACTACCTTTCTCAATATTAGTGTCTAGTTTTTTACTTTTACTAATAATGACTCAGAGAATATCTGTGTACTTGTGTGAATATAATATTTATAATTGATATTTCTTGGTTAAAATTAGGGACAGCTTAAATTTTTATAGACATCATTAAATTTCTGAAGCAAAGGTTTTAGCTTCATTTTATTCTGTGGGAAAATAGGCTCAGAGAAGTTAAGATACATTGCAGAGGTCACAAAATCTGGTAAGCAAAGTTGCAGAGCAAGGATTTGAAATCAGGTTTATCTGGCTCCAAGCTTCGCCATTTTCACCCTTGTCACCTGACTTCCTAAAACCTTAAAGGTCTAATAAATAGTCTAATATGTAGTTCTTAAATTGCTAGAAGGAATAGAGTCAGTTTGGTACAGCATGAACAATGAAAAATTTACCCAGGATGAGACAAACTATTGATCATTTCTTCCTTACCAGGAAAATGATATTCCAAGAATATTTAAATATAATATCATTCATTCATTTATAAAATAATAATTGAGCACCTCTTCTCTGGAAAGCATAGTATTACACTGAGACTCATTTTGAACAAGATTGACAGGTTTTCTAAATTTTAGTGGAAACCCAAGACATTAACCAAATCATATTAAAATTAATGTAAAATTCTAATTGACAAGTACAATTGTATCAGTGATAGATGAGCTTATAACAGGATTTCATGTAGGCAAGGGCTCAGAATAGAATTCTTCCAGGTAATGTCAACTATGTTGAAATCTATAGGACAGCTGGGTGTAACTAGAGGTATGATGGGGAAGAACAAATCTGACTCCATATGGATCTGTTTCTTTTAATTTAAACTTTGTATTCTACTGCTTTTGCTACAAGTATTCTATTGCTTTTGCTATAAGTTTTATCACTAAAGGGATGTTGCCTATAGCTTAAAGTTTATATGATGACCCATCTCTGGGAATCCTGCCTCCCAAGCCTGAGAGTTAAGCTAAAATACCTTTGTTTACCTCACAGGAAACATCTGACCAGGCCCACCTGTGAATGGCTGCAGGAAGGAAGAAATTAGCACATCCCCTCTGGGGTCTGGTCAGAGCCAGGAAATATTTGCAACAACTTTTCACTTTACCTCCTCACCTCCTCCTCTTTGTTCTAGAAAAGAAACTAGCATTCAAACCCTGGGCAAGATGGTTCTTTGGGACACTAGTCCACCATCTTCTTGGTCTGCTGGCTTTCCAAATAAAGTCACTACCCCTTGCCCCAAGAACTCATCTCTCAATTTATTGGTCTGTCATGTGGTGAGCAGTATGAGCTTGGAATCAATAACAGGAAGAAGGAAGGAAAACACATTCCTTTTCAGGCAGAGGAAATGTATTTGTTTGACATAAACCACAGCAAGATCTTTTCTGACCCACCTACTAGAGTAACGGAAATAAAAACAAAAATAAACAAATGGGACTTAATTAAACTTTAAAGCTTTTGCACAGCAAAGGAAACCATAAACAACACGAAAAGACAACCCTCAGAATGGGAGAAAATATTTGTAAATGAAATGACAAATGATTAATCTCCAAAATATACAAAGAGCTCATGGAGCTCAATATCAAAAAAATAAACAATCCAGTTAAAAAGTGGGTGGAAGACCTAAATAGACATTTCACCAAGGAAGACATACAGAGGGCCAAAAGGCACATGAAAAGATGCTCAACATCACTAATTGTTAGAGAAATGTAAATCAAAACTACAGTGGGGTGTCACCTCACACCAGTCAGAATGGCCATTATCAAAAAATCTAGAAACAATAAATGCTGGAAAGGGTGTGTCGAAAAGGGAACCCTCCTGCACTGTTGGTGGGAATGTAAATCGATACAACAATGGAAAAAACTATGGAGGTTCCTTACAAAACTAAAAATAGAGCTACCAGATGACCCAGCAATTCCACTACTGGGCAAATACCCTGAGAAAACCATAATTCAAAAATAATCATGTACCACAATGTTCACTGCAGCACTATTTACAATAGCCAGGACATGGAACCAACCTAAATGTCCATCAACAGATGAATGGATAGAGAAGATGTGGCACATGTATACAATGGAATATTACTCAGCCATAAAAAGAAACAAAATCGAGTTATTTGTAGTGAGGTGGATGGACCTAGAGTCTGTCATTACAGAGTGAAGTAAGTCAGAAAGAGAAAAAAAAATACCGTATGCTAACGCATATATATGGAATCTAAAAAAAAAAAAAAATGGTACTGATGAATCTAGTTGCAGGGCAGGAATAAAGAGGTAGACATAGAGAATGGACTTGAGGACACGGGGAGGGAGAAGGGTAAACTGGAACGAAGTGAGAGAGTGGCATGGACATATATACACTACCAAATGTAAAATAGATAGCTAGTGGGAAGCAGCCGCATAGCACAGGGAGATCAGCTTGGTGCTTTGTGACCACCTAGAGGGGTGGCATAGGGAGGGTGGGAGGGAGGCTCAAGAGGGAGGGGATATGGGGACATGTGTATGCATATGCCTGATCACTTTATTGTGCAACAGTAATGTAATTATACTCCAATAAAGATTAAAAAAAAAAAAAAAGCTACTGTGGGAGGAAACACTGCAAGTTCCAAAAGTGAACCAAGTCCAATGAGGTCCTAAGAGAGGAATGGAGAAAATGTAAGCAGGCCCTGTAGGGCCTTATTAATCTAGGGAAGGAATGTTATCATTAGTAAAAGAGAAAGCATCGAAAGGTTTTAAGGAAGGTGTAAATCACAATAGCAGCAGACTGGAAAATGATTATTTAGCTCCCAGAAGCAAAGCTCATCGTATATGAAATACACATGCAATTGAAGGCAACTTCCCCAAGAAGAAACTCCACATAACCACACCTGATGTACATGTACTTTCTCTCTCCATCTCTCCCTTAAAAAGCAATTTACTTAAATTACATTGTAAAATCTGAAGTTGCAATGAAAATTATCACCATCATCATCAGGGGACAGCAATACACATGCAGAGTTAAATCAGAGAGCTTTCCAAATCAACTTAGCAGCAAATGCTGACATCAATTTAAAATTAACCAACTGCATAAGCAGTACAAGTAGTCACTTGGGGAAGCACTTTTTTTTTTTTTTTTTTTTTTTTTGTGGTACCCGGGCCTCTCACTGTTGTGGCCTCTCCCGTTGCAGAGCACAGGCTGCGGACGCGCAGGCTCAGCGGCCATGGCTCACGGGCCCAGCCGCTCCGCGGCATGTGGGATCTTCCCGGACCGGGGCACGAACCCGTGTCCCCTGCATCGGCAGGTGGACTCTCAACCACTGCGCCACCAGGGAAGCCCGGGAAGCACATTTTACAAAGAATCCACTTAGGGCAAAAGTGTGGCACCTGCTTCAGAAAAGAGACCCTGTCACTAACCCCATCACCTCAGCCTCTCTAAGCATTCTAAGCATTAAGGCTCCACTGCAAAGTCAAGTTTCCAACAGCCAGACACAATAACATAACTTCTTGCCTAAGCATGTCTATCTCAGACCTTTAAACATTCTGAAAGAATAATCCAGACATAAACTGTGTGCACAAAAATCTGGAATGCTAGCCTCTGTGCCTAAGAATTAAAGTGTGATCTCGACACGTGGTACTATGGGGCCCCCAACCCAAATACTCAAAGTCTAGGTCATGCTGGGTACCCCATGGATGCTCCCCTGTAAATCTCCCCATCCTACTCCAACAATTCCTTGAAGAATACGATCCAGTGATGGAAAATGCTCATAAGGGTTCAGAATTGTCCTAAAGTAGAAGAGCCGAGAAATCTAGAGATGTCCGTGAGATAGGTAAGTTTCCAGGGTCCTTGGAGTCCTATGATGCATTCTTTGGCACAGCTCTCAAGACCCTTCCTCCACAGTCGCAGCTGTGCTGACAACCACATCTGTACCAGTTTTTTCTTACTCCCTCATCCCTGTCATACCTTATCGTCCGGTTACATGGATTACCTAATCCAAATGACACTATACCACACCTCTTGGTTCATACGGCTTTCTCCAAATAAAACGCCCTTTCTCGTTGCAGAACTCTGACTCATCTTTTAAAGCCAAACTCTAATGTATAGTCAGGGAGCAATTCAACATTTTTGAGAACCAGCTGTAAACCAGGCGTTTGGGATATAAAGATGAATAAACCACAATTCTTGTCTCCAGGAAGGTCATAATTATACGTCTTTACGTTCCCAGTGACTATGAAATTGTCTTTAATAAATAAGGTTAAACGAAGTAACTTGGATATATCTAGACAAAAATAATAAACTCAGTGTACTACCACCCAAAAAGAGAGCAAGAACCCGACGTCCTAGTGTGTACCATGCTGTATAAACACAGAGTATACATAGTATCCTCAAGGCCTTATGATGTCCTGACTCCTATGGAAGAAAATACAGAATTTGTTCATTCATTCATTTATCCACTGTTTACTCACTACCTGTGATGTGCAAGATATTATAGTAGGAACTATAAGCCATACTGATGATTGCCAAGTCTCTATGTCAAAGAACTTAAAGTCAATCAAGTCCTGTGAGAGTTCAAATGACAGAGGGTTCCTCTAAACATTGGAGATATCATATCATCTACCCTTCTACCTTATTACCATTAAGGAACTGGATACTGAATGCCTAGTGATAAATACTGACCAAGCGTTCATCCAGTGGTCCCTGGGCTCATCCAGTTGTTACTGGAACACCTTGTTGGGTACCTCGTTTGTTTTTTTTTTTTGGAATTTTATTTATTCTTTTATACAGCAGGTTCTTATTAGTTATCCATTTTATACATATTAGTGTATATATGTTGTTGGGCACCTCTTGAAATAGCCCATTTCAATTGCAGACAGCTACACAAGTTAGTAATTTCTTTCTTTCACTGAACCAAAATGTATTTTCCCGAAACTTCTATTCGTCAGTCCTCTGTCTTCCTCTGGTAACTTTCAGAGTTAATTCATTTCCTCTTTCACATCTATTATTTGAAAATATTAAATAACTGACTTTCTTCTTAAGCTTTCTTCTATCTATCATTTATTTCTGTTGAGTTATTTCTGGATCTGTGTCCTTATTCAAGATATGAACTAACCTTCCCAGCTTCTAATATCCTCAATTTTATTAGTCATTAAGCCTCTCTGTGAATTTATTAATATATTGAACACCAGACTAAAGTTTCCACCAAGTTGGCATTAATTAATGACATTGTTTATAGTTAATGCTTCAGTCAAGGATCTACCTCAAAAGATTATGACTCAGCTCACAACCCTCCCCCCACTGATAAGGAGAGCATAGATAACTCTGATGCACATATTCCTAAAATCCAGATGCACAATGTCTGCAACATTCCAGTAATCTATCAGTAAAGTAACTCATTCAAAAAAAAAGTGACGTCTGACTGCATGATATGATCATAGTGAACCTACTCTGACTCTTAGCGATCAACTTTTCCTTTTCTAAAAATCGATCTTGTAAAAAATTCTTCCCCATATGCCAGAACCAATTTCAGTTACTTATCTGGAGATGAAGGAATCTAAATTTGTCTGACTCTTTTTCTTAGAAATTGAAACAAGACCAAGTTCTGTGCTCTAGCAACTCTCCTGTATTCCATGAATTCTACACAATGAACATAGAACTTTTCTAAACCATCTAGTTTTTTAAATGATAATTACATTTAAGAAAGTATCAGCCTATAGATTGATTCACTTAGAAAGCAATCCCTAACCTATAGAAGAATACATACACGTTATATTTATAAATATTAGTAATAACATGTATAATTGAATAAAACATGAAATGAACCCAGTTTTCTACTTTAGCAACAACAAATATCCTCAACAGAAGATTTAAGAGGAAAAATATGCTAAACATGCTCATCTTTGCTTTGAAGAAGTGAAAAAAAGCAAATCAACAAACATATCTGGGTGCCTAGTAGAACTTTCTTATGATAAAACTATATTTAATAAAATTAATTAAAAATTTAGTGTGTATCCTTTTTCATACACATTGCAAATCAAAGCTCTCTCTTCCTATTCTTATTGCCAACACTGATTTTACAGTTTTGGTGGGGATGAGGGGATAGG
The DNA here is from genome assembly GCF_963924675.1 of Phocoena phocoena. Lineage (NCBI taxonomy): Eukaryota > Metazoa > Chordata > Mammalia > Artiodactyla > Phocoenidae > Phocoena > Phocoena phocoena. Next base: position 39,255,492 of record NC_089234.1, on the reverse strand, counting down.
GGCATGGCTAAAACTGCCAAATCGTTTTCACAGACTGTTTCCAAGTTGGATGATTCCACTGGACCAGATTCTGCCATCCTCGACCCTTTCTATAATTTCAGCAGTATGTGGGCCTATTCTCGGAATAAGCATGATGGTGGAGATATGGCTTGCGTTTTATTTAAGAGGCTGCATCCTTCTAAGTAACCTGTAATACAGTCTATGAATGTGTAGGAAGCCCTATAGGTGGAAAACTTTTAAAAAGCAAATTTGTTCTTACGTATGTAACTAACCTTCTCAGTCACATCAAAATATAAAATATTGTACCACCTGGGAATTTTCTTAAGCACAAATGCAAATTAGTTTGATGTCTGAAAATACTACCTGATAAATCTCTGAGCAATAAATATGCACTGCTAGGCAATGGCAACTTCTTATTAAAGCAAAGTGGATGGGTACAGGCTGAAGAGATCCTGAGGAACACACTGCCACGGAAGAGTCTACCTGGCGCTCAGGCTCTACAATGAAGTGGTCACACCTTTCCCTGACTCCTTAGTAATTTTACTGGCAATGCTTATGATACTTGAATTAAGAGATAGAAGGACCTGAAATACAGAACGTCCCACTGAAAATGTTAACTCTTCCCAAATATGCCCAAACCTGACACATTTAGAAACAGGTCTAGGTGGAGGCAAAGGCAGACCTTTGCAAAACTGCAAAATGCAGTTTACCTTCTGTCTTCCAACAGTATCTCTTTTGCTATTTAGCCCTTCCCCAATCTCTCTCTATGTGTGGGATCTAGCCTACGTGTCCTTATGCTTCCTTCTTTTTATCCAAAGATATCCTTTGTAGGATAGGCAGGGAGAGGAGAATTATCAGAACTTGCTCCCAATCAAAATACTCTTTTCCTCAGGGCCACTCATTTCAGCAATATGTGCAAAGGAAAATAATTAACTATATTTAATTTTCAGTTTGGCATGAGTGACTCCTTCAATTTATTCTTCAGTAGAATATCTGCACTACGTCTGTGGACCAACACACTTTTATCCATCAATTCTATTTCTAAGGATTTGTCATTAGAAACCAGTTACATGTGTAATATGAAACTACGATGTCTTTCTCGTATATGTTGTTTTTATAATAACAACAAATTAAAGAACGGAGAGAGCCCAAAAGAACAATGATAAAGAATTAGTAAATTATGTTAAATCCTATTTGCCATTAAAATTATATTTTAGAAATGTATATCTTAACATGGTATATATTTATGACACAATGAGTAAAAAGATGAGTTTATGCATGGTAAGATCCCATATAAAAAAAATGTATACATGTATAGTACAGATATTCACCTGTGGATGTGTATAAAAATGTACCAGGCATGGTGCTAAGCATTTGGTAAACAAGAACACATATGGCTTCTACCCACATAAAGCATACAGTATGGCGTCAAAGATTGACATTAACCGATGTCAAAAGACAAAAACTTCTGTCCTCATGGGGCTTATACTTTATTCTTAATTGTATCTTTATGTCTGGCACATATTGTGATATAAAAATAATACTTTCCAACTGTTCAATAACTGCAAAATGTTCTACATTTTCCCAGATTACTTGAAACACAATTAAATGGCAGACTTTAGAAAATTTAACAGTGGTATCTATGGATGGGAATTCCATAAATCTCACTGTCCTGGCCTCTTATGAAATTCTCATACTTATCATGGCCACTATAACATGAGAAGTATAAACCACACCTGGATTATAATTCTTATCTTTAGAATTTATAATTCTTATCTTCACGAAGCCATTCAACTTCCTTCTGTGAATTTCTCAGTGTTATTTCTAAATCCATTCTATAAACTCCGGACGAAAGTTATTTACGAAACAAACAGACTAGGCAAGATTTCTCAACCTCATTAAAGAAACGAACCAAGGAAGTTTTACTAAAGAAAGGGTCAGAACATCTATGAAAAGGTCAGAGCAGAAATCAGGTAAACATTTCAGACCACAGGCATAATTAGAAAATCCTCAGGTAGTTAATGCCAGTGTTTGGACCAATTAAACCACCAAGATAAAGGGAGACAACATCGCTTAATGTTCCACTTGGAAATCATATTTTATTTTAGTTCTGCTGAAAAAGAGAAGCTGACAGACAGCTTTGCTCAAATCACCTTTACTGTGAAGTAACTTTGGTCTTAGGACAGACAAAGTCAAGGTGGGAGAGAACTGTTCCTCTGTTTCCCCCATACAGTCCAATTTTTCCATAGGAAAATATGGAAGTAAGATATAAGGGGAAGAAAACCTACATTTTAGATCACTTCTCTTTTATAGTGTTCTGACTCTGACGCTTAGTCTTTGTTTAGACATTGCTAGTTGGACTAGATAATTACCTTCCATTCACTGTTGTTAGTTTATCAAAAGAGATTTCTTTACTGCTTATTATTTGCCAGTGTGGGAAGATGGGCTCAACTTTCAAGTTAACTAATGCAGAAAACATAGGGTAGGAAAAAATGGCACATTTTCATCCATCTTCTTTTCTTTTTTGAATATACCCTATGACTTGCTGAAATCATCATGGCGGCTGAAGTTGTAAACCAAAGAACCACGTAGAAAGGCTGGCCTGTAAGCACATTTACACACCTTATAAAATTTACCATGAACCGGGTGAATGGTTAATATTGCTATTTTATATACATCAGGAGAAGAGCAGTCCTTGTTTCTTCGAAACATTATTTAGTAGAGAACTAGGTAGTTAGTGACACTAAATATATCCTACATTTTTTACAAAATATGAAAAGTTAAGAGAAAATTATATTTGGCAAAAATATATTGATTTTAGTTTACTACTAAAGCAAGTGTATCATCTAACTCAGAAAATCTATTTATATTAAAATACATTTTCTCTCATCATCGGAGAAAGGTTCTAAACTTAATAACTAAGTGGAGACTGAAACACACTGAAACTAAGCACCTTATTTACAAATATACTCTAAGACTAAATTTCCACATACTGAAGTCTCACTACAGAAAACACTTCCTATTTCTTTCCACTCTTTCCAGCTTGCCTCTATCTTCTTTCCTCTATTTTAATTTATTGTGAATTTTAGTACGTATCATTCCCTCTTCCCAAATTGAAATTACTCTCATATATTTGAATTTGGACCAACTTTAACAATCTTTTATTCAATGTACATTATTTCCACCTCTCCAAAATTAAACATTTTTACACAAACATAGATACTTAGAATAGATATGACTGAACAACAGTTTTTACCTCCACATGAAAGTTAGCCATGCTATTAGTCAAACACACCAGACCATGAATAAACTGCTGTTGCTCTAGATAATACATGTTTATCTACAGCTCCATAGCTCTTGGTATATGGTAACTGCCATTCCTAATGTTTGTGTGTTGTGCCATGGTTTTCTGCATTTTTTTAAACTTTTTGACTTCTCTGTTAGATTTTCCAAACAGCCTTTTAACTGGCCTCTTTGTCTCTGTTTCTTCTCTTGGCTAACTCTTAAACGCACATCCTTCACTATTACATTAGCTTCTTATTGTTGCATAACAAATTGACATAGGATTAGTGGTTTAAAACCACACCTATTTATTATCTCACAGTTTCTGCAGGTCAGAAATTCTCTGTGGATTTGGCTAGGTTCTCTGTTCCAGGTCTCACAAGACCAAAATCAAGGTGGTGGCCAGGCTGGAGTCTTGCCTGGAGAACCTCTGATGAAGAATCTGTTTCCAAGCTCTTGCAGGCTATTGGCAGAATTCAGTTCCTTTTTTTTTTTTTTCAGTTGGACTGATGGCTCCATTTCAGCCAAAGGTCTCACTCGGCTCTTTTAGGTATCCACATTCCTTTTTTGTGCCGTCCCCTCCATCTTCAAATCAACAACAGCACAATGAATCCTTTTTGCATTTCAATTCTCTCTGACCTCTTCTTCTGCCAGGGGCTGGTGAAAGTTTCTGCTCTAAAGGACTTCTTTGATTAGATCAGGCATGAAATCTTGGGGCTGTTCCTAGAAACTGTGCCTACTACAAAGTTCCAACAAAAATTTCATCACATACAGAAAACCTTGGGTGTCCACACATGCATTCTACCTCCTGTCCTTCTCTCCCTCCTTACTTGCATGGAGCTCCTACTGTACTCCTACAGCATCCACTGTGTACCTCAACCAAAGCATTCATCACACTGTAGTACACTGTCCATTTGCTTGTCATTCTAGAAGACTTCGTAACTATGTAACTCCAGTATTTAAGCCAGTGCCAAGCAACATAAAGATGATCATCTGATAAATGCACGCTGAACAATTTGTATGCGCCTTTAAATTCAAAGAAGAAATACTTCACGTTCAATGTAAATATAGTACTGAAGTGTATTTACTTCTAAGTGTTTATAAATGAGCAATCTGTATCATAGATAAAATTCTCAGCTCACCATACTATTCATTTAATCCGAATTTTATATTCATTAAAAATAATTTGAAAAAAACTTTTGAAAATTTATTAAGCATACATTGCTACTGTGATAACTGCTTTATCTCATTTAATCAAAACAATTTCATTTTACAGATGAGAAAACTGAGACTTCAGAGTTGCCTGAATTCAAACATCTACAAAGTAGTAAAGCCATGGCTGCTGAGCCCCTATGTTATTTCCCTTCCTTCCTTCCTTCCTCGCTCCCTCTTTTTCTTCCATAGTTATATTTATTGAACACTTATTACGTGCCAGGAATTGCGCTAACATTTTCATTAAATAGACTTGACTCCCAAAATACTGTTAGAAATAATATCTTTATCATATGTATTTACAGTACTTTCTGCACACGCACACACAAAATTAAACCATTACTTCATTAAATTAAATAATAATATTATTCCTGATTTATGTTTAATATGTACTTAAAATCATCCATTACTAATCTGGCTTTTATGTGACTGCCGCATATTTGCAAAGACATGTGAACTATAAAGAAAATACACTTTATAATATGCTAGTCATTAGCAACTTGGTGTGGGAAAAACCGATGAGAAAATTTAAACAAGGAAATTCCATCTTGCCCAACTGTGATCTCATCATAGCTAGGGACATTGTATGAACCACAGATGGTGAGAATTAAGAAGCCACACACGTTCCTTAGGGACTTCAACTTTACCAAAGCAAGGATCTGCGCTTTAGAGCAGTTTGTTGGTTATAAAACAATGTCATACTCAAATATATGACATCTTACTGCTCAGGGCCTCCACTGCAACATTCAAAGCCATCCCATCGTGGTTACAGCAGACACTGTATTAACGTGGCTAGGAAATACGTGCCTTCCTAAATTCACACATTTACCAATATAAATCAGTATCATAGTTCATTTACAAAACAAAATATATAAACATGAGTTACTGCCATTCTTAAAATGGTCCTTGGAAAGTACAACTGCTAAAACTATCATGAATTATGAGATTTTAATCACTTACAAGACCTGAGATTTACAGGAAGGAGGGTTTTGAAAGAAATGAGGAATTTATCATCCTCATAAAGAAACTCCAAAGTAATACCTGGTAATCATTTTACAGAAAGAAATCCAAATGTTAAACGAATTAGATTTGCCATTTTTTCTTGCTATAACTTTGCCATTCATAATCAGGTCTGAATTCAAAGGACTGCAAAGGAATGTTCACAAGGGGCGAAGAGAGAAGCAATTTATGTAAATAATAAATCATGTTTATAATGGTCATTTGTGTGAGCCCAGAGATAAGGCCAGAAACAGAAGTACCAATGTGTAGTACAGGAAAATTATTCCTAACTCATAAAAAGACTGTTTGTAGTTATAGGAATTTTAGTTAAGTAAATATAAATAGGAAAAATGTGTTACATTCTCAAAATAGATACTGAATTCTAGTACATAAAAATTCCAATAATCCAACATCCTCATTATGTTCTTTTGCAGTCACCTTCAGCTCTCCCATTTTTAATCATCCAGTTGCATATTTATTATTTAAAAAGAGAGGGTGATAAGATTTTGCTTTCTTTCTCAGGCATTTTTTTTACACAAAATTTCATGTGGATAAGCATACAATTTTATTTTGTAGGTACTTGGTTATCATGCAGATAAATATTCACCTGGTTGCCACGTCACACTCGAGCTTTCTGCTGTCATCATGTAGTTTTAATTTTTATTACTGGATTAAATTTTCAACATACCTCACGACTCTACTGGTCATCCCGACAATGCAAAGCAAGCCTCGGGAGTTAACCTGAAAAGTGAGTCTCAGCTTCATTAGGGAATGAACTCTTGACATATTTCAAGTCCCTCCAAAGAGAAACATTGATTAAGATGTTGTAAAGATATGCAAATTTTCATATGTGTACAAAAATGTACCATTCTCTTCTCTTCTATAAACCCAGGGAATATTTCCAGGTCTAATTTTTTTTCTGCCTTTAAAAGAAGGCATTGCGTCTGTGATTCAGTAACAGATTGCATAATAGAGAACGAACACAAATGTACACATACATCCACACACAACCCTACATGGTCAAATCAAATATCCTCAGTGAATGTTGAATTTTAACGATCACCACTACCTATTCAATTTGCCTATCTACACAGGACATCATTTTCTTTCTTTATGTTTAATGAAAAAAACACTCAAATGATTTGAATTTTTTTTTTTTTTGTCCTGTAAGATAGAAAACAACAATGATTTAATTCTCATGTCTACAAGTTGTGAGCCTTGAAGCATTCTGGAGGACAAGAGGGAATTTATATTACAGTAACCTGATATTCAGCAAAAAGACATTTTTACTACCAAATATATGTTTTTTAAAACCTCCTGAAAAATAACGTTGAAATATATACACACATACTTGAATATATTTTTTTTACCCTTTTAGAATTCATACTTTTCCATTCAAACCTCAGCTCACACACCTCATCCACAAAGCCTTCTATGATATTCTCAAGTAGTCAGTCCCTTCAGAGTTTTGAAAATAATGATGACTGCAACAATGCTCACAGGAAGAGCTACAGAGTGCCAGACACTGTTCTAAGCACTTTACGTGTTAATTCATGAAATCCTCACACTCAGTTCCTGAAGGTATTATATCCATTTAATTCTTACAGAGGAGGAAACCTAGGCACAGAGAACTTAATCAACTTGCTTAAAGTCACAGAGCTGGCAAGTGGAAGAGTTACTGCTCAAATCCAGGCAGCCTGGCCTCAGAGTCCAAATGCTTAATCATTAGACCATGGTACCTCTCTTGATTTTCTGTTTATAAAATGGGAACAATAGTATGTCTCCATGGTATTGCTCGCTAAATTAAGTCAGATCATTCAGGAAAAGACCCTAGTACCATGCCCAGTACATAGCAGTACTGAATGCTGTTGTTACCAAGTACAATTATTTTTAGCTAAGCCTCTGTCCCCTCCTACATTGTGAATCCCTTGAGGATGAGGTCTGCATTCATTCATTTGTTCACTCATTCATCCCACAACTAGTCACTGATCAATTACTGTGAGCAAAGCTATGCCAAGCCCTGTAAGCACTCATCTCCCAAGACCCAGTACAGTTAGACCCAGACTGACACACTTCCTCCTCAGGGCTTTGGCATTTAACTGTGCCCTCTGTCTGGAAATCTCTTCTCCATATAATTTCAAGGCTTGTTTCCTCACTATATTCTCTCTCCTCCACTGTTATGCCTTTAGTGGCCTCTTCCTTAAATACCCTAAACAAAGTAGTGCTGTCTAGGACTCTGTATTTTCTTATTCTGCTTTATATTTTCTACTTATCACTGTCATACATACTAGACTGTAAGCTCTGTATAGACAGGGATTGCCAATTCTATATCCACAAGCTGGAATAGTAGGTCAGTAAATATTTGTTATATTGGTGAAAGAAGGAAAAGGAAGAAGGGGAGGAAAGAGAGAGGGAGGGAGGGAGGAAAAAGAGAGGGGCCAGGAGAATTTTGAGCAATGAATGCTTTATAAAGAAGAATATGTTTTCCATCCCATCTTGTCCAAATTACTGCTCACCATGAATAAAAGAATGTTGGTATTCATCCCCTCCCTCTCTCCCCCATCCCTCCTGCAGAAATTCCTGAGAGCTCCTTAAAGGCATTCCTCAGCTTCTCTTCTTGTCCTCCCTACAAACCTATGTCTCGCACCATTTGAATTCCAACACCTGCTCTTTCTCCTCCTAAGAAAAAGATGTGTATGACCTCCAGGGAGACCAGCTTTCCTTTTCATTTGCAACAATGCTGAAGAGTTATAATTTCACAGCATCATCAGTGATAGTTGAAATGATTTGTAATTTATCATCCAACTACCACAGACTAATTCATGATTAAAGAAAAAGCTCTTATTTTTCAATTGTCAAAAATATGCATTTCTGGATTCCTTCTTCAAACGTGACATCACTAATTAGCAGGAAATGTGCTTTGAACTTCTTTTCTAATAAGAGTAATGAATTTACACTAAACTTTTCCTTCCTGGTACCATTCTAATCATTTATAGTAGTTTTGATTGGCATTAGACTATTCACAATTATTTTGGTCTTCACCAGAACATGCCTTCCCTGATCCTTTTGAGGTTGGATGTGGCCTTGTGACTTGCTTTGGCCAATAAGAGGAGTTGTAGAAGTGACATTTGTCACTTAAAGGCAGAAGATTTCAAAGCAAGTTGTGACTTTTCATTGCCCTTTCTGTGGTGACTTGGAGCTACGTGCCAAGACGGAGTCTCCATCAGTGTGGGTTTCCATGTGATGAGCTGGGCAGGGTGGGCACGGGGGACATGCAAAGTAACTGAAAAATAAACCTTGGATCAATTAATTCACTGACATTTGAGAGGTTTTTTTTTTTTTTTTTTTTTTTCCTGCAGTAATACCTGGTTCATCCTGCCTGATATATTAGAAGAGTAGAATCTGTGTCTACACAAAGTGGAAGTTAACTCATACTGCTGACCTCACTCCATCAGTACCATAGACTAGGTATTTCAGTCATGATACTGGAATATCATGGAACAAATATCACGGGAGGAACAAATCTGTACATATTCTGCAATCATGGTAGAACATTTTTTTTCATATGCTCCTTTGTCCATCTTGAGGCTTTTTTATGAGGGTACTAAGGAATTTATGTCACATATTTTGTATCTTTAAAAAAGCTTTTGGGGGGGATAAGGCCAACATCACATTCTTTCAACACCAGAAACAATTCTAGATGTTTTAGTTCCTCTAAAAAATTCTTTGAACATAGCTGTAAAAATGTTACCTACAATATCATTATAGTAAAAGGTATAAACACTATGTTTCTTTTTTTGTTGTTGATATTGTACAATAATAAAGAATCTGACCCTGAATGAGAGTCCTAGGCCCTTCAGACCACTCTTCTGTCTCTACATATTAGGGATATATCTTCAAAATGCTGGAAAAATCCCCTCAAATAATGGATGAATAAAACAACTTCCTATTCTGTGACTTGTTCTTGAGTTTCTTCAAATGTTCTCTTTCCCCTCATATTTCTCCCCATCTTCTCCCTTTTTCTCTCTCCTTCTCTCTCTCTCTCTCACACACACACACACACATTCACAAAATCCTTTAATCAAAACTACAGGTTCAGTTTAAGCCTTTTAAAAAAATAAGCTGTTATCTTCATAGACATAATATTTTTAAAGAATCCTGCATTAATTTCAACCTAATTACAACAATGACTTCACCAGCTATGGCTGTTTAATATATTGCAAATTCTTCTAACATCTTCTCAGACAGTGAGCAATTCCTAATGAGTGGTTACTCCATACGAGATACTTCAGTTGTCTTTTGCAAAATCTTATGACCATAAAGACACGTATAACTATTAATTTATTATTGAAAGAAAATTATGCATGATGTATTAAAAAGGGCTGGGGAAGAGGTTTTCAAACACTACACTATAAAGATGATAGGATTTGAAAAAGTCAGGACCCACTTCTGCTGTCCTCAAGAAATTAAGTCCAGGAAAATTAATAGGTATGACTAGTCACTTCAACTGCCTTCAAGTTCAATGAAAATTGCACCTGAATATATCCAGAGAGAATCTGAGGAAAGTGGGAATTGTTCTTAGAGAACACGTCAGTCCCTTTTGAAAACAGAGTCAGAATGAAATAGCACGCATCCAAAATTTTGAATACTATTTTTTTTTGCTTCCACGCCTCATTAATGTTGATCTGCTCTTTGTGATAATTAACCAGCCCTGAGAAAGAGGCAAAATTCATCAAGAATAATATTCCAAGAAAACAAAACATAAATAAAAGATTAAACCAATGCTACTTTTTCAAATACTAGGAGCAGTTCTAATTACCAGTCAATTGTGTTAAAAACTGTTACAACAAGAACATACATTGGGCAATAAACACTGCCTTTGTGGCTAGAATGAGAAACTCCTTTCACGGGCAAACAGTTTATGTACTCGTATAGTCCTTTACTTTTACCAGGTGGAAACTGTAATGCTTCAGCTGAAGTCATGATGTTTTATTCCAAACACTTATATGTTCACTGGATTCAGCCCGGGCAGTTGCATAAATGCCTGGGGACACAGATTGCAACTTAAGCTAGATGAGGCTGGCAATTCAGCTGAGTATGAGGTCAATGCATATCTGCACACTTTCAAACCAGTAAAGGGATACATTTCTGCACCCTTTGCAGGAGAAGAGAAAAACATTTCAGACAGAAAATAGCTTTCGTCAGTTTGCCAACACTAGTCAAAACAATATCTTTCTGTTTCTCTTTCACATAAACACAGAAACCTGAAAGTGAATACATCATGGATGTCTTAAGAAAAACCAAATTTTTCTATTGCTGGAGGGGTCTCGGGTTGATTTCCAGACCCATTTTCTAAATCTGCCTGCCTCAGCACACACACACCTGGTGAACTCTGCAGTGATTATAAGTCAGCAAACGCTTTCAGGAGAAAAGTGAATGGATGAGGGCATGAAGGGGAAAGTACATAATTTAATGTCAAATATTAACACATAAGCCCTTTCTCACTTTCTACATGATAGTCCTATTCCCTTTGAGGCAAGTAGTGAGAAGAATATAAAACCCTAGGAGTGGGCTTCCCCGGTGGCACAGTGGTTGAGGGTCCGCCTGCCAATGCAGGGGACATGGGTTCGTGCCCCGGTCCGGGAAGATCCCACATGCCGCGGAGCGGCTGGACCCGTGAGCCATGGCCTCTGAGCCTGCACGTCTGGAGCCTGTGCTCTGCAACGGGAGAGGCCACAACAGTGAGAGGCCCGCGTATCGCAAAAAAACAAACAAAAAATCCCTAGGAGTATGTCTCAGAATGTCAAAATACCAACACATGTCAAAGACATCACTGGTAGAGCGTGTCCAAGTTGTGGTAGCAAAAATCCCACTGCCCCAGCCCCAGGCTCTGCCTTGATTTTCCTGCCTACCCTCCTCTGTACTCTGAATCTGATCTATTCCCTTCCAGTACCTTCCCAAATCAAAACTCCACTAAGCCCTTGGCCTTCTGAAGTCCCTTCTCATTATTTGAGGAAATAAGTGGTTTCTCTCTCATTTCCAAACTCCACAGCCTTTTCCTTGCCCTTAACATTGCAGATAGGAGTCTGCCCATCTGTTTAAGAAATATACATGCCTACTTGACAACTCATAACAATGGGTCTGTGTTTGCTTGATCCTGAGTCCAGGTTTACTTAGAAAAAATTATAAGTGTATGTAGTACAAGACCCCGGAACCTTCTTTCATTAGTAATTACACTGTTTCCTCCCTCAACTTCCCTAAACCTAATAATTTGACCATCTCTGAATTACCACAGAGCTTGTAACTAGCGTCACATGTTTTGCACTAATTAAACAACGTCTCATATTATTTGTTCATTATCTACATATACAAGAACTCCATATACACACACTCTACAGTTAGCTTATTTTTCTACCAGCAAAGTCCTGATGCCAAAGATTATATCTTCTACTTCTTTGCTGAAGGAAATGATAATATACATTTAAATTCTTGTTTATCTAGATAATTGAAACTTTGTGAAGTAGAAAAAACAAAGAAAATTGAGTTTTGTTCTAATGGGACTTAAAATTTGTTCACCCAGCCCTCAGTTATTGCTGCATGAAAGGCACTGAATTGATGAGACCACCATGAATAAGAAATAGCCCCTTTTGAAAGATTACCTTTGATGGTGGGTGAGCGGAGGTCACAGATAAGATGCCTATACTGTAACTATCATGCAAGGCAGGAATGGTAAATTGAATAGAAGAGAGAAATTACTTCTGACTGGGGTTTGGGGTGGTAGGAATATAAGACAGTATACTGAAAATAAGCAAGTAATAGAATTAGGGAGTACCCATAAATTCTGTAAGAATTCCAGAAAGTAGGAAAATGTTGTGAAGCTGCCACTGGCTTCAACTCATCTGAGATCTGCCCGCAAGCTAAATCTAAAGGAATATTTGGCCCATCACATGGAGAGGAAATGCAGGTAGTATTTTGGGAGAAGACAAAGTCATATACCTTCCAGAGAAGAATCTGGTGCCTTGGTGGAGTTGGGTGCATTCCAGGAAATCTCTGGAATGGGTCTGTGAACACCAAGTCTGCACTCTTGAGAGGATAAGAAAATACAGACACAAACTAGGTAACCAGGAATGCTATCTGCTGAGACATGTCCTGAGGGACAGTCAGAGCCCAGGCAGGAAGTGGTGCTGGGGAAGGAGCTGGACATCCTTTCTTTCATTCCATCCACCCAGGTGAGTAATTAGAGATGTGGTGAACAAGAGCTGCCCTAGGCACCCATGCATCCTCCTTTTAAGGGAAAAAGAAGCAAACACTAACATAGGGAAGGAGGGAAATAGCTGAGAGCTAATCAGGATAATTCCTTTCCTTTTGAGACAACTAGTGGCCTAGAGAATATTATAAAGCCTGGAAATAGATATTCATGACCTGGAATATAATCTCTTCTCTCCAGTCACCGTGCCCTGGCCAATTCCTACACTCTGCTTGCGGGCTTCAGACTCTCTAGCAACTGAAATCAGAAATGGTTTAACTTACCAAGAAGAGAAAATAGTATAGAAACTTCTTCATAAGATGTACTCAGAAATATTCAGTAAGAAATATGACTCTAAAATTACAAATCATATTTTTTTCAAAAAATTAACTAACTTGATTCAAGTTTTCCAATGAGAAAAGTGAAATTTCACATATCCAGGACAAAATGCATAGATATGGGCTGTATTCATCATATGGACTCATACACTATCACTTGTTTTCTGTTTCCATTATTTTAGAAAAACTAATCGCTTCTCCCTGTTCCAAAGAGTAAAAGTTCTGCCCAAAAGTTGCAACTGAAGTTGAGTTTCAGTTTTAGAAAAAGTTGCTGTCAATTTAAGAGACTGTTTTCTGAGTCGAAAAAAAAGTGATCTGGGGAAAGGTCAGTCCATCTTTCTGGCTGTATCCCAAGAAAAACTAGACACGAACACGAGCTCTGTGTGGGTCTCTGTTCTCCACAGGAGTGTGGCTGCCAGTCCTGTGTAGCTCAATGAGCTATCTTTTGGGAGTATATTTTTGGCATTAAGATTGGTCTTTGGTTCTAAACCTGACTGGAACGAATTGAAAACACTTTTATGGCTCCATCTTTGGTAATGGGTACATTCCTGACAAGCTAGTAACCCATCAGAAATGATGGTATTTTTTTTTAAGATTTTTTTTTTGATGTGGACCATTTTTAAAGTCTTTATTGAATTTGTTACAATATTTCTTCTGCTTAATGTTTTGGTTTTTATGGCACTGAGCTATGTGGGATCTTAGCTCCCCGACCAGAGATTGAACCTGCACCCCCTGCACTAAAAGGTGAAGTCTTAACCACTGGACCGCCAGGGAAGTCCCCAGAAATGATGGTATGTTTAAAAACAGAATTATAAAGTCTGCGTGTGAGCTACATTCACTGGACCAAATACAGTAAAAGTCAGAAGATAGAACATGGAGAAACTAAAATACGACTATTTCCCCAGCTGCTTTCTTAAGTTTAAAACAGGTTAAATGAAAATTATCAATGTAACTCCATTTCGGGCAGACAATTTAACCTGCCAACAACAAATGCGTATCAGTCCCCTATTTGAGGTTTATACACTGGAGTGAGTGCTCTGGAAGATATAGAAATACTATAGAATTAAAATTGGGTAAGAAAAAGATGTAAAAAATTAACCATCATACAATACAGAATGTGAAAAGTCATATGAAATCGGGGAAAAGTGTTATGGAAGCCTAGGTGAGAATGAAAATTCTGGTTGCTACAACAGGGAAAGACTTAATAGTGGAGATAACACATGAGCTAGGCTTTAAAGTAGCTAGGATTTCAGGGCAGGCACGGGGACAGGTACTGTAGGATGGCAATGATGGAAGCAAATTCATCAGCACTGGCAAGTGCAGACCATGCTCAGAAATGGCAAGTAGTGTCTTGTTTGGAACACTGGGTCAGACAGTACATGTGCTAATAATCTTAGCTATGAATGAGCCACTGCCAATCCCCTCAGGCCCAGGGAGGATGGACTCAATGTTGCACAGCCTCATGAAACCAAACTGAAGGAGAGTCAGGCGCATTACATCTGGGCATGCCTCAAGGACAACCAACTCCCTTATAGGTGTTGGCACATAAATATTTTAAAGGTTCCCTTGGGTCTTACGAAGAGACCCCCAGGTGAAGCCCGAAAGTAATCTCCAGTCTTGATTCACTTGGCGACTCATTCAGTTCCTCTGGTGCACAGCGTTTTGCCCTGTAAAGTGGAAGTCACTCTAATACGTGTCTAGCCTACCTGCAGCGGGGTAGCTATGAGGCTAAAGAGACTGAGCACAAAATGAGTATGTTGAAAATGGCCTGACCACGAGTTTAGGACAAGTTTACTATCAAACTCAGAAAAATATTATCAAGCATCAAAATGCTTCCCTGAAGGATGGGAAAGGAAATTTGGGAGTACAAGAATGTACACACACACACACACACACACATCCAGAACTGCTCAAATAATCTGAACAAGCTGTTCCAACAGAAAAAAAAAATTACCAAAGACCAGGTCACTTTTTATCTTCCTATCATTTTCAGGAAATGCCAAAAAAAGCAAAAATAAAAGATGCAACAACAGTTTTTTCATGTGCTAGGCCAGCTGCTACTACCTTAACAGGACACTGTTGTTTAAAAACAGTAATAGAATCCAGAGACCCATCAGAAATAATACAACACTTTACGAAGAGGGGGGAACTGATCTCATTCATCTGAAATGAAATACCTACTTCTCCAGACAAAGCCACAACAGATGGAGAAGAAGTAAATAGTTTTTAATAACAAAACCCTCCCAATACACCTCTTCTTTCCTGTTTTTATTTCAGAAAGCAAAAGAAAATGAAGTATTTAGAATGTCACTTATCTCATCCAAGGCAAAAATTCATTCATCCATCCATATGACCAGCTTTAATGAACAGTTACTATGTATCAGGAAAGACGCTGGGCAAAGAAATATGGAAACATATTTATTGCTGTTGAGGAGGTAAGACCAGCAGGAGTAAAATCCACCAACATTCATTGTGTGAGTATAAGGAAAAATTATTTCCATTATTGCAACTGTCTCAGAATAACACTTTCAAGAAAGTACTGCCTTACAGACTGTGAACACGGAGGCCCACAGAGTTTAAGTGATTTGTCCAAGTATATAAAACCAGCTGTTGGTGGAGCCAGGATTCAAACCCAGGTCTTCTGACCTAAAACCTTTCCCCAGTCCTGTGTGAGGATGTGCAGAAAAGGCTTTTCTTTAGCATCACCACACAACAGGTGAGCCCTTTCTATCTGCATGCAAAATTCCAATAGGGTACCCTATTTCCTCTTGGCTTGTAGTCAGAAAACAGTCTGTGTAGGACTGTATCATAAATTGTCATGGGCCTAGTGACACAGCCTCAAACTACACATAACAAGAACTACTACAAATGCCAGGAGAGATGGAAACACAATAGTAGAAGGAATATTTGCTTCCCTCTCTCAGCCCATGACAGATACAGTCAATAAAACCAAGGTAGTATTTTCAACTTTATCCATAATTTTCAGAATAAATGAAAATAACATAAGATATCATTTCCCCCATCATGAAAATGGCACACGTTTTTAAAAAGGGACAAAACTCAATGTTTGCATTTTATAACAGAATTTTAAATGTGCAAATCCTTCAACGAAACAATTCCACTTCTGGGAAAGCATTAAGAGGTTATCATTTAGACAATCCCAAAAGCTTTGAGTCACTGTTCTCTCTATATGCAATGCTCTCTATATCCAATTACTTGCCAAGTCTTGTCAATTCTATTTCCAAAATGTCTCTCACATCTATTTCTCACCCCATCATCACTGTGGAACATCATTTTTTTTTTTCTTTTGCGGTATGCGGGCCTCTCACTGCTGTGGCCTCTCCCGTTGCGGAGCACAGGCTCCGGACGCGCAGGCTCAGCGGTCATGGCTCATGGGCCCAGCCGCTCCGCGGCATGTGGGATATTCCCGGACCAGGGCACGAACCCATGTCCCCTGCATCGGCAGGTGGACTCTCAACCACTGCGCCACGAGGGAAGCCCCGCAAGATACTTATCGAAGCAGTGCTCTCAGGGGAAAGTAGGAGAGTGAGGAAAGCAGGATAAACAGTGGAAAAAGAAGAAGCGAGGCAAAGATGTACTTGCAAGAGAAGTCTAGCTTCAGTCTGATCCCATGAGAGCTCTGAAAGAGAATGTACCACAGAGATTGTCCCATCTGAAGTGAGAAAGCTGGACTCATATACTGCATCAGTCACTCACTGGTCATGGGCCACCTGTGGAGGGTGGTATAACTTCCCAGGCATCTCTGGGCTAGGGAAACTCCCCTAAGCCGCAGGCAATAATTTGGAGATATAGGTGTGAACCTTTAACAACCAACATCCACCACAGCTGGGGAACAGGTGCACCCACCCAGTAAAGGAGGTCTGGAGGGTATACTATATCACCTGCTCAGAATCCCTTATAACATCTCTAACAGCTAAGAGCCAAGAGTAGATGCTCAGTAAATGTCTCTTGAAAAGAACTGCCAGCATGAAGAAATGACTTTATACTCCTACTGAAAGTACATTACTATATTCTTACAAATTGCAACTTGTTTACTTTATTGTCTTCATTCTGGCTGTTATAACAATGTATCATAGGCTGGGTGGCTTATAAACAACAGAAATTTATTTCTCACAGTCTGGATGTTGGAAGTCTGAGATCAGGATGCCAAGCATGGTTGATTTCTGGTGAGAGCCTCCTTCTTGGCTGCAAATGGCTTATTTCTTATTGTATCGTTGCATGGCAGATAGAGGGGGAGCTAGCTCTCTGGCCTCTTCTTACAAGGGCACTAATCTCACTCATGAGGGCTCCATCTTCATGACATAACTACTCCGAAAAGCCCCACCATCAAATACCATCACATTAGGGATTAGGGATTAGAGATTAGATTTCAACATGTGAATTGGCTGGTGGTGGGGGACACAAACATTCAGTCCACAACACTTACGCTCCCGCAGGTATACAAAGAAGCAAACAGAAAGAAAAGTATATGGAATTGTTATATTGCATTTCCCTAATTTAAATGTTTGGACTCACTAGCAAGTCTGAGCTAATATATTCAATTATGAATTAATTCACGCTCATGAAAAACTGAACAGTTTTCAACTCTTAGAGATTTAAGATGAAGATCAGTAAAAACACTGAGGCTAATTTCTGAGAAAAGTGATCATTTTTATTCTTAAGGACAGAATGTCTACTACTGACCCATCAAGGCACTGACTGTGGTGATGAATATTTGCAGAAGGAGCCAAATCTTTCCCTACAAACCCCAAGAGAGCCTCTTAGCTGTAGTCAATCATCTTCCAAGTTGAGCTCCCCTTTGGATCAATGAGTAATAAATAAACAATACTTCTGTAGGCAGCATATTAAACTCATCAGTTGCATTGTATTTCTCCCTTCAACTGTATGGTGTTTAAATCAATGTTTGGGGTAAAATCAGTATGGTTTCATTTTAAGAGCGCTAATAAAAAAATGGCTAAAATAAAATGCACACACTATGGAAACTCTAACCATGCAATTTATGCTTGCAATAATTCATCAAGTGCATTTTGCATGCCAGCAATATGCAAATCATTCTACTAGGAGACACTGGGAGTATGTAGGTGAATAAGACTTGTTTCCTGCTCTCAAGATGGTTACAGTCTAGCAAGGAGATAATAAATGTACTGATATTGAAAAGGATATAATTAACTTATTAAAATGCATCAATCCCCTGCTCAAAATCCTTATTTCTCCATCACCTTCATTGTGAAATACAAATTCCTTAGCATTCAAAATCCTTCAAGATCACACCCCTGCTCATCTTTCTATTTATTGATTTTATTTTCTCAATAAATTATTTACTGAGCACCACATTTGGGCTAAGTACCAGGTTACTGGTAGACAAGATACACACCAGCTTTGCGTTTGTCATCTTTATAAGTCTCACTCTTCCCTTTCATACACATTACACTCTAATCACACACACATGCCTAACCATTCCCAGAACTGGCCACTGAATTTTCAACCTCTGTGATTTTGGCAAGTGGTTCCTCCCCACTTGGTATATCTTTTTCCATATTTTCTCAGTAAATCTTCCAATCCTTCAAATTTTAGTCCACATGCCACCATTTTAAGCTATATCTCCTGATATCTACTCTTCAGAAGTGGTCCTTCTCTCCTTTGTACATCTGTAGCGTTCACTGTAGCCTTTCTCTTACTTGACATTGTGAGGCAAAATCTGTCACCCCAAACTGTGTCTCTTTGGTATGAGGATTAATTTAGGCTGATTCGTTTTGAGAAACAGAAGACACAGGGAGTCTTTTTAGCTCCTTCATAGCTGCCTAAAGAATTTAGATAAAGGGTCTGCTCCTGACATAGAGCTACCACCAGAGGTATCGCAAAGAATACTGGCCAGGTTTGTGGAGGAAAACTCATCAAGGCCTAGATCAGAGTCCACTCGGTCTCCCATTGTCTCAAACATTCATTTGCTAAACATGTGCTTTTCCATCTCCATGTGAACTGTCTTCCTCCCCTCTGCAGTCCCAAACCCTACCCCCAACATCCTCTTTTGTCTTTGGTTGAAGATGGTATTTAAGGTGAGGACTTTGGCAAGTTATTCTCTTCTTCTGGGTCTCTCCCATGTAGATGTGCTAATAAACTTTTGTTTGATTTTTCCTGTTGATCTGTCTCATGTTAGTTAATTCTTAAACCACCTAGGAGAACCTAAAAGAATAGAGGAAAATTTCTTCCTCCTCAACAACTTATATGATTGAATAAGCAATACTTACTGTATCAGAGAGAGTCCTAAGAGGAACCAACTCTCTTGCATTAGAATCATTTTGAGGAACATTTATTTATTAACAGAGGTGTCGGCAGGATGGAGAAGAGACACAAAGATTAACACATAACCCAGGAACAGCAGCAGAGGCGCTGTCACCATAACTATTCCCAAGAGTCAAAAGGAGGGAACGATCACCCTTATCTAGGAGGAGAAAGTCAGCAGAGGAGGGTACCTTTAGAGGAGCCGTGACATTCAGTAGAGGAACACTGCCAACCCCAGGAGTTTCACAGGGAGAAGGAATAATTTAACCTCACTTTCCTCTCACTCTCATCCACTGCTGGGGTGCAATAGACTGAATCCCACCAAAACCGTGAGGACCGGGGAGCCTCTGTAGTCATCCACGCAGGTCATTGCGCCGGGGCAGACGAAGTGGTGGGTAAGGGTAGAGAACAGAGCTGCTGGGGCAAAGGAAAGAAATCTGCCACACTTACACATTTGCCTCCTTTTCCAAACTCTGAATTCTTCAAAGTTAAAGTCTGAGTCTGAATTTGCAATATAACCCTGGTATTTAAGACAGCATCTGGAACAGAAATGCTTATTAAGCACTTTCTTAATGGATGTTACATTACAAAAGCAGTGCTAAGGGATACCAGTATTCAGAAGAGCACAAGGTTATACGTGACTGAGGGCAGTGAGCATAGGAACGCAAGTACCACTCCTTGCTGTTACCTATATTGAAGATCCTAACTGTTGGGTGTATTAATTCAGCAAAACTAGGCTGATACCTCACTTCCTGGATGATATGTACTGCCATTTGGTTAGTTGGTTCATATGGAAAATAGTTTCATGTGTAATTCACCCATTTGCAATTTTAACCCAGAAAAATATAAAAGAAAAGATGCTTTGACAATTCGATTTCCATCATCCTTTTGCACCTCTGCTTCTGCACAACTGTTCTTTATCAAAGATGATGCTATTCCTTACCTCCTTCTCCAGGGCAAAGAACTTGAATTGCATTTCCAGAAGCGCTAATGGAATAATTCCTCTTTTTGGATGGCAATTTACTAGAGAAAGATCATGGATTAATGAAATCTACGGATGACTCTAAATCCTACTTAAGGGTTTCATCACCCTCTCCTATCAAACCTTTACATGAAACTAACTGTTAACAAAATTGACTGACTGAGGTCTCACTAACTTTCAACCTGAGTATTCCTGTCAAAGAGCTGGTGTAGGAAGTGGCCAAAAAACAGACAACATAGGAAAAATTAAAGATCTGAATCACCTATAAACTGGATAATCAGTAGCTGAACTCGTGAGCCAAGTGTATGTTACGGAGTCCTCTTCCATCAGTGCTTTAAGGCAATTTTTATAGCTGTTTTGTCAGTTGTACAGAAAAATCACTGCTCTGGTAACAGAGCACTGTTTTTGAGATAGAATATGCTCCTACCTGTGTTTTGAACATTTTAAATTAATTTATACCCATTTATGGGAAAACAGCTCTTAAGTCTTTAGATCTAAGACTGTGAATTTGACTGCATATTTATTATATTTGAATGGAAGAGTTTGCCTTTTTACATGATGCAGCCCAAATATCACCCCTTAAACCACTGGCCCTAATCAAACATGTGCAGCTCCCCCAGGCTGTAGACGTGAAAGCCCTCCTCCTACTGCACGAGGTCTACTGTCATGCAGAGAAGAAAGAAAGGGGGGAAGATAAGAGGATACCAGTTGAGATGAAGAAAGCCAGGAGACTCATCTGTACACAAATGATGCATAATGCCACCATCCCCATTATCTGGACTATCCTGCCCAAAGCCACAGCCACAGACTTGCAAACTTTTCTTCTTTGACATCCAGGGAACCATGTGTTTCACAAACAAAATCATCTAAATTTGAAATGAAGGCAAGGGTGCTAAAAGCTCTTGTCTTTGTCCTCCACCTTCACGACAGCTTTGAGAAGACTCTAGGAAGCATCTTGGGCTTCATCAAAACCAGTTTAAAATCCAATGTTTGTCCAAAAGGATGCTATAGCACTTTCACCTCCTAAACCTACTACTCGAGCTGCTCCTGTTTCACTCATTTTCTCCTGTCAAAGAGCCCATTACTTCATTTCCATCAAAAAGTACATCAGGGGGTAAACAGCCTCTTAATAACGTGTCCTGAGTATACACACTGAGTATATTTCTTCATAGCTGTATCTCAGTCCTGTAGATTCAATACAACCTCATAATAAACACAACTCCCCAAAACATAC
This sequence comes from Phocoena phocoena, assembly GCF_963924675.1. NCBI lineage: Eukaryota > Metazoa > Chordata > Mammalia > Artiodactyla > Phocoenidae > Phocoena > Phocoena phocoena. Next base: position 39,233,896 of record NC_089234.1, on the reverse strand, counting down.
CACCAGATATTTTATCTCCTTTTTGAAACTCTCCTTTCTTGCCTTCCTGAAATCTACTCATCTATGCTTCACTCTCATACAGTTACCACTATTCGTTCAACAGGTATTTATAATGATATTTTAGGAGTAAGTAACCTCACTAGGTACTATAGAAATCAAAGCTCTATCAGAGACACGCTTTGCCCTCAAAGAGTTTACCATCTAACTGAGGAAACGATATGTATAAATAATCCAGTTATAAGCAGAATGTAAGTACCAAAATCAAGACACAGGTCAAGTACTTTGAGACAGAATGGAGATGTGATCTCCATGTATATCACACTTATTATGAAATGCAAATTTATGCCGGCACAATTCATGTATTAGGAAACAATTTAAGCATAAATCAAAGTTCACACTTTCATCTACACAATTTCATCTATAGAATATTGCACCCTGTTGAACTGAGCTGTGTAAGAATACAACAAATACACACATTCAAACACCTCAAATATTTACCAGCGACTTCAGTGTGTTATGAATCATACCTATCGACACCTAGAGTTAAAATTTTCTGTCTAGTTTCAGATACTCTTCCTTCTCTCCTTTTGCAATAACTCACAAGCTGCAATCCTTCTGACACTGACTTCCACTAGCAAACTTCAGGTCTTTTGCAAGGTAAAGTACCGTGTTTATTATAGTATTTATGTATTACTTAACCAATTAACATGTGTAATAGCGTGCTACCATTTTTCCTAGGTCCCTGTCTTCCTCTTATGTGTCACTGACAAAGTGTTTGAGTGCTGTGTCTCTAACTCCATTTTTCCCACAAGGCCTGTGGTTGTTTTTGTGAAATTTGCATAATGTGGTGATTTTTAGAAATGCATATGTCGTGTAATCGCAAGACTGACTGTATATGTGCATATTATTTGAAAAAGTGTATAAAACGTAAGTATATTTTATATAAGCCTTCACACACATACATGTCTTTCTCTCCTGTCGCCCCCCCCCCCACACCCCCTGGCCACATATCAGTTTTCAATATGACTGACACAACTAACTCCCTTTTGGGATTAAGAATGATTCGTAACCTCCTGCAAAGACAACGGTGCTAAATACCAATCTTATCCTATCACAGGCCAATTTATATTCTTTCCTTCTTCACAATGATAATAGCAAGGATCGTCCCTTTTCTTCCCTTACCCTTAATCTTTAGTTAAGACAGTGGAAAATTCTGAGATAATAAGACCCTAGCATGTTTTGAGTTGGAATCTTGCTGCAGCCCAAGCAGAAAACGTCTCCACCTAATCCAGACCTCTAATGTAAAATCATCCCCAAAACGGCATTTCTCCACGCAACTTGTATCCCCAGCTCCTATCACAGTGCTGACACACTTTAAGTACTTAATAACTATTAGCTGAAAGTTAATTTAGTCGAATAACTATTTCTGATTGTTCTGTTGCTGTCACCACATTTAATTCAAGTGAAAAACTTAAGACCTGTGACACTTTCCTAAAAGATACAAAAGAAATTATATATCCAAACTGCCACGGTCTAAAGTTAACATAGATGCCAATGTTAAAATGACCTTTTCTGGACCCTAATTTATCCTTCAGATTACTCTGGTTTTACCTCCTATTTAGGAATCATTGACTAATAAAAAGAAAATAAAACACATTGCCTAGTCTTGTTTTTAAAGAGTGTAAACAAAGAGAGCTCAAAATAACCAATCTTGTTCCTGAAGTTGTCAGAATGTGACACTTGTTACTATAAGAACAGAGCCAGTAATTATTCATCTTAAATTTGTTTGATTAATTTAAACAGCAAAAGAATTGGAAAATTGAAAACTGATGTCTGAAATGAATTAAGGAGGCAATTCAAATGCAAGTAACACTAATCTGCCTCAGGGATGAATGGTCCGATTCGAAGATACTTGATTACAGCATGAGGACAACTAAAAGAAGCATCAATTGATGAATAAGATGTCCTTATCAGCAGCTAATGAGCCCAGGAATCAAATTTGGATCCATCTGAATTGAGGTTGTTTTTTTTTTTTTTAATATAGTACCTTGTTTCTTAAATAAGTTTCCATCAATTTCTAAATCCTAAGCTGAAGGCTCTGGGTTTCCTGAATGGGCAAGCATACATGGAGCTGGTTTTGACACACATTCCGTGAAACTACTGAAATATGACACTTAATTCAAGCACAAACACCTTTTTCCATTTGATGTAACCTAGAGAGGCAGACAGTCCTAGGACTTTTGGAATTCTTTCCTACCCCCGCAAAAAATCATGAGTAAAATGAAAGACTGGAGGTTTCATAGTATTCAACAGAGGACCAAAACTTCCAGAAAATTTAGACACAGAAACTTGATTATATTTTTTTAAGTGTTCAACCCTGATAAGCATTTTTAATCTTTTACTGTGTGCCCCAAAACGCATTATAATTTATAGAGTTTGAGATAATTTCTTAAATACAATCTCACATATTACCAAAGGATAAAAAGGTAGTACTTTTATAGTGGGAAAAAGTCATAATAATATACTTAAGAAGTATAGAAAAATAATTTGAAAGTAATGGATTTGAACTGAGAGTAAAGGTCATATATGAAACTAATAAGGATGAGTAGAAAGCAATCAGCTTTCATTCTGAACAATTTACAGCAGGGCTCCAGACCAGCCCTGGGAGCAGTCTGAGCGATGCTTCAGGGTGTTGCTTCCTTTAGGAACACTTGTCATTTTATGCCCTCCTTCCCACCTGTTCTAGCCTAGACCCACAGATATGCAGATTGGCTGACGGGAGTTATGGGTTGAGCAGGGGTTGTGGGTAAACGGATAGAACAGGGTGAAGTTAATGCACACTTTAAGAATCGTAACCTCTTTCTGCTTGGCATGAGATCTCTGGTGACCAACCACAAGAGGAGCTGCATTTGGAGATTAGAATAAAATAGACGGTTGATTTTGGAAGTTCGCTTTTTACCCAAAGGCAGAGTTCCCCTAATTTTTAAACATCGAATTTACAAACCAACATTTCAGACTTAGAAGACTGACAACTCCTGCCACCGCCATATCTGAAAGTTAACATATATGAAGTTAACAGTGGGGACAATCAATGGTTTCAAAGCATAGCAAGATAAGACCCCAATACAGTAACACTTCATTTAAAACCAAGGCAAAATAAAATAAAATAAAATAAAACCAAGGCAAAATTCTTAGTAACTTGTCACGATCTGGCCCCTTCCTAGTTCTTCTTCACCTTCAGTCTCTTTCTAATATAAAATCAGTGTCAGTGGTTCTTAAACCAGTGGTTCTTGAACTTTATCATATATAACAATCACTGAGATGCAATGCTTATTTAAAAAGCCAAGCTCTCTCTTTTTTTTTGCAGTACGCAGGCCTCTCTCCGTTGTGGCCTCTCCTGTTGCGGAGCACAGGCTCCGGACGCGCAGGCTCAGCGGCCATGGCTCGCGGGCCTAGCCCCTCCGCGGCATGTGGGATCCTCCCGGACCGTGGCACGAAACCGCCTCCCCTGCATTGGCAGGCGGACTCTCAACCACTGCGCCACCAGGGAAGCCCAAGCCAAGCTCTCTTGACCCTACCCTTGTATTCTGATCAGAGGGTGTAGAGGGAGACCCCAAAATGTATACATTTAAGCAGTACTTACAGGTGATTCGGAGGCAGGTGGTTCCTGAGTCACAGATAAAATGTGTATCTTTTTATCATACGCATCATTACGCATAATGTGCCTAGGCGTAAGGCACATTCCCCAAATTCCATGCTCTCTGATGCTCATGACTTCCTTCTCTACCATTGCTGTCATTCAACTAATCATTACTCAGCACTAGTCTAGGCTAACTCCTATTCATCTTCAAAACCTAATTCAAGCATGAAGTTCCCTGGTAATAATTTCATAGTCCTTACCAACTAGATGACAGCTAAATTAGATGTCCTTTTCCTCACTAAGAACCCTGCATTTAGCTTTATTCTGATATTTAAATAGTTACAATGATTGGTACACTTGTCTGTTTCCTCCACTAAACTATGGACCTGGTACAAAGCAGATGTTTTCAACAAATACTTCTAAATAAATGAGACTAAGCGAGCGAATGAATGAACTGACTTCAAAAGTGGACTTCCAGGTGTGAAGGGCTTGTCTAAGTGATGCTATCGGGGCTCTACCTCCCCAAATCCTCCTGTTCCCACGCAATCACTTTTCACAGGAAAAGGACATTAGAATTTTTTTACTTCACTTTATCATATTGACTGATAATCCATTAAATTAGAAGTTAATTTGGGTTAATTGCCTTTAAGATGGAAATCTCTCTACAAGGTAAAATATTTATCAGGCTCTTTACTGCAATATAGAAGGTTCTAATCAGACTGCCTTCCCCCTCAGGCTCACTCTCCTAACTCCCCTGCAACATTTCTAATTTTTTTGGTAGGTCATTAAGTCTTGAGAATATCTTAGCATGAATTTTTAAATAAAAGTCTAGATGATGTTTTTTTCTGTCAACGTTCCTTATTCCAAAATAGTCACATGCATGAATCGAAACTTTTCACAAGAGTCCTAGAATTTCAAGTTTGTATAGAGACCCATCTCAACCCATTCTATTTAACAAAAAAGAAAAATGGAGTGCAGAGAGGTGAGGGGCATTTCCAAAGGTCACGCAGTCCTCCCTCCTTCATTAAATATTTTGTATTCTATTTCAAAATGGTAAATAAAACTAATGATTTGGAAACACATTCTTTACTTTTGGAAGAAAACAGTTCTGTCCTATATTATCCATATGGAAACAGTGGACATTCATACACCGAGTGGTTTTTAAAATGAAGCACAATGGTTTGATAGTACATTTGACCCTTGAACAACACTGGGGTTAGGGGTGCTGACTCTCCACACAGTTGAAAATTTGATAATTTATAGTCAGCCCTCAGAATCCATGGTTCCTCTGTATCTGCAGATTCAACCAACTGTGGATCCTGTAATACCGTAGTATTGACTATTGAAAAAAAACTCTGCATATAAGTGGACTCACACAGTTCAAACCCGTGTTGTTCAAGGGTCAACTGTATTTAAATGTAGAATTAGGAGGAAATGGAAAGTTTTTCAGGGTATGTGAATGGCTCTAGTCCACGGAATTGGTCATCAGTTACGTAAAGAAATTCAGAAACTTAACACCTGATGCTACGGATTCAGTAGAATTTTAATAGCATCAAAAATACTGACCCTAGGAGGGTCCTCTTCAATATTAGGTACAAATTCATCTCTTACTCACCATTCATTCTATGGCTCTAAAGTAGATCTAAGATTTCAGTGAGAAGGCTGGAGTACTCACTATGCCTGTGGGATATAATGGACCCTGCCTAAGATTGAATGGAGGCACTGTGCTCTTATTCCTCGGATTCCAATAGTGGAATTCCACTATTCCAGATTCCAATACTGGATTCCAAGGGCTCTGCTACTTGCATGACTTGGTCAAATTACTTTAGCCCTCTAAGCCTGAGTTTTATTGACTATAAAATGCGGATAATAATTGTGCCCAGCATACAGGGTTCCTATCAGGATTAAATGAGATAATGGATTTAAAAGAATTATATAGCATATGGCCACAAGTAAGTCTCAGTCTCAGTAAATTATCCTTATTTTTATCACCATCATCCCCACTATTATCAATCTCACAGTTAGAGACAAGATGGAAACAAATACGGAATAAAATTAAATCTAACTTTGTCTAGTTATGTTTTGAATGCTTACTATGAGCCAGACACCACTCTACTAATTCACATCATTTATTCTTCACAACAAACCTATGAGGTGGTACTGTGATCTAGATGTTTGTGTCCCTCTAAAATTCACACGTTGAAATCCTAAAATCTAAAGTTGATGGTACTAAGAGGAGGGGTCTTTGGGAGGTAATTAGGTCATGTGGGTACAAACCTCACGAATGGGATTAATGCCTTTTAAAAGCGACCCCACAGAGATCTCCAGCTCCTTCCACCATGGAAGGACACAGCAAGAGGATGCTGGCTGAGAATTGGGCAAAGGCCTCTTACCAGAGAAGGCAACCATGTTGGTGCCTGGATCGAGGCCTTCCCAGCCTCCAGAACTGGGAGAAATAAATTTCTGCTGTTTATAAGCTACCCATCTGTGGTATTTTGTTATAGCAGCCCAAAGGACTAAGCCAGGTGGGTATTATTTCACTAATCTTACAGAAACAGAGGCTCAAAGAAGTTATGTAACTTATCCAGGGTCACGCAGGTGGTGAGTAGAAAAGATGAGATTCAAATAAGAGCCATCTTAGCACTACCAGGTTAAACTATTTCTCAGAAAACAGTACTGAATGGGGTTTACCCAATTTAATTTCTTTTAATACATTTAGCTGAAGGACTACTAATATTTTCTTTCAATAACTTGGGTAATCAAAGACTCAATGAGTCCAAATGGGTAAATGAATCCTAAGAGAAGTATATCCAAGTACACCACTTGGGCCTATTATTTTCCAGCCCCTACCCCGTTGGTATTAGACAAGGCATTTTAACAAGGAGACGAGCTGAAGACTGAAAGGGCAGGAAGTTAGCTTGACAACTTGAGTATAATAATTATAACCATCACTCATTACTGTCCACCCATAACGTGTCTGGCATCACAATAGATACATTACATCCTTTGTTTCATTTCTTCGTCTCACATTCACATAACAACAACATGGGAAAGATTTTCACCCCCAGTTTACACAGAAACAAAGGTCCAAAAGGTTTAAATAACATGTCCTAGACTTCACTGTCCCATCAGTGGAAAAGTTCAGGTTCAAACCAAGCTCCGTGATTCTGCAGAGCCACATAATATAAAGCTTACCCCCTGTATTAAATGGAAGTATTAATGCCCAAACAAAGGAAAGGGAGGACAAAGGAAGAGAAGAGAACTGGGTATTCCCATATTTGTCCAGCGTTTCATGCAACGGCATAACCTAGCACATCCAATTATTGAGGTTCCATTTTTTAGAATATCTTCCTGTCATTCACTATTGCCTTTTCTCTCACTGGACCCATGAACCAGCTATTCACATTTATTCTGTATTTTATTTGCATTCTGACTCCCATTAGCGTCCACCTGCCTTGCTAATCTCTTTCTATTGTACCATTTGCTCACAGGCATTAATTCTTGTCTAGATTTTTCTCCTAATGCTGCTTCATTCATTTGCCCAGTTTACCCAATTACAGACCTCAATGAAAGTAACTGTTATGGTCCATCATCTGCAGACTGGCTTCGGGTATTCAAGTATTGCATTTTCTGTTCTCTTATTTTCTTATTCAATTCTTAATTTTACTTAACTTGGCTGACAAGTAACTGATCAATTGGTTGTAAAGTTGTTAATAAAAGAAAATTTAAATAAAAACACAAAAGATGAAGATAGACTGTAGATACGACCTGAATACAACATGGTGGTTTATGAGCTCAAGTGTTTAGTGACTTATATACACACAGGCTCGCACATATAACCAACTGCTTTGACTACACATTTCTCAGATCTGTGTGTGACAGGTCACTGAACAAAAATATCAGAAGATCTGGGTTAAAATCCTGATTCTACCTATTGTTATTTGTGTAGCCTTAGGTAAGTCACTCTACAATTTTGATCCTCAGTTTCCTCATCTATATAATGGGCTCAATAAGCCACCCTTACAAAGCTGTGTGGATAATGTGAGCTAATAAATAATAAGCAGCACAAAGCATAGTGTCCAACACAGAGGCTCTCGATATATATCCATTTAGTGTTAATATATTGGTCTCATTCTCCTTTTAATTCCAATTCTATATACATCCTTAATATTTTAATTCCAGATGTGCAGAAAAACTATCTGGTTTAGGCTATGTCCTCAAATGGGGCCTTGTATATAATAGGCATTCAATAAATGTTTGTTGAATGAATAAACAAACAACTATGACCCAAGAGTTTATTACGCAAACTCTGCATTTACTGTTTATAAATATAGGTTATAGAGTCTTAATACTAAAACAAAGTAGGGGTGAGCTCCATGGGCAACATGGAACAAGTTACATTCTCCACCATCCCATTTACTGGCAGGAATCTGTTAGCACCTTAAGGCAAAATGGATAAAATATCTATATTTCTGCCTACAAATACCGTTTCTTTAATTCAGTTCCATCTTTCTTACCTATATACCATTTTTTGTCTGCAATAAGAACACAGATTTTTCTTTGATTAATAGAAGTCAAAACACTTGGGATCTTCAAATACAAGGTGTTATTTTGACTGTAAAAAGACTGAAAAAACAACCCACCTAGTTTCATCACAAGAAAAAAACCTGACACTATTGTGTGGCGATGGATATACAATTGACCCTTGAAAAACACAATAGTTAGGGGTGCCAGTTAGGGGTGCCCTCTCTACAACCCAGCACAGTGGAAAATCCACATATAACTTTTGATTCCCCTAAGATTTAACTACTAATAGCCTACTGTTGACTAGAAGCCATACTTATAACATAAACAGTAGATTAACACATATTTTGTATATGTATATCTACATATATTTTATAAATTCATGACATAGCCAACTTTATCGAAATTTTTTTGATATGTCTTGGCTATGTGGTTCATCAGTGAGTTTTTTCAAATTGTCAAAAATCTCAAAAAAATTCCCCATGTATTTGTTTTTAAAAATCTGTGTGTAAGTGGACCTCTGTAGTTCAAACCCATGTTGTTCAAGGGTCAACTGTAAATGAAACTTATAATCATTTCAGTATACATACATATATCAAATCATACTGTTGTATACTTAAAACTAATACAATGTTATATGTCAGTTATATCTCAATTAAAAACAAAGCCTACCACCAAGCAATTCTAATATGCAGCCAACAATGTGCATTAACAATGTGTCAGTAGAATATTGTCTAGAACTTAGGGCTAAGAGTAATGCTATTCATATCACTATGGTACCAATATACAGTTTGAAAGTATCCGGGAGCATCTTACATAATGGCCCTGGTAGTAATGCAAAATATCCTATCCTTTTACCCACTACTCCTAAATCCATCCCAAACATGTATTCTGAGGACCTCTTTATGTACCTTTAAATGCAGTGGTCTTTGCATTTTTTACACAGAACACTGCCGTGTTATACTGCTTCCACATTTTAATTGCCATTTTCTTTGAGAACATCTAAAAGTTGGCCAGAGGGGCTTCCCTGGTGGCGCAGTGGTTGAGAGTCCGCCTGCCGATGCAGGGGACATGGGTTCGTGCCCCGGTCCGGGAAGATCCCACATGCTGCGGAGTGGCTGGGCCCGTGAGACATGGCCGCTGAGCCTGCGTGTCCGGAGCCTGTGCTCCGCAACGGGAGAGGCCACAACAGTGAGAGGCCCGCGTACCGCAAAAAAAAAAAAAAAAAAAAGTTGGCCAGAGTTGCAACTATTAGAAATCTATTTAATTTTATATCAACCAGCAGAAAATAGTTTTTTCAAAATTTTTATTTTGCATCAAACATTGTTCAGGCCTTAATGAGGTATAAAGAAAAAATATAGGACATAGTCTCTGCCCTGAAATGACTTGATCTGGGAAGAGAAAACTGGAATAAACTAACATTTTATATAAAACAGCTAGAAAATAAGTAAGTGCTACCTGGGTGGTATTCATGAAAAATACAAAATAAGAGAGAAAGAGTGATTAATATGGACAATTATAATAATGACAACTAATGTTTATTGAGCACTTACTATGGCCTGGCACTATTCTAAGTGCTTTATGAATATTAACTTATTCAAGGCTCTTAACAACCCTAGGAGCTGTTATTTTCTCCATTTTACTACTTAGGACACTGAGACAATAGAGATAAGAGAACTTGATCGTAATCATAGAGCAAGTGGGCAGTGTAGCCTAGATTCAAATCAGTGCCCTTGTGACACAGTCAGAGATGGGTCTACTGAAGAGGGAGACTGGAACTGAGTCTTGCGGGAAAAACTAAGATTTCCCATATTTGTTTGGATAAGCATGAAGCAGCAGGGTACAATCAAGAGACTGTCCCTTCAGCTCTGCCACACGCAGCTGTCTAACCTTGGTCAAGGTGCCCCCCTCAAGCTGCAGTTCTGACATCTACAAAATGCTGGTCCATGATACTAAGACCGCTTTCAGTTTCAAAGTTCTCTGGGTACAGTGTAAATGAACAGAAGAAAGATGGGAGGACGTACCACAAAGGCAGACATGATGAGCCGAGGTATGGAATGCAGTGTCTGTATTTGATTGCCTTGGGTTTTCTACGGGATCTGACCCAGACTCATCCTATGGGATCTTTTCGTATCTGTATACTTGGGTTAGGATATCAACCACAGTTCACCTTCTAAGATGCCAAGCCTGGCCTGACCAGGAACACCCAGTCTACCACAAGTTCCAGGTATTAAGTAAATTGTCATTTAAAAACGTGACTGTGCTTCAAGTTATTTTCAAAAGGACCATCTTGTCATGATTTTATTCCTCAATTTGTTCCAACTGTCTTGAAAAAATAAAGAGTAAACAGGCAGGAAAAAATATTTGAATATATATTTGATCTAAACAATCATATAAGACAGCTACTGAAGGAATTATTTTGGCTGGTTTTATTAATGTAAAAAAACTATGAAATAAAACATTCCAAACTTGGGGTGTGGAGTTGTTTGTCAAGATGAAAAAGGACGTGAAAAGGTTTCTGATCTTCTAAAGCTACTCATGTGTGTTTTTCTTCTTAGAATCTCTGTCATTAAAAAATAGCCCACAGCTAGATGAGGTTAGTTATAATTAAAAGACCCTCCATAGAGACAAGACTGAGGGCCACCAGTACTGAATAAACGCAGCTGGCTCAGTTAGCCCTGCATTTCCTCTTCAGTGTTTATCATAGGGTGGGAGAAAATGGCATTAAGTGTTTAGAGCCTCAGACTAAATCAACTCGGAAAATTCTATACTCCTAATTTCCCATTCACATTGTACTAAACTTGGGAGCAACAGAAGACAAGCATGAAGAGCACTGCATCAGTAAGGACCATGAAACAAATGAAAGCTTAATTACATCATTTCCTTTTTTACCAGCAGAATAACTTTTGTTTCATAGGTCAAATGTGTTCAAGAAGCCAAAATAAGATCTAACTAACTTCCGGTAGTTTTCACCATTCTACTGGCTCTCAAACACTTTAAAAGAAATCATATTTTCACAGAAAGGAGAAGATTCCCATTGTTCACTCTAAACGCTATACACAACTAGGATATTTAGACACCATAGCCTTGTTATCTGAGAAGCAGTAAAGGTCTATATTAACTGTAAAAAGGAATTCACAAGATGGATAATTTATGTGGTGAAAACTAGGCCAACACTTAGACCCTTTGAGATATGACAATAAATTATTCTACTTTCTATCTAAATAATTTAAACTTGTTTTGCCCAAGCTATTCACTTAGTAGCCAAACACAGTGAAGCATACTCAAGTCTTCAGGTGCTATGACAAACCTCAGACTACACTAAAGCTCTTGAGCAAAAATACTGTAAAATTTCAGTGTCTGAGGGAAACCAACCTAAGAAGGAAATGTCAACTTGCAAATAATTCTAGTCTATTTTTATGAATTCTTAAAGTTTCAACATTGTTCTTTTGGTACTAAAATTATATTTTCTTCCAGTTATTCTATTCTCAAGGAAAGAATGGCCAAGATTTTAAAATTAAATGGAACTAAATCCATTGCCCTTATTTAGATGTGGATCCTATTTTAGTCTTCATTTTTCTGGGATAAAGGCCCGGGAATGCAACTGCAAGATTTAAGGTAGTTGTATATTTTGTTTGTTTGTTTGTTTGTTTTGCTGTTTTGGGTCTTTGTTGCGGCGCGTGGGCTTTCTCTGGTTGTGGCAAGCGGGGGCTACTCTTTGTTGCAGTGTGTGGGCTTCTCATTGCGGTGGCTTCTCTTGTTGCAGAGCATGGGATCTAGGCACACGGGCTTCAGTAGTTGTGGCTCACAGGCTCTAGAGCACAGGCTTAGTAGTTGCGGCGCACAGGCTTAGTTGCTCTGTGGCATGTGGGATCTTCCCAGACAAGGGACTGAACCCGTGTCCCCTGCATTGGCAGGCGGATTCTTAACCACTGTGCCACCAGAGAAGTCCCAGATCCAATTTTAAAAGTTCCTTTTACATATTTCCAGTAAAAAGGGGGGCTTTCCTTGATAGAACTTTTGCAATTAACTTCAAAAAATTGATTTGGTGGGGGGCTTCCCTGGTGGTATAGTGGTTAAGAATCTGCCTGCCAATGCAGGGGACAGGAGTTCAAGCCCTGGTCCAGGAAGATCCCACGTGCCCATGGAGCAACTAAGACTGTGAGCCACAACTACTGAGCCTGCACTCTACAGCCTGAGAGCCACAGCTACCGAAGCCTGCGTGCCACAACTACCGAAGCCCACATGCCTAGAGCCTGTGCTCCGCAACAAGAAAAGCCACCACAATGAGAATCCCACGCACGAAACGAAGAGTAGCCCCTGCTCACTGCAACTAGAGAAAGCCCGTGGGCAACAACAAAGACCCAATGCAGCCAAAAACAAATAAATAAATAAAATACTGATTTTTCAAATGAACTTATGATTCACACTAAACTCATCATATATAACAATATTTTTTCAAGGCAATTCTGATTAAATAACTAGGAAAATATCAATTTGGATTTTAAGTATAATAAACATGGCTGTCTAAATCAGAATCTTCCTTGTCTCCTCCTGGAATGCATCTAAAAGCAACAAGGACAATGAAAAATGAATGTCCGGTAAGACTCATTTTTAGCAAAAGTAGGAAACCGGTATAATCTGAAGACTTTAAAATTTGTGTAAAGACTGCAATCAGGAAAGGGTGTCATGGAAGAAAGTGAAAACAAGCACAGAGAGACTGCAGTGGCAAGTGGGTCTAGGACCAAGAGATCTCAGAAAGTGATAATGCTTTCTGAAGGTGAGGAGCATGCCCCGAGATGCAGAAATAAGGCTGATTAATGGAAATAATTATTCATAGAAGTAGAAGAGGTAAGGATATACACACAAAATCACACAGAGGGGGCACATTTGTAGAAAACAGTCTCCATATATAATATAAGAGAACCTCTATGTTATGAAATTAGCAAGATGGAAAAAATATCCTGGACTCTTCCCCCACCCTACTCTCCCAATCCTCCCCCACCCCCAACTCCTGTTCCATCCTGAGACATGGGCTGCCCAAAGCAGAAACACAAGACCTCAGAAGTGATGTGGTAAGACACAAGGAGAAGATGAAATGTGATCTGGCAGAATTCATGAAAGAAGTATAAGGATAAAGCAAAGCCATCCAAGAAATGAAGAAATAATTAGAAGGAGCCAAAGAGAAAACAGAAATTGTAGAAGACACACTAAGGGAAATAGAGGACTAAATGAGGGAGGAAAATAAAGAAAATGAAACAGAAAAAAAAAAGGATTAAGAAGGATAAGAGACAAAATTATATACATAAAAGACAGACAAAGAAGATCTTATATAGGTATAATTTCCTTCTTCCTGAAAGCAAACCACTAAAATACAAGTAGGTAAGAATGGAACTCAAGGAAAAAAATGTTGAAATAAGAAAAAGTCTTGATTTACATATAAAAATAGTTCTCACTGAGACATATTCTTAATGTTATTCAAATTTAAAGGTACAAAAAGAATTATTCAGGCTACCAAGCAAAATATGCATATGTAATTTCACAAAAGTGACACAAAGAAATAGAAAATGAAAACACATGATGTTCCGCAAAAGATGTAAGGTAAGTTACCTAACAGCTACCATCAGAAAAAAGCACTAGGCCAAAATTTTTCACAGATTTCTAACAAATCTTCAAAGAATAAACAACTGAAGTCTATTTAGTGTTTGAGAGCACAGAGAAAGGAGGAAGTCTTCCAAATCATTTTCGTGAAGTTCACATAACATTGTCTGTACTTACACACATGGAACTGGAGCCCAATCTCACTTAAGACAATCTACACAAAAATCCTAAAATATATATATATATATTAGGAAACAGAATTCAGCAGCATTAAAATATAAAATATCAAGAATTATTCAATATTAGGAAAGTAATAATATAAATAATCATATAAATGGAAAATAATATAATCATTTTACAAGCTACTGAAAGGTATCTAATAAAATTCAACAGTCTTTCTTGATAAAAAACAAACAAAAGGGCTTCCCTGGTGGCGCAGTGGTTGGGAGTCCGCCTGCCGATGCAGGGGACGCGGGTTCGTGCCCCGGTCCGGGAGGATCCCACGTGCCGCGGAGCGGCTGGGCCCGTGAGCCATGGCCGCTGAGCCTGCGCGTCCGGAGCCTGTGCTCCGCAGCGGGAGAGGCCGCAGCGGTGAGAGGCCCGCGTACCGCAAAAAAGAAGAAAAAAAAAAAAAACAAACAAAAAAACCAAACACAAAACACTTGATAACATAGGACTACATGGATATTCACCTAACAAAATTTTCTTTATGCTTAATGAGAAAATTCTCAGTAAAGGCAAGCAACTGGGGAACAATACAATTATAAAAAAGAACATAATTTGAATCATGAATATTAGAGAGGAGGAGGTAAAAACTATTCACATTTGTAAAGGTTTTGATCAGTACCCAGAAAATACTTTAAAGCGAAACAACAAATGCAAATGGCTTCTATGAATAAGGTGCTCAATCTTACTTGTGCTAAGTGAAATACAAATTACATCTACTTTGAAGGTAGCATTTTTCATCTACTACACAAAAATCCAATAGTTTGATTAACACCCTCTTTTGGCAAGCCTGGAGGGAAGAAGGGACACCCATTCACTGCTGATGGCAGTGTAAACTGGCCAAATCTCTAAGGCAGGCAATATTTAGCAAATTATAAATTATATATTTTTTGCTCAGCAATTCCACTTCCAGGAATTTTATTCAACAGATACACTCAAAAAGTGCAAATAATGTATGTACGTTGTTATAATTATTACAGTATTCCTTATATAGTAAAAGATAAAACCAACCATCCTGCCAATCAGTAGAATTGTATGCAGGCATAAATAAGAATGAGATATGCCTTTGAGAGAAGAAAGCAGTACATGTATCTTATATGTGACCATTTCTGTGATAGGGATAGGTAGATAGTGTAGGTTTATTTGTTTGAATATACTGTTAAAAAAAAAAAACAAAACCTGCAGGGTAGAAAAAGAATTACTGGTGAGGAAGCAGGTAGAGAACGAGGTAGATGGATTGGAAATGAGTGAATTGATGACTATACTGAGAGAAACAATTTTACCTCTATACCTTTTTGTAGTTTTTTTTTTTTTTTTAACTTTGGTATTCCATGAACATATTACCCTTTAAAAAAAATCATTCTTAAGTAAGACATTAAAATTCACATACTCTTTGATCAAATAATTCTATATTTAGGAATTAATTCTAAGGAAATGATTTAAATGCGCACAATGACATAAGCATAAGAAGTACTCATTGCAGAAGTAGCTTGTAATTGTGAGTATGAGAGAGAAAAACAGATAAAAAGAGAAATAATTCAAATGCCCAACAGTATAAAATTACTTAAATAAATGCCATTATATTTACACTGCAGAATATTATGCAATAATTGTGTTGTAAAATAATATTTAAAGACTTGGAAAGACGTTCACCATATATTTATGGTTATGTTCAGGTAATTAAACATGGAGACCATTGGACTGGGTGGCTCTAATGCCTCGGCAGCCTACATAAACAAAAACGAAATCTAAGGCAGAGTCAATGCACTGGAATCTGAGAAAACAAAACTTAAGACCGCCAATCACAAAAAGCCAACCAGACTTTCCCAAATAAGGCAACAGCTTAAGCTTTAGCCAATCAAACAATTCCTTTGCTTTGCTTCCGTGCCTTCTATAAAAAGCTTTCCCCCAGCTCCCGCTGGCACGACTGCTCCTAACCACGTTTGTTTTGGTGCTGTCCAAATTGAATAGATGTTTGCTCAAATAAAATCTTGTACATTTTAATTGCTTCAGTTTACCCTTTAACAGTTCCAAATCATTATGAACAGTATAATCCCATTTTTTACAGAGTGTACGTATATACTTATACATACGCAGGATGAGACTCAAAAGTTATAGACTAAAATAGTTAATAATGGCTTCTTCTGGCTCATAGGATTAAGATAGATTTTAATTTTCATCCTTTTGCTAACATATATTCTAAAACGAACATATATTTCTCTTATAAATTAAAAATTTTAGAATCTATCATCAAGGTAAAATAAACATCAATCCATGTCAGTTTAAATGCGGTAATGTACAATATATTTCGTCTTGCTGTTACTTTATGAATAGAATGACAGAACGTAAGTAAAGTCAGGCTACAAAATGAAAATATTGGCCTGAACTTGAAGATAATTATCTTATTACAGACTTAATATTCACCACACACTCTTATAAATGCTTCCTTTAAACTGTCTTATTTAACTCTCACAATATTCCATTGAGGTTGATGTTGATATTGTCCCATTTGAGAGAAGAGAAAAACCTTGAGAGGTTAAGTAACTTTTTCAAGGTCATGCTGTTTGCAAAATGACAGAGCCAGGACTCAATGTTTGCAGATGTAGCTATTCTCCTGTATATTCTCTATACAGCTACTCTGTATGGACAGTGTCCATACTGATAAAACAAGCAGGATATCTGTCAAATCCCCACTTGATGATGTGAGGTGTCATCATTATCAGAATCAATTTTAGGATTTTGTAAAATTGATTGTAAAGTCAGCAATCTGAATGCTAAAAGCAAGGGACTGGGAGTCTCTAGATACTAAGGGATCCATTGGCCTCTCTCCTGCACCTCCTGGCAGAGAGTTGCCAGAGCTGCATTTCTGTATCTGAAGAGTGGCAAACCTAATAACATCAGTCTCTTGACCTCGGCGAGGTAAGCAGCAAACAACACTTCTTCACTGTGAACTTTCAAAAAAGACTGGCCACAGAGTTGCACAAATTAGAATTAAGAACTCTATGGAATTAGCTAAGTGATATTGCCTAATTAGATTAGCTTTAAAGGAGTAAAATATAAAAACACAACCTGATGAATTTTTTTGATCTAGGTAATCATCTCAAAATAAAAACAGGAAACTCCTCATTAGTTTCACCCCAGTCACTACTAAATGGCATGACATGTAAGGCAATTAGGAGTTGTATAGGTTAACTTCCCACTTGCTCATTTTTGTCTAAATTACCATGGCGACAGCAGGATAAAGATATATAAACTTCAGAAATGTTTAATAAGAAAATACGGTGATTCTTATTAGTGTATGAATTTACTAAATATTTTACTTCAAGGAGAAAAAAGAAGCAAAAGGCACAAAATTCAGATAAAATTTCTCAAATCTGGTGAGACCATATTGTTCAATAATAACAGTTAAGATATAACATTGTCTATGAGCAGTGGTCCATCAAGAAAAGGTTTTGGAGAAAGACGATAGATAAATCACTTTTACCTTATGAATGTTAAGTTTAAAAAAATGGAATTTTGATGGAAAGAATCCGAAGCACCATGAAACAGGCTTGTTCACAAATACCACTGGTCTTTGGAAATAAAGGTGTCATAAGAGATGGATATCTGAGGGGAGATTGAGGTACATGCTGTGTGTGCCTGGACTAGAGGACATGATTGAGACAAAAATATATGGTACAGGAATGGCAAAGAGATTTAACTTGGGATCCAGTACCAATCCATTGGCCATGCCTGTCTAGAGAGATGGGCTGAAGAGACAAGGAGACTGAACCTGGCTCAGAGAGGACTGCTATGATTGATTGGCTATGTCTACCAAGGACAAGGAATAAACACATTGTGAAATCCAAGCTATGAGTTTGGTATCCCTAGACTAGTAAATTACGTGGACAAGGAAAACACAGCTAGAGTTAGTATCAGAACAGTAAAGAGAGACTAAAACATATTTTTCAGATTAAGAACGTGGGTGTATATTTATACATCTGAAAAAGGCATGTTGTTAGATTAATATATAGATATGGGCAAATGGGGAAACAAGACTTTGGAATGTTAGTGTCCCTGGCTTACCTTTTTTTTTTTTTTTTTAAACATCTTTATTGGAGTATAATTGCTTTACAACGGTATGTTACTTTCTGCTTTACAACAAAGTGAATCAGTCCCTGGCTTATATTGATACGTCCAGGCTTCAAGATCTTGAGTCATCTCAGCTTTACCTCTCTTGACTGAAGTTTACTCACTTATAAAACACAAATAATAACACGACCTATCTCAAAGGTTCTCACAGGATCAAATGTAATCACGCACAATAAATGGTAGCTATTATATAATGCAAAATGGCGCCAGATATTCAGAACTCGTGCCTAACAGGAAGAAGAATGCTTAAGGTGAGCTCTATGGGGACTTGAGGGGTGAGATCCAGAGCACTAGCTAATTTGTAAGCCTTGGAACTCCAAAGTTTAATATAGAACAGCTTATTCAGGAAAAGCAAAATGATTCATTTCACTCAGTAATGAATTCCTTTATGCACAGTCTATGCTTTCCCACAACCCAACATTAACCGCACACTGTGCTAGAGCTTGCAGGTTTTGTGTGGCATCATCATTATTTATGAAGCAGGATAATTGTTGTTGTTGTTGTTTTATTTTATTTTTAATAATACTTTGAATATTTCTACCAAAAAAGTTCATTACACAACTAGCAACAATTTAAGGGTGAAAAAAGACCAGAGCAAAGATTATTCATCTTTTCTCATTACCAGATTATATCTTATAAAGTAGTTTACAAATGTCACTCTTCTTGATCAATACAAAATACCTCCACAATCAGAACTGTTGCTATTCTACTTTTTTATAATTCTATAGGCATTTGGCTTATGTTCAACCCTCTATTCCCGGAGCTTCCCATTTCCAGGAGGAAGGATAAGGTAAAGCCAAGAATAAAGGGCTTCTGGCTAAGAATAAATTTAGCGCTCCTTGAGGGCTGCTGAAAATCAAGCACAGTGATGTCCCCTGCACTTTAAAATTTCCGCACATGCTGACTTTGTACCTCGCAGACTCTAGACCTGGTGGTCTTGCTGGATATTGCATGCAAATCTGTTCTTTGATGTTTTTGTGGAAATCCTGGCTAAGACCCACTGCCTGTCTAGTTCTATATTATCTGCTAGAAGCCACTGGGTAACTGAATGCACACTCTTCTAGCCAAGCTGGGTCCAATGAATCACTCTCTCCCTTATGACATGCTATCAGTTATAAACATTGGTAACAGTAAGCCCCAAACTATGGTGAGAGGGCTTGCATCTGTCTTGCTGGCCACAAAGAGACCTGGCCTAAATGTCTAACAGAGACCCATTGCTAAAGGACTATGAATGGAGTGAAATGGTCACCACTACAGCTGTTCTGAAACAGAGAAACTTGTTGGCCCTTGGAGATTTTGAAATGAAATCCTTATAACCACCTAAATTTATTCTCAGGCATATTTTACATTTCTTGATAGAGCTAAAGTAAGTGTGAAATATCAAGAAAGTACTTTGATTTTAAAAGGAACAATTGCATAGCAGAATTCTCATTCTTTATCGCAGAGTTTTTAATACCAAAAAAGCATGACCTGAAACACCATTAGTTTGAAAGAGAAGAACTTTTTTTTGTAGCCAGCTTAAAGGATTTGTGTTCTATACAAGAGATATGTTATATTCTGTTGGTGTCTGCATAATTAAAGTAATGCTCTGGGGAAAAAAAAAAAAAAGATGACTGTGTACAGTCATGGGAATTAGAAGCCTCACAACAAAATGGGATTTCACAAAGGGTATTGTTCCAACTATGGATAAGGCTACATCAAAATCGTTTTTCAGTAAAAATTTAAATTTTATTATTTAGTAGACAGACAAAACTGTTGCAATCCAATCTTTATATATATATGTAAGATACCTCCAAGAGGCAATATCATGCAGGGGTTAAGTACACAGACTCCCTCGTCATGTAGACCTGTGCTGAACTCCTTTTTATGAACCTTTAACAGATACACAGTGGTGAGCAAGTTAACCTAAGCCTCATTTTCCTCACTTGTAAAATAGGTATAATAGAACTTACCTCTTTTAGGGCTGCTGTGAAGGTTAAATTAGATAATATGTGTCTGCTGAGAACAGAGTGCCTGGTACATGATAAGCATTATTAAGTGCAGTCCTATTTTTATATTCTAAGAACAGCTTTTTGTCCCTCACCTAAAATAAAAAAACTCCCTAGAAACTATTATTACAAAATTTCCTTTAAAGTTATTCTATGCAATAATCACAGTTTTATTTGCAAAGTGTTCTTTCTAGAAACAGAACAGGAAGACTTTGTTGTTGTTTTTTGCAATGAATTGGGATGAGACCTTATTTCTCTCAGCATCCCTGTCTTCTCCTCAGTATAGTCTGTATTGTGTCCCCTGATCCAAAGTAATAAATGCCATCGTTGATAAGAATCATACTTTAAATAACATAAAAATGTTATAAACATTTAAATGAGAATTTATATACAAAATAATACAGGAGATGTGTCAAAGAAATCAGAGTTCCGGAGAGTTCATTTTTACTTGTTTTCGAGTACTTCCATAAAGTAATCTGCCTTAAATTAAGAACTCCTGAGACAAACTTCCTTAAATTCTGAGAAAAAGGCAGACTAAAACCTTCGCCTTCCCCTAATCTCTATTTAAATATGGGAATGAGCTATTTACAACAAGAATAGAAGTAAAGTTTGTCTGGGAGCACTGTCGCTGCCAGAGAAAGACCCCTAATGAGAAATGGCGGATTTTGCTGTGGCAGCTGTGTCTATGTACAGACCTACTTATTCTGAAATCATGCAGACTCATCTTAATAGGGGTCTAAGCATGATGAGCAGATAGGGGGAAATTCACACATTTCACTTGGGTTCCTGTTTACTAAAAAAGCACACTCAGTCATTAGGTTTAACTAGATTGAAATGACATGCTAGACTATCATACTGAAATTTCCATAAATGTTAACTGGGTTTGTCTACTAAATATGATTTATATCTTACATATCAGCTGTCTTTAAAGTTCAAAGATGGGGATCTCTGGGATACTGGTATATGGGAAAAGTATATTCAACGGGAGGGAGGCAGAGAGTAAAGGTAAACCAAGCCTACTTAACTATTTTTGCCTTGAGGCCAGCCCTGAGGTTAGAAGTAAAAAGGAATCAGACAACAGGCACAAGTGACAGAATCAACCAAGTTGCCCTTACATGTACAGAGAATAAACCTCCACAGGGTAATCTGAAGAATTCTGACAGAATCCACCCCTCTCATAAATGTCCCCTCAGAGCGAGTCTGTGAGTGGCATTGAAAATTCCTGCAGTATTTGTGCCTATGTGTTAAATCTTTGAAAGTCCTCACTCAAATGCCATGGGGCAGCAGGGAGATTATAACACATTAAGACCTTGTCAATTATTATTATCTTCATTTGAAGTAAATTAAAAGAACAGATATACGGCCAGCTACAGAGTTCTGAGGGATGAGACAAAATGGTAAAAGAAGAAGAACATTTATGAAAGGCTGCCTACACGCCAGGCCATTTACATGAAATGATTTCATAGCAGGGACTGTTAGTATGAAGTAAGGACTATTATTACCCTCATTTCACAAATAAATAAACAGATGCTCAGAAAAGTAATCTACTCAAGATCACATAGCTAATAATGGGCAGAGCAAGGATTTGAATTTGGGGCAAACTCAAGAGAATGAGTTTTTACTACTATCCTAGCATTTGGATAAGCACATTTAGATTTAAGGAGAGGGCCCAAGAAAATTCCAGTGTGGAAAAACATTTTCCAAAGAGTAAAGACCAAAAGGGACATCCAGACCACTACTGGGCACCATGTGTCTGTGGGATTAGAGCACTGAAGGATAAGCAAGTCAGTCTACTATAGTTTTTAACTCCTAGGGAAGGACAAGAAGAAAGACCAGTCTATTATCTCACAGTTGGCATGTTGAGTAACATCAAAAGTAAGACTTTCAACCTTTCACTAGTTCTGTGATTCAGACTATTAATCCTCCCCAACAGTCATATTCTGTCATATCTAAAAGTACAAGAAAATATGAAAAAGATTATTTAGGTGAATGTTTTGAATGGATATAGCTGAGAATGAACTATCATATATAAACCCCATCATTCTATAACCTTACCTAAATCATAATTTTTATTTTCATTTAAATTTTATTTGGCTATTATATATTCCAATATATTATATATATATTAAATTTGGCCATTATATATTCTCTATTCAAAAAACTTCTTTTTAAGAAAGCAAAATATTGGATGTAGGATAGGTCATCTTCTTGGCTAGTCTTGAAACAGATATTGACTAAAACTAGTACATATTTTGTAGAGTCCAAAGAATTTACTTTTTAACATATATTTTGATAATAGTAACCTCACTCTTAGAATTCACAGTAAAATCTAAACACCAATTTACATATTCATAACCCCTAGTTGACTGAAATCTGACACTTTTAAACGCAAGTCATTGGTAGCTCATGTAGCTACAGTAAAGCTTCTCTGAGTGTTTTATACAAATATCAAGATACATTTGCTCATACGTAATAAAAAATACATTTCAACAATATAAAAATGGAGAGGCCATCAGTGACTTTCATTTGACTGCATTAGGCTCTCTTAGTCAGTCTAGTGTACTAACACTGTATATCAAAATGTTATACGCAAACAAAAAAAAAACCAAGCAATCCAATTAAAAACTGGGCAGAGGATCTGAATAGACATTTTTCACAGAGGACATACAGATGGCCAACAGGCACATGAAAAGATGTTCAACATCACTAATTAGTAGGGAAATGCGAATCAAAACCAATATGAGGGCTTCCCTGGTGGCACAGTGGTTGAGAGTCTGCCTGCCGATGCAGGGGACACAGGTTCGTGCCCCGGTCCGGGAAGATCCCACATGCTGTGGAGTGGCTGGGCCCGTGAGCCATGACCACCGAGCCTGTGCATCCAGAGCCTGTGCTCCACAACGGGAGAGGCCACAACAGTGAGAGGCCCGCGTACCGCAAAAAAAAACAAACAAACAAACAAAAAAACCCAATATGAGATATTACCTTATACCAGTTAGAACGACTATTATCACAAAGACAAGAAATAGCAAGTGTTAGAAAGGATGTGGAGAAAAGGGAACCCTCATACACTGTTGGTGGGAATGCAAATTGGTGTGGCCACTATGGAAAACAGTATGAAGATTCCTCAAAAAATTAAGAATAGAGCTACCATATGATCCAGCAATCCCACTTCTGGGTATTTATCCAAGGAAAATAAAAACACTGATTCAAAAAGATACATGCACCCCCAAGTTCACTGCAGCATAACTTACAATAGACAAGATATGGAAATAAATGTCCATTGATGGATGAATGGATATAGAAGATGCGGTATGTATATGTATATATATATGAATATGTACATATATATGAATATATATGCATATATACATGTATATACACACACAATGGAATATTGGCCATAAAAAAGAATGAAATCTCATCATTTGTGACAACATGGATGAATGTGCAGGGTATTATGCTAAGTGAAATAAGGCAGCTGGAAAAAGACATCCTATGACTTTACTCATATGTGGAACATTAAAAAACAAAACAAATAAACAAACAAAACAAAAACTCATAGATACAGAGAGCATATTGGTGGTTACCAGAGGGGAAGAGGGTTGAGGGGTAGACAAAAGGGGTGAAGGGGTTCAACTGTATGGTGACGGATGGTAACTAGACTTTTGGGGGGTGATTACTTTGTGTAATACAGATGGTGAATTAAAATGTTGTACACCTGAAACTTACATAATTAAAAAAATTATATTGCTTGGTAGAAGGTATGTGTGTAAGGCATTTTTTTCTATATATCAGATCATAAACAATTACATTAAAAGCTGTCTATGTTATAGAAGAATATCAGATCTATTATCCTTTCATTTTTTCTTCAATTAATTCTCTCACTCTAGCAAATTTATATTTTATAAAGAATACTGATACATAGATATGCATGAAGACACAAATTCCTCCACAGCATAATCACATTGAAAACAGAAGGAGTAAGGATTAAAAATATTTGTATTTAATACCAAATATGTACTTTTTACTGTATCTATTACGTGAGGCATATTATAGATTTATAATCTGTCAATTGCATTGTTTCTCCTTTAAATACAAATATTTCTTAGAGCTTACTCCTAAGATTTATATTACATATTACTATAATTTGCAATTATAGGTTAAAGGTTATATGCAATTTTTAATATGTAACCCTATCTTTTTAAAAAACCACCCCAAATTATATCTATACAGAGATATTTTTCCCTTCTGTTAACTATGGATGTATGGTAGAAAAAGACATTTGAGGGTTGCTTTCTCACAATAATTGTCTTCGCTGGCCTTTTTATTTTATGTGAATCCAAACTACACTACATCTCAATAATGCTGCAAACAGAAATGACTTTTTCTTTTTTTTTTTTGGCCGCACGGCATGTGGGATCTTAGTTCCCCGACGAGGGATCGAACCTGCACCCCCTGCAGTGGAAGCACGGAGTCTTAACCACCGGACCGCTAGGGAAGTCCCCAGCAATGACTTTAAACTGATGTTTTAAAGCAATGTAGCCATATTAGCTTCTTAAGATTCTTTTTTATATACTACACTTTTGATAGTTATGAGCAATACAGCTATGGGATACCTGACATACATATATATATATATATATATATATAATTAATATCAGTCCTAAGATTTCTGATTAAAAATTAAATATATTCTTTATGTTACTTTAATACCACTCACAATTACTTGCTGGATATGTTCATCTCTACTTCATTCACTCACTCATTCAACAAATATCACTGGTGCTAATTATCGTTGGGTTTTGTATTAGTTCCAGGAAAACAAAAGATGATATGACGTGATCATTGAGAGGCTTAGAGTCTTCATAATACAGCAACTAGCAGCCTCCATTTTCTAGTCTTATAGTGAAATAAGGAATAAGTAAAGTTTGTTAACAGGAAAATCCAATTAAATTCAAATATTTACATTTCTACTTGGTAATATCTTCCAAAGAGCTACTTAGAAATAACATAAGATTTTTACCATAATTTAATTTCATTTAAAATCCATCCATTTTACTTAGTGATTCAAACCACCCCATTTCCATCCTATCTTAATTGTAGACTGTATATCAAATGATAAGTATAACCGGGAAGAAATCTAATCTGAGATTTTCTATAAAGGCCACTATAATCCAGTTAGGGAATAGTTCAACACATTAATTATGAACAAAAGTGCCCCAAGCCATCTGGCATCCTCAGTTAGCCTTAGAGAGTGCTAGGGAAAAAAACTAGAGGATATTTGATGTCATACTTACTACAAGCTTTTACTCCTAGTTGTACATTTATATATACTTTGCTTTATTGTTATATCAATGATATTTTATAGACTTATGTGGAAAACACAAATATGTAGGATTGGATGGAAACTGATAGTCCATGCAGTGTAACACTGCTCTTCTGTGGCTGTTTCATCTCCATCATACTCCAAATACTATTTTCAGAATGATGCACTTAAAAACTTGTAGTGACAGAGGTCTTACTCCATCCCAGAGTGTCAGCTCCTGACACTTATGGTTTTGCACACACAGGTCTTACGTCTAAAGTGCTCTTCCCTTGGTTTGTCATCGAGCCAAAGCATACCTGTCACTCTGGATCAGCATCAATGTCACTGCTTTAGAGCAATTGCCCCTGCCACTCAGTCTATATCAGGTATCTCTACCTGATGCTCTTCTTTCTCTCCATCTTTGCACTTTTCACAATTCATTATTTTGTCTTCTTTAATGATTGATGTCTATCGCATTTAATCATCACAACAGCCCTAAGAAGTACTAGGTACTTTTATTTTCCACATTTTACAGATAAGGACACTTGCTGCTCATTGCTAAATGCTAAACGCCTATCATGTGCCTGGCTCATATTTATATACAGTTAACAGTCATTGAAAACACTGACTGAACCAACCTAGAGTTGAAATTTGACTCTCTGGACATGATGGGGAAAGTGAGGCAGAGAGAACTAGGTTTGAAACCTGCCTGAATATATAATCCTGACATAGACAGAGACATAGATACACTCTAAGCCTCAGTTTTGCATCAGTGAAATGAGTATAACACCTACTCCACAGAATTATTGTTAGGATTGAATGAGTTCATTAATGAGGTAATCAGAATAACCTAACCCTAATAAGCCCTCCTAATTTGTGTTCGTTTACCCTAATTCCAGCCCATGGATGTTTAAAGGACATATCTCATTCCTCCTTCGAATGATAGCCTTTCAAATAAAATACCTTGTCCTTTATTCCTTCAGTTAATTAGCCTGTGTTTCTTAAATTGCCCTTTTATTCATTGACTTATCAGTTTATTCAGCAAACATTTATTGGGTACCTACTATTTAAAAGATATAATTACTCATAAATCCTGGTTATCATGGAGCACACAACTAAATAGGAAGCCAAATTATACCATCAGTCACTCAAAATCAGGGTCATTCAGAGGACTTGTTAAAGCACAGAGTGCTGGGAGTTATTCCTGGACTTTCTGATGCAGTACGTCTGGGGTGGGCCCTGAGAATTTTCATCTCGAACAAGTTCTCCAATGATGCTGATGTTGCTGGTTCAGGGATCACACTTTGAGAACCAATGAACTAGAATATAGTGATATTTGCCATGGAGAAGTAGAAAATCTGTGAAGGAAGAAATTACTTTAAAAAAAAAAATCCGAAAAGTTTGATGGAGAAAATGGCATGAGCTCTGGCCTTAAGGGATGGAAAAGGATTTGAATGAGGTTTCATGATTTCTATCTTTTGGGTGCAAATGATCATATTTGAATGAATATGACAGCAGATGTTTTGATAATCCAAGAATGAAAACAAATTGAAGAGAAAGTATAAAATTCTGTTCAGTGGAAATAGGTGGCAACTATTATATCAAAAGAACCCATGATATAGATTTATCGGTAGAAACTGATATATACCAGTATGAAGAAAACCTATTAAAGAAATTTTGAATCTATAACTAATATTGCATGAATTAAAGAGTTAAATGAGACAATCTACATTATGGTACCATGCTGACTCTGGCCTAAGGGACCAAGTGTATTTGCTATTACATCATTGATGTTTTCTTGTTTGTAATTCCAGAAATTGCCTATTCTACAAAACGCATATTTTCTCTGAAGCATTACTGGTAAGTTGATAAAGAAATAGCTGGTTACAGGTTAAAACAGAGTGGGAATTCATAAGCCCTTTTACATTATCCTTCACTGAAAGAAAAAATTACTCAAAATACATAAATAAAAGCATTGCACACATGTAACACAGCATGCTACTTTGAGGAATGACTGAAGCTTAATGCACCCAATGTGTTATTCCCAAGTAGGGCAAATGCAGTTTCTGAGTCAGCTACAACTTCAAAGGTAAAATTTGAAGGAAAATCTGAAATTTCTTAGCTAAAAGGAACTGACATCAGAAGTATAATCAATGAACTGCACTGATGGAAAATACCATCCATGAATAATTAATAAAAGTATAATGTGTCAAATTCATGTTCCAATTCTGTAATTATAGACATGATTGATTAAGCAGTTCTTTATGAACTGGCATACCTAGTGGTGTGCCGAGTGGACTCTAACAGATTTAGCAACTCTGCATTCAGACATCATGTTGGTAATCTGAAATTAGTGATGATAGGAGTATTCACACCATGAAAATTCGCAAAGACTACAAGCAAGGGATCTCTTTTTCTTCTTATTTTTCAGAGCTGATTGTTAAACATTTGCCATTTTCAATTCTGAGTTCCTGCTTCTTCAGGCTAATGTACTAAAACTCTGATTATTTGCACATCATTAGAAGATGAGGGCTTCCCTGGTGGTGCAGTGGTTGAGAGTCCGCCTGCCAATGCAGGGGACACGGGTTCGTGCCCCGGTCCGGGAAGATCCCACATGCCACGGAGCGGCTGGGCCTGTGAGCCATGGCCACTGAGCCTGCGCGTCCGGAGCCTGTGCTCCACAGCGGGAGAGGCCACAACAGTGAGAGGCCCACGTACCGCAAAAAAAAAAAAGATGAAAAGAAAGTTAAATATTTGAATTTCCTATGCTAAGAAGAAGAATTAGTATTTTTTTTTTTAATGTTTACAGTGTCTTTAAATGAGTGCTAAATGTTTCACATTCAGTTCCTCCTCACAAGTACCCTTTGAGGAAGGTATTAAGTCACATTTTATAAGGAGTGAAACACAGATTCATTGAGGTAAAATAACTTGCCCAAGGCTTATTCTTGACTAGTATACATTACTGTCTCCCTAAGTCAAAAACATACTTGAGAGATTCTTCTGTCCTCTTCAGTCTTGGAAACAAGGATGATTGAACCTAAGTTATCCATTTTGAACAATATAAAATAATGTAATTAAAAAAGGGAGTGTTAAGGTTGTGTTAGTTTAAACACAGGGGAAATATTCTCAATAGTAACAGATTTTATGAAATTCAATTCTCTCCAATATTTTAGGACATGAAGCTTGACCTTACATAGTTCATGTAATGAAGCCTCAAGAAATATTTGATTATCTTTTAAAGGTTCCTTCGAATTTAGCAATTCTGTGTGTTTTTAAAAAGGAATATATTTGGTATGATGAATTGATGAAAGACATTTGTCATTCATGGTAAAAGTTTATTAAACTCAGTTTCATTTTAGTCACAGGCAAAGCATTATAAGATATGAGAAGCTAAATATTTTTACTCAAAATGTTTCTAATATCTTTTGCTTTCCTTAGGGCAAAGTTTAGCTCAACAAATTATCTCTTGAGCATAACGGGATATGCTTCCACATTGATGGAAGATTTATATACAGTTTTGAGAATGTCTCTATTACTACCATCTAATAATATTATTGGAATCTTAAATATACCAAGTGTCCTTCAAATTTTCATCTTTAAAGAGTTGAAAATTTATAAATGTATACACACACATACATGCGCACACACACACACACACACACACACAGTGCTCACGTCTAAGGATCTTAATAGAAAGTCTGCACAGTCTAAATAATACCATGTTAGATCAAACAAGCAAACAGGTTTTTAAACCTTTGGCTTATTAAATTTCAACAGAGGACTTTAAATATTAAATAAATAAAAATTTCTAGAGGGAAAACAGGTAGATAATTTTCAGAATTAACTAGATGCTTAATAATTATTTTCTTAAAATTTTTCAGAAGCTCTAATAGCTTATTATCCATTTTCATTTTCTATGAGAAGATAATTCTAGATTGAAGGGAATTTGATACAGATTTGTCTGTGTGTGTTATACATTTTTGCATGTGGATGGGTATGTGTATGGATTCCCTAAAATATACTGCAAAGTTTTGGTGTTGGGGAGCAAGCAAGATTCCATTAATAATTATTTGCTAAATGAATGAAACACTTACTATGTGCTGGCCCAGGGCTAGACACTGGGGAACATCCGCAAGGTTTCTGCCTACACGGAACTAAGAGTCTGGTAGACTAAAGAGGTTCTTCAATACCCATGTCTTCATTTAATCTTTTGAACTAAAATTCTGCTAATACATTAAGAAAACATATTTGATACATAGACCTAGGCTTGGAGATGTCCAACTAAATACCAAAGAATTCAATCATTCCCACAGACCGTGTTTGTAAAATAGTGTGTGGTATTTCACAAATAGGATGACCTTACAAGAAATATATACACACATACAGATCTTGAACAGAAGATAGGGCCAATTTTCAAAATGGCATACTACAAAGAAATAGGAACTATTTTTCTTTCATACTAGTAGCTCAACCTCAAGCTTTTCAAAAGAGACATATTTCCTGTGTGTCATCTCAGTTGCCTGATTATAAAATACTGTATTTCCAACTTGTTTTCTTATTAAATTTTATCTTCAGAGTGGATTTCTTATTCCAAAACATATTTTAAACATTATATGGTTTGCGACTCTTTCATCAAAAAAAAAATCTTTAAACCCAAATACATCTTCTCTAACTCCTAAGCTAAATAGTTCTAGGAAGAAGCAGCAGCATGTAGCTTAAGTGGAATGTTATGTGAGGTCTGGAGAATTAAGCAGTTTGGAATAGGAGATGCAATTTTATTACATGGAAGTGACTCATTCTTACACCACTGAGTGTGATTTCTGAAATTGTTATCTGGAAGCAAATGTGTGAGGTAAACAGTCTTTTAAAAAACATAAGTAATGGGCTTCCCTGGTGGCACAGTGGTTGAGAGTCTGCCTGCCGATGCAGGGGACACGGGTTTGTGCCCCGGTCCAGGAGGATCCCACATGCCGCGGAGCGGCAGGGCCCGTGAACCGTGGCCGCTGAGCCTGCGCGTCCGGAGCCTGTGCTCCACGACAGGAGAGGCCACAACAGTGAGAGGCCCGCGTACTGCAAAAAAAAAAAATAAATTAAATAAAATAAAAAATAAAAAACGTAAATGATAGCTCATCATCCTTTGTTCACCCTGGATAATAAATAAATGTAAAACACTGACTTAAAGATATTTTTCTGCATTAGTGATAAAGACACATTAACAATATAGTCTGAAATGTAAAAAATGATTTATGAAATTAATTAGCAAGTTCCTAGGAGGAAACACAACATCCAGTATATAATAATTTCTGTCCCATATAACTAGTTTGGTATTAATGAAGCCAACATGCAGGGAATATGTACTGTGTGTAGGCACTATGGTTAAAGAACTGGGGTTATAGAGAACACAAGTAGTTCCTGACCTTAAGTTACTGAGAAAGAGCGAAATATGTTAATGTCTATCCCCTAAAATTCATTCCCTCCTTCATTTTAGTAAGAGAACCACCCTCACCAATTTGTGACTAGACAAATGGCTGCCTTTGCAGAGATTACTTTTTTCTAGCTTTTCTTGTAGCTACATTCAGGACAAGAGGATGAGAGCAGGTGAAGGGTGTAACTCCCCTTTGAGGATGAAGCTCCTTGCCCTGTCATTCCTGTCCCCCCCCCATCCCAGACGTGGGAACACCTAGTAGTCCCTGGTGAGGACCCAGCTTCAGCTCTCTATATAATGATCACACCTGGGTGATAGCAGAGCAACAAGATGGAAGCAACCTGGATGCCCGAATAACCACATGGAGTATAGCTGCGCCCAGCTTCCTCCACTGACCTCAAGGATATTACATCAAAGAGAAATAAACTTACATTTTATTTGAACCATTGTATTTTGAGGGCTTTCTTTTTTTTTTTTTTTTTTTGCTATACGCAGGCCTCTCACTGTTGTGGCCTCTCCCGTTGCGGAGCACAGGCTCCGGACGCGCAGGCTAAGCGGCCATGGCTCACGGGCCTAGCCGCTCCGTGGCATGTGGGATCTTCCCGGACCGGGGCACGAACCCGTGTCCCCTGCATCGGCAGGCGGACTCCCAACCACTGTGCCACCAGGAAAGCCCTGAGGGCTTTTTTGACACTGCAACTTAGTGAATCCCTAATACAATAAATAAGCAAACACGAGACATCTGCTGACAGTCTTGCTCCTCAGCTAGTCTTCCTAATTTCTGTAAAAGGCAAACTCCATTGTTCTATAGTTGTTCAGGCCCAAAATTCGGAATCCTTCACTCTTCTCTTTAGCTCACATACAATTTCCAGTCCAACCCATTATCAGATACTATTGGCGGAACTTTTAAAACAGCTCCGAAATTTGACCATTTCTTACCATCTCCACTTGTACCCCTTTAGTCCAAGTCATCATTATCCCCCTTCTTAACTATTTCAATAGCCTCCTAACTGATATTCCAGCTTCCTTTTGCTACTAGAGAGTTTGTCATAGCTGCAAAAAAGCTCTAAGGTAAAGCACGTTGCTCTTTTGCTCAAACCCTTCTAGGAATTCCCACTGTGCTTAAAAGCAAAAAAAGAATATATTTATATATATATTTATATATATAAAGCCCTTACCATGGCTACAATGCCATTGAAACTCTTCTATCATTGCTTTCTTTACCTAACTCCTTCATCTGCACCCCTGTGACCATTTACCCCACTCCAGTCACACTGGCTTCCATACTGTTCTTTGAACATGTCAACCACAACCCCATCTCACGGCTTGACACATTTTTATCCCTTTTGCCTAAAATGTTCTTCCTTCAGATATTAGCATGGCCCATCATCACCTCATTCATGTCTCTGCTTCTGCTTAATGTTCGACTTATAGAGTCCTTCCGTGACTACCGTGCAAAATATACCAATCCTTCCCCATCCTGCATGTCACTCTCTGTCCCCTTACCACACTTCTTTGGTTTTCATAGCACTTATCGGTACCTGATCTCTATATATAGCTCACACACACACACACACACACACACACATACACAGACACACACACACACACACACACATACACAGACACACACACTATATATAATGTGTGCATGTATGTGTGTATATATATATATATATATGTCTGTATTCAACACATACACATTATACATAGTATTTGTTTGCTTGTTGTGTATCTCCCCCATTAGGATAAAAGCACTAGAGAAATTTTGTATCCTTTGGTCTCTACTATAACCTAAGCACTTGGAACAATGTCTGGCACATAATACATGCAAAATAAGTACTTCCTGAATAAATTGGATGAATGAACAAAACACAGTCTGACCAATGTTCTTGTATAGAGGGACCCAGAAGATGTTATAGGAACTTCAGAAAAGAGAATCCAGCCCAGTTAGGAGGTGCCAGAGAAGGCTTCTTAGCAGAGCCAACATCTACATTGACCATGAAGAGCAGTAATATTTCAGTGTATATACTCCAGTCAGAGGAAAACACAGAGTCAGAAAGACAAGCAACTATTTGAAGAAGTTGAGCCAGAGCCACGGAGTACTGAGTGCAGGGAATCTAACAGGGAAGCAGAAGCAGATCAATAAGCAATGGTGCACCCCAGGTGCCAGACACAGGAATTGATGCTTGACATATACTCTATTACTTGACAAACGAGGCAACGATGACTAGGAAAGTTTAGAGAATTTCCCCCGGGTTACTGAGCTAGTTAGATGGCAAAATCAAGATTGAAGTTCGCATCTGCTAAGTTCCAAAACCCAGCTCTCTTCATTACACTGTATAGTCATCCGCCAGAAGGAGTTTGGCTTTTTACCATGGGAAGGCACTGGAAAACATCAAACAGGGAGATGACATAAACATATTTGTCTGTGAGTAAGATCTTGCTTATGGTAGTGTAGAGAACGTATGAAAGTGAAATAAGCCTAGAGACAGAAAGACC
The DNA here is from genome assembly GCF_963924675.1 of Phocoena phocoena. Taxonomy (NCBI): domain Eukaryota; kingdom Metazoa; phylum Chordata; class Mammalia; order Artiodactyla; family Phocoenidae; genus Phocoena; species Phocoena phocoena. The sequence goes on along the minus strand of NC_089234.1, from coordinate 39,200,555 downwards.
TAGAGTAATTGTTGGAAAATTTCAAAAGAAGTTATAATGGTCCTCAACCAGAGCAGCAGCAAACAGGGACACAGGACAGTGATAAGCTGATAGATTGCAGAGGATTTGCAGATCAACAGATGTGGAGCCTGGAACCACTCCTGGGTTTCTAAGCGTGAGCTAATGCCAGGGGAAAAGGAGGTATCATCCATGAATTCGGGGAGTAGAGCAGGTAAAGTACAGAGAGGATTATTTCAATATGGTCACATGCTGCTTAAGGGATGAATCTGGATTAAACTCCTAGAATTTATAGCTTTTAGTCCAGTGGTCATTTCTCTACAAGACAACTGAGACCAAATGGCCAAAGCTTATAACATCAAGCACAAGAGACAGAAACCTACTTCAGTCATCTGGTTATGCCAAGAATAGTCTGTGCTTTGTGAGAACAGGAAACAAAATGTACTGTTGTATAAAACACTGAACTATAACTTGCATAAAGAACAAATATTAAAATTAATTTCTCATCACAATATAATGTCATGTGTGTTCACAGTTGGAGTAAGTCTTTCATCTCCCAATGTTACTTGTCTCATAAAAGCTGCTTTGCGGAGTAGAAAGAAGAACATTGTCTTTCCAAGAACAATAAATGAAAGCAGTATCTTTTTTTAACTCATCCCAAGAAAATGCTTGGTGGTGAGATATCAAAAACAAGCAAATGCACTAGCAAATGAAAAAGCTCTTTGCAAAATGTATCACAAGAGAAATAAGTAGAGATTTCAAACATTTACTTAGCAACGAGTATTTTAAAAGAGATAACCAAGCAATAAGCTGACAGCTTAGGTTTACCTGTGCATTGAGAGTATTACACTGGGACCACATGTAAAATAATGCACTCTCTTTTTAAATCTGAAAGCATTTAAGGTACCAGACGAGTTGTTCTAAGCCTTCAGAATACAAAATGTTGCATCTTCAAGGATGTTTTTAAGTGAGAAATAAGCACAGGGTAAAGCCACTTTCTTCTCCAAAAATGCTGATTGGATTAAAAAATTTTGATTCTTTTATTCCTTTAGAACTATATTTAAAGTCTAATTACAAAAAAAAAAAAAATCAGTATCCTATTACACTAAATCAGGATAATCACTGGGGAACTCAATTCGATTCCCAAATCTTAAACGTTAGAAAGTGTGCAAACAGAACTCACAAAATGCCTCAAGAATACCTTTCAAAACTGTGAAATGGAACGTAATTAACAGGATAATAAGCACTTCAATGGAACTTACTCACCCACTGTCGATACGTATCGGCTATTTGCTCTAGATTTAAATGCCAGCCCTTACAGAAAATTTTGTTTCTAATGTTCCAAGACTTTATTTAAAAAAACATTTGTTTTGTAACATGGTCCTATTTCTGTGCTATTTGAAGGCTGGGGAGTTGATATCTGATATTTTGAACCTTAAACTAATCCTCGATTGTTTTCTGAAACAAACATCCAATTGGTCATATTTGTCTTCAGGTCATATAGCTTAAGGCAGTGTTTCTCAAACTTTTATCCTCAAAACCTCTTTGAGTTATGAAAAATTACTGAAAACCTCAAAAAGCTTTTGCTTACATGGGCTGCATTTATCAATATTTATTCCATTAAACCTTAAAACTGAGAATTTTTGTAAACAGTCATTCTCTTGAAAGTAATAAACTTATTACATGTTAAAAAATATTTTTAAATAAAATTAACTACATTTTAAAAACAAAAAATTTAATAGGAACCATCCCACTGTTTTATTCTTTTTGGAAATCTAATTGATGTCTGGCTCAATAGAAGACAGCTGCATTTTCTGCTCCTGTATTCAACCTGCTGCTATATCTCACATATCATGTGGCTTCTACAAAACTCTACTGTACCCTCATGAGAGAATGAGACAGAAGACAAATAACATGCTCATGTTATTATGAAAATAGTTTTGACCTCAAGGAGCCCCTAAAAGGGTCCACAGACTACACTTTGAGAATTGCTTCATTAAGGATACTAGTTTGCACAAAGTAGAAAGAAATTTTCAGTTTTCTGTGAGGATTTTTCACGGATAATTTTAAAATATTTATGAACATTTATATCTATGATTTACCTACTTAACCTGCGGCATGTAAAACAACTATAATTATAAGAGAACTACTTTCAGCAATCTTCCTCCTATGCTTGGTTTAGTTATAATTCTTGTACCTCCACAATCTGACCTCTTAACTGAGCTTTCAGACGTGTATCCACTGTCATCAACTTGAAATCTCCAGTGGGATGTCTAATAGGCACCTTAACTTCACCTTGTCACAACAGAATTCTTGATTTACTTTCTTAAACATGAACACCTCTCACTTTTTCCCATCTTGGAAAATGGCACCACCATTCACCCAACTATTTAAATCAAAAACCTAAAAGTCATTCCTAATTTCTCTTTCTTTCTCACCCATATCACAACTGTGAGCTGCAGAATACCCCACACTTCCCGCATCTCCCACACTGCCATCCAAGCCCAAGCCAACATCATATTTTGCTTGGATTACTGCTATAGCCCCCCAAATGGTATCCCTGTTGCTTCCACCACTTTACAACACATGTTTTCCAACCTCTGATTATTAGTGCCATCCATTTTTTTTTTACCTATTAAACATAAATCAAACCAGGTCCCATCTCAACCTAAACCCCTAAATCTCTTGGAATAAAAAATCAACTACTTATTGGGTACCACATGTGACCTTGCCTCTGCCAACCTTTCCAACCTCTTAACTCATGCCATTGCCGTCTTTCTGTCTCTAACATTTCCCCACCTTGTAGCTTTACTACTTGCCGTTGTCTGACCTCATCTGGAATCCTGTATCCACACTTTTGCGTCTGGCTCCTTCTTGTCATTCAGGTCTCAACTCAAATGTTACCCTTGCAGGGAAACCTTCCCTGAGCCACCCAATCATTACGACACCCACCTTCATGATTCTCTCTTACATCATCCTGTTGTATCTAATGTATTCATAGCACTGATCACTATCTGAATGTATCTGCTTGCCTCCATGCTTTTTCTTTGTCCTTTTCCCCTATTACCATCACCAGGATGGAAGCTCTAGAAGAGAAGGGGCCGTGTATGTCTTGTTCACTATTACATCCTCAGTGCCCACTGAGATAATAGTCAGCATCGAGGAGGTAGTTTTTAGGAATCGAAATTGAGAAATGAATAATCAAATAAATGAATTAGTAAATCATAGTAAGGAAACTATTGAAGAACTTCATTGAAAACTTTCTTTGCTATTCTCAATTGTTGAGGGAAATACAAAGAATTTCATATATTCATGAACTACATTCCGTTAAATCCAAGCTCTGCTTTATCTATAACACCCTTTCTACTTTTGTAGAAACACACCATATGGAGGGAGAGAAAGTATGGTAGTTCAGCAATGCCTGCTATGTATATATGTAACCTAATTCTCAACACAAAGAAAAATCTGCTGAAACATTTTTCCTATTTCATATGCCTTTGACCTTTACAACCGATAAACTTATATAAAAATTCAAATTCATAGGATTAAATGAAATTTCAAAACTTTCTGTACAAGTCATCTTAATTTGCTTTGAAGAGAATGGTCTGCACAATGGTGCTCAAAAACCTACAAACCAAGTGTTTTTTCTTTGCAGACTAATTTTAAATCACATGAGCCTTATCATCAATACTTATCATTAATCTTCTGCTTTTCTTGTAAATTTGATTTTAACCATTTATGGAATCCTACATATGATACTACCACCACCCCATCACCTCCTGGAAGATAAGCTAAACTCTGAGAATGGATAACTTCATGTAAATTCATATACATGTACATGGGCACAAAGTACAAGTATGTGTGTATTTCCAACAGGGTGAGTCAATACAAATCTTTGCATCAGAAATCTTTCAAATATGGCTTTAATTTGACGGCATGTACCATTATTGAATGAACCATCGGAGAAAGCATAGATCTACCTTAAGAATATGCTGAAGGTATTAAACATTCTAAACCATTATGAAATGCAATGTAATAAAAGAGTAATGTAAAATGATGGTCTATAAACATGAGCCAAATATAAAACATAACACTGAATTATGTTCTTATAGTCATAAAAATGAAAAAAATTGACGAGTATGTGAATGGCTTTTAATGAAAGTTATTACAATAGGCTATTAATTAAGTTCTACTGGGAATAAATGCTCACTCGCTCTCTTCTTTTTACCAGTAGGGAATAAATGATCTTTTAAAGAAGCATACTCGATTTTGAAGGAAAATTTTAAACACTGACTATTAATTACGATTTTATGAAAAATTTTGGTTTCTCTCTGAAAATACACCATTGTGTATTTGTGAAATGGAAAACCACCTTTCATAAGAGTTTGGCCACCTTCACTAGATGCTTTTTATAATATGGCTTTGCCATTGATAAATTAACAGAGTAACTTGCTTTGATATTGAAAAGTGTACAGAATAACTTAACTCTTCCAGTTAAGTTACACAAGAATGCAAAGAGCAAATAAAAAGTAAATGTTTGGGTTTAAAAGCATTAGCTCACATATATTCTTATGAATAACTATAAGATAGTTTTGGATACAAAGAAAGCTACTTAATTTGGTAAAGTTGGGCAAGTTAGGCAAAAAAATGGTATTAAATAAATCATTAATGTAAATATACTCAGTAACAAGTCCTTGATACTTTAAATATGCATGAAATGTGGATTCTCAGGAATTGATTTTAATACCATTTTAAGTCATCTATCATAATTCTAAATCTGGGCACTTCTGCAGGAGCTTTGGTACAAAAATATTTTCATTTTCATCAGAAAGGAGTTTATGGAAGGGCCTAAATATAAAATATAAAGATCATTATATAAATATAAATATCAAAACATAAAGATCAGACTCAGAACGCAACCTTCCAAAGGTACAGTAGTTAAATTCAGATAAAGTATGTGCAATTACAGGCTGCGTTCCTCAAATGCGGAGTCACGGGAGAATTCCAATAAGGACTTCAGAGACCCATTTCAATCTTTCCTGGAGTGGGGGTGGGTGGACTGTTGCCATGGTAGTCACACCAGGCAGTCTCACTGTGCTGGGAAGTAGCGCCCATCTTCCCTGTCCTTTGAGAGTGTGCCGAAACGATTACTAACCATTCAAGGATTTTTCATTAGAGGGATGGATATTAAAAGCATTAGTCTATCTAGCCCCCCCCCACCAAAATCACTGAAAATCTTGTTAAAGTCCCTGAAGAAATACATCTGTGAGTTCTTAAAATGAGCCCTCAACAATTTTAGAATCCTGTTTATTGTTCAGCATGCAAACTTCTCAACAGTTCCATGAAAGGCTGGCTGAAGTAAATTTCACCTCATTAGCAAGAAATCAATGTGTTCTTACACTATTGTTAAGAAGGTACTAATCCACATTTTCTTTTCATTTTTTCAGCTATGCTGATTTTGGTTTTCATTTTCATCAAAAAATATATTTTTAAACTTTCAAATTTGCCATTCTCTCAAAATTGAAGAATGGATATAGTGATATTTTAGCAAAATGAGTCAGCACAGAAGTAAATCCCGTAACTGTTGTGAAGAAAAAAAGATAGTTGTACCTTTTTAACATAATCCATGATCTGTTGTACCAATTTCAGATTAATTTTTTTGAAAAAAATTGATGGCTTTTCAACTCTCATCTCAAAAAAATAAGCATAGCAAGTTTCAACTATTTTGGCTTTCAGGAGTCTTCAAAAGTAAGAAAAGCTACACTCTTCACTTTCTTTTTCACCATTAATAATTTAGAAAGAAAATGGAGAACTATACATTAGTATAACCACAACGTGATAAGGCTTATTTTACAAAATCAAACAAGGACTTCAGTAGCCAAATCAATATTAAGAATACTATCCTTCAAAATATGTCATTTTTGGATAATGATGTTCTTGATCAAACTTCTTTAATTTTTCTTGAATTATACAAAAAATGTCATTACTTTATAGTGGTACATACACATACACCCTTACAAACTTTAGCCAAAAAAAATATTAATCACTTACCCCTATGCATCAAATCTGTCACTAAACGGCTTGTGATTATTTCCAAATGTAAAATCTACCCTCCCAGGAAAAAGAAACCGCTATCATCAAGCATATTCAAAAACATATTTACTGCCCCCTAAGGACAACTTATACAGAATTCTTTAAATATGTTGGAAAAAAAGGACACAGAAGCTAAAATGTACTGCCTTTCCAGCTTCCTGCTTTGAAAGAGACAACTCTCCTTTAGATTACAAATGTGGATATATTCCTTAAAGATAATACCTCACCTGCCTTACCTACTACACACATGCCTTCACGGACACACACATACTCATACACACATATGTGGGCATGAGAAACACTGCCTTCCAGGATTTCTTACAAAGATACAAAAAGCACAGACCAAGAAGGAGACTGATATATTCAACTACATTAAAATTAGTAACTTCTGTTCCTCAGAAGATACTCACAAAGTAGTAAAACTACAAGCTATATAGATGGGAGAAAAATATTTGCAATGCATGTAATTGACAAGGATTAAACTCCAAAATATATAAAGTCAACCAACCAACAAAAAAATGGGCAGAAGACTCCAACAGACACTTCACAGAACACAAACTGCATATAAACACATGAAAAGATGCTCAACCTCATTAGTAATCAGGAACAACGTAACTGGAAACAATCCAAATATAATCAAAAGCAGAAAGGATAAAGAAATTGGGTATAAAATAGTGGGAGCTAATATTGAACAAAAAAGTGAAGTACCAGAAGAATACATGCAGTACTACTAGATTTATATAATATGAAATACAAAAACATTCCAAAGTAAACATGCACATTGTATACAGGGGTGGGTTTTTAAGAAGAAACTTTTGGAGGGCGGGGCTCTCATAAGCTAACTTGTAAGGTACTTGTTCAGAGAAACACAGACTCAGAATCTTGGAGCTTGGGAAAGGGATTAGGAGATGTGTTCAATTCAGCCACAGGGAACCACCCCCCTCCACCCACACAAACTTTCTCCAAGCAGATGCTATGTAGTCATTGCTAGAGTGCCTCCTGAGATAGGGTTCTTGCCATGACATCAGGTTGCTTCATCACTTCTAGAACGTATTAATTAGCAGAATATTGATTCTCAAGCAGACCCAATGTAAGCTCCCCTATAACTTGCATTTTCTTTGGTCATCTAGATTCATGAAGACCAACTCCCTTTTCATGTGACAGTGTTTTCAGCTTTCAAAAACAGTTATTCTCTCCTCCTGAACCTTTCATCTGTACATGATATGGCAACTTGCTAAAAATAAATGTTATGCTTCCTGCACTCGCTCAAGTATATTCAAGTCTTTTTGAAAGGTTGGCACCCCAAAATAAACATGATACCCCATGGGGCATCTAACTATCTCAGTTCCCTGTTCTTGCCATTAACTCCATAACTAAAATACATTTTAATATTCACATTTAAAACTTCCAGATTCCCTTTGCTTATAACTTGTCTCCAAATAGATATTTTGGTTTTATATAAGCAGTTGTTAAAAAACAAAATTCAATTGAGTAAATTTTAAAGATCTTACTGGTTTTAATTAATGGTTCATGAATTGGGCAGTATTCAATCAAGTAAATACGAAAGAAGTCCTAAGGAGCTGTACAAAATAAAAGGCTTTTATAGGCAGAAGGGAGCAGGAACAAGGAAGCGATATTAGACAAAAAAGTGGATTGGTTATGGCAAGGTCAATTTCCTTTTAGGGGATGTCAGGGGCCTACCAGGCAGATTACCTAACTACTGCTAATTAGGTGACTCCTGATTGACTGGTTTAAGATTCCATTTCTGGGAGAGCCAAAACTACAACTGAGTCTCAATGTGGTGACATGGGGCTTAGCATAAGTGGATGCATTCAGGGCCTGTTGTCTTATTTTTAACACAGCACATCAGCTTGTTCTTTATCATTAACATGATAAGCTTGGTCCTGTAAAAGGACTGCAAAAATAACTTTAAGTGCATTGATATTTTAACTGTTCTAACCATAGCTTTCAGATGATCATGAAAAACTCAAAAGGCCAAAAGGACACCTGATTCTGGAGAATAAAATGGTCTGTTTCTCATGTTAAATTTACTGAACTAATTCATATGAAAATGCATTCAACCCCCTCATACTCTCAGGTAGTGTTTTGAATGCCAACTGACATGGTGAAGCGCTTCATTAATGTTCAATTTTACACAAAAATTCCTCTTTGAATGTCAGCTTTTGTATGTTATTTAATCATAAAAACAGTAAAAATGTTTCAGGGGATGGGATGGGGGTGGGAGAGAACTTGCAGCGTGAAGTTGTATAAGTTTGCTGTGGGTGGTGGGTGGCCAGCATGATCCATATCCATATTGAAGAATAAATAGTGTTGGACATCAGCTTAACAAGCAGACCTGGTATCAACCGACTCGCTGGAAAGGGAAGCAGATGACCAGTCTTCAGAAGATAAAAGGGAAACCTCAGTGCAATAACAACAGAAACTTGAGAGATGATGCGAATAATCACAGATCACTTAGAATTAGTGTACAAAAGGCCTATTTAAAAAATCACTTGTGTGATGAGTTGAAAGAATTGTTCCTTCTTGTAAAAGGATTTTTAAAAAACTGCGAGGAAAACAAAATCAGTGCTATTGATGGTAGACAGTAAAAGATTAAACCAAATCACAGTTATGCTTGCAGAAAGAAAGAAGGAACTAATAAGAGGAGAGGGATGGATATGAGACCATATATAAGGACTTAATAAAAGTCGTTATCATTAACAAGCACCTTGTGAAAAACAGCAACTTGATGGTTTCATTTAAAAGTTTAACTTAAAATAGCCAATAATCAAAGAACACTAAACAGATACTTGCCATTTTCAGAAAACAAAATATAATCTATCTGCTTCCACAATGAAAGATCACAGAAAATATGATATCTCTAAGCAAATCAACCACTTCAATGGATATAAACTAGACACTTTTTACTACAAAAATATTAGATTCCTAAAGAAGATGTTTGATTTACATAACCAATTCTCAATCACTAAATCAGAATTTCTTTTGGATGACAGTAGGCAGACATTTAAGTTTATGGAAAAAAAAAAAGAGGGCAAGAATGTAAAGATATTAACAGGTATTACACCATAATTAAGGCCAATGTCTATTGGTTTAAGAAAATAAGCTGTATTCAAGTATTTTGTAAGAGTCATTTATATATTTGAAAACATAATTAAAATATAAATCAAGCCTTAGCAACTTGATCCGCTGCTGCCTTAAGTAACTAATACCAAAACAATTCTGATCAAAACTAGAAACTTCCACTAGCCAGTAACTGTAAATAACTGAAAGTCATACAACTCATTTTGCTTGAAAATACATGATATATTTACACTACCTCCAGATGATTTTTCCCCAGTCATCCTAATTAGTAAAGTCTTAACATATGACCATTCTCCTTTGTTAAAACGATGAGAAAATTTGGCATTTAGGTATGCAGTAATACTTGGGACACTGCCCAAGCTAAAACAAAAATCATTAAAGACACAGGTTAAACAAGTATTTTATGAAGAAAACTTCATTTAACTGAAGAGAGACAGGGAAAATTGGACTGGTTTTTCATGTTAACTCCTGGGTGTTTTTCTGAATGTTTTGATAATATGCAAGTTTGTGAAAGATCCTCTATAGCCTATTCATCCATTGTTGCTGTGGTATACTCTATAAATATTAATAATGTTCACAGATGAAAAAGAATCCATCTATATCAAGAAGGGTGCTATCTAAATTTTGAGAAGATTAAATGTGTTGATAAAAAACTAAGCAATAAAACATTTCCTCAGTTAAAACTTATAAAAATTTAAATGATGGGTTTTTAAAAATTATTTTGACATGAGAATATTAGCATAAAATCAGCCAAACTTACATGGAACTGATTAGAATTATGGCTTGGGGACAGATCAGCATCAGGTTATAAGATCATGGTCATTTAGTGAGTTTAACTGAAGCAAACAACAGCATCATAGCAAAATCTGTGACTTTGAATACTGGTACCCTGTTTTTAAAAGCATAACTAAGATGACTTGCTATTTAGTCAATCTAGCAGTAAAAAGAAGATAAATAAAATATATTAAAATTAGCTTGATGCAATGGGGAAAAAAATTAGTATATTTACCTTTACTTAGGGACATCTGCCACAGGTATTTCTTCTTTATTTTGTTACAAATGTGTTTGTATGTATGAGTGAGTGCATGTGTGCATAAAATCTTTGTTTCCTTCTCTCTTATAAGTCCTTATCATATAACATAAGATGTATTGACTTTATATCATAGTATTTAAGTATTGTTAACTTTACATCATAGTATTTGATTTATGAGGTATTAAGGAGAAGAGTAAACACTACCCATGGACTTTGCATCCTTTTCTGGGAAAAGGGTTTGTTTGTTTTCATTGTACACAGGATCATTATGTCATGTTAGGCAGAAGAATGACCTTATTACTGTCTTTACTTGGAGGCTGAGTATGGTTTAAGGAGATGTATATGGGTGCCAAGTTGACAAGGAATGGACCTGTGATGGTTAATTTTCCATGTCAACTTGCAAACTCATGACATCCAGATATTTGGTCAAACATTACACTAGACATTTCTGTGAAGGTATTTTTTTAGATGGAATTAACATTTAAATCATTAGTCTTTGAGTTAAAGCAGATTACTTTCATAATGTTGGTAGACCTCATCTGATCAGTTGAAGGCCTTAACAGAAAAAACACTGACCTCCCCTGAGGAAGGTGAATTCTGCCAGCAGTTGGCTTTCAGACTTGAGCAGTTGCATCAACCTTTCCCTGCGTCTCCAGCCTGCTGGCCTTACCCTGCGGATTTTGGACTTGCCAGCTTCCACAATCACAGAAGACAATTCCTTAAAATAAACCTCTCTCTTAATACCCAGATACACAAACACGCACACACCCTGTTGGCTCTTTTTCTCTGAAGAACCCTCACTACTACATAGCCCTATAGTTAAGAGCTTGGGTTCTGAATCCAGATTACTTGGGTTCACTCCTAACTCTACTCTAAACCAGTTGGGCCTCAGTCTTCTCACCTATAAAAGGGGATAATAAATATTAGCCCTTAACCTCACGGGATTACTTTGAGAATTAAATAAATTTTATACATGGAAACTGTTTAGAAAAAGCATGCTCTATATGTTGGACATTGAGTTCTAAAAACTCAATAAATATTAACTACGATTTCCAAGCTTCTTCTAATACAGCTAGTAAAGTTGCAGTTAGTCTTAGAAAACACAAATGGCGCGAATAAAAAGAATTTTTTAGAAAAAATATACGAGGAAAACTGCAACACACAGGTTTTCAAAATACTCATTTCTTGAATGGAATATCAATAACGAACATTTGAAAATCGCTGAAGTGAAGTACACCCTGCTTTATACAATAGCTGTGTTCTTAAAAACATACCTGCCAATAAAATACATAAATAATCAAATAATATGAAACTATTGATATGTTATAATCTCATAAATACTTTAAACTTGGTTTCTAATTGTTAATAGTTCTTAACATTTTGCCTCTATATTTATATCCTCCACTTGGCCTCTATATATTTCATCCATTTCTCTCATCCTTCATGCTCAATACCCACATATACCCTTGCCCTATAATTTCACCTCCTTTCCCTGCAATTCTCTATCAAGTGTATATTGTTTGTGTTTTTGTTTATTGTATTTTGTTTTTGTTGGAAGAAAGCCTAGCTGAACATTTATGTCCTTCTGGCTTGAGGAAAACTTTATAACACTGACACAAAAGCTGAAAACCATAAAGAAATAAAAATGACAGAAATTAATACTTAAATATCAGGTGCCTGATATATGTCAAAAAAGACCACAAAGAAAAATTAGTGTAGAAAGAACACTTCTTACATACTGTCAAGTATTTAATGGAAATATTAATACTGATCTTTTCTTCCTATTTATTTACTTTTTAACATCTTTATTGGAGTATAATTGCTTTACGATGGTGTGTTAGTTTCTGCTGTATAACAAAGTGAATCAACTACGTATATGAATGATACTGATTGCTATTCTACAATGCTTTACACTTTACATTACACATCCACACAACTTATTCCATACTAACTTCAAAACAATCCTACAAAGAAGTTAGAAAGCAAGTTTTTCAGCATAGGCACTAAGGACAGGGAATTCTTTGCTGTGGGTCGCTGCCCTGTTGAGTAGCACCCCTGGTCTTTACCTGATAGATGCTAGGAGCCTCCCCCCACTTCCACACTCACTCACATTGTAACCACCAGACATCTCCAGACATTGCCAAATGTCCCTGGGGAACAGAATCATCACCAGTTGAAAACCACTGCCAGAAAGAAATAGTATCTTCTTTTTATAAGCCGGGTGAAACTCAGTGAAGTTGACTGACTTGCCCAAATACACCCCTCCTCTGAATGACCTAGAAACTTGACAGTTATAGGACTCTGCCGTGAATGTTCTGGGTAAAATACGAACTGCCATCAGATAAATCGACTGTGATTTTTCTACGCCAACCGCCTTCTATTACAGACATTTCTGAACTCACTTTCTTTTCCGCTAATTCAGTCATGATTTCTTCATGGCTTCTTTCTTCCTCCAAAAGGAAAACATGCCATCATAAATTTCAAGTTAGAAATACACATTATGAAAATTTATGTAAGCGCAGAACATATTTATACAGTGCATGCCTCGGGTTTTTTTCAAAGCAGTTTCTACCTTAGTTTGTGCAAGATTTATGAAGCAAGCAATTGCTCTTATTAATCAGGTGGCTAATATACCATCCAACCTTTATGATCTGCCTCTATCAGACACATATGAAACACTGAAAACATTCTCTTTTTATAGAAGCATCATAGCAGGAAACCTAGTCATATACTGGGAGGTAAAAGTAGAGCTGAAGACACTTTGATTATCTGACCAAAAAGCTTTGTGAGTCTGCTCAATGATCTGACAGTGTGTGGTCTTATTCAGTGCAATAAATAGCAATTCTTTCTTTCACGTTATCATCCTTTCCGCAGGTCTGAAAAAATACTAGATTCTCATATTAATAATTCTAAACACAAACACTGCAAATGATTAATCAACCACTAAGCAGTGTCCTACCTCTTTTCAAACTATTTCTCAACAACAACAAAAAGGAAAAACGGAATTATATCGTGCAATGCCTTGCCATCTGTGTGCAGGCTGATAAGATGGAAAGAGAATATTTGAATGTCAGAGGAACATAGTTACAAACCATACCTTCCATGACATACACCAGCGACCCCACATCTCCTTCTTTGATGATGCAACTGTCTTTGCCGTACTCCACTGGGTACATACAGTCCACAATCTCTTGGATCTGCGACAGCTCCAAGTTCTTCATAAAGTCGTTGTCAAGGATGGCTTCCTTTATAAGATCCTTGGACCTATGGTAAGAGAGGGAAGATTAACTGGCAGAGCTGACAAGCGCTTTCACCGTTTGTGGAGTTGAGCAGAGCCAGACAGCATTCAGGCACACTACAAAGGCATTTTCTTGTTAGGAAGCCGATAATTTCCTGACAGACCTGAGAACAAAGTAATTCCATGGCAGCAGGAAAGACATTAAGAAATGTTCCTTTAAGTAAAATATCATTTAATGAATATGGGACCGACAAACAAGCAAAACCATACAATTTCATTTTGTTTTACTTATTATTATTACTGTTTTGGGGTGTTTTTTTTTTGCGGTACGCGGGCCTCTCACTGTTGTGGCCTCTCCCGTTGCGGAGCACAGGCTCCGGATGCGCAGGCTCAGCAGCCACGGCTCATGGGCCCAGATGCTCCGCGGCATGTGGGATCTTCCCGGACCGGGGCACGAACCCGTGTCCCCTGCATCGGCAGGCGGACTCTCAACCACTGCGGCACCAGGGAAGCCCTTTACTTATTATTATACACAATTTGTTTACTTATTTTTTTGTGTGCCTCTTCCACTAGACTTTATGCTCTGTGAGGACAGGGATCATTTTTAGCTTTTTCTCTACTATATGCCCAGTGTCTACTACAATGCTAGTTACAGTACAGGTGCTCAAGAAATATGCTGGATTTAAGAAAATAGTAAAGAATTGGATACTTAATTAGCTGTTTGGAAAAACTGGTATAAATGTGACAGTTCTTTATCCACACCTCATGCTTCTTTAGAGAAGATTTATTTCTTCAAGCAGCTTAAGTTGAGGTAACTAGGCAGATAAAACTGCATTGAACAAGATGTTTTAAACACAATATGGTTTACACATGGGATTAAACAGGTAGTCGGCAGGAAAAATATTTACAAATTCCATAATTGGGATTCAGTGGTTAACAGGGAAGTTTTGCAGAACTAGAAATATGGTGATCATTTGATTCTCTGGGATAAGAAGTTTCAAATAAATTCCTAAGGATACAAAACTCAAAGTAAAGAGACACCGAGAAATATTTTGTCAGGAGTTATACAATCAGAGTACTGTCAGAAAAGTCAGAAACTGGATAAGACAAAAGCAAAGTCCTTAGCAACACAGAGCGTAAGCAACACATTTGGAATTCTACGTTAAAAGTCTTAATTTGAAAAGCATCTGACTACAAGCTGGTACTTGTTCACATTTGCTTAACGAGTGGCTTTCAGGGAAGTGACCTGCAGTAGTGAATACTGACTACGGCATTAGCACTCCTCAATTCTTCCTGTTTTCTGTTCTAGACCTCAGTCTAACTGATCTAGCCTTCTCACATTATGTTTTGTAATGATTTGATTTTAAGTAGTAAAAAGGTATACATAAAAAATTAAAACATTATAAAATTTATCAACATGAAAAATGTATCTAGAATGGACTGTTATGATGCAATTAAATTGTTTATGAAGAGTGTTAACAGCAAGGAAAAAATCTTATACTATTTTTAAGTGAAAAAGCATGAAACATTGTTTTTAGAACACAAAAGCACATGTGTGTGAAATGTAAAGAAAATAGGCTTTCAAATTAGATATATTTGGGTCCCAATCCTAGTGCTGTCATGTGTTAAAACCTTGAGCAGGTTGTTTTACTTTTCTGAATTTCCACTAACTTGGAAAAAATATCTGCATTACCATGCTCATAGCAGAATTATTTGCAATAGCCAAGACCTGAAAACAACCTAAGCATCCACTGATGGATGAATGGATGAAGTAGTTGTGGCATGTATATATAGATATAGATATAGATACACAATGGAATATTATTCAGCCATAAAAAATGAGAAAATCCTACCATTTGTAACTACACAGATGAATCTTGAAGGCATTATGCTAAGTGAAATAAATCAGACAGAAAAAGACAAATACTGTATGATCTCACTCTATGTGGAATCAAATTAAAAAAAAAACTCATAGAAAAAAGAGATCAGACTTGTGGTTACCAGAGGTGGTGTGGCGGGGAGGGGGAATCTGAGGAAGATCGTCAAAAGGTACAAACTTCCAGTTGTAAGATAAATAAGTACTAGGGACATGATGTACAAAATAATGACTATAGTTAACATTATTGTATGCTACAAAGGAAAGTTGTTAAGAGAGTAGATCCTAAGAATTTTCATCACAAGGATAATTATTTGAATTTTCTTTTTCTTTTTCTCTATATGAGATGATGGATGTTAACTAAACTTACTGTGATAATCACCTCCCAATATAGGTAAACAAACCATCATGCTTCACACTTCAAATTTATATGGTGATGAATATCAATTATTTCTTAATAAAACTGGAAAAACTATGTGAAGACTGGTAAAAATATAATGTTACTGTGAGTAAATGGTGGGTGAAAAGGTGGTGGTAGTAATTGCAGTTGCAGTAATAGGAAGAGTAGTAATAGAGTGTACAGTCATGACTTGAAACAGTATCAGAAGGAAATAAAATTCTGGCATTGGTTGCCTTTGGTGACAGAATTATTTTTCTCTCTACTTTTCTCTATAAAATTTTCTAGAATGGGCATGCTTTTTTATATGGAAAAAACTCTTTAATTTCAAAGGCAGTTTATTAAAAGTAACTCTGCTATGAGGAAAAATAAAAATAATAATGTATTTCTCATTTAAATAATGAATTAGATACTTAATTTTTTTTTTTTTTTTTTTTGCGGTACGCGGGCCTCTCACTGTTGTGGCCCCTCCCGTTGCGGAGCACAGGCTCTGGACGCGCAGGCTCAGCGGCCATGGCTCACAGGCCCAGCCTTTCCGCGGCATGTGGGATCTTCCCAGACCGGGGCACGAAGCCGTGTCCCCTGCATCGGCAGGCGGACTCTCAACCACTGCGCCATCAGGAAAGCCCTAGATACTCAATATTGGTTGACTGTTATTGTCATATTCAATACTACTCTTTTCAATAGATTCTCTTTCACATGGCCTGTGTGTAAATACTAATGGCAGGAATTTTCACCTGATAAAGAGATGGTGATGGATGGCCAGTGGTTAAGAACTTCAGAGTCTTCAGAATAGACTGTACTTAAAAAGTCCTGTTTGTGAGACTTTTACTTTAGTCTGATAGGACTATTTAACTGTATGTTTCTTTTAATTTTTTTTAAAATTCTGGCTTGCTAAAACTTTATTTTTCCTGAGGCAAAGAGTTGTTTCCCTTGAGTATTCAACACAAGATGCAAAACTTTGTCCCCATCTATGATTTTCATAAAATCTCCTTTCTTAATTATCTTCACCATTCCTGACCTCGAGAATACCAGTAGCAACTTCATAGTGACTCCTGAGATCTACTGTTCTACTAATGATCTACTTTTCCAAATAACAGGACTTATTTGATCTTTAAGAAATTAATTTTAATCGCATTGCATAATATTCTCTTTACTACAAATTCCTTTATTTTCATTGAGTCAGAGAGTAAGGCCATCAATTGGTTCATATTTTTTAATATAATAAAAACTAGATATTATCAATCCCAGAATACCAACTTGTTTAGCTACAGATGACATCTTATCCTTTGGGGAATAATAATAGTGTTCCATTAAAATCTAAGTCCTAGAAATGCTGCAACATTAAAAATAAAGCCCTCTTCCAAGAAGATAAGTAGCTACATCCAAAGGTAATTGAAGAAAGCCACTTCCTCTCTTCTCATAAACGGTACAACTAACCTGTTTTATAAAGACATCAGAAAAGACGACATAACGCAATCTTACACAATCCCTTAGAATTTTCCAACTTTTCCAAGTGCTTATCACAAACTGGAGGGGAGGGGGGAATTTCAGGATGCTCTTACTTCTCCAATTTCATTATAAATGGAGGACATTCAATCTGAAGTCCCTGAAGAAACAAACTGGAGGCTTTCAAACATGCCTTTGTGTTACTTTAAAACAAACTGAGAAATACAGGACCTACGTCTTATCATATATCCCTTCACAGAGATATTGTCCAATGACATTTGCCTCTGAAACATCCCAAATAATCCCTCTCTGCCTTCACAGAGTAATGTAACTCAAAGATGTTCTTGTCAGTGAGTAATATTTAAAGCCCTGCCTCTTCGTGTAATTTTCCTTTAAGTCATTTCCAATTGAAGGCTCAAAATCTTAGGGCAACTCTCATTAGTGTCCACTTGCTCCAACATAATAAACCATAATCAATCAGAGCCTCCACCTAACTCTTCTTGGAATCTTATCCTTTCCCTAAAGAAACAGTCTAACACACTCACTGTAGCTAAGACATGATGCTACATATGCGATCAGTTGAGTTGTGTTATCAGTACGAGAGCTGAGGAAAGCTGCTAGCACAAGTTCCAGAAGGTGGTTAACTGCCCTAACCCCGCGTATATAGCTTAAGAACATTTTGCAAGAATTCAGCAGGCTGACCTGAAAGGCGTAAGAAGCAAATGCCTTGATTTTTTATCCTTCCTGTCTGCTTCTGTGTACAAATAATCTATTTAAAAAACAAAAACAACTTCTTCCATGCCCCAAATTTGTGACAGTTTAATGCAAACAACCGTAAAGGTGACTTGGTTATTTCGAGTTGGCCCTATTGATTTGTCATCATCCAATTGTCAGTCTCTGAAATATTGGCTATACATAATGGTGCGCTGCTAAATGCGCTCTCCAGGAAAAAAAGAAAGAAAGCCCTGGTTTGTAGTGTTTGCCAATTTCCATGGTATAAATACTCCCACTATAGCCACTTTCAAGCTACTAATGTAAAGTCAACCTGCTTGCAAAAAATTCCTGAAAATTTAACAAGCAGTTCTTACATGAGCCAGTACGTTGGCTCCAACGCATCAGATATAGATTCTTTTTCTAACACCCTAAGAATTTAGTGTGCCTTAATTTACAAATGCTAAAACTAACATGATGATTCTTTCCTTCCTTAAAAATTTTATTAGGTGGTATAATAGCCCCAGATAACTTTATGGCAGGATTAGCAACAGGTCTTCCAAAATTTCAATTTTAAGAAAATGAATTGGAGAGCCCACTTCCCCATTTACTTATTGCAGAGAGAGTTCCTGAATAGATTCAAAGACTAATTGTCTTTCTACACAATTGTAGATAAAAATGGGCAATTCTGAGGTGAGCATAGGGAAATATACAGCTACTTCTCTAACAAGAGAGATGACATTATTCACTATTAATAAACATAGCCTCATTAGTTTTCTCGACATTAATAAAAGGCTATTCTACATTGTGGTTATCATGTAGTAGCTTGCAATATCTATGTAGCACTAGTGTTATTTCAAAGAGTGGGGAATGCTGTTTCAGACCAAAGTGTCAGGAAGGCTTCTCTGAGCTAAGGACTGCATGATGATAGGATCCAACCAAGCCAAGATCACGGAGAAGAGCATTCTGGGTAAAAGAAAAGACACATATAAAGGTCCGGAGGTTGGAAGGAACTTGATCTGTCCAATTGGTTCAGGAAGGAGGCCTGTGTGGCTGAGGCACAGGGTGAGCTAGAAGGAAAGGGAAAGGAGAATGACATTGCAAAGGGAAGCAGGAATCAGGTCTCATACGGTCTTGAAGGCTGTGGTAAAAGAGTTTTATTTCATTCTAAAGCCTTAAGAATACAGTGAAGGGTTGATTATAAGAAGAGGCATGACTTAAGGTAATATACCTGACATAAGGAATAAATAATATAAATTTACTTTAAAATGTTACCAAGTTCATAGAAGCTTCTGTCATATTTCATCACTTAACAGATACTAAAAGCATCACTTATTATCCTATTAATGAGTTCTTATAACTGAACCTCTCGGGAACCACTGTCTCACAACTCTTACATTTACCTGAACTTCAGATCACCGACTGTCATGCAACTCTTGCATGTTAGAAGAGAACATGGTCTCATCTCCAATTTCCAGCTATCTCCAGTGGCCTAAAAGCAATTCACTCTCCCTTCACAGCCTCTCTTTAGATTAGTTTCCCCCGAACACATCCCAAGCAATCGTAAATCTGCTCAAAACAGCCATGGCCAGAAATGTGAGAATTAATATCTGATCCCTTCATTCAACAAAGACGGCTAGGCACTTTAAAAAACAGTCAAAATTATTACTAAGAATGAAAATCAGCTAAAGCAATTTAAAAATGGTTTACGGAATTTCTATAATCAACTTTTTGACTGAAAAAAACTCTCACTAAATCTTTCTAGCTCTCAAAGGTCAGTCTTAGGCTCAAATGTCAGGAGAAGCAGTAAATGCACTTTCAAGGTCCTTAATCTACAGTACAGTATCTTCAGTTGGCAGCTCAGAAATCCAAACCCCCATTGGTAATTCATGGCTCTTTCACGCAGATACAGTAATTGCAAGGCCCCTTAAAAGTGTCTAATTCCAGGAGTCACTGTAGCAAGATAACTCCATCTACATACTGTGAAATAGTCAATGAATCATCTAGAAATAAGAAAAACTCATGGAGTAGTCCTCTCACTGCCCCAGCTGTTGAGATTCTGCCCGAACAGTAGGTCCTATTTCTAGCCTAACAGCTTTCCTGAGTAAACTCTGTAGGTACAGAGCTAAGAAATATCAACCAGCCCACATTTTTTAAAGATAAAATTTAATCCTGCAAAGCTATTGGCCAATTGAGATATTTCCTCAAAACTGAAAATCAGTTTTCAACAGGTTTCAGACGAAATTTTCACATCAACAAACTCTGCTATAGCTATCCCAACCTTATCACAAAAAGTCATGAAGAAATCAAGACTACTTGCAGCATTCACACCTATAATCAGTATATGATACAAAACATGTGAATCACTGGGACAAAATATATGATAGCAACATAGTTCTTAGGTGGTCAATGATATTAATCTTTTGTCTATTACATGGGTCGCAAATAATTTCCAGTTGCCATTTCTCTTCTAACTTTTTTTCTGTAGTACTAAAATAGATGAGTATCTAAATGAAATTTAGATATTATAACTCTAAAGATAAACAATGATTTGGGTCCAGGAGAAGATGGCTAACCCATAAAGTATTTGTTTACTGATGTATCACTTAAGCCTTCTTTTTAACTAATACTCGTATCTTATTCTCATTGACTAGGAATGATGCTAAGTAGCTCTTGAAATCACTAGTTACATGTTAACAAATGAAGCAAACTTGTATTAACGAAAGAAAAAGAAGATATTGCTCTTTGTAGGTGTTTATCAACTTCCAAAAAAATCAATATGAAAGTCTCCCATTCAACTACTGCAGTCAGTCATTCAGTGCTCCAGAGAGGCACTTAACAGTTACTTCACACTAGTGAGCCTAATTCAAAATAGAGCAGTCTCCACAAGAGCCCAGATCAAACTCCTGTCCTATAAACTCCTCTCTCATATCACTGAAGAAGAACTGTGGGGTTTCATCGAACTGTAAACAGCTTTCCATGAGAATAATGACCATAAGAATTCCGGGAGAATAAGACTACACACATTACATTCCAGAATGTAAGAACCATGTGGCTGGATCTATTATGAATTAACTCTATTTTTGAAGTAAAAGATCTAAACTGCAAAACAAAAACAGAGCATTTGGCATATATTTATATGTCTAATTTCAATTCGACATTTCAAAGCAATTTCCTTTTTATCTTTGAAAGCACACAAACAATTGAGATCTCTTAGCATTCATTTGTTCCCAATGAGGTCAACATGGTCACACTATGAACATCCATTAAGTTCCTCATCACCCAGGGTGACCCTGCCTGCGGGGCATAGATTGGGAGCCATGATGTTTTGTCCAGTCCTTTGAAATCCAACAGCTCACGTCATCAGCATCTGTTATGCACTGTCATTTCAATTACTGTAATGGCTTGATTTTAAAATTGATCATTAAAGACATCATTTAAAAAAAATTCTCTTATTCAGTTGCTTTTCAGATTTAATCTCTGAGATAAATTACCTTTCATTTTAAATTGCCTTACATTTGTCTGAATTCAGCATGAGGAAAATAACATGTTTCTCTACCAACCCCCCAAGCCCTAAATGTGTATACTTTCTCTTGGCTGAAAATTATGAGTTGGGTCATTCATCACTTCCTCTAGTGATGCTTCCAGAAAATAAGAGCCAAATTTAGCCTTGTTACAGTGACCTACAGGTCTTAGGAAGGCAGATCTTCTACTTTGATGAACTTGGTTCAATTTCTTCTTCAAACAGCTTAGTTTGCATTAGGCTTTAATACATTAGAATACATTCAATACATTATACTTTGAGTCTGCCTGAAGGGAGATGGCATATATACTGAAAAATATTTTAAATGACTAAAATTTGAAAACCAAACAATCATGCCCCTAGTTGTGAAAGCTCTGAAGTTTCAAGGCTTCTTAACCAAAGTGAAAAAATTAACCAATAATGACAGCACGAGTCATCATCATAATAGTCGTACTAATACCACTACAACTAATATTTATTAAGGGGTTATTCCACGTTCTGCAATGAAAAGCCACCCCTCATGTAAATCTCACAATGACTTGCTAAGTTTGCCATCATGGAACCGAAGCTCAGAGCAGTTATAGAGTCTACCCAATATTGCACAGCCAGTACATGACAAGTAGATGCAAGATTTAAAGATCAACCCGTTTGACTTCCGAGCCACACTCTACTAAACCGTTTGACTTATAAGAACACAATGCTTAACATATTCATAATTTGAATAAATTATCCCAATTATAAAATCTAAAAGCAAATATTCTTCTCACTTAACTCTAATTCTGCAAAAGTAAAAATGCTATGCTTGGATAGTATGACCTTTTATCTGCAGAGAGCATTTCATGCTTTCAAAACAATTCCACATCTAACAATTCATTCTATTATTGCCAAAAACCTGTGCAGTAGGTAGAACAGACGTTACTATTATTCCTATTTGACAGATAAGAAAACAGAGACACAACAGGCTAGATGCTGCCAAGTTCAAGTAAGAGATTAAAGAAGAACTCAGGTCTACTGCCTACGAGCATGAAATAAACACTGTTCTGACCTTCCTTCATTACACGCACTTTCATATTTTCTCTGTGTCTCTTGATGCCTTTTTTTCTCTTTGTCTCTCTGTCACTTTGGCTCTGTCTCTCTGTCTTTCACATACCTTTAGCCATTTTAATGTTTAAACTCTCTTGGACAAAGACTCAACAAATCCACTGCACCAGTATCAGCAGGGAACTCTGGCCATTTGACAATAATTCTATGGTTTTAAAAATTCTGTGATGGTTCATTCAGAGCGATTCCTTTTCTGATCTAATTCATTCTTCACATTACAGAAGTTTGAGCATGTCTTGTAGCTTTTACAGAGAGATGCCCTCACATAGAAACACCTCTTGAATTCAGCAACGTAATTCAACTTGCTTTGATTCCAGTGTGTTCACACGTTTGTTCTCTCCTCTCTATCTTGAGCACACACCCTTTCTCTCTCTCTCTCCTTTCCTTCCTACAAACCCTGCCTCAGATGGACTTGATATACATATGGAGGGGGAAAAAGTACACAAAAAATTACTATTACTTTGGGTGAATATCTGTATTTGAATTCAAAATAAAAAGGAAGCTCTCATTATGCTTATAGGATAAAAAATATAATATTCCAAGAAAAACTGCAAAGTCACCATTTTGTAACTAATATAATTAATGATCTGTAACATATATATATTTGAGAAGTCTGAATATAAAATCTAAACATCAAATGCTTTCTATATATGTATTGATATTTTTAATAGATATCTAAAATAGAGAATTTATAAATTTAACAAAACATTAGTATAATGGATTATACATTATGATCTAATGAGTTAGCTATCTCAAATTTTTATTAAAGAAGACAGAGGGGGTAGGATAAAAGGGAGGAAGGGAAGAAGGAACATAAATAAATGTGATTTTATAACTTGAATCCACTATCTATCATCTTGTACCATGCTGCCCTTTAATGATCTGTCCCTTTCAGGGGCAAATAGTTAATATTTATTGTATTTCCAACATGACAATTCTAGGTTCAAATTTAACCAATGCACATAAATACAAGCAAAAGTGATTGATGGGTTTAAAATACAACAATAATTATCCACAAAGTGATTTTTTTTCAGTGTTCTTAAAGTCTTTTATTCTATGCACATATTTTTACAAAACAGGGTAATACTATATAACATGGCTTTTCTCTAAATAGTTTCTAACAAACACTTTTCAAAACCAATAGAAAGTTGTCATTATTTGTAAGGAATGTTCCTTTGTGTGAGATGTGCGCTAATCAAACTCCTATTGTTGGAAATTTAGTTTGTTAGCAGTTTTAACGAGCATGCACTTTGATCCTATGATCCTACTTTGAGGAATACATTCCACAAAGGTAAAGCACTGGTTTCTAAAAGTATATCTACAGAGACATTTATTGTAATATTATTGACAATAGAATAATCACTACAAACAACCTGGATGTTCACAAATAGGGGAGTGATTGAATAATTTATAGCAAATTTGTACTATGAAATTTTGGACTGCTATTGAGAATGGATCAATATTATTTGTAAAAATGACCATGTTAGGGGCTTCCCTGGTGGCACAGTGGTGGAGAGTCTGCCTGCCGATGCAGGGGACACGGGTTCGTGCCCGGGTCCGGGAAGATCCCACATGCCGTGGAGCAGCTAGGCCCGTGAGCCATGCCTGCTGAGCCTGCGCGTCCGGAGCCTGTGCTCCGCAAAAGGGAGAGGCCACAACAGTGAGAGGCCCGCGTACCACAAAAATAAAAAAAATAAAAAATAAAAAAAATTACCATGATATATACTTAAGTGAAAAGTAGATCACAGGCTAATTGTATAATGTAATTTTTTTTCATTTTTGAATTTTATTAATTTGTTTATACAGCAGATTCTCATTAGTAATCAATTTTATACACATCAGTGTATACATGTCAATCCCAATTGCCCAATTCATCACACCATCACCACCACCACCCCCACCGCTTTCCCCCCTTGATGTCCATACATTTATTCTCTACATCTGTCTCAACTTCTGCCCTGCAAACCAGTTCATCTGTACCATTTTTCTAGGTTCCACATACATGCGTTAATATACGACATTTGTTTTTCTCTTTCTGACTTACTTCACTCTGTATGACAGTTTCTAGATCCATCCATGTCTCAACAAATGAACCAATTTCGTCCCTTTTTATGGCTGAGTAATATTCCATCGTATATATGTACATATATACGTCGACGGGCATTTAGGTTGCTTCCATGACCTGGCTATTGTAAATAGTGATGCAATGAACACTGGGGTGCATGTATCTTTTTGAATTATGGTATTCTCTGGGTATATGCCCAGTAGTGGGATTGCTGGATCATACGGTAATTCTATTTTTGGGTTTTTAAGGAACCTCCATACTGTTCTCCATAGTGGCTGTATCAATTTACACTCCCACAAACAGTGCGGGAGAGTTCCCTTTTCTCCACACCCTCTCCAGCATTTGTTGTTTGTAGATTTTCTAATGATACCCATTCTAACAGGTGTGACGTGATACCTCATTACAGTTTTGATTTGCATTTCTCTAGTAGTTAGTGATGTTGAGCAGCTTTTCATGTGCTTCTTGGCCATCTGTATGTCTTCTTTGGAGAAATGTCTATTTAGGTCTTCTGCCCATTTTTGCATTGGGTTGTTTGTTTTTATAATATTGAGCTGCATGAGCTGTTTATATATTTTGGAGATTAATCCTCTGTCCGTTGCTTTGTTTGCAAATATTTTCTCCCATTCTGAGGGTTGTCTTTTTGTCTTGTTTACGGTTTCCTTTGCTGTGCAAAAGCTTCTAAGTTTCATTAGGTCCCATTTGTTTATTTTTGTTTTTATTTCCATTACTCTAGGAGGTGGATCAAAAAAGATCTTGCTGTGATTTATGTCAAAGAGTGTTCTTTCTATGTTTTCCTCTAAGAGTTTTATAAGGTCCGGTCTTACATTTAGGTATCTAATCCATTTTGAGTTTATTTTTGTGTATGGTGTTAGGGAGTGTTCTAATTTTATTTTTTTTGTTCTTTTTAAAAAATTTTTATTCTAATTTCATTCTTTTATATGTAGCTGTCCAGTTTTCCCAGCACCACTTATTGAAGAGGCTGTCTTTTCCCCATTGTATATGCTTGCCTCCTTTGTCATAGATTAGTTGACCATAGGTGCATGGGTTTATCTCTGGGCTTTCTCTCTTGTTCCATTGATCTATGTTTCTGTTTCTGTGCCAGTTCCATATTGTCTTGATTACTGTATCTTTGTAGTATAGTCTGAAGTCAGAGAGTCTGATTCCTCCAGCTCCATTATTTTCCCTCAAGACTGCTTTGGCTATTTGGGGTCTTCTGTGTCTCTATATAAATTTTAAGAATTTTTGTTCTAGTTCCATAAATAATGCCACTGGTTACTTGATAGGGATTGCATTGAATCAGTAGATTGCTTTGGGTAGTACAGTCATTTTCACAATATTGATTCTTCCAATCCAAGAACATGGTATATCTCTCCATTTGTTGGTATTGTCTTTAATTTCTTTCATCAGTGTCTTACAGTTATCTGCATAAAGGTCTTTTGTCTCCCTAAGTAGTTTTTATACCTAGGTATTTTACTATTTTTGTTGCAGAGGTAAATGGGAGTGTTTGCTTAATTTCTCTTTCAGATTTTTCATCATTAGTGTACAGGAATACAAGAGATTTCTGTGTATTAATTGTGCATCCTGCAACTTTATCAAATTCATTGATTAGCTCTGCTAGTGTTCTGGTGGCATATATATAGGATTCTCTATATATAGTATCATGTCATCTGCAAACAGTGACATTTTTACCTTTTCTTTTCCAATTTGTGTTCCTTTTATTTTTTTTTCTTCTGTGATTGCCGTGGCTAGGACTTCCAAAACTATGTTGATTAACAGTGGTGAGAGTGGACATCCTTGTCTTTTCCTGATCTTACAGGAAATGCTTTCAGTTTTTCACCACTGACTATGATGTTTGCTGTGGGTTTGTCATATATGGCCTTTATTATGTTGAGGTAGGTTCCTTCTATGCCCAATTTCTGGAGAGTTTTTGTCATAAATGGGTGTTGAATATTGTCAAAAGCTTTTTCTGCATCTATTGAGATGATCATATTTTTTGTTTGTTTGTTTTGGGTTTTTTTTGCGGTACACGGGCCTCTCACTGTTGCAGCCTCTCCCGTTGCGAAGCACAGGCTCCGGACGTGCAGGCTCAGCGGCCACGGCTCACGGGCCTAGCCGCTCCACGGCATGTGGGACCTTCCTGGACTGGGGCACGAACACGTGTCCCCTGCTTCGGCAGGTGGATTCTCAACCACTGCGCCACCAGGGAAGCCCAATCATATGGTTTTTCTTCTTCAATTTGTTAATATGGTGCATCACATTGATTGATTTGCGTATATTGAAGAATCCTTGCATCCCTGGGATAAATCCCACTTGATCATGGTGTATGATCCTTTTATTTTGTTGTTGGATTCTGTTTGCTAGTACTTTGTTGAGGATTTTGCATCTATATTCATCAGTGATATTGGACTGTAATTTTATTTTTTTTTTAGTATCTTTGTCTGATTTTGGTATCAGGGTGATGTTAGCCTAACAGAATGAGTTTGGGAGTGTTCCTTCCCCTGCAATTTTTTGGAAGAGTTTGAGAAGGATGGGTGTTAGCTCTGCTCTAAATGTTTGATAGAATTCACCTGTGAAGCCTTCTGGTCCTGGACTCTTGTTTCTTGGAAGATTTTTCATCACAGTTTCAATTTCATTACTTGTGATTGGTCTGTTCATATTTTCTATTTCTTCCTGGTTCAGTCTTGAAAGGTTACACCTTTCTAAGAATTTGTCCATTTCTTCCACGTTGTCCATTTTATTGGCATAGAGTTGCTTGTCGTAGTCTCTTAGGATGATTTGTGTTTCTGCAGTGTCTTTTGTAACTTCTTTTTCAATTTTAATTTTATTGATTTAAGTACTCTCCCTCTCTTTCTTGATGAGTCTGGCTAATGGTTTATCAATTTTGTTTATCTTCTCAAAGAACCAGCTTTTACTTTTATTGACCTTTGCTATTGTTTTCTTTGTTTCTATTTCATTTATTTCTGCTCTGATCTTTATGATTTCTTTCCTTCTGCTAACTTTGGGTTTTGTTTGTTCTTCTTTCTCTAGTTCCTTTAGGTGTAATGTTACATTGTTTATTTGAGATTTTTCTTGTTTCTTGAGGTAGGCTTGTATAGCTATAAACCTCCCTCTTAGAATGGCTTTTGCTGCATCCCAGAGATTTTGGATTGTTGTATTCTCATTGTCATTTTTCTCTAGGTATTTTTTGATTTCCTCTTTGATTTCTTCAGTGATCTATTGGTTATTTAGTAACGTATTGTTTAGCTTCCTTGTTGTTGTGTTTTTTACGTTTTTTTCCCTGTAAGTCATTTCTAATCTCATAGCATTGTGGTCAGAAAAGATGCTTGATATGATTTCAATTTTCTTAAATTTTCTGAGGCTTGATTTATGACTCAAGACGTGATCTCTCCTGGAGAATGTTCCGTGCGCACTTGAGAAGAAAGTGTAATCTGCTGGTTTTGGATGGAATGTCCTATAAATATCAATTAAATCTATCTGGTCTATTGTGTAATTTAAAGCTTGTTTCCTTATTTATTTTCATTCTGGATGATCTGTTCATTGGTGTAAGTGAGGGGTAAGTCTCCCACTATTATGGTGTTACTGTCGATTTCCTCTTTTAGAGCCGTTAGCAGTTGCCATATGTATTGAGGTGCTCCTGTGTTGGGTGCATATATATTTATAATTGTTATATCTTCTTCTTGGATTGATCCCTTGGTCATTATGTAGTATACTTCCTTGTCTCTTGTAACATTCTTTTTTTTAAAGTGTATTTTATCTGATATGAGTATTTCTACTGCAGCTTTCTTTTGATTTCCATTTGCATGGAATATCTTTTTCCATCCCCTCACTTTCAGTCTGTATGTGTCCCTAGGTCTGAAGTGGGTCTCTTGTAGACAGCATATATATGGGTCTTGTTTTTGTATCCATTCAGCAAGCCTGTGTCTTTTGGTTGGAGCATTTAATCCATTCACGTTTAAGGTAATTATTGATATGTATGTTCCTATGACCATTTTCTTAATTGCTTTGGGTTTGTTTTTGTAGTTCCTTTTCTTCTCTTGTGTTTCCCACTTAGAGAAGTTCCTTTAGCATTTGTTGTAGAGCTGGTTTGACGGTGCTGAATTCTCTTAGCTTTTGCTTGTGTGTAAAGCTTTTGATTTCTCCATCAAAGCTGAATGAAATCCTTGCCAGGTAGAGTAATCTTGGTTGTAGGTTCTCCCCTTTCATCACTTTAAGTATATCATGCCACTCCCTTCTGACTTGTAGAGTTTCTGCTGAGAAATCAGCTCTTAACCTTATGGGAGTTTCCTTGTATGTTATTTGTCATTCTTCTCTTGCTGTTTTCAATAATTTTTCTTTGTCTTTAATTTTTTCCAATTTGATTACTATGTGTCTCGACGTGTTTCTCCTTCAGTTTATCCTATATGGGACTTGCTGTGCTTCCTAGACTTGGGTGGCTATTTCCTTTCCCAAGTTAGGGAAGTTATTGACTATGATCTCTTCAAATATTTTCTCTGGTCCTTTCTCTCTTTTCCTTCTGGGACCCCTACAAATGTTGTTGCATTTAATGTTGTCCCAGAGGTCTCTTAGGCTGTCTTCATTTCTTTTCATTCTTTTTTGTTTATTCTGTTCCGCAGCAGTGAATTCCACCATTCTGTCTTCCAGGTCACTTATCCGTTCTTCTGCCTCAGTTATTCTGCTATTGATTCCTTCTAGTGTAATTTTCCATTCAGTTATTGTATTGTTCATCTCTGTTTGTTTGTTCTTTAATTCTTCTAGGTCTTTGTTAAACATTTCTTGCATCTTCTCGATCTTTGCCTCCATTCTTTTTCCAAGGTCCTGGGTCATCTTCACTATCATTATTCTGAATCCTTCTTCTGGAATGTTGCCTATCTCCACTTCATTTAGTTGTTTTTCTGGGGTTGTATCTTGTTCCTTCATCTGGTACATAGCCCTCTGCCTTTTCATCTTGTCTATCTTTCTGTGAATGTGGTTTTTGTTCCACAGGCTGCAGAACTGTAGTTCTTTTTGCTTCTGTTGTCTGTCCTCTGGTGGATGAGGCTATCTAAGAGGCTTTTGCTAGTTTCCTGATGGGAAGGACTGGTGGTGGGTAGAGCTGACTGTTGCTCTAGTGGGGAGAGCTCAGTAAAACTTTAATCTACTTGTCTGCTGATGGGTGGGGCTGAGTTCCCTCCCTGTTGGTTCTTTGGCCTGAGCCGACCCAGCACTGGAACCTACAGCTCTTTGGTGGGGCTAATGGCAGACTGTGAGGGCTCACACAAAGGAGTACTTCCCAGAACTTCTGCTGCCAGTGTCCTTGTCCCCAGGATGAGCCACAGCCACCACCCACCTCTGCAGGAGACCCTCCAACACTAGCAGGTAGGTCTGGTTCTGTCTCCCCTGGGGTCACTGCTCCTTCCCCTTGGTCCCGATGCACACACCACTTAGTGTGTGCCCTCCAAGAGTGGAGTCTCTGTTTCCCCCAGTCCTGTCAACGTACTGCAATCTAATTCCACTAGGCTTCAAAGTCTGATTCTCTAGGAATTCCTCCTCCCGTTGCTGGACCCCCAGGTTGGGAAGCCTGACGTGGGGCTCAGAACCTTCACTCCAGTGGGTGGACTTCTATGGTATAAGTGTTCTCCAGTCTGTGAGTCACCCACCCAGCAGCTATGGGATTTGATTTTACTGTGATTGCGCCCCTCCTACCATTTCATTGTGGCTTCTCCTTTGTCTTTGGATGTGGGGTACCTTTTTTGGTGAGTTCCAGTGTCTTCCTGTTGATGATTGTCCAGCAGCTAGTTGTGATTCTGGTGTTCTCACAAGAGGGAGTGAGAGCACATCCTTCTACTCTGCCATCTTGGTTCAGGGTCCCCACAACGTGATTTTAAAAGTGACCTGTAGTTGCTGCTGACATGAGTGCAGTATTTATGGCAGTAAACCATACCTACAAATCTGCAAAATCAGTCCTGAAAATGCATCCATTGTGAAATAAGCTCACAACCATCAGTGAGAGAAGGACAAAAGAAACAGGGAAACCATAAAGAGATTCAGGCAGACCATGAAGCCAAGGAGATGAATATAATAAATAAATGCAGAAGACATGAGGTTCATTAACACAAAGTGCACTTGAATTGCAAACAACATATTTGCAGGTACATGACCTAACACTGTCTGAATGCCTCGAGCCACTCAAAAGGGGAACTCAAGGGCTTTGCCAGGTCAAGGTTCCGAAAGTCAGAGCCAGGCTACAGAATGGAGGAGAGTTGGTCCCTGAGGTTGTAGGGTACCAAGTAAAAGTGGGGCTAGAGATAAATAGCTTAAAGAATTAAGCCAAAGGCATTTACGGCAGAACTAAGCCCAAGACAATGGCTCTTCAAGCTGTGGCAATGAGATGGAACAAAAGGGTTCAGAGGACCAACAGGATGCAGTGCTTCCAGAGTATTTCTGGGTCAGTGGCTCCCAGGATTTCAGGGGACTGTTTCCTGGAGCGGTTGGGTTATAACCTACCCACAGATGTGAATGTGCTATTAAAGATGCAGGGATTGTTGTGCAAACACTCTGCACACAGCCCTTCCATGGTTTCTACATTTTTGTCAATCTCTGAAATCAATGAGGGAGGCTGGTAGAAGGATAAAGAGATGTGAAGAGGGGGAGGTAATCCACAATGTCACTCTTAACTTTCCTCACGGATAGAGTCTAGGTACATGGAGAGCTGCTCAGGAGAAAGTCTTTTGAGTATTTTTCTTTGAGGTCCTTTGGACACGTTATCTCACCTTTTCTTCTTAGTAAAAATTTCCAGAAGAGAAGCATTCATGCTAGTTAGAAAAATGGTTGATAGAACACTTAACTTCCACCCCACATCCTTCTTCAAGAGTATGCTGCTCCAACTATTCACAATAGCCAAGACATGGAAAGAACCTAAATGTTCATCGACAGATGAATGGATAAAGAAGACGTGGTACATATATACAATGGAATACTATTCAGCCATAAAAAAGAGTGAAATATTGCCATTTGTGACAATATGCATGCAACTAGAGATAATGATACTAAGTGAAGTAAATCAGAAAGAGAAAGACAAATACCATATGATATCACTTATATGTGAGGTCTAAAATATGATACAAATTAACCTATCTATGAAACAGAAACAGAATCGTGGACAGAGCGAAGAGTCTGGTGGTTGCCATTGGGGAAGGGGTTGGGGGAGGGATGGAGTGGGAGGTTGGGGTTAGCAGATGTAAGCTGTTATATAGAGAATGCATAAACAGCAAGGTCCTACTGTATAGCACAGACAACTATATTTAATATTCTATGATAACCATAATGGAAAAGAATATTTAAAAAGAATGCATATATATGTATAATCGAATCACTTTTCTGTACAGCAGAAATTAACACAACATTGTAAATCAGCTATACTTCAGTAAAAATATTAATAAAAGAAAAAAATTTTTAAGCATGTCTTTTACATAATCATGAAGATGAGGGAATTTTTTAAATGAATTATACCATTGAAAAAGTGATTGATGTGTCTGATCAGCAGTGATTCTATTCTTAACTGTGATTTTATATTTGAACAATTCCTGTAAGTATATCTTCTGTGCAAATACATGTTTGATTGGTAATGAATGGTACTAGTTATTTCATTTCCAGCCTTAAAAAAAAAAAGGACCATGCTGCTCCAGATGTACAAGCTAGTCTTTATACAATAGTCTGCTCAGCCTGACCCTTACATTTTTCATTCATTCTTTCCTTCAACAAGCATTTCTTGAGTGCTTCCTGTATGGCATTGAGTGCACACCGGTAACTGAAACACAGCTCAGATTCTAGCAGTAAAAGCCAGGTAACACAGAGGTAAACAAACAAATAACACTGTTAAAATAGAGAAAATATTTGGAACATTACAAGATGGGTGCTGAATGTAGAATCAAGGGGAAGATCTATTTGAGATCTGAAAGACTTGTCTGAAAATGTAACATTCAGCCTGAGACTGGAGGATGAGGTGAACCACCCTAGAGGAGATCTAAGAGAAGGGCACTTGAAGCAGGAGGAACACAGTGTTTTCAGGCTCACTTTGGAAAAGGCAGTTAGAGCCTTTTGACTGAGGGAAAGGATGGCTGGAGAGGAATTTGGAGACGGGAGCTGGAGCTGGCTGAGACAGGGCCTTGCAGACTGTGGGAAGGAACTGGACTCCTAGTGAAACAGAAAGCTGTTCACAGGGTGAAACAAGGCTAGTGAGTGACATTGTCTGATTTATGTCTTAAAAGGACCACTTAAGATTTCAGTGGATAAACTGGGGCAATTGCAAGTGGAAGGAGAAGGGAAAGAAAGGTCAGGAAAGATGATGTGCACTATTTTCACACAAGACATACAATGGCTTAGGTTAAGAGAGAGAGAGAAGAGATGGACAGAAGTGTGAATAAATGGAAAGTATATTTTGCAAGTGGAAGTTATGGGACTTACTGGTAGATTGACATGTGGGGAGGAGAGAAAGGGAACAATCATAGGTTTCCAGCTTAAGCAACTGAATGTTTACTGAGATGGGTCAAAGTAGGGGAAGTTACAAGTTCCTGGGGACCAAACAAACCTAGGGGTGGGGTTGAAGGAGAGTAGTTCACAAAGGAGAATGAAAAATACCAGAAATGGGGAAGTGTTGGTCAGGCAGGTAATGGAAGGAAGTGCTTCAGGGAGAAGGAATGGCTAACTTTTGATTCTTATCAGAGGCATATTTTCCAATATGATTAGTTTCAATTTACTTTATTTTTATTGAAGTATAGTTGATTTACAATCAACTATAGTTTCTGGCATACAGCAAAGCGATTCAGTTATACATATACATATATATTCTTTTCAATATGATTAGTTTTAAATCATTGACCTTTCTACCTCTGACATGATTCAATTATTGTTATAAACGAACATTGTGATTTAATTTAGCAACAATAAGCACAGCTCTCCATTGTGCTAAATTTTTTCAAAAATCACGTGAAAATACTCAACTATGGCTTTATTCCTCAGATTACTTTAAGTGTAAATGTATCACAGCAACTGACACTTGCTTGGAAACAGAAGTACTTGAAAGAAAGCCAGTGAAATTGACTGTCATCCTTCACATTTAAAAAACAACACATACCACACAAATACCACACATTCTACATATATACTAAGTCTGCAAAGTTTGCTGTGGTAAGGTTACACAGAGAGGAGATCACATTAGTTTAAAAAAAAATCCTGAATACTTTAAGAGGCTGGATTCCTCCTCATGTATCAAAGCAAATGGCAATCAATAGGAATTAAATCAAAATCAGACTGCCATCTTTGGAGTGGGAAGGATTCCTTAGTATGGAGGAAATATACAAAAAGCCATCAAGCAGTAAGGCAGGCAAGAGAGAAAATGAAAATGACTCAGTATTAATCATATGTTGACTCATTTGACATCATATAAGCCTCATTACCCTCCCCTCCATTTATTTCCTAAGCTTAGAATTGTCCTGTAAACACCATTCAGAGAAATGACTGCGCCATGAAGATCGTTAAGGTTTCTGTACTGAATATAGTAGCGGGGAGTTCTAAATGTCAATAAAGCAAAGCTTTTGCTCATAGTTAATAAAATGAATACCTCATTTCACTTCACTTTTGACTCTTTAGTTACCATCATGTTTATTATTTATTCCTCACATTCATGGATAATTTTAGCCATTAAATCCAGCTTCTTAACTACCTTAAATTCTTTTGAAAACATGGTGGGGAGTACATATATAAATACAAAGTATGTACTTTTAGTTATAATTTTAATTTTAACCCACCTTTTGGGACATGCTAAGCTACCTGTTTATCTATATTCAATTCATATCCACTTGAAATTCTGCCGAAACATCATGGAACCAGATGCTCTATTTCTCTTACAAAAAACTTAGCATACAGTTTTCTTACCCTCTCCCTGACACACCCACTATCAGCTTCCATAGTATATTACAGGAACCACCAATATGTCACCTCCTTTCCTACTGAAGTTCCAAAAGTAGCTTTCAATTTTTATAGTCCCCCATCATCCCTTTAGCAAAACCCAAAGGTGTTTCCTCTCACAACGTTTAATCACCAACCTCTCCTTGCATCATTCCTTAGCTTAAAGCCTTAGCTCAGCTTTCAGCTAGCTCTTACTTAAATGGGTGTGGCCTTTTCTCTCCATGTAACATTAAATGGTCCTAAGAGATGTTATTCCAGCTGGTTATTCTGAACTTGTCGCTCAGTTTGTCATAGCATAAATCTACTATAAATCAAACCCCTGCCTCACTAACTCCACCCTTGAATCCTCTTTGGGATTTGTGATGAGCACTTCCCAATTCAGTGTGTTAACTCCAAATTTCTCATCTTCTATTTCTTTACCTGCTGCCACTTCTCTTTCAGAGAAACTTATGTAGCACACTCTTCCTAATAGTGGTAACCAACAAGGTTTCTGTTAGGTCATATCTTTTTCTAAGTCATTATATAGAACACTCTCACTTAATATTATCAGAGTATTTCCATGTTCTGACCATTCTCTACCCACATTGGGCATTAGAGTCAATCAGGGAGATTTTGTAAAGATACTCAGGACCCACCCAAAAATTTGATTTCAGTTGGCCTAGGGGTATGACCTGGGCGTTTGATGTATGCGCTATCATACACATGCCACAGCCCGTGAAATATATCTTAACTACGTGTTCACAGGTAAAAATGTTTTCGATTTTATGAAACCTAAGCTTTAATGCATTTTTACCAGTTTTTTTCTCTCAAGTATCATCAATTCAAAATAACATTTTGTAAGACATAAAAAATGTGGCAGAAAATATCACACTTTATCTCAAAGTCCAGTTTGCAAAACCATAAATACTAAACCTTAAAAATAAAAGAAATGGCACACGTAGAGAATCATAAGAAACTTCTCAAGTATGACTTTACATGAAGTCAGAACAAAGAGACAGAGGTCACCAGGATATTTATCCTCTGAAATACTCTCTTTCCTTGGCTTATATGATGCAATCTACTAATTTTTCCTATCTGTCCAGTTTTTCTCTCCCTTCTCTCTCCCTCCCCCTCCCCCGCCCCCTCCCCCTGTCTCTTTCTCTGCTATTCTTTCTCAGTCTCTTTACCAGCTCCTTCTTGCCAACCCACTTAACATTTATAGTTCCTGGAGTTCTATTCTCAGCCTTTTTTCTCTTTTAATATAACATACTCTTCTTAGATAATCATACTGAAATTACTATCTATATGCTGACAAGGCCTAAATCTATATCTCACACCAGACTTCTTTCTAGAGCTCCAGCTGAAAGGAGCTGCCTTCTTGTCTGCCTAAGTACCTCACACTCACCACGGTCACCACTGAATGCATCTTCCTTCCCAACCAATCTGCTTCTACTCTAGGATTCTCAACCTTGCCTAGTAGCATTACCACCCAGCCAGTTGCTCAAAATAGAAATCTAGAGGTCATTTTTGACCTTATCCCCTCCCTAACATTCAATGTCCAATCACCAAGACACATTGATCATTTCTACCTCTTAATTTTTTCTTGAACATTGATCATTTCTACCTCTTCATTTTTTCTTGAATGTATCTACTTCCAGTCATCTCCAGGCCACTTTTAGTTTAAGGCATCTTCATCTATCATCTAAACTAAACTTTGCATCTTAATCCCCAAACTGGTCTCTTGCATCCATACTTAATCCCTTCCTGTCTTTTCTGCACATTGTAGTAATCTTTTAAAAACAAAAAACAAAACAGAAATCTGCATGTAAAAGTTGTTGAATCCAAATAAGGTTTATACCTGAGTCAGTGACACTGCACCGACATAAATGTCCTGGTTTTTACACTACTGTGGTTTTATAACATAGTAGCAGTAGGGGAAACTGGGTAGAAAGGACACAAACACCCTCTACACTATTTTTGCAAATTCTTGTGAATCTTAAACTATTACAAAATAAAAAGTTATAAAAAATACAACTCTGATTATATTCTTTGGTTTCTGTCCTACCCCTTCTTAAAAACTATAAATAACTTCCCTTAAATAAGACCAACATCCTTACATTCACTTTCAAACCCACTCAAGTTCTGGCCTCCCTCATGCTCCATTTTCCTTTTTGGACTTGCACTACAACTATACTAGTCCTCTTTTAATTTCTTAAAAAAGATACTTTCTCTTGCTTTAAAAACTACAAATAAATCATTCCCTCTGCTCATAACAGTTTCCCCAAATCTTTGTTAGTCTCATTATCTGCCTGTTCTTCAGATCTCTGCTAAATGTCCCTGCAAAAATCTTCCCCAGCCATTTTCTGCTGATCCATCCCTTCAAACTAGATGAATTCACCCTCTTTCAGGTTCCCACAGCATCCTTTACTTCTCCTTTTCTAAAATTCATCATACTTGAAATTTCTTGTTCAATATCTCACCTCACCTCAGTAATCCATAAACCCAGCATGGTCAAGAAATTAATATCTGGTAAGAAAATATTTGTTGAATAAATGAGTTTTTAAAATTGCTGCTAAAATCCAAATTCTTCATCAATTTCATCATTCCTCAAAGGAGTCTCTGAACTGTGTAGACATTGGTTATTGAGAGATATTTACTTTTCTAAAATTAGCAACACTGCTTACAATAATTTATGAACCAAGATTTCAGGGTGATAGTATAATAAATATTACAGACTCTGGGGGAAGTGATATATCATTCCAGATGTTAAATAAGACCCGAGTATAGTTCAGAGATATAACTGTAATGCTATTTAAATATCTAATAAAGGAAAGAAATTAAAAATATATACTTCTGTTCTAGAAAGAGCTCTATAGGACGTCTACAGATTAACATTCAATCAAGTATGTGACAGAAGAGGAACTACAAAAGGTTGACATTCACTATCATTTTCTCCATTAGTATCCTGCCCTATGTGGTCAACTTTCCACATTCCCAGTTCAGTGTACAGTAACACAGAGTGTTCAGTGTCTTTGTAAAGCATTTTCAAGTCTACTATATGTCACAATGAATCAAAAGATTTCCAAGTATAAGAAATCATTGGTTAGTGACTCAACCCCTGGTTTTAAAAATGAGGAAGCTGATAAAATCAGACTTAATGCTTATAACCAGGATCAGAATATAGGTTGCCAGAATCTAGGTGACAAAACTACACCCACATTTGCACACAGATTTTACACTTTTCAAGAAGTGTATTAATTTGCAAATATTTCCATCTGGCATATTAAACCTCCTTTTTACTGAAGTCTTCAAAACTACAAATAACTTTTAAACCTAGAAGCAATGAGAATGCAATTCAGATTTCTGATCGTGGCAGATGTAAGAATCAGTTGAGTAACACCAAAATTCTGAATTTAGTTTTGAGATCGTTAAGACATTTCAAAACTGAATTCTTAAGTTTTGTTTTCTTATGAGTTCAATTTATTTAACAGCTTTATTGGAGTATAATTGCTTTGCAATGGTGTTAGTTACTGCTTTATAACAAAGTGAATCAGCTATACGTATACATATATCCCCCTATCTCCTACCTCTTGCATCTCCCTCCCACCCTCCCTATCCCACCCCTCTAGGTGGTTACAAAGTACTGAGCTGATCTCCCTGTGCTATGCGGCTGCTTCCCACTAGCTCTCTATTTTACATTTGGTAGTATATATAAGTCCATGCCACTCTCTCACTTCGTCCCAGCTTACCCTTCCCTCTCCCCGTGTCCTCAAGTCCATTCTCTACGTCTGCATCTTTATACGAGTTCACTTTAAATTAGATTCTAAATGGGGGAGTAGGGAGATAAAAGTCACAGAAAGCTTTATGTCAAGATCCAGGAATTAATTCATTAGAAAAAGAAGAGCTATGACATTGTTGATTTTTTGTTGTTCGTGTTAATGCTCTAACAATGTGCTATCTCTCTCGTTGGGCACCTGTACCATTTATCTTTTTAATGGTAATTTTTTTTTTCCCTACAAAAGACACACAATCCTTATCTTATCTACCCATTCACATAGATTTTTTTGGTCTGTAAATTACTGTTCATCATAATTCACATGAGTGGGATTTAATATCCTCCCTTTGATATTAAAATCATGTGTAAAAGCTGGTAGGGGATAAGTAAATGAAAAAAACTAGGCCATCTCTTTTTCATACTAGCTGTGCCAAGGTATTAGAAAACAAAGCTCTCCACACTCTCGTGCAGAAAGTCAGGCAGCAAACCTTCAGCAGCAGTGCCGCAGAGTGGCTATAGAAAGAACTGGGTTTGAGTCTCTTTTCTGCTACTTTTTCACTTTGGGGCCATGACTGCATCACCATCACCTGTGCAAAACCTCATTTATCTCATCTGTAAAATGAGCATGAAAATAACACCTATCTCTAGGGTTGTTGTGAAGATCACCATACAGGAAATGGGATAATAGTTTAAGTGCCTGGAAGTAATAAGTACAAAATCAATGGCAGTTGTCCTCAAAATGCAGGGGCAGTGGACAAAAGGCAGAAAGAGGAAAGGTGCCATACTTCCCAAGAGTGGCACAGTCCTGGTGTAAGTGAGGCTCCTGGGGGAGCCTGGGGCCGTAGCTGGTATGTGTGGCTGGAGGGTTTGGTGCAAGCAAGCCTGTAAGCCTGTAAGAGGGGTAGTGGCAGAATGTTGCTTTTCCCACCTACATGCAGATCGCCTTTAGACAACTAAGAGCACTTGTACTCTGGTCCCCACCACTGTGGATTTCTCTTAGGAGAGCATTTATCCATATGAAAGAGGGATAATTGAGGGTATATCCACTCTCCTAATCTCAGATTTTACTGTAAGGTTTATCCAAACAGGTTAAAATGCAGACACCAAGGCTCCAGCCCAGGGATTCAGATTCAGTAGATCTGGGCTAGTACCCAGCCATCTGCCTCTTTAACAACTACCTTAAATTGTATGTATACAGATGTCCACAGACCACACTTGGAACACTTTTCTGGACTGTCTAAGCTCTGCATGAAATTGGACCAGCATAGAGTTTTGTCTCTCAGAGAATTACTCTAACATCCTCAATAAAATGTCTTCAAAAAACTACATTTTAACAATAGACCTTAGGCTTTCATGAAGGGTTGAAATAAGAAACAGCCCTATGATGACAACATTTATAACATGTAAAATGTTGACTCTTATGTTTTACAATGTCCTTTTACTAATCTTATTAAATAGATGTCTCATTACAAATTGCCTTAACATTTTTATTTGAAAACAGATGGGATATAAGTTATATTTATATATGTGATATGTGTGTATGTGCATG
Source organism: Phocoena phocoena (assembly GCF_963924675.1). Taxonomy (NCBI): domain Eukaryota; kingdom Metazoa; phylum Chordata; class Mammalia; order Artiodactyla; family Phocoenidae; genus Phocoena; species Phocoena phocoena. Next base: position 39,160,722 of record NC_089234.1, on the reverse strand, counting down.
TGTGTGTGTGTGTGTGTATATATATATATATATATATATATACACATACATATATATATCACTCTTGATATATATATTAAGTCATTGGGCCAGCTGACTCTGAAAACCAGGAATGTCCATGCCTTAGAGCAAGTAGCCTCAGGCAGACAATATCCAACTAGCTATCTGGCCTAATGAGACCCAAACTCAGATAAACCAAAGTGGAAATAAGAACAAATGATGGAGGTTCTACCCTTGATTTTAAAAAGATCTATTTATAATAACCTTCTACGCAAGAGAGCTTCAGCTCAATTTTTTTTTTTTTACTTCAAACCCACTCATGAAATTTACAGGGAATTTTGATTTTTGTTTATTCCTTGGGATAAGTGAGGGGATGGTGAAGTGGGTCCTTTTAAGCTAAATAAAATAGCCATTTATTGTATACTTGATCATGCAATCATTTCTTGGAAAAACTTATTACAGACAGCACTTACAATTCTGACATAAAAATTCTGCCAGATCTGTCCATCTCCCCTTCCCAGCAAACACACAAAAGAATTTCAAAGTCTATTAAGAAAGCCTGCACAGAGTAGGGGAGTCTCTAAATACTTAGCTGAGCCTTTCTTACCATACGTAGCAAGTGCTCAACATAAATCGTTTGAATGAAAAAGGAGTGAAGAACCACACACTCTAAACAGCTACCAGGAGACCGACAACTTGGTACCCTGTGCATTCTAAACAAATAAATCAACCTGACCTTATCCTTCCATGTGAACAGGTCAAACAAATTACATGAATCATAATATATATGCCAATTCTAAGGAAAAGAGTGAAGTCACTTGTAATACTGTCATGCAGAGTTTGTTGTATGCTATTTTACCTATGGAAAGATAATTAGACCCTTGATGAAGAAAAAGAAATTTTTAAAACTTCAAGAAATACCTGCTTTAATACACCGCAGAACAAGAAATGTAAAAATGACCATTTTTTGGCCATGTGCCACCTACTCAATTTCCTGGTTAAACACTAAAATAGAAAAGGCTAAAAGGATGAATTGGACAAGCCAACATTCTACGTGAGGAAATAAAAGAATAAGGAATACAAACAGTTTCATTAATATCCGAGTATTTCTCATATACCATTTTAGCCAATTAATAGCAAAGTGTTAATTTTTTTGGTGATGATTAATGTTCCTGGTAGATTTTTCTAGCCTCTTAAACATTTATATGGCATGTTTTTGTTCAGTTTCCTTCCTTTATAAAATTAGTCTCCTTTCTACTTCTTGATCTTCAAGTCCCAAATGATGTCTTTAAGTACAATTAGAAGCACCTAGAATTACTTCCTGTCTGAGTTAACCTTTCAAAAAATAAATGAAACATCTTTTTGTAAAGTTCATTCTTCAACATTCTGAGGAAGGTTCAGAATTTTTTGCTAATAAACATCTGGTCTATCACCTTTCCTAGAATAACAATGAAATAATTTTCTCTACCCATAAAGAACAAAGAGGCAAGAGAAAATTGTACATCTTTGGAGTAAACAATCTATAAATGGATATAGCGGGCTGTTTCAGCTATCCAATTTTCTTTGAGAACCCTGAACAAAAACTTAAATAATGTCATTTTTGTAAGTACACAACTCATCCCTCATATCCCAAGTGTCAGTAAAGCAAGAGTGACATCTTGTCCCTGTACAGGAGACCCTACAGGTTATAGGCCAAGACTCTCATGTAATGTTTCCAGTGATTGTAAAACTGCGGGTCCATGGATGCCATCTGACTCACAGTTATATGTGGCCTGCAGTGGCATTGTAAAAAAATGAAATAAAGAGGAATAAGTGAGGAAAACTTTAGACAGCGCTCTATAATCATGTATTTCCCATCTAAAAAAGAACTGAATTTCCTGCTTTGCTTGAATAATGAGCGTGCTTGGCATCTCTGGGCCCATTTACCAGCAAGTCAAGGGTTGGGTGAAACAAGTCTGAGCTGCTTCCTTTGAAGGGGGCATGAGCTCTCTAATTCATTCCAGTTCCCCAACCTGGACCATTTGACTCATTTGTAGATCCTACCTGACACCTGTCGGCACCTAAGTTAACCCTATTTCTGCACGATGTGGTAGGTGCTATGTCTGGGCTACTAAGGGGGTGAGAGCAGTCTTGGACAATGGAGGTCACCTCTGGCTAACGCTATATTCCCTTGCTAAGCCTTTAAAAAATAACAATTCCTTGCAACTAGAGATTATCATACTAAGTGAAGTAAGTCAGAAAGAGAAAGACAAATAGCATATGATATCACTTTATGTGGAATCTAAAACATGGTACAAGTGAACCTATCTACGAAACAGAAACAGACTCACAGACAGAGAACAGACTTGTGGTTGCCAAAGGGGAAGTGGGGATGGAGAGGGACAGACTGAGTTTGGGGTTAGTAGATGCAAACTATTACATATAGAATGGATAAACAGCAAGGTGGGCCCCACCCCAGACCAACTGTATCAGAATGTCCTGAAGTGGGACTCAGGAATTAGTATTTTTAAAGTTGCCTAGGTGCTTCCATTGTGACCCACAGTTAAGAACCTCTGATCTAAACCAAGGATCTTCAGATTTTTGCTCACATTTCCCCTAAAAGAATTTTTTAGAACTGTGTGCCTCAACTCATATTTTTTAACTGGCATCCAAAATTTTTCATCATATGTTTGAGTAGTTGCAACAGATGTAATTCCTTTCAACAAGTAAACATTGACATTTTAAAATACAACTATTCTATCGCTCTATTATCACCCACTATCATCCATTTTTGTAACATCTTTATTGGAGTATAATTGCTTTACAGTGTGGTGTCAGTTTCTGCTGTATAACAAAATGAATCAGCTATATGCACACGTATATCCCCATATCCCCTCCCGTTTGCGTCTCCCTCCCACCCTCCTTATCCCACCCCTCTAGATGGTCACAAAGCACCAAGCTGACCTCCCTATGCTATACAGCTGCTTCCCACTGCTATCTATTTTACATTTGGTAGGGTATATATGTCAATCCTACTCTCTCACTTCACCCCAGTTTACACTTCCCCCTCCCCGTGTCCTCAGTCCATTGTCTATGTCTGTGTCTTTATTCCTATCTTGCCCTTAGGTTCATCAGAACTTTTTTTTTTTAGATTCCATACGTATGTGTTAGCATACGGTATTTCTTTTCCTCCTTCTGACTTACTTTATTCTGTATGACACACTCTTAAGTCCATCAACCTCACTATAAGTAACTCAATTTCATTTCTTTTTAAGGCTAATATTCCATTGCAAACATGTGACACATCTTCTTTACCGATTCATCTGTCGATGGACACTTAGGTTGCTTCCATGTCCTGGCTATTGCAAATAGTGCTGCTATGAACATTGTGGTACATGACTCTTTTTGAATTATGGTTTTCTCAGGGTATATGCCCGGTAGTGGCATTGCTGGGTCATATGGAGGCTGTATTTTTAGTTGTTTAAGGAACCTCCATACTGTTCCCCATAGTGGCTGTATCAATTTACATTCCCACCAACAATGCAAAAGGGTTCCCTTTTCTCCACAAGCTCTCCAGCATTTATTGTTTGTAGATTTTTTGATGATGGTCATTCTGACTGGTGTGAGGTGATACCTCATTGTAGTTTTGATTTGCATTTCTCTAATGATTAGTGTTGTTGAGCATCCTTTCACGTGTTTGTTGGCAGTCTGTATATCTTCTTTGGAGAAATGTCTATTTAGGTCTTCTGCCCATTTTTGGATTCGGTTGTTTGTTTTTTGATACTGAGCTGCATGAGCTGCTCATACACCTTGAAGATTAATCCTTTGTCAGTTGCTTAATTTGCTAATATCTTCTCCCATTCTGAGGGTTGTCTTTTCATCTTGTTTATGGTTTCCTTTACTGTGCAAAAGCTTTTCAGTTTCATTAGGTCCCGTTTGTTTATTTTTGTTTTTATTTCCATTTCTCTAGGAGGTGGGTCAAAAAGGATCTTGCTGTGACGTACGTCATAGAGTGTTTTCCTCTATGTTTTCCTCTAAGAGTTTTATAGTGTCTGGCCTTACATTTAGGTCTTTAATCCATTTTGAGTTTATTTTTGTGTATGGTGTTAGGAAGTGTTCTAATTTCAATCTTTTACGTAGAGTTGTCCAGTTTTCCCAGCACCACTTACTGAAGAGGCTGTCTTTTCTCCACCGTATATTCTTGGCTCCTTTATCAAAGATAAGGGGACCATATGTGCGTGGGTTTATTATCTCTGGGCTTTCTATCCTGTTCCATTTAACTATATTTCTGGTTTTGTGCCAGTACCATACTGTCTTGATTACTGTAGCTTTGTAGTACAGTGTGAAGTCTGGGGGCCTGATTCCTCCAGCTCGGTTTCTCTTTCTCAAGATTGTTTTGGCTATTTGGGGTCTTTTGTGTTTCCATACAAATTGGGAAGTTGTTTGTTCTAGTTCTGTGAAAAATGCTATTGGGGGTTTGATACGGATTGCACTGAATCTGTAGATTGCTTTGGGTAGTATAGTCATTTTCACAATATTGATTCTTCTAATCCAAGAACATGGTATATCTCTCCATCTGTTTGTATAGTCTTTAATGTATTTCATCAGTGTCTTATCGTTTTCTGCATACAGGTCTTTCATCACCTTAGACAGCTTTATTCCTAGGTATTTTATTCTTTTTGTTGCAATGGTAAATGGGAGTGTTTCCTTAATTTCTCTTTCAGATTTTTCATCGTTAGTGTACTGGGATGCAAGAGATTTCTGTGCATTAACTCTGTATCCTGCTACTCTACCAAATTCATTGATTAGCTCTAGTAGTTTTCTGGTAGCATCTTTAGGATTCTCTATGTATAATATCATGTCATCTGTAAACAGTGACAGCGTTACTTCTTTTCCGATTTGGATTCCTTTTATTTCTTTTTCATCTCTGATTGCTGTGGTTAAAACTTCCAAAACTATGTTGAATAATAGTGGTGAAAGTGGGCAACCTTGTCTTGCTCCTGATCTTAGAGAAAATGGTTTCAGTTTTCGACCATTGGGAACAATGTTGGCTGTGGGTTTGTCATATATGGCCTTTATTATGTTGAGGTAGGTTCCCTCTATGCCTACTTTCTGGAGAGTTTTAATCATAAATCGGTGTTGAATTTTGTCAAAACCTTTTTCTGCATCTACTGAGAGGATCATATGGTTTTTGTCCTTCAATTTGTTAATATGGTGTATCACACTGATTGATTTGAGTATATTGAAGAACCCTTGCATTCCTGGGATAAACCCCATTTGATCATGGTGTATGATCCTTTTGATGTGCTGTTGGATTCTGCTTGCTAGTATTTTGTTGAGGATTTTTGCATCTGTATTCATCAGTGATATTGGTCTATAATTTTATTTTTTTGTATCATCTTTGTCTGATATTGGTACCAGGGTGATGGTGGCCTCGTAGAATGAGTTTGGGAGTGTTCCTCCCTCTGCTATATTTTGGAAGATTTTGAGAAGGATAGGTGTTAGCTCCTATCTAAATGTTTGATAGAATTCGCCTGTGAAGCCATCTGGTCCTGGGCTTTTGTCTGTTGCAAAGTTTTTAATCACAGTTTCAATTTCAGTGCTTGTGATTGATCTGTTTATATTTTCTATTTCTTCCTAGTTCAGTCTTATAAGGTCGTGCTTTTCTAAGAATTTGTCCATTTCTTCTAGGTTGTCCATTTTATTGGCCTTATTACTCATGAGAGATCATGAGTAATCTCTTATGATCCTATGTATTTCTGCAGTGTCAGTTGTTACTTCTCCTTTTTCATTTCTAGTTCTGTGGATTTGGGTCTTCTCTCTTTTTTTCGTGATAAGTCTGGGTGATGGTTTACCAATTTTGTTTATCTTCTCAAAGAACCAGCTTTTAGCTTTATTGATCTTTGCTATTGTTTCCTTCGTTTCTTTTTCATTTATTCCTGATCTGATCTTTGTGATTTCTTTCCTTCTGCTAACTTTGGGTTTTTTTGGTTCTTCTTTCTCTAACTGCTTTAGGTGCAAGGTTAGGTTGTTTGAGATTTTTCTTGTTTCTTGAAGTAGGATTGTATTGCTATAAACTTCCCTCTTAGAACTGCTTTCGCTGCATCCCATAGGTTTTGGGCCATCATGTTTTCATTGTCATTTGTTTCTAGGCACTTTTTGATTTCCTCTTTGATTTATTCAGTGATCTCTTGGTTATTCAGTAGCATATTGTTTAGCCTCCATGTGTTTGTACTTTTTACAGTGTTTTTCCTGTAATTGATATCTAGTCTCATAGCGTTGTGGTCTGAAAAGATGCTTGATATGATTTCAATTTTTTAAAATTTACCAAGGCTTGATTTGTGACCCAAGATATGATCTATCCTGGAGAATGTTCTATGAGCACTTGAGAAGAAAGTGTATTCTGCTGTTTTTGGATGGATTGTCCTATAAATATCAATTAAGTCCATCTTGTTTAATGTGTCATTTAAAGCTTGTGTTTCCTTATTTATTTTCATTTTGGATGATATGTCCATTGGTGAAAGTGGGGTGTTAAAGTCCCCTGCTATGATTGTGTTACTGTCGATTTCCCCTTTTATGGATCTTAGCATTTGCCTTATGGACTGAGGTGCTCCTGTGTTGGGTACATAAATATTTGCACTTGTTATATCTTCTTCTTGGATTGATCCCTTGATCATTATGGAGTGTCCTTCCTTGTCTGTCATAATAGTCTTTAAAGTCTATTTTATGTGATATGAGAATTGCCACTCCAGCTTTCTTTTGATTTCCATTTGCATGGAATATCTTTTTCCATCCCCTCACTTTCAGTCTGCATGTGTCCCTAGGTCTCAAGTGGGTCTCTTGTAGACAGCATATATACGGATCTTGTTTTTGTTTCCATTCATCCAGTCTACGTCTTTTTGTTGGAGCATTTAATCCATTTATATTTAAGGTTATTATCGATATGTATGTTCCTATTACCATTTTCTTAATTGTTTTGGGTTTGTTTTTGTAGGTCTTTCCTTCTCTTGCATTTCCTTCATAGAGAGGTTCCTTTAGCATTTGTTGTAAAGCTGGTTTGGTGGTGCTGAATTCTCTTAACTTTTGCTTATCTGTAAAGGTTTTAATTTCTCCATTGAATGTGAATAAGATCCTTGCTGGGTAGAGTACTCTTGGTTGTAGGTTCTTCCCTTTCATCACTTTAAATATGTCCTGCCACTCCTTTCTGGCTTGCAGAGTTTCTGTTGAAAGATCAGCTGTCAACCTTACGGGGATTCCCATGTTATTTGTTGCTTTTCCCTTGCTGCTTTTAATATTTTTTCTTTGTATCTAATTTTTGATAGTTTGATTAATATGTGTCTCAGTGTGTTTCTCTTTGTGTTTATCCTGTATGGTACTCTCTGCATTCCCTGGACTTGATGACTATTTCCTTTCCCATGTTAGGGTAGTTTTCCACTATAATGTCTTCAAATATTTTCTCAGACCCTTTCTTTTTCTCTTCTTCTTCTGGGGCCCCTATAATTCAAACGTTGGTGCGTTTAATGTTGTCCCAGAGGTGTCTGAGACTGTCCTCAATTCTTTTCATTCTTTTTTCTTTATTCTGCTCCCTGGCAGTTATTTCCACCATTTTTTCTTCCAGGTCACTTATCCATTCTTTTGCCTCAGTTATTGTGTTATTGATTCCTTCTAGAGTATTTTTAATTTCAGTAATTGTGTTGTTCATCACTGTTTGTTTGCTCTTTAGTTCTTCCAGTCCCTTGTTAAATGTTTCTTTTATATTCTCCCTTCTCTTTCCGACATTCTGGATCATGTTTACTATCGTTACTCTGAATTCTTTTTAAGGTAGGTTGCCTATTTCGTCTTCATTTATTTGGTCTTGTAGGTTTTTACCTTGCTCCTTTGTCTGTAACATATTTTTTTGTTGTTTCATTTGGTTTTTTTTTGATGGGTGGTGCTGTATTCTTGTCTTACTGGTTGTTTGGCCTGAGAGCTTACAGACAGTTGGGTAGAGCTGGGTCCTGGTGCAGAGATGAGGACCTCTGGGAGGCCTCACTCTGAATGATATTCCCTGGGCTCTGAAGTTCTCTGTTAGTGCAGTGGTTTGGACTCAAAGCTCCCACCACAGGAGCTTGGGCCTGACCTTTGGACTGGGAACAAAGATCCCGCAAGCATGTGGCAGGTAAAGTAATGGTCTCCCAAAGACATGGACATCCAAATCCTTAGAACCGCCTAGCTGGTGTGTGGTGATGGGGTCCCAGAGCTGCTGCAGGGGCCGGGTGGTGGCCTGTGGCACACAGGGCAGCCTGGTGTCATCGGGGTCAGAGCTGGCCCATCTGCGCCACCCGCGCCACCCAGCGCGCCAGGGACTCCGCCTGGGCTTGACAGGTGTCTGCACCTCGGATTCACGTCCAAGGCCCCGCATTTACGTCAGTGACCCCGCTTTTACATCTGAGGCCCCGAATTTACATCTGAGGCCCCTATCATCCATTTTTAAAAGTGCATGTGGTTTGGAAACGAGTAATAATCAACAAGGTTAACCAACCACAATAGATTAGTACTTGCTCATAGGCATACAGAAAGAGTTGTTGCTGAATAATTAAGTACTGTGCATTTGTCTTGACAAAACCATGCAACATTATATTGACTAAAAGTGGGTCATTTTTTCTTCAAAAAAGTGCATGAATAAATTGTTACCCCTCAGAAATTTTCTATCACTCCTTTTCCTTCTTAATGAAACTATATTTCTATTCTAATTCCCCCATAGAATGTGAGTTTTTAATACTTGAAGTTTTTTTATTGATTGCTGTTTCACATATATTCTCAGGCAGGTCAGTTTTAGAAAAAAATACATCTAGAAATTGATAATTCTGAAAATACATATGAAATTTGAGAATCTGGTCATTTTACATATATCCGTGTTCTTATATCTTTTGTCTTAGCCTGGATCTCCCAGAAAACAGAGACTGAGAAAAGAGCCTGGCAGGCACATGGTTTCTTTGGGGAACTGGTCCCAAGAATCAAGAAAAAGAAGAGAGAAGCAAGGAAGGAAAGAGAGCCAATTCAAGCAGTCATTGATTTAGTGACCTATGTGGGCAACTAGGGCTCAATGCCAGTGGGGACTCTTTAGAATGTGCCTCAGAATTGTCTGTGGGAAACACAGAAGCAGAGAATATTTGTATACGGCATCCATATCCCACTGGTCTAGGGTTCCCCATGAAATGTTAACTACCATCCTCTTCCAAGTTCACACACCTAGTAGACCTCAGAAGTGAGGAGAAGTGAGGTATGGCCAAGACACGGTTACACCTGTGCACATTTGATTGTTGCAACAATAGCCAATGGTTTAAAAGATGGGCAGAAAGCAAGTGAAGATGGGCACGAGAGATTCTGATAATCTCTTCAAAAATCTTGGCATTTCCCCACTGTGTCTCAATTGAAGACCATCAATAAATGAGAACTGGGAAAAACTTCTTTGAGGAGGCGATGCTAGATATAAACCTTAAAAGTAAGACATTGCCAGCCAAGTGCAGAAAGATTGTTTCCGACAAATGGAATCATATGACCAAAGGCAAAGGACATAAAATAGAATCATGTATTCAGGGAACTATAAACAGTTTGACAGTGAAAGTGTACATCAAGAGATTATAATGAAAAGAGGTGCAGGAGTTAAGCCATATTGGACTTTTTATATCATGTTAGGAACTTTCCCTTCAATATGAAGACTATGGAAAGACGTTGGAGGCTTTTAGGCAGGTGGTCTCATAGTCAAGAGAGTCAGACAATTTGTTATAAAATGATTAAGGCTTGGACCATGATTGAGTCAATAATGATGGAGAATGGAGAGGATACTGGACAACTATTTAGAAAGGGAAACCACAGAAGTCTCTAACAGCCAAATGGAGTAGAAGAGAGAAGAGGTCCTGCATGACTCACAGACTTCTGACTTGAGCAATTGTGTTGGTGACTAAGTAATGTATATACAAGCAGTGATTTACTCAAGTTTTAGACAAGCCAGGTCCCCAATTTTCTAGTTGTTTCCTATGAGTCAGAACATCTGAGCAAAGCCATTAGAATGAAGTTCATTCTTGAAGGTCCATCTTAGAAGTCACATCCTCCTGAAGTCTTTCCTAATTGCACCCAACAAGATGGGGTCTCTCCATCTTTCACATCACAAATTAAAAAAAAATCAAATGCCTTCAGAATCGCCCATACTGCTCCTGGGAGCCCTGTTCACATAAAACATAATGTGGCTGGAATTTTCCAGAGATAGGGAGCAAGGTAGCCCTTCCTTCAGAACTAGGAAAGTCATTACAAATCAGTAAGCATATGACAAGTGAAAGGGAATGGAGATTGGTGAGGCTCTGGGCTACTTGGCTACCAAAACGCATTTAATTCTAAATTTTCAAAATACCATCCTGGCAAAATAAAATACATGTATGGTTCAAATACGGCTTGTAGATGTCTAGTTTGTAACACCTGCAAGTATAAATTTCTGAAGCTCTTGTGAGGCTCTCTCTTTGACTACTTGCCTGACTTTCTCACCTGACTCTACCTTACAGTGTCACCATAATGGAAAAAGATCTGTCACCCAAAGAGACCTCTAAGCTTTTGCAGGCAGACATTTAAGCACATTCCTGTGTGTATTTTCTAGTATGTTTTCCTGCTTTGCAAACTTGGAGGTGGTCATAAAGGTAACGAGATGATGCATATGAAAGCATGTCAAAAGCCACAGAGCGCTTACAACAGTGAAATGTTGATATCATCATCATCATCACTATGAGATCACCTGAAAACTTCACCAGGACTCGCTCCAGATAACCAAAAGGCCAGAGTGAAAGTTGCATTAAAACCTGGAAGTCAAGATGGCATCTCGCAGGCCATCATTACCCGTAACTAAAACAGACTCTCATTAAAACGTATTTATTTTCATTATATTGGCATACACTTTCATCAAAGTCTTTGCCGCTGAATCAATGCTTATTAGCACTAAGCTTGAGTCATGACTATTGAATTTTCAGTTTTTTTAAGCACTCTATCTTATTCTTTCTTTTTAAATAAGCAATAAAATCTAACTTCTAATTACCAAGTATTTAATTTCAATGGAACTGTGAACGCAGAATATATTCCCATGAATTAAAAGACTTTACAAAAGGCTGTTTATCAGACCCCGGAAAACTAGATGCATTTGATGTGTAATCCTATATTTCCTGCTCTAAGTGTAGACAGACACTAGGCATTTCAGCTTGAATTCTCTTCAGCCTAGGGGGTCACGCTGCTGCCATGAATTTTCCATATTGTTTAATTTTTTGCTTACTTTGAAAGTTAGGATTTAAAAGCTTAAACAGCATTTAGTTTTCCAAAGCAAAGACACAGATGCAAAGCAGATGAAATAACTTATGACAAGAGACAGTAAATGTAAATACAGGTAATTTTAATGTCCCACACGAGGATACTGATAAAAATAACTAACTTATTCTGAAAATATTAGGAGAGCTTTTGATTTCCATGCGAACAGAGTGATGTCAGAGTTCAAATTCCTATGTGAAAACAGTTGGCTATACGTGCAAATCTGGGTTAACTAAAATTAAATTAGACATGGAATCAATATCTATGCTTGTAACTCTAACCAGGGTTTTTTAATTATCATGAAAATTTTTCATTATTTTTAAAGCAAAGGAAAAATTTTAAATGGCAATATTTTGAAAACTATATGGAGAATGTGTAAGTCAACTCATAGGGCTGGTGTGAGAATTAACTAACTTAAAATACATAAAGTACTTAGAATATTGGGGGTCATAAATAAACTCAATGGAGAACTTCTCTGTTATAGAACTAAGATGAGCCAATAATAGACTGTCTTGAGTAGTTTTGCCTAAGAGGTCAAAGAGAACAATAATATGCAAAATAGACTGGTCAGAGAGCGTTTCTGGAGTTTCCCTATGTTTTCTGTGAACAAACAAAAAGATTATAGGACAATCAGGTTAAAGCCATACTGTTTTTTTTTTTATAGGTCGAAGCTATATATTTATACAAAGTATAAATTTGTAAAAACAAATTTCATACATAAAATCTTCATATATGACTGCCTACAATTAGAACAGAATTATGAATTAGTAGATAACAACAAAATCTTTAGCATTCTGGCATTTAGGGATCAAAAGTATGAGGGCTATCTGTCCTATCAAGGTCCACCCCAGCAAACATGGGTCAACCTTCCAAAATCCTCATTCTTGTCAATATACACAAGCAATCTAAGATCACTTCTGTAACAGACAGGTGAAAGCAAAATATGTAACACACAAACCCACACACACAGTATTTCAGGAACAGAAAAATTACTTAATATTAATAATGAGAATATAATGACATCATATCGGTGTCTACAGAGGAGAAAAGCAAGAGGATATTACATCAAAAAAAAGTCTAAGAGGATACAATGAAGAAAGGCTAATCAGAGAACAGGAAGGAGTTCTTGGAAATTAAATACAGTGATCAAGCTTCTGACTAAAGTGAATAATGACACCCATATCATGTTTCCTTTTGGGATTGGGATGCAAAGAGCATGCAGGGATATTGTTCTTCATTATAAGCCCTTCTAGTCTTACTGACTTTTTAAACCATGTACATGGATAAAAATAATAAAATTTATTTTTAAAGAACCAAATTAAAGACAGTTGTAGAATTCTATGATTTTTCACAACTATCTAACTTCAGTCATTGATTGAATTATTTTTTAGAAATGTCAATGCCCTTCAGCTAAAGATCTTAGCTGTGGTTGACAAGTTGTGTTTGTTATTCATTGCAGAGAGGCAGAATGCACCCCATAGGGAGCTGTGAGGCATCTCAGTAAGCGATGTTAGAAAGAAACTATTATAGGATTTGGGCTATTATTGGATAATTTTAAGGAGGTTCTAAGGAGCTGAAGGTTCATTCTAAATTGGGCAATTCTATGATTGGATATCTCAATAAATCTAACCTACAGATTAGAGCAAGCCAGAAGTTGTAATTGGTAAAGCAGCCATCACACATTTAGTGAGAGAGAGGAACATGTCTGGTATTTTGCTGCTTGCCCAGTGACCCAGTCTGAAATGGATAGTGTATAAGATGGTTTACGTCCAGCAGGAGAACAACATGGCTTTGTTTTAAAGCACCAAATCTGTTTGTAAGAACTTTGAAGTCTAGCTTTGAGCATCAAATCAGTTTCCGAATGTCAGGGCTGCTTTTTTTTCTTAGAAGAAAATCAAGAAGGACGTGTCCAGTAATGATTTTTTTTTTTTTTTTTTTTTTTGCGGTATGCGGGCCTCTCACTGTTGTGGCCCCTCCCGTTGTGGAGCACAGGCTCCGGACGCGCTGGCTCAGCGGCCATGGCTCACGGGCCCAGCCGCTCCGCCGCATGTGGGATCCCCCCGGACCGGGGCACGAACCCGTGTCCCCTGCATCGCCAGGCGGACTCTCAACCACTGCGCTACCAGGGAAGCCCTTACCCATGGCCTGTAATTTTGATTTACATGAATTAGGTTATTACATGTGACTGTTCCCTCAGGAAATTATGGTTTCCTGAGCGATCAGTGACTGAATCTTAATCATATGTGTATACCCACAAGAGTGAACCAAGACACATCAAGGTCTTTACTCTCCCTAAAGAGGTTAAGAAACTTGCCTAGCATCACCCAGCTGTCATGTGGCAGTATCGCGATTGGAACTGATGTTTGAACAAAAGCCTCTTGGTGCCATACTGAAATTGTTCACAGGTGACATCCCAGGAGGATGGATGCCTCACTAACATTTGGGAGAAGGTCAGGCTGTATAATTTCAATTTATTCTACCATATGCCTTTCACATGGGTTTTGCCCTTTGCTACACACGTGGGATAGTAAGGCTCCAAGGATTTAGTTCTACAGCTTTAGACCAAAGGGTCTCCTGAAGAAGATTAAAGCATGAACTGCCAAGTGCCACCCTCACTTGATAGAAAGCAGTTAGTTTGTTCCTAGGCTAGGGCAACAGATGTTTCTAAAGTTGCTGCCAAAATGTTTAGTGGGGAGATGACAGAAGAGGTACAGAAGAAGGTAGGACAGATGTACATACAATACCAGGATGAGAGGGATGACAGTGATGAGGGCCTGCTCCTGAGGCTGGTGCCAACATGGAGAACAATCATCATGGAAAACATGAAGTACAATAAGTATAGCAGTGTTCTTTAATACTGTTCTATTAAGTCCATATTTATCTTACCCATTATGGGACCAGTCAGAAAGCCAATGGCGTATATCATTGTGTAAGACCATTCATGAATCCAATGAATATTTAAAGGTGCCCATTGTGGATGTGTACACATGAGTGATGAGATTTGCAAATAAATATCCCTATTGTCAAGTAGTTTTGAGTGTATATACAGGTACCAGTCTTGGTACCACATTACCTGTGTTCTTATCACACTTGTCACTCACTAGTTTGGTGGCCTTGGGACAATGATTTAAAATTTAAAATCCTCAATGTTTCCTTTATAAAATAGGAGAAAAATAATACCCTCTGCAGAGTTGTGAGGATTCAGTGAGATAAGGCATAAAAAGTACCCAGCTCTGAGTATAGTACTCAATGACTGTTACCTATTATTACTTGTAATGAATTTCACTACTGTAGTTATTTAATTAGAGATAGTTTGAATATGCCCCAAACAGTGTAGAATGCAGAGAAAGAAAAAATCACGGGCCCAAAGTTATGATTAAATCTATCGGCAAAAATGGTATATAAATTTCCTCTAACAAAGACCATTTTCAACCATTAAACAAAAGTTGTCCATGCCTGCAGAAGGCAGCACCATGGCTCCCCAAAGATGTACACTTGCTAATCCCTGAACTTGGGAATATATTACTTTACATGGCAAAAGGCACTTGCAGATGTTATTAAGGGTATGGACCTTGAGATGGGGAGAGTACTTTAGATTATCCAGGTGGGTCCAATGAAATCACAAGGGTTATAGTAAGCAAGAGAGGCAGAAGAACCAGAGTCAGAGTAGATGCAGTGTCAGAAAAGACTGGACCAGCCTTTGCTGGCTTTGAAGATGCAATAGAGTCAAAAGCCAGGGAATGTGGGGAGTCTCTAGAAGCTAGAAAAGATAAGGGAAAGGATTCTCCCCTAGAGCTACAAGAAAAGGCTATGGCTACTCCTTCATTTTAGCCCAATGAGGCCCTCATCTGACTTCTAACCTACAAAATACTAACATAACAAATTTGCATTGTTTTAACTTACTAAATTTGTAGGAGTTACAGTAGTAATAGGAAATTGGTACAATGTCTCTCAGCATTATTAAATCATCTTTGCAAAATACTTAAGGGGCATTTAGTACATGTGCCGCATACTTGTTATTAGGAAAAAATGATAGCATTTACTGAAGATTCTGCCTGGTCTATTATATATCTATGCTAAGCGTACCAAGTTCATTACAGAAACTTTAAATCGTAGACATTATACCTGCATGGACATTGCAAATCGTCTAATACAAACTCCTCTATATGCGCTTGGGAAATTCCCTGATCTTGACAGAGTTGGCAAGCAGCTTATAAACAGGAGCCAGAAAATGCACTAAGAAAATAATATCAGTACGTTCCAAAGGAGGAAAGAGAAAACAATTATACACTGAGCCTAAAGAAAAATAGTGGTGCATGTAAAGACTGACTTCAGGACTTTAAACATCTTTTTGTACACCTTCTCCCTCTTTACAGTGGGCCTCACAGTTTGCTATAATTTTAGAAACGTCAGAAAAATCTGAATCTCTACCCCCTTGACAACCTCACCCTTCCTAATATTTATATAGTTCATTATTTAGCTTAAAGTAATTTTCTCTAATAAAATGGAACTAATTGCTACTATTTTTAATGAGATATAAATAAGGTTCACAGTTCTAGAGAGCAAGTTCCACTACTCTATTCCACAACTAACTTTCATAAAAAAAAAATAATTCCAAAACTTTTTCTTGAAAGATGATTTTAAAAACCCTTCAATAAACCTTCTAAAGATTACAAATGCTAAAGGACAATTTTTAGAGTTAGGCCTATTGACACTGATATATTGGGAACCCTCTGACACTTGGGAACCTGTGCTTATTTGTAAATTTCCATGTCCAAGTTCATGATGACTATTTCTTCCCATAAAGGAGAGATTAGTTTCCTTTTGCAAATGGATACTTACTTCTCCACTGATGGGCATAAATGATAACTTTCCTAGATTATTGGTAAAAACTATAATTGTCAACATGAATCCAAAAACCCTATTTAAAAACTCAAAAACCTTTATACTTAATCCTAAGTGGTTTCTTTTTAAGTACATCAACATGAACTTACTGTAAAATGGAAAGATTTGCCTTGTGGTGAGGTTAAAATTGTCATTATATTTTTAGAGCATGAATTTTAACACTCTCTAGAGAGATCATCTTGGAATAATGTTCAAAATCAAAACAGGAAATGAACAGGGTCATTTAATGAGAGTAGAAAATGGTTTCATGTATTTTGTTTCACCAAAATTTTTTCTATCAAAATATGAGTTTTTGAGACAGAGCCATGATTAATTTTCCTAGATGTGCATATTTAACTGTACACATGTCTGTATCATAAGTCAAAAGTTTATATTTCTGGTATTCCAGATTTTCCTTCATTAATTGGGCATTCTAGATAATTAGGAAGATTTATTTTAAATACTGAGAGAATTAAGATTTATAAAATGCATTTCTATTTTCAGGCAAAAGTACAATAGCGTGAAAACTACAAAGATAGACAACTCAAAGTATGAATATGTCCTTTCATTTTCCCTCACTCACTGAAAATTGAATTTTACTTTACCTAAGACAATTGGTACAAGTGAGCCATGCTGCTGAAAAGGGACAGCATAGCCTCTATTTTAAAAATAATATAGATTTTACAAGTAAGTACCAGGAAGGCTGTATTTTCAGACTACTAGGAGATTATGCTTTTTGTGTTTTTGGAGCTAAGAAATGAAAATTTTTTCAAAAAGCAACTATTCACTGACCAAAGCAATCTATATTCAAGTCTAAGATACGGCTTAGGATTTCACATGATTTTCTTTTCATTTTATCTAAAATGTAACAGGCACCCATTCAGTTACTAAGAGACCAGGTTCCAAAATAATTTGAAACTTAACATTCAGAACCAATATTCTGTTGCTTCTCCCCTCAATTAACCTAGCTTATCCAAGCGAGGATGCTTTAACTCTATGGCAAGCTACAACATAAGTAAGTACAACAGATACAGTCATTTATTATAGATGAAACTGCATATTCTGCAGAGGCAATGAGAAAAATAGTAGGCTGCAAAGAGCAGACATAGGAATCAGATCTGTGTTCAAATCCAGATACTGCCTTTAGGCAATTTCTTTAGTTTCTTTAGCCTTGAAATGCTCATTTGAAAATTGATGCCAGTGGGTTTCCCTGGGGCACACAGTGCTTAAGAATCCGCCTGCCAATGCAGGAGACATGAGTTCGAGCCCTGGTCCGGGATGATCCCACATGCTGCAGAACAACTAAGTCCGTGAGCCACAACTACTGACCTTGTGCTCTAGAGCCCGCAAGCCACAACTACTGAACCTGTGTGCCACAACTACTGAAGCTTGCGCACCTACAGCCTGTGCTCCACAACAAGAGAAGCCACCGCAATGAGAAGCCAGTGCACAGCAACGAAGAGTAGCCCTCACTCGCCACAACTAGAGAAAGCCCATGTGCAGCAACCAAGACCCAACACAGCCAAAAATAAATAAATAAAATAAAAATTTTTAAATATTTTAAAAAAAGAAAATTGATGCCAATAATACTACTTACCTCATGGGGTTAGTGTAAAAATTATAGAGAAAAATCCATGTAAAACATTTAGTAGAGTGTTTGGCATAGGTAAAAGTGCTCAATAAAAGCTTTCTGTAGTGAAAATAAGCAGTTATTATTATCATTTGTGATGCTTCCTTAAGAAATTAAGCTACTATAGAAACTCATTGACTGTAAACATCACTTTTAGGACCCACTTTTTTATTGGCTTTTTAAAAAATCAGAGATTATTTTATACTCTAAAATTAAAATGGCATGGTACTATACTGATCTGAGGATTTCTTTTCTGAAATTTATCCTTAGAAGTTACCTACATTTTGCACAGAAAATTACTCCAACTTGATTTCTGTTTTAAAAGTTTTTTTTCCAAATCCTATTATATCCACTTCTCTCTGCTCTGTTAACCTTTGAATGGCCTTTGGCCAAAAGCTATAAAACACTAACCTAAGAATTGCTGCTCTACTCTTAACTGTGTCCTGAAATAATTTTAATGGAACTTAGAATCTTAAAGTATCTCAGGGTTGGGAGAGATCTCAAATGTTATTTCATACTACTTCCCTTCCTCTCATCCAGCATCTATGACATCTGTACTAAATGGTCACTGAGCTTTTATTTATTTATTTATTTGGCTGCGCTGGGTCTTCACTGCTGTGCGCGGGCTTTCTCTAGTTGCCATGAGCGGGGGCTACTCTTCCTTATGGTGCGTGGGCTTCTCACTGCGGTAGCTTCTCTTGTTGAAGAGCATGGGCTCTAGGCATAAGGGTTTCAGTAGTTGTGGCACGTGGGCTCAGTAGTTGTGGCTCACAGGCTCTAGAGTGCAGGCTCAGTAGTTGTCCACACGGGCTCAGTTGCGCCATGGCCTGTGCGATCTTCCCGGACCATGGCTTGAACCTGGGTCCCCTGCATTGACAGGAGGATTCTTAACCACCGTGCCACCAGGGAAGCCCGGTCACTGAGTTTTTAGTGAAAACTCCCCAGTGATAAAGACATCGCTAGCTCGAGGGGCAGCTCACTGTTGGACAGCCACAAATGTTAGAGGGATGGTTAAGAAGCCATCAGATACTTTCACAGAAAGAAAGAGATGTTCCTGACTCATTTCTGAACACAGAATGGGAACTGTACCTAAGAAAAAGAACTTTAAAACTTAGCCATATCTCATCTTGCCTCCACTGAGGGTGGTTATATAATGTGCTTTATTTAGGAAATCAATAAGGTATGTTACATGACCATAGTCCAGCTACAAAAATATCCAGAATTGGACTTCCCTGGTGGCACAGTGGTTGAGAGTCCGCCTGCCGATGCAGGGGACATGGGTTCGCGCCCCGGTCCGGGAGGATCCCACATGCCACGGAGCGGCTGGGCCCGTGAGCCATGGCCACTGAGACTGTGCGTCCGGAGCCTGTGCTCCGCAACGGGAGAGGCCACAACAGTGAGAGGCCCGTGTACCGCAAAAAATAATAATAATTAAAAAAAATATCCAGAATTGATTCTGCTGTAGTAAAGCAATGCCTCCGTTAGAACTCTGTCTTGCTTTCCTTTATTTGTAAAATGGAAGGAAGAACACTAGCTACTTTCTAATTGTTAGGAAAATTACATGAGATTATCCATTTAAAATGCTTAGTACTCAGAACCAGGCACATTGTAAGCATTCAACAAATGGCAGTAAGGTGCTGAAAATAATGCCTCGGAAGTGCCTAGAAACATGTAGAAACATGCCCTGCACAAAGTGTACATTCCAAAAACATCATTATTGCTCATTAGGCCATTTGTTTCTTTATCAAAACCCTCAATTACTGCCTGCCAAAAAATAAAGCTCGACAAGTCCTAAGATATTAAGAACAAGAGAACTGGTTAAAATGCTGATATAGTAGGAAAGGAATACAACATCATCCAGACCTCCTGGATAAGAAGGAATATTTCACTGACCAGGAATACAGAAGCCTGATGGGACCCCTGGCATAACCAGATCTGTTACTGCTTTATAACAGAGTTAAAGACCACACTGTGTTTGAATAGTTCAGTTGTCTATAATCCGGATACAGAGCAAAGAAAATTGAGAAATTTCCACGAAGCATTTCTTTGTCCACGATAACACAGAAACTTTACTTCTTCAAAATTGGCTCCATGAGAATAGGGAGAACAATTGTCACAAACAGGTTAACTAAAAACAGAAATAACCTGTCAAGTATGCTTCTCCACTATCTCTCAGATCTACCCACGCATTTCCTTTTATGACGCCACAGCCTCAATCGACCCTGTTACCACATGCCTTCAGTAGCCTCCTACCTGATTCTCCAGCCTCCCCTCTCTATTCATCCTACACAGAGATGCTGGATGGTATAATGATCTTCCCCAGATATCAATTCCATCATGACATTTCCTTGTTCAGAAATTCCACACTGGTCCCTAGTGCTCTTCTGGTCAGATCTCATCTCCTTGGTCTGGCCTTTCAGATTCTCTTCCATCATCTTCCTCTGGTCCATTAACTACTTCTAAAATTCAGCCACCTTCAAGAATTTCAGTGGAATCGCTTCCTACCATTAACCCACCAGTTCCTGCTTTTCCTCTTCCAAGGCTAGCTTAGAATTCAATTCCTACGTAAACAATTTACTGTTCATTCTCTTACCTTTGGCTTTTCTGTATTCTGTTTGCACTGTGTTAACATTAACCTCCTTTTCTGTTGCTTTAATCCTCACGATGCATGAATATGGTTTATCCTAAACTCCCTGGAATGCCCTTTCAGCACTAGCCCATGTCCTTCATTTTATACCCAAGTCCAGCAAGCTGTGACTTGAGAGTCTGAAGAGTTCCAGTTCTTTGAAGGGTTTATAATGACATTCTACTCTTCCTGAATGAGGTGAAAATCATCCCAGTGTCCTCTGTTTGGTTTTTCTTCTGCAAGAGGCAGGGGATACATAGTTGAAATACAGTTTGAGTACAGTTAACCCTTGAACAATACAAGAGATAGGGGTGCCAACGCCCCAAACCCCATGCGCCATCAAAAATCCGTGTACTGCTATGTCTGCCTCAAAACCAGAAGTATTGATAAAGGACTCACCCAAGGGCAGGAAGCTGAACAGTTTGGATATAATCAGGACTCAAACCCTGGTTCTTTTGATTCCACTTATTGTGATCTCTAATTAAACACAAACTTTTCCTCACACCTAGTTAATTTAAAGACTAGTAAAATAAAAATACAGGTATTATATGTATTGAAAAAGATACACATATAAGTGAACCCACACAGTTCAAATCTATGTTGTTCAATGGTCAACTGTAATTCAGACAGGCAGAGTGCCTATATGCCCTCCCCATCTGCTGCAAGATAATGCCTCATTTGTTAATTAATTTGAGCCTCAAATAATTAAGCAAATCACCCACCTCTCCCAATTAGCTATCCACTGGCAGGGATGAGAAAGAACTCCAGATCTTTTGAGTTCACACACAGTATTATTAGGATCTAGCATCTATGTCCCAGCTCTCCCAAATCAAATCTGCCTAAAAAAGCAGTGAACAATGATCTCTTTCTCTCTCTGTCTCTCTCAAATTTGTTTTTTCATAAATTTTTAAAGTAATGTTTATGATAACATCTCCCACTTTTAAAACGTATGCTTTGCTGTACTCTGTACATATCAGTCAATACCCATAGAATGAGTCATACAAATATTGGAATAAGTTTTAGTTTCCATTAACCTAGCAGTCATGAATACATTTTCAGAAGAAAGTATCATTTTATTGGTAAATCCTTAAAATCCTGAATTTAATCACCCACATATCTGAGCTCTAAACTATTTGTGGTGACCAGTAAAATGGTTGAATATAAGCTTTACCTAACCTCTCAATGCACTTCAGTTTTACTTGGAAAGAATAAACTACTCATTAAAAAATAAACAAATAAACCATTTCAAGTTGCCTCTTTCTCGATTCTCATAAGAATCAGAACACTTTATATTTTAATGACCACCTACAACACCAGTTCTACCCATCTTAGCTGCTGCTATCTGTTCGGTTCTTCTTTTCCCTTTCCAAAATGTTTTTGGGCCACTAAGGAATAGCTGAAAAAAGGAGAATGTCATTTACATTCCTCTTGCCACCCTCCAGCACCCGCTCCCCTGCACCAAACATACACACACACACACACACACACACACACACATATGGGTTTCAGTCCATCAATTAACACAGCTGACAAATTGTTGACTGCTTCTCTTTAGGAAATCAGAGCTGTGAAGCATCACTTTAATAAACAAAGTGGGGTTTCCCTTGTGGTGCAGTGGTTAAGAATCCGCCTGCCCAGTCTGCCTGGAAAAGAACTGAGAGTAATGACAGTAAAGATGATCCAAAATCTTGGAAACAGAATGGAGAAAATAAAAGAAGGAACAAGGAACAAGAAGAACTAAAGAGCAAACAAACAATGATGAACAACACAATAAATGAAATTAAAAATTCTCTAGAAGGAATCAATAGCAGAAGAACTGAGGCACAAGAACGAATAAGTGAAATGGAAGATAAAATAGTGGAAATAACTACCGCAGAGCCGAATAAAGAAAAAAAGAGTGAAAAGAATTGAGGGCAGTCTCAGAGACCTCTGGGACAAGATTAAACACACCAACATTTGAATTATAGGGGTTCCAGAAGAAGAAGACAAAAAGAAAGGGACTGAGAAAATATCTGACGAGATTAGAGTTGAAAGCTTCCCTAATATGGGAAAGGAAATAGTCAATCAAGTCCAGGAAGTGCAGAGAATCCCATACAGGATAAACCAAGGAGCCAAGACACATATTAATCAAAGTATCAAAAATTAAATACAAAGAAAAAATATTAAAAGCAGCAAGGGAAAAGCAACAAATAACATACATGGGAATACCCATAAGGTTAACAGCTGAACTTTCAACAGAAACTCTGCAAGCCAGAAGGGAGTGGCAGGACATATTTAAAGTGATGAAAGGGAAAAACTCAAGATTACTCTACCCAGCAAGGATCTCATTCAGATTCGATGGAGAAATTAAAACCTTCAGAGATAAGCAAAAGTTGAGAGGATTCAGCAACACCAAACCGGCTTTACAACAAATGCTAAAGGAACTTCTCTAGGCAGGAAACACAAGAGAAGGGAAAGACCTACAATAACTAACCCAAAACAATTAAGAAAATGGTAATAGGAACATACATATCGATAATTACCTTAAATGTAAGTGGATGAAATGCTCCAACCAAAAGACATAAACTGGCTGAATAGATACAAAAACAAGACCCATATATATATGCTGTCGACAAGAGACCCACTTCAGACCTAAGGACACACACAGACTGAAAGTGAGGGGATGGAAAAAGATATTCCATGCAAATGGAAATCAAAAGAAAGCTGGAGTAGCAATTCTCATATCAGACAAAATAGACTTTATAAAGACTATTATAAGGGACAAGGAAGGACACTAGGTAACGATTAAGGGATCAATCCAAGACAAAGGTATAACAATTGTAAATATTTATGCACCCAACATAGGAGCACCTCAATCCATAAGGCAAATGCTAACATCCATAAAAGGGGAAATCAACAGTAACACAATCATAGTAGAGGACTTTAACACCCCACTTTCACAAATGGACAGATCAACCAAAATGAAAATAAATAAGGAAACACAAGCTTTAAATGACACATTAAACAAGATGGACTTAATTGATATTTATAGCACATTCCATCCAAAAACAACAGAATACACTTTCTTCTCAAGTGCTCATGGAACATTCTCCAGGATAGATCATCTCTTGGGTCACAAATCAAGCTTTCATGAATTTAAGAAAATTGAAACCCTATCAACTTATCTTTTCTGAACACAGCATTGCAAGACTAGATATCAATTACAGGAAAAAACCTGTAAAAAATGCAAACACATGGAGGCTAAACAAAACGCTACTAAATAACCAACAGGTCACTGAAGAAATCAAAGAGGAAATCAAAAAATACCTAGAAACAAATGACAACGAAAACGCGATGGCCCAAAACCAATAGGATGCAGCAAAAGAAGTTCTAAGAGGGAAGTTTATAGCAATACAATCCTACTTCAAGAAACAAGAAAAATCTCAAACATCCTAACCTTACTCCTAAAGCAATTAGAGAAAGAAGAACAAAAATTCCCCAAACTTAGCAGAGGAAAGAAATCATAAATATCAGATCAGAAATAAATGAAAAAGAAATGAAGAAAACGATAGCAAAGATCAATAAAACTAAAAGCTGGTTCTTTGAGAACATAAACAAAACTGATAAACCATCATAAACCATGATAAACTATATGCCAATAAAATGGACAACCTGGAAGAAATGAACAAACTCTTAGAAAAGCACGGTCTTCCAAGACTGAACCAGGAAGAAACAGGAAATATAAACGGACCAATCACAAGCACTGAAATTGAGACTGTGATTAAAAATCTTCCAACAGGGCTTCCATGGTGGCACAGTGGTTGAAAGCCCGCCTGCCGATGCAGGGGACACGGGTTTGTGCCCCGGTCTGGGAGGATCCCCCATGCCGCGGAGCAGCCAGGCCCGTGACCCATGGCCGCTGAGCCTGCGTGTCCGGAGCCTGTGCTACGCAACGGGAGAGGCCGCAACAGTGAGAGGCCCGCATACCGTGAAAAAAAAAAAAAAAAAAATCTTCCAACAAACCAAAGCCCAGGACCAGATGGCTTCACAGGCGAATTCTATCAAACATTTAGAGAAGAGCTAACACCTATCCTTCTCAAAATCTTCCAAAATATAGCAGAGGGAGGAACACTCCCAAACTCATTCTACAAGGCTACCATCACCCTGATACCAATATCAGACAAAGATGTTATAAAAAAAAGAAAACTACAGGCCCATATCACTGATGAACATAGATGCAAAAATCCTCAACAAAATACTAGCAAACAGATCCAGCAGCACATTAAAAGGATCACAAACCATGATCAAGTGGGGTTTATCCCAGGAATGCAAGGATTCTTCAATCTACGCAAATCAATCAGTATGATACACCATATTAATAAATTGAAGGATAAAAACAATATGATCATCCCAATAGATGCAGAAAGGCTTTTGACAAAATTCAACACCCATTTATGATAAAAACTCTCCAGAAAATGGGCATAGAAGGAACTTACCTCAACCTAATACAGGCCATATATGACAAACCCACAGCCAATATCTTTCTCAATGGTGAAAAACTGAAGCAATCTCCACTAAAATCTGGAAGAAGACAAGGTTGCCCACTCTCACCACTATTATTCAACATAGTTTTGGAAGTTTTAACCACAGCAATCAGAGAAGAAAAAGAAATAAAAGGAATTCAAATTGGAAAAGAAGAAGTAAAGCTGTCACTCTTTGCAGATAACATGATACTATACATAGAGAATCCTAAAGATGCTACCAGAAAACTACTAGAGCTAATCAATGAATTTGGTAAAGTGCAGGATACAAAAATTCATGTGCAGAAATCTCCTGCATTCCTATATACTAATGATGAATAATCTGAAAGAGAAATTAAGGAAACACTCCCATTTACCATTACAACAAAAGGAATAAAATACCTAGGAGTAAACCTACCTAAGGAGAAAAAAGACCTGTATGCAGAAAACTATAAGACACTGATGAAAGAAACTAAAGACGATACAGATGGAGAGATATACCATGTTCTTGGACGGGAAGAATCAACACTGTGAAAATGACTATACTACCCAAAGCAATCTACAGATTCAATGCAATTTCTAACAAATTACCAATGGTATTTTTCACAGAACTAGAACAAAAAATTTCACAATTTGTATGGAAACACAAAAGGCCCCAAAGAGCCAAAGCAATCTTGAGAAAGAAAAACCAAGATGGAGGAATCAGGCTCCCTGACTTCAGACTATACTACAAAGCTACAGTAATCAAGACAGTATGGTACTGGCACAAAAACAGAAATACAGATCAATGGAACAGGATAGAAAGTCTGCAGATAAACCCACGCACCGATGGTCACCTTATCTTTGATAAAGGATGCAAGAATATACAACGGAGAAAAGACAGCCTCTTCAGTAAGTGGTGGTGGGAAAACTGGACAGCTACACATAAAAGAATGAAATTAGAACACTCCTTAAAACCATGCACAAAAATAAACTCAAAATGGATCAAATCCCTAAAGGTAAGGCCAGACACTATAAAACTCTTAGAGGAAAACATAGGCAGAACACTCTACGACATAAATCACAGCAAGATCCTTTTTGACCCACCTCCTAGAGAAATGGAAATAAAAACAAAAATAAACAAATGGGACCTAATGAAACTTCAAAGTTTTGCACAGCAAAGGAAACCATAAACAAGACAAAAAGACAATCCTGAGAATGGGAGGAAATATTTGCAAATGAAGCTACTGACAAAGGATTACTCTCCAAAATATGCAAGCAGCTCATGCAGCTCAATATCACAAAAAAAGAAACAACCCAATCCAAAAATGGGTGGAAGACCTACATAGACATTTCTCCAAAGAAGATATACAGATTGCCAACAAACACATGAAAGGATGCTCAACATCACTAATCATTAGAGAAATGCAAATGAAAACCACAATGAGGTATCAACTCACACCAGTCAGAATGGCCATCATCAAAAAATCTACAAACAATAAATGCTGGAGAGGGTGTGGAGAAAAGGGAACCCTCTTGCACTGTTGGTGGGAATGTAAATTGATACAGCCACTATGGAGAACTGTATGGAGGTTCCTTAAAAAACTAAGAATTACCATATGACCCAGCAATCCCACTACTGGGCGTATACCCTGAGAAAACCATAATTCAAAAAGAGTCATATACCACAATGTTCACTGCAGCACTATTTACAATAGCCAGGACATGGAAGCAACCTACGTGTCCATCGACAGATGAATGGATAAAGAAGATGTAGCACATATATACAATGGAATATTATTCAGCCATAAAAAGAAACAAAATTGAGTTATTTGTAGTGAGGTGAATGGACCTAGGGTCTGTCACACAGAGTGAAGTAAGTCAGAAGGAGAAAAACAAATTCCGTATGCTAAAACATGTATATGGAATCTAAAAAAAAAAAAAAAAGAAAAATGGTTCTGAAGAACCTAGGGGCAGGACAGGAATAAAGACGCAGGCGTAGAGAATGGACTTGAGGACACAGGGAGGGGGAAGGTAAGCTGAGACGAAATGAGAGAGTGGCATTGACATATATACACTACCAAATGTAAAACACCTAGTGCGAAGCAGCTGCGTAGCACAGGGAGATCAGCTCGGTGCTTTGCAACCACCTAGAGGGGTGGGATAAGGAGGGTGGAAGGGAGATGCAAGAGGGAGCAGATATGATGATATATGTATAGCTGGTTTACTTTGTTATACAGCAGCAACTAACACAACAATGTAAAGCAATTATACTCCAATAAAGATGTTAAAATAAAACAAAAAAAAAGAATCTGCCTGCCAATGCAGGGGACACGGGTTCAAGTCCTGGTCTGGGAAGATCTCACATGCCACGGAGCAATTAAGCCCATGCGCCACAACTACTGAGCCTGCACTCTAGAGCCCGCAAACCAGAACTACTGAAGCCCGTGAGCCTAGAGCCTGTGCTCCGCAACAAGAGAAGCCACCGCAGTGAGAAGCCCATGCACTGCAACAAAGAGTAGCCCCCGCTCGCCGCAACTGAAGGAAGCACACACGGCAATGAAGACTCAGCGCAGCCAAAAGTAAATAACTAAATAAATAAAAATAAAGTTCCCTTAAAAAAAAAAAAAACATTAAAAAAAAACAATGTGGCTTTTCCTTTCCTTTATTGCCGAGAAAAAAAAGCCACCTTTCCTCATCCTAAAAAACTCTCAAGAAAGAGTCTGCACAGTCTCCCAGGCTTTCATGTCAGTATGTCCTTTTTCATAAATAACCTAAATCACCCCATATAGGAGCAATACGGTATTGAAAGGATTTGACTAGAGTAGAACCTCCACACTGAAAGATAGGGAATAGAGTTGAATAAATGAAGTGAAGCTAAGTACTGGAGGATGTTAAATTATAGAGACTATTTTGGGCTCAAAATAAATCAATGAATTAAACTGTAAGTTATGGGGCAAGAGGGAGACAGTTTTAGGTGAAGTGATCAAAGCAGACTATGTTATATACTTTTAAGCTGACTTCTTAAATGCTCCACTGGAATTCCCCTTCCCTAAATGCATCTCCATGTTCTGAGTGTGAAGCTCATAGGTGCAACGCCAACTGCTACTACAGAAATAGCTACTTTCAATGAAATGGAGTCATGTTTGGCAAAAATGACTTTTATTGAGGCTTTCTTTTTTTCTTCTTTTTTCTATGTTTTGAAATAGAATTTTCAAAATATTCCTACTGCTGTGGCTGGTTTATGCTTAAAGCAGTTTCTTTCTACTTATAACATGCTAATGTAATTTGACTATGCAAATTGCAAGTTTTAATTGTTTTGTATTTTAAATAGGATCTTCTTTATAAAAACCCAGTGCTCTCTATGTATGTATGAATAAGGATTTTTTTAAAAATCATTTAACCCACAGTTTTTACTTGATGATATTTCTTTCCTGTGATGGACCAAATATGTTAAGGGGAATAAAATGATGAAGCAGGAAGGGGAGATAGGTGTCTCTGGTTGGCTTCATAGTTAGGATAACAACTATTCAGAGTTAATGCCATGCATAACACACCACTCTCTCTATGCTCAATTGAAAAGTTTTGGAGATATAGAAAGGTGGAAAAATATAGTAGGAACTGCACTAGCCTGAAGGGTCAGGAAAACTATCTCCTCTCCCTAGCTATGCCACTGAATAGCTATACATCTTTGACTTATTAGTCACTTAACCTCTCTGGGCCCCACTCACCAGTGACTGAATCAATAACCATGACTGCTTTATTGCAAAGCCAAATGCTCTTCCTACCACATTGTCCTGAACATCATAGTTTAACTTATGAAAAACAGAGCCTACGGTTGTCTGGTAGTTTTTGAGCAAAACGAGAAGTTGGCACAGAGGTCTAAAATCATTGTTCCATGTTGCCAATCAATGAGGCATTTTGGTAGCTGTTGAATCAAAATTAAGCCCTCGTGCTGCCAAGTTTAACCCCATAGAGCTTTTGCAATTTTTGATTCCAATTTCTGTTGAATACAACCTGGTATGTAATGAATGGCACCATAATATACTGACAGTATTTTAAAAAATCAATCCATGTACCGTGTTAACCTAGTATAGTACTGATATGAATTATGAAAATGCAAAGTATTTAACTTAGTTGACACTAAAGTCATATTACTGTGGGCATAAATATGCTTATGAACTACAAGAGATTGCACATTTGAAATATTGCATTTAACTCTCTAATTCCACCTCATTCCAATTTTCGTAATATACAATAAAAATAAATTAACTGAACAAAACACACTGGTCCAGCACTTTAATCATCAAATCTGTTTCCATAATACATCTAGATCTGGTTCAAGCTTCAAATGACACAACAGTTTTATACATTTTAACTTGCAACATCTCTAGCAAATGTGCTTTGAATCTAATGAAAAGCAAAAAAGGAAATACCCCTTCAGAAGCTCACCAAGATTATAAAATCTGACAAGATCTTATATACATATATATACACACACACACATATTTTATGCACACACGTGCAACATTTCTTTAAGGCAGAAGATCTATTTCGAGGTTGTGGTTTTTTCTTCTTTGTTGGCTAAAGAAAAAAGCAGCATATACTATTCCAACAACCCACATTTTTATTCCTGTTTTAAAACCCAAAGCTCTTTTTCTGCTGAGATATTGTGTAACCAGTATCTATGGTAAAGTTTGGTTACACAGTACTCAAGCATTGGTTTCCTAGGAAACCAGAAAATGTTTTAAAAATATCAAATGTAAGAAGTCTAATGCTTATTACCACTATGATACAATAATGATCTGGAACCTCCACTGCCAGAGCCCCTTAACCCAGGAAAGGTAAATACAATGGGAGCAAGTCCTTTCCTATGGGAAAGGCTCTTTGCTGGTATTACACAAAAAACACATATACAACTGTACTTAACCTACTTCCTGCCTTACTCTCCATCCTCCATCTGTAAAAACAATGCTTTCAGCTCAAAATAAAGAAAACCACAACAATTCATCTTGGCTCTGTAGGTGGTACACTGCAGCATGGCAAGAGAAAATAATACCCTTACCTCTCATTCTTGCATGTAGTGTAGCTTTACAAGAAAGAGCTTGAGATCCGAAGGAAAAAAAGAGAACTCTGCTATAGGCTCTGCAATTTTCTGCTTTTGTGTAAAAAGCATACGTTCTTTGAACTTCAGTTTCCTCATGCTCTGCCTATATCAGAGAGCTTTGTAAATATCTCTTTAAAAAATACATATGAAAGAACATATGGAGCAGTCAAGGATCTTAGAAATGCACAAAATTATTGGATTTCAGCTAATGTTATGAGCAACCTACACCGTACCATTTGCCCAACCATGAAGGCTCTCCCTCGTCCCATCCTCCAACTCAATCAGTATCAGTCGACAACCCTACCAACGGTCCCTTTCTGCATCAATCATCTTTCTATCTGTATCTGTATCTCTATCTCTATCTCAACAGTTCCAAGACTTCATTAGCTTTCCCTGCCTAGTCTCACTACCTAAAACATCCCCCAAACTTCAGATCATACTACAAAACAGATACAGCTTAAAAATCTTCTCCAAAAATCTACAGAGTAACTGCCCTATCCAAAACTATTGAAGGGTTCTTCACTGCTCACCTGGTGTAGAAAGTCATAAATTCTTTAGTGATACGCAAGGCTCTCCATAACTGGGCTCAGCTCTGTATTTCCAAATTCCCCTAGTCCTTGCCCTCATCAACACTGTACCTCAAAAGAACTGAAATATTCATGATTCCCCAAAGTACCATATGGCTTTATCTCTCTGCTCCTTTCCTTAGAGTTGAAGCGTACTTGTAAATCCAACACAGGGATGACAAGACTCCCCTTTCCGTATACTCTTCCAAACATGGCTGGAGAGGCCACTATGGAGACAAATTAATTCCTCTTCTAACTACCATGGCAAGTCCACATCCTCCCATTTTCCCTGCCCCCACCCAAGTTGAAGTTGTTCTCATCTCTCATGTGGACGCTTGGGCTCTTGGCTTCCAGTCTCACCTTCTTTCCCATAGTTCACTCTCCATTCAGCCTCCAGAATGATTTATTTCTATTTATTTAGCAGCTTTATTTAGGTATAATTGATATATAATAAACTATACCTACTTGAAATACCTAACATACAATATGTACAATATTATAAGTTTTGACATATGTATACACCCATGAAATCATCACCACAATCAAGATACTGAACGTATGTATCTACTGCCCACAAAGGTTTCCTCTTCCAACATCCCTCCCCTCACCCTAGGCAACCACTGATTGTCATCATAGTTTGCATCTTCTAGAATTTTATATCAATGGAATAATACAATGTATACTCTTTTGTGTCTGACTTCTTTTGCCCGCATATTTTGAGATTTATTCATGTCATAGTGGGTGTCAACAGTTTATGGCTTTCTATTGCTAAGCAGTATTGCATTGTATGGATATATCAGTGTGCTTTTCCATCCTCCTATGGATGGACATTTAGATTGTTTCCAGTTTCTAGCTATTTTAAATCAAGCATCTATGAACATTCATGTCCAAGTCTTTGTACGGACATCTGTTTTATTCTTCTACGGTAATTACCCTGGAGTAGAATAGATGGATGATACGGTAGATGTATGTTTAACATTAAAAAAAAAAAACTGTCAAAATGATTTCCAAGTGTTTGTACCATTTTACATTCCCATCAACAGAGTATGAGAATTCGAGTTCCTTCGCACTTGTTATGGCCAACCATTTAATAGTAACCATTCTAATAGATACACAGTGATATCACATGGTGGTTTTAATTTGTATTTTCCCAATGACTAATGATGTTGAGCATTTGTTCATATGCTTACTTGCCATCCATATGTTCTCTTTGGTAGAGAGTCTGTTTCAACTTTTGCCCATTTTTTATTGGATTGTTTTTGAATTTTGAGGTTCTTTTCATTTTCTGCTATAAGTCCTTAATCAGATATATTATTGCAAATATATTCTCTCAGTCTATTGTTTCCCTTTTTATTCTCTATTAAAAGCAGAAGATTTTAGTTTAATGAAGTCTAACTTATCAATTTACTCTTTTATGGATTGTACTTTTGGTGTCATACTTAAGAAATCTTTGCCTGCTCTAACCCAAAAGCACAAAAATTTTACCTTCTGTGTTCTTCTAAAAGTTTTATAGTTTTAGGTTTTGCATTTAGGTCAATGGTCCATTTTGAATTTTTATATATTATACGAGGTATGGATCAAATTTTTGCAGATGGAAATTCAATTGTTCTGGGGCCATTGGTTGAAAAGAGTATCCCTTTTCCACTGAATTGTCTCTGCACTTGTGTCAAAAATCAGTTGTGCATATAAATGTGTGTGTTCGTTTCTGGACTCTATTTTGTTCCATTAATCTATTTGTCTACATTTATGCCAATACCACACTGCTTTGACTATAATAAATCTGGAAATAGTATTAGTCTTCCAAGTTTGTTCTATTTAAAAGTTGTTTTTGCCATTTTGAAGTCCATATAAATTGTAGAAACAGTATGTCAATTTCTACAAAAAGGCTTGCTTGGATTTTGACTTGGTATCGCCTTGAAACTATAGATCAATTTGAGCATAACTGACAATTTAATATTATGAATCATGCAGTATATTCTCCATTTATTTTTCTTAAATTTATCTCAGCAATTGTTTATAGTTTACAGTTTATAGGTTTTTCACATCTTCTGTCAGACTTACCTCTAAGCATTCATGCTTTTATGGTATTGTAAAAGGTATTTTTATTTCAACATCTGATTATATATAGAAATATATTTTCATACTGATGTTGTACTCTGCACCTTGCTTAATTCACTTCTTAGTTATAGCAGCTTTTCTGTAGATCTCATCACATTTTCTACATAGATAATATTGTCTGCAAATAAAGCCATTTATACTTCATTCTTTCCAACATGGAGGTCTTTTATTTTTCTTGCATTATTGCACTGGCAAAAACCTCCAGTACAACATTTGAATAGAAATGCAGGGAGGAGCCTTCTTCATCTTGCTCCTGATCTTAGGGGAAAAACTTGGGAAGCACCT
The DNA here is from genome assembly GCF_963924675.1 of Phocoena phocoena. Lineage (NCBI taxonomy): Eukaryota > Metazoa > Chordata > Mammalia > Artiodactyla > Phocoenidae > Phocoena > Phocoena phocoena. Next base: position 39,127,724 of record NC_089234.1, on the reverse strand, counting down.
CCTCCTTTTTAGTTTTCTGGACGACTCTGTATAGAATCAGCATTAGTTCTTCCTTGAATGTTTGGTAGACTGCACCTGTAAAGTCATCTGGGCTTATAGTTTTCTTTACGGGGAGATTTTTTTACTACAAATTTAATTTATTTAATAGATATACTACTGTTCAGGTTATCTGTTTCTTCTTGAGTGAGTTTTGGTAGTACGCGTTTGTCAAATAATTTATCCATTTCATGTAAGTTGTAAGATTTGTTTGCATAAATAAAGCTGTTCAAAAATTTTCTTTATTATTATCCTTTTAATATACGTAAAACGTAGAATGCCAATCTCAATCCTGACACTGGTAATTTGCCTCCTCTCCCTCTTTTCCTTCCTGACGTAGACTTTTATAATTACAATGCATATATAAATATCCATAACCAATAAGTAGCATCATTTTGTGTTTGGAGATTTTACATAAACATTATTCCATTGTACATATCCCTCTGCTACATCTTTATTCACTCCAAAATGTTTTTCAATTTATCCATAAATTACCATTGAATAAATTTTCATTAAATAAAACACAACACGTTTTTCCAAAAAGAAAGAAAAGAGTGCAGTTTTATTCAGATGCATCAAAAAGATGTTCCAAAGTCTTCCTGCTTCCTCTCAGGGTCTTGTCAAACTTATGCAATTATCTCTTGTCATTCATTATTTCCCCAGTCATGTCTTTCAGTACCATGATATATTTTATTTGATTTTTAGCAAAGCTATACATGAAGATGATTTAAAGAGTTAAATTCTTCTACAAGGCTTGTTACAATAGCAGTTTCCCATTCTAGACCGGAATTATTTCTGATCCCTAGAATCAACCATTTTAAAGGTTTCTTTAGATGATTCTTTGTTTTTTCTTCCATATATCTAATGAACATACTTATATTGCTTCTTTTTTTTTTCAGTAAAGGAATCATCAAGTCACTCCCTACTATAGAAGAAAATAATTCAGCCCTCTTTCCTGTCCTGCCACCCTACCCCCACTAGACACACACACACATACACACACACACACTTCTCATCTACCTCTTCCACCCAATGTTATAAAATACATTTTGTCAGATCATTACTGAATGCTTACATTGTCATGACTATATAAATGTTCTCCATAGCTGATTTTTTGAAGTACATCACGTGTACATCTTTTCTGAAGAGCATTTTCTTTTTTGATTGTTAACAGCTGTCGTTTTTTTGTGTTAATTTCTTTTTAGGTAATTAGTTTTTTTTTATGTAGTTACCTTAGACTCTCCCCTAGGTATGCAAATGCCTCTCAATACATTCATACATATCAGGCATACTATCAAGTTCATCCAGGTGAAATCACTCCCAAAGACAACGCCTTGCTTCAGTCCAGATCAGCAGTTCTTTTTTTTAGCTGTATGGCGGGCCTCTCAGTGTTGTGGCCTCTCCCATTGTGGAGCACAGGCTCCAGACGCACAGGCTCAGCGGCCATGGCTCACGGGCCCAGCCGCTCCGCGGCACGTGGGATCTTCCCGGACCGGGGTACGAACCCGTGTCCCCTGCATCGGCAGGCGGACTCTCAACCACTGCGCCACCAGGGAAGCCCAAGATCAGCAGTTCTTTAAGCTTGATGTGCAACTTTCATCATCCCTGCCAAATTAACCCGGGAATTCTTGTCACCACACTCTTGTGTTGGCTCCCCTGCCTTGTGAGTCTCACTTTGACCCTCTTCCTCTCTTTTGGTTGAGCACATCTTCCAGTATCTTCCAGAGAAAGTGTATAAAGGGGTAAAATTTTTGAGACCTCAAATATCTGAAATGTCTTTGGTCTTTCATCACAAGCAGTGATGATTTTACTGAGTACAGAATTCTATGTTGAGGAATCATTTTTCCTTAGAATTTCAAAGGCATTACTCAATTTCTTTTAACTCAAAGTAATATAAAGCTGCTCTCTGATTCCTGATCCTTTGGATAGAAATCTATCCACCTTCTCCCCCCACCTCACTCCTCTGAAGCCAGAGGTCTGTCAGTATTCTAAAATTTAATGATTAAATGCCTTCATTAGTGGGTCTAATTTATCACTGTATTGGGCTCTTCATGGGATTTTACAATCTGGAAACTCATGTCCTTCAATTCCGGGAAATTTTCTTGAATTTTTCTTTAATGATTCCCTCCCATGAACCTTCTCTCTTTCTATTGCATCTCCTGAAAGAATCTTCATTTTCTTTTTCCTACTTTCCAATTCTTGGCCATTTGTTCAATTTTCTAGATTACATATCTGTTGAATCTTTCATCTTTAACTGGAAATCATGTAATATACTAAAATGATAGGATTTCAACTCCTGAAAGCAGATTACAAACTTCTTGAATCAAGGGACAAGTAATCTGGAGTCTGTCTTTGGGGACTGTATGGGTCTACTGGAGGTGCCATAATAAAATATCATAGACTGGATGATTTAAACAATAGAAATTTATTTCTCATAGTTCTGGAGGCCTGAAAGTCGAAGATCAAGGTGCTATCCATTTGGTTTCTGGAGCGAGATCCTGTAGATGACCACCTTCTCTCTGTGTCCTCATATGGCAGAGACAGAGAGGAAGAGAGCTCGCTGGTATCTTCTCGCAAGGATACTAATTCTCTCATATCAGGGCCCCATCCTCATAACCTGATTTAAACTTAATAACGTTTTTATGGACCTTGTGTCTAAACACACTCACATGGTTGGAGGTGGGGAGGAGAGGGCTTCAACATGTGAATTTTGGGAGGACACAAACATTTAGTCCATAACAGGAAGGTAGTTTTCCACCTTTCCTTGGTGCCTAGGGAGACAGATCAGGCTATAGAATTGAGCCAGGAGTTACTCCCTGGCCAAAAACTCTTCACCCTCATGTTGGATCAAAACCAGTTTGTGACTGAAGTCGCAGAAAGAAGAGTAGACAGACTCAGAATCATGCTTTGTCCACAGTCTCAGGAGCTTGTTTAAGGAATGCCTCAGCATTGGGCTAACCTCCAGGGGATGTAATTTTTCTTACTTGCAACACTTTTAAGAACTACTGTAGAATTCTTAGTGATTGCCTCCATTTTCTTTTACACTCCTTTCTCACCACAATCTGAGTAACAAATGTATTGGCCACTTCCTCCATCAGTTACTCTGTTTTCCTAATCCCCAAGGTTAGAAACATTTCTTTCCTACTAGGATGTAGTGAAGTGTGGTATTTTAAGGAATGCATTTTCTTTGATAGGAACATACAAATTAAGTAAGGGCTACACTTACTGACAGTCACGATGATAACAGTTGCAGGAATCTTGATATGGTATGAACCAACAAAGTATTTGTACTTCATTCACCTCATTTTGAAGCAAATTGTAGGATTTGGACTGGAAAATGCAGGGGATTCAGCAGCAAACAAAACAGGAAATAGATATCGCCTGGAACTTACATTTGAGTGACCGAGCATGGTTTCTTAAATCACTGTCATATTTGAAACATTAGACATTCAAAAAGTCTTCCATAGTTTTCCTTTATGAATTTCAAGCACATACAGCATCCATTTTAAGGCTAGTTACGACATTTTCTATTTTCACCTTCCTACTGCCTCCTTATTTTCTTATCCAACCAAACATATTAAATAATTTTTTTTTAATTCCGGACCTGAAGACTTAAGTTTTCCTATTGAAAAGGCTCACAGTGAGCTCAATACAATGAAGGGAACTATACTCACAGCAAGATGGATCATCATAAAACTTTAGGACACTGGGGAAAAAGAGAGCATCTTACAAGTTTCCAGACAGAAGACTATATTCTAATGACAGTCTCTTTATTAGCGGGATCTAACACAGTGCCTGGCACAAAAATAAATGTTTGTAATATGAGTGGATTCCTCACGAATTTTATTCCACAGAATAAATTTTATTCCAGGTCAGAAAAACTCCTTAATATAGGTCCTCTCTCAATATTGTCTTATGAAGTCATTCTCTTCAGGTTAAGTATTTGGAGCTAGGGACACATTCTTCCCAGAGGATGAGTATAAACTGTAGCTGATTCCCAAACATGTCCTTCATGTTTATAAAACTAAAGCATTATACATTGAAAACTAGAGGGAAAAAAATACTAACATTGTTACAATGCTAGTTATTAAAGTGGAATATACATATTATATGTATATATAATATATCTGTACTTATCTTGAATGCTAGTATTTAAGGCAAAACCAATTTAATATAACTACCTACAACTATGTCAACAGAGGGGCTATTCTAAGGCATTTAGATACAAGTCCTCACTGAATTCATCCAACCACACTATGAGGTCGGTCCTATTGTCACGCACATTTTACAGATGTGATAAGTAAGACACAGAGAATTTAAGGAACTTACCCAAGAACATACAACCAGAAAGTAGTAGATTTCAAACATAGCCAGGCCTCAGCAGCCTCAGTCCTAACCACTACACACACTGTCTCTCCTAACAATCTCTAAGATAGATGCTCGTTGTGGTATTTCGCAAAAGAAGAAATTAATCTCAAAGAAATTAAAATGAATTTGCCCACGTTCACATAGCCAATAAGGGGCATAGTGGGAACCTGAACTCTGGTCAGAGGACCCCCGTACCCAAGGTCCCCTCATGATATTTTCCAAGAAAAGAAAGCTGGCTTTTCCCCAGCTCATCGGGGGTGGAGGGGATCCAGAAGGGCCAGATCACTATTCATTTCTCAGGACTCTTACCAAGATCCAAGAGAGAATTCAAGCATCGAAAGGTAAGAGAGAAAAAGGCCCCAGGAAGAAGAGAGTGGCCTCTGTCCCTTCCTGCCTGCGGACCTTCCGAAAAGATCAGTGCTGAACTCAACCCAAGTTCTATGTCCACCAGGAGGGTGGTCTGGATCAAAAGTTCCTGGGCCATGAACTGCTCTGAGGGGGGTGAGCACTGCAGTGCTGAAAGCAAGAAAGAGAACTTTGGACAAAGAGGAAAACACCACAGAAAGGAGACAAAAGGTGGTGCGGAGGAGGAACTGGTGTAGAGATTCTGTCTGTGCCAGACAGACACAAACTCTGACACTAACAGTCCTAAGATGAAACAAAAAAAGGAAAGAAAAACAGCCCAGGTTGCAGCCTGCCTGGTTTTCTCCAACATGGAGCCTGGCCCCAGGAAAGTCAGAACTGAGATGGCCAGTCAACATCGTGTGTACTCACGGCAGGATGGGGGTCAGCCAGAACAGACACTGGAGAAAAGACCACTCAGCCATTAGCAACAGCTGAAGATCCAGCCAGACTGAAAAGTTACATCAGAGGATGACCCACTATGGGTACCACAGGGACAGTTATGGAACCCGGGGTAGAGGGTCCAGACTCGGGTAGAGGAGTTGGAGCAGAATCCTAGTCCTAAGGGAACTGGGCTGCCAGTGAGGTTACTACACCGCTGACATTTGGGAACAGATCATTCTTCATCATAGAGACTGTCCTGTACATTGTAGGATGGTTAGCAGCATCCCCAGTGTCTACTTTGCTCCCAGTTATGACAAATAAAATGTCCTCAGACACTGCCAAATGTCCCATGGGGGTGGGGGGCAAAGTCACTCCCAGTTGGGAGCCAGTGGATTAGTGGACTGACGAAGAGACCAACCATCTGCTGCGTGCTTTCTACGCGCCAGACACTGTTCTCACTGCTTTACAAACATAACCTTGGGTAATTATGCTACCACAGATAGGAGATGGACACTATTACTATCCCTGTTTGACAGTGAAGGCACAGAGATGTTAAGCAACTTGCCTAAAGTAACACAGCACATAATTGGTCGACCTGAGATTCCAACTGGGAGGTTTACTTCCAGACACCATGCTCTTGACCAGTACACCCTGCTGCCTCCCATTTCATAGATGAGAAATCCAAGGCACAGAGAAGTAAAACATACAGCCAGTGGCAAAATCCAGATTTGAACTCAGTTCTCTCTGACTCCAGAGTCCAAGCACTAAATCACCATGCTATTGACCCTCCATATTCTGTCAGAGTGGGACCAGCAGGAATGTGGACCGGACTACAGATCTAGAAATTCCTATTCATAGTGTCTAAGCACAGGCCTAGTCTTCAATCCACAGACAAATGCAATGTAAGGGTTAATTTCTTTAGCTTCAGTGATTAGAAGAACCGGGGCTAAGGGACCAAGCATCATTACACAGCCCCGATCAGTGTGAAATCCCCATCTCTCCTTTCATTTTTTCCTTCTTTCCATTCCCTTCAACTCTATCTCCCTCAAGCTATTGCGCCTCGATTTTATTTCCCTTTTAAAAAATAAGCTACTAAATTTATTAAATAAAATGACACATTACCTGTTTCTAATTCTCATATAATGATATCATGCACATATCCTCTATAGAAGTACATAACATATAAATCCAGGCACAAACAAACCATAAAAGCCTCACAATTAAAAACTCTGCATTTCTACCTCTGAAAAAACAATATACCTAAAGTTTTCCAGATCCTTAGAGTCTGCCAAAAGCCCTCAATTTCTTTTTCCCTGAATCAGTCGCATTCAATAAAAAAGAAGAATCCAGTGTCTACTTTAAATGCAAGTTTCTCTAGTATGCTTCAAGCCCTTGATTTACAAAAATCTGATACCTACAAATCTTGTAGAGAAAATGCGTAAATCCTTAAAGTACTGAGGCAGACAGCAAGGTAATTGGTTTTGACACAATGCAGTTCCTGGAGTATCGCTCTGCTCCAATACATGAGTTTGTCTAAAGGCAGCAAAGCCACACAACCTAGTTGGCACCTATCAAAGAATTCCCTCCAAGTTGCTCTGAAAATAACTGAAACTGCAGTTAACTATAAGGTTTCCCTCAGTGACTAAGGGAGAAATAAGACTGGAGCTATTAATTTTAAATGAAACTCCTTATTTTACTCTTGAAGGCAACTAAGTTGAAATGGGGAATTATAAGACACTGGCTGTGCCCGAGTAAATAAAGCCCCCCGCTTGAACCTGAGAAAGAGTAGGCATTACCAGCACTTAGGTATTTGATTACAAAAATACAGAGAGCCAAACTGTTTGACCAAAACATTCTAGGAGCTGCTACAGCAAACAGAAACTATTAGTAAACTGACTTCACATCTTCAACAACTGTGATTTCCAAGAACAATAACTTAAAAACATCTAGAAACTAGAAGTCACCATGGGAAATGAAGAAAGCACAGAATTAGTTATTAAGAAACCCGGATCGGGACTCTGCCCTTAACCGGTGATGTTACCCCAGATCACAAACTCTCTGGACCTCTTGTTATCACTTGTATAACGAATGGGGTGCACTAAGCCATCCTTATGGACTTCTTTAAACCAGGCCTGGGTTCAAATTCTCATTCCATGTGTATATACAGCTCTGTGATTTGGATCAAGGTGATTAACCTCTCTGAGTTGCAAGTGCCTCAAATGTTAATGGCGGACTCATACAGCTTTCAAAAATCAAAAATGTACATGTTGGTTCCCCTTATAGATGATACAGGTTCATAAACCCTTATGTATAAATTCAAAATCAAAGACTCTAAAGACCAAAGTTTTACAAGTTTACGGGAAACTCACTTTGCCATAAAGGCCAACCTGAACGGACCACAAGAAGTTCTCTAGCTTTTATTTTCCCTATTTAGGTAAATATGCATACAGTTTGCTGAAGAAATGCAGATATGTTCATTTTAGGAGTGCGCTGCTCCAGAGCCCTAACAGGCGTTACAGAATCCATTCTATGCGTACCTGTTGTGCAATCTTTCAAAAATACGGAAAAAACCCTGAATTCCAAAGTACTTTGGAGCCCAAAGATTTCAGGTAAGAAATATAAACTTATATTACGTTACAGATTTTAATTGTTTAGCAATAAAGTATGACGGTAACTTTAACGATATACCTTAGTGCTGAAGAAAATAGGAAGTTTCATATTTCAATTTTTAGAAATTCTATTAGCCATTCAATAAATAATTCATACTAATCAAAACATGGAGAATACTGATAGATTCCAATTTATTTTCTAATTGCTAATGTTAAGCTTTAAAACCCTGTCTCAGTTATTACATTCAGCTCTCCCCAAGCACACACTCAGTGCAAACAACTTTTAGAAGCGGAGAGCGATAAGAAAAGGGGAGGGGAAAGGCATGGAAAAAATAATAATGCTCTGTGAGTGCCTTCTATGCCCCAGATGCTACACTAGTCTCTTTCCGTTTGTATTAATAATTTAACACAAGCCCTGTTCCCTGGTAGCTTACAACCTAGATGAGGACAGACATATATTTACTCATTCACTAAACTACTACCATGTACCAGGCAGTATCCTGGGACCTGGGGCCTGGATCAACAGGTGAGCTTACGTGAAACCCTCTGGACAAACAAAAAAGCAGAATACAAATAAATAGATAATTTTAGATAATGATGTGCTATGAAGAAACCAAAGTAAAGTAATGTAATAGAGAATATTTGGAGTGAAAGTGACCACAGTCTGTTCAGAAGAGGCGTCTCTGAGGAGGTGGTACCTGTGTGTATTTGTGTATTTGTGTGTGTGTGTGTATGTAATAACAATTTTAAAAAGATTTAATATTAAGTACCAAAAGAACATTAGAGCTAAAAGAATTCAAACCTATAGGTATTCTCAAAGAGAAATCATTTCAGAGTGGTGTGGGCAGAAGAAAGTTTCCTGTAAGTAAAAGGCAGATGGGAATTGAATAAAAGGGAACATCCCAATTCACAGCAGAATGCAAGCAGAGACAGCCCGTTCTGTGCACTGGGACGAAATGCCTTCAGTAAGGTTTATGGTACAGTTTATGGTACAGTCTCCCACATTAAGTTTTAAATCCCCATCCTACTATTCCAGGCATTCTCAAACTTTAGGGCACATCAGAATCACCGAAAGGTGACTGAAATTTCTCCCTTCCTCTCAAGTCTTATGAAGTTTTTTTTCTTATATCTCTCTCATGTACTCCTGTCCATTTTTTGATTTCATAATTCAAACACCTCCTCTTTGTCTCTTTCATTTCACAAATAGCTCTCCAACCAGTTCTATATTGGCCTCGGGCATTGGTGCTTGCCTTTATCTCATCCAGCTCTCTACTTTTATGACTTGGCAGAATATGTATGGGAAGCCAAAACGGCAAGTGCTAAAAAAACAAAACGGAGAGAGTTGGGAAGCTGTAGAAAGGTATAACACATACAGTCTTACACAGCCCTCCAGATAAACAACTCTTACTATAGCGGCCAAATGCATAGACTTCGGACTCAGGCAGCATTGTCTGGTCTTGGGTAAATTCGTTAACTTCTCTGAGTTTGCTTCACTTTTGCTGTCTCTGCCTTTCAGAGGTACTATGAAGATTAGGGAAGAAATTCATAGCCCCAGTACAATGCCTGAATCCACTGCATAAATGACAACCTGCTACTATCATTGCTGCTGTTATGGTTACTCAGGTCACTACAACACTAACATACTGAATCTAGGTACAAAACTCAATTCCTCAGCTTCTGCATTACTCCAAAACAACAACCAAAAGACAGTCTTGTTGGACTTTTTCTGAGACTAAATGTCTAATGTGGACAACAGATACCCTGGGTCCCAGTACAATCTTAACATTCTAAACTTCACTGAACAAGCCGTAAATTGATGTCACATAGTCCTTCAAGTGAACTGATATCATTTGCAGAATAAGGTGCCTGTTTGTATGAAATGTATAAAAAAAGGTAAATTTATAAATACAGAAAGCAGATCAGTGAGCGCCTGGGGCTAGAGGTGGATCAGGGATTGACCATAAGTGGGGGCCCCGGGTAATCTGGGCCATAACAGAAATATTCTAAAACTAGACTGCGGTCATAGCTGCACAACTCCATAAATTTACCAAAAATCATTGTACTATATACATGTACAGTGGGTGAATTTTACGGTAGGTAAATTACATCACAACAAAGCTGTTAAAAATAATCTTTTTGTTACGTGACATGTTTCAGAATAAACTAGTATTTTTTTTCTAATTCTAAAGCTTTCCATTATCAGCTCATCACCACAACGGTCATGAATTTGTCCGAGACAATTAATGTATTCCTCCATAGACTAACAGGGCTGTTATCATTGCTTGCACCCACAATCATAATGTTTTTGAAAAGACACCTTGAAATGCAGTATAAAAGTCATTAACAGGAAGCACTTATAGGCTACGTTTATGTTCTGCATCTGACAGCTTCTCAGCCTGGACAGCAAATATTCAAGTTGGGAATGAATGGCTTTCAAACAGAAATCCATTATCAGTGCATAAGTTCTAAACAGACATTTCAGGAAAGAGAAAAGGCATTTTACTGTAAATATTTCTGATGGATTGGAATCACATCATTAAAGCAGTGGGTCTTTAAAAATGCATAGGACTCCAGGGCAGCAGTGCCCCAGTCTACACGTACAACGGCCCACGCGTTAAAATGAATGCTAAGAGTAATATTACTACAATGTCACATAAATGCACCTCCAAACAATGACCACCAAGTAGTCTTCACATCTCTAGAGCACAGACAGCTTTTCCTTCAGACACTATACAACTATCATCACTATGATTTCCTAACATAAAATAACTACAATACATGGCACTCAGTTCAAACTTGGTCAATCCATTCTTCACTTCTCTGTAGGCCTCTAACTGCTGGTTGAACGAACTGAATGGCATCATTATGGACCTTCAAGCTTGCTTATGTTTGCCCTTTCTTGTCCATGATTAGCCCAGCCACAGGAGTCAACAAAGGATTCTTGCTGTCAATCTTCCTGAGTCAAACCCAGCAAAACCAGGCTGGGTTGCATTGTGCTGTTCTCTAGGACTTTGTCAAGACTGAAAGGTCCTGTCCTTCCACCTCGTGCTTTTCAGTTTGGTTAAGAGATGCTTATAGCACTTTAGTAGTGGAATTGGGTTAATTCAATAACAAGGAAAATGTAATGATAATTCCAACAGCTTATGTTTTCTGCTATTTGTAGAAAACTATTTGGGGTTCTATTTGTAGAACCCCATACTATTTTTTGTATCCTGTACTGAGGGACCCACAAACATGACCTCTAATCATGGCATGTTCTCATTCATAATGAGAAAAAGGAAGCTCAGACAGATTCAACCTCGTACACCTCGCGAGTGGCAAAGTAGCAACTGAATCAGAGCCCATGCCCTTATCCATTGTACATGCTGTGTTCTGAGCCTACCCGCTTGGATTTTCCATAAATGCATGGCTGAACAACAGGACTCAGTGGAGTCTCAAGGCCATCTCATGATGCACTGATGGTGCACAGAGTGTGGAAAGAAGGATGAACTGAGTCTGATGGCCTGTTGTATTTACAGAGTTATCACTTATGAGCTGTTGGATTTGGGTTGTGTTACCTCACCTCTTCGATCCTTAATCATCTCTTCTGTAAAAAGGAAATGATCTGTCCTCCTTTATTCATTTAGATATTGTCAGGCATAAATGAGATCACACACATATTCATTTTCCAGCCAATTAATATATATTGTTATTAAGCCTCACTTTTATCAGATACAAGATATACAGCTGCATTGGCACATAGGCCTTTCAGGAATTTAACCTCAGACCTTCACAGAAGCATATGGTCAGACAGGGTTAAAAGAAAAAAGGTTTTTTCTAGGATTGGGAGTTCCCAGGTTCCATCCTGAAGAGCGAAGAGACAATATGCAAACAAAATCAGCCTTTAAATGTTCCCTGTATTATTTCGATTGACGAAGTAAACACCTAATGCATTTATATTTTATCATGAGTTTGATGGTCTGTACCGTCTCACAATATTAAAATCTATGTGACTATTTGGATAATTAAAATCAGCAAAGCTATTACTGTAAACCTGACCGGATTTTGTTAGTGAGAGTTCTGGCTGTGTCCACAAAAGGATTTAAAATTTTGATAGATTATCTGTAAGCTCTTTCCATCAATTCCAGGCAAGTATTTCTCAATCAACCCAGTTACTTTTCAAGTTTAACCAATTTATGAGGTTTTATGTCACAGAGCTTAAGACACTTATTTGACTTGGAGGACAAATACGCTTCCTGGGAAAGACCATTTAGAATCACAGATTCTTCCAACTAGAAGGGACTCTTCGAGACTATGCAGTCCCAGTTTTTCAGGTGAAAACCTGAAATGCCTTCAGAGGCCAGTCAGATAATACATACAAGAGGCATGGTGAGCTAAAGACAGGACGGAGCATCAGGGGCTGCGATGAACCTGAGGAGCACAGGGGCTCCCAGAAAGGCATGACAAGGCATTCAAGTTCAAAGTCTGTGAAACTCTTCCAGCCAAGCCAAAAGTACCTCCAAGCTCTCCTGAGCCCAGTAACATAAGTTTCCCATTTTCAAAGTTTTAAATTTAAAAGATGCACTATGAGGGCCAGGAACATGGAGAGGCTTCATTTTGTCCTTCCTCTGGCAAAGAGTTACTAAGCACCTACTGTGTGCCACGCCTGTCTGGGCTCCAAGGATACAACATGGAGCAAAAGAGACACTGGCTTTGTTTTCAGGGAATTTACCATCTTCTAGGAGAAGGAGATGTTAACCAAACAATGACCAACCTATAGAAATTCAAACTCGGATGAACATGAAAAAGGAAAAGTACACAGCACTACAAAGTCAGACTCTGAGCACTGGGAACCTATCTCCAGCCCAGGTATGCTGGGCTCAATCCTTGTTGGAAGAACCCCTGAAAAGGCAATGTACTTTTTAGCAGATAGTCTAATAGCACAGATTTTCTGGCATTAAATAATTTGGGGGTGAAAAAGAGATGCATCTAGTAGAGCCCTACACTAGAGTAGTTACTTAATAAATATTAAATTTATTGGTAAAGACTGAACAAATACATAAACAACTGAAAACCAATCCATAGACTATGTTACCAGAAAAAAAGAATCAGAGGGTATTTGATAAACTTTCTAATAATACTCAGTTAAATTCAGATGCTAATACTTAGGGGAAAATAAATAAGGAAATAAAGCATTGGTAAATTGACGGAATGTTTCTTTAAAATGGGAATTTAAATTTAGTGGGACAGGCCACTAACATTTTTTAACCCAAAAAAACCAAACAAAAACAAAATATGAAAGTACAAGACAGAGAAAGCTTTCTGTGTATGATACAACAAAAAAATACTTAGGCATGAGCAACTGTATTAGATAACAATTTGAATACAGCAGGAATACAGTATTCTTGTAAGAAGAACTTCCATGATACTAAGGTTTGCTAGTCTCTAAAAGAGAATGTACTCACGACCACCATAGGTGTGTCAGTATATGGCACATGAAAAAATGTGGGTACATGAAAAATTACTGAAGAGCTACACTAAAGGAACACAATCGTAAAAGAGAATGGAAATAGGACTTATACAAAACTAATGAGCTGTTGGGACAATCAGCTAAACAGCATGGCACACAGAGAACACGCATGGGCTCTGGGGTAACTCACATCTGCTTTTGCCTGCTCCAGCCCACTGTTTTATTTTGAGCAAGTTGTTTACCTTCTCTGTGCCACACTTTCTCCATCTAAAGAAATGGGATGAACAGTATCTACTTTATCAGATTACTGTGCGAATTAAATGAGAAAGCTTATATAGTATACAGTAAGACAAACAGTGTTAGTAATAATTAGGACCAGTAAAGACAGGGCTAAAAAGTAACAATTATTGCCTTCACTTTATAAAGGATTTCAGTAAAGATGAGAGAAATTGTTCTCTGTCTAGAAAAAAAGCAAAAAAGGTAAAGAAAAAAAAAGTGAGGCTAGTTGGAGCAAGAAAAGTTTCCCCCTTAATCATGATGAAGCAACAGACTGAACTACAAAAAGAACCTCTGAAATATAGTAATGGGCGTCAAGAAGGAAGGGGGAAAATCTGCCATAGACGATTTAAAAACTCACCAGCAAGGGTTCACCTGGATGTTATTTAATAACCTCTAAGTTCACCTAGCAGAGAATGCCACTCTTGCCAAGACAAATAAACGTATACTTGAGTTCTTTTCCATCTATCACACTGACAGTAACCCAGAAGACAAAGCACTGCTCTCTGATGATAAATGATTTACATGGCACAGGACTTCAGCGGTGGTACCAAAAGATAAGACAAGTCACAGAAGAGGAAGGGTCACCTGAGAAAGGTAGCCTTCTCTGTGATGAGCATTGTTCTGTTTCTTACTTTAGGATAAAGGTTCTGGTGATGTATTTCACTTTTTTTTACCTCTCTGCACATTCTGTGGTGGGATCTTCACCAAAGTATTTTAATGTCTGTTCTTTTGACCTCTTCATTTCTGAGGGTATAGAAGAGTAACTCTGGATTGCTTAAAATAATCATGGGTATATTATAGATGGAATATCACTTTTGATGGAAATAATAGGATTCTCTTTAAATATCAGAATTCTCTGAAATAATAGCTTATAATTATCCATATACACGTAAACAAACACTCACACATATATAATGCTTCTAACTTCTCCACTTCTGGAATTTTTTTCTGTAATTATTATTATTTCAAATGCCGTAGACTATACTCTCCGAGTGGTTGTCTATCAAAAACCAAAACCAAAAAGCCTCTTTTTTTTTTATAGGCTAGGTATTTCCCACCAAAACTCAAAAAGAGGGGGAAATGAACATCTTAATGCCTTAAGCAAAGCATCAAAAAGGCAAAGGCTAGATGAATTCATGAAGTATGCAAAGAGGTGGCAAGAAGTTAACAAAAGATGCTACATTCACAGTGGGCGTTTTATTGTATTTATTTGCCATTCCTTTTCATGAGGACTATTTCAAAGTTAAAACCATTTAGTTTTATGTCATTTAGTGCTACATGAATGAGAAATCATTTAGTTCTTTTTTCTTTTTCTTTTTTTCAATAAGAGCGTGTAGGTTTCCATACTAAGTAATGCTAAAACATCTGGAAGGCAGAGTCAGGCAGATTACAATTTTTCATGTCATTATTTTTCTTTTATGAAGAACAACAAAATGTCTGAAGTTAGATTTTGAAGAAAAATGACTCTTCCCTGATGAAGGCTACCACTGTTAAGAAAAAAAAAGTCACATCAGGGTTTCTTTCACAATATTCTAAAGCTTTCCAGATCTACAACAAGAAACATTGTTCATACAAATGGATAATGGAGTTGAATATTACATTTTTATAAAGTTAAGTGAATGACTAGAAACTTTGAGCAGTTCTTTTATATTGCACTGTACCAAATGCTATGGGGAAAAAAAAGACTTTCCTCTAAAAATTCAGAACTGAAGAAGTTCTATGAAGTAAAATCCATTTACTCAAAATGAAGACGGATTCACTAAATCGATCTTCCAACCAAAAAGCAACTCTTCCTTCTCTGAGTGTCTGTGGGCTTCCTTTTCTAAGCTTTGTTATCCTGGGACAGTTCCTAGATAAGAGGGTAGCAGTTACCAAGAGCAAAGACCATGATTCACGTAGAGTTCCATGCTCCACAGTGCAGGCAGTGGACACTAGGGTTTATTCCACTACACCTTTTCTTTTTTCTCTCTTCCCACTGGCATAACGAGTTGCCACTACAGGCTTAGCAAAATAGTACCTGTCACTTTCAGATGTTTAATATTCCTCTGTAAAGGGTATTGTAACACCCTGTCAAACCAGCACAAGTCGAATATGAGGCCTCGTCATAATGTAAAATGTGTTACTCAGTCACCAATGATTTAGACAAAATGCATCTTATGAAGATATAAGTGTGGAGCTGTGCTGGCTTGTAAAGCTTGCTCGCCAGCCACCTGTAGATGCCAGAGAGAATGGCCAGTCCACCTTGCAGTCCATCAGTAACAATAACTCCAGAGGGACAAAATTTTAAATTCCCGGGGGCTTCCCTGGTGGCGCTGTGGTTGAGAGTCCGCCTGCCGATGCAGGGGACAGGGGTTCGTGCCCCGGTCCGGGAAGATCCCACGTGCCGCAGAACTGCTGGGATCCGTGAGCCATGGCCGCTGAGCCTGCGCGTCCGGAGCCTGTGCTCCGCAACGGGAGAGACCACAACAGTGAGAGGCCCGTATACCACAAAAAAACAAACCAAAAAAAAAACAATAAAATTCCCATTTTTCTTGCTTATCATGACAACCCTTTTTTCTTTCCTCCCAGTCCAGACTTAGAAGCACTGTCAACACCATAATTTATTGATAGAGTTGGACCATTAAGATGATACACAGTATATCCAGAAAGGAGATGTTTTTCCCTCACGTTATCTCATTATTCCTTGGCCCAGATCTGGTGAAAGCTTGATGGCACCATAATACAATTGATTCAGAAAATAACAAGAGTATTTTGCTTAACTAAAGTGTATTTGTCATCACTGACATGGAATGCAATTAACCAAATTAAACTGACTGGCCGATACTATAATTATCTCATGTTCAAAGAAATACAACACTACCCGTAAAGAGCAGGTATGGTCTGGAAGTGAGAAAATATAACTGAGCATTAGGAGATCTGCTTTTGACACATATTAATAATTTAAGCTATTTACTTATGCTTTTGCAGGCCCTAAGTTACACCACCTCTATACAGAAGGCAATGAAGTTGCATCTGTCATAAAGGAATTCTGGTGAAGTTTAATTAGCACTTGTGATCTTTAGACAGGTAAAGGTAATTAACATTTAAAAAAAATTCTGATGCAAGTGTAAGTAGTATATATTGACACTAAATTGTCACTGATTCTTTTTCTATACCTTTCCCCCATCCTTTCATAGCCTGGATTATAAGAACTCTAAGACACAGATATTTTCCTAGTGTCCTACCACCAACTCTTACCCATCATTCTGCTTCTAACTGCTAAGCCATATAAGTGAACACATGCTTTTGTTCGTGTTTCTTTATTGTTGCTAATTCCTCTTGTGCTTCCCATTTAAGTCCCATAATCAAATGTGTGACATGAACTTGGATTCATAATGAAAGTGTTTACTTTCCCTATGATTAACTTCCCTGCATAATTAATGTCCCAGGTCCTCTGGGCAGTCTTACGACGTCTACTCTGCTTTTACATGCTACCTGTCGGCTGAATACATTTTCATATTTTAGAAGGAGGTGGAAAGAAACAAGAAAGCTTCTCGCTGACTCCCATTCTAAAGAGATTATTTTTACCAAAAAGTATTTGCAATTATACTAGTTATTTTCATCACTTATATAAAGTGCTATATTGGCTGGGCCTCACCTGAGAAGATAATGATTAAATTACAAATGTAAATAGGCTCCTATCAGAGACAATTAGGAACATCTTGAGGAGTTTTTAACAATATAAGAGGAAAGAGGGCAAGAAAGAGACAAAAAAGCTGGCAATAGGGGCAGCAGTGAGGTTATGACCACAGGGCATAGAAATTCCCAGCTCCCTCTGGAGCTTTCCTGAGGGACCCACTGAGATTCTTGTACTGCAGGAGTCACATCAGACCTCTCGTCTGCCTGCAGTGACCATATCTGTTCACTCAGACCAAACCGTCTGGAAAGGGGGCTGAGAGCTTTCTGTGGTAGCTCTGCTTTCTCTGAAGCCTCCTCGGGAAGTACTCTTCAGCCTGAGCTCAGGCTGTTTGCCTTAAAAGGATAAAATATCTGTAGGAGAAAAAAAAAAAAAAACTGTAGCTGGCTACAGAGACATCACATACCAGAAGGAGAAGCGCTACAAGCCCCGTACTGCTCTTCCAAGGGAGGCTCGTCACTGTTTCACCTTTATACACTGAACATTTCATAAAAGCATCTGGAACACCAGGAAACAGTCTTATTGGCTAACACAGCAGCTCCCCTCAGTGAGAATGGAAAAACAAACTTGGGTTGATGGCTGATCCTGATGTGTCATATCTGACACATCACAGATACATCACATGCTACATTCACAGTGGGCTTTTTATTGTATTTATTTGCCATTCCTTTTCATGAGGACTATTTCAAAGTTAAAACCATTTGGTTCAAAGTTAAACCATTTAACGTGAGCCGTGGCCATGGCTCATGGCTGGCAGGAAAGAGGAAGTGTACTTACCCACTGAAGAGAGCTGCTGCCACTTTCTGTGCCCCAGGTCCTCGTGGGTCACCCCAGAGAGCACAGTGAAACTGACATGTGCAGCTGCTATGGAAACTGGGGAGCTGGAGCTGCCTGGCTCCACTGCAAGCAGGGGATTGGGACTGGTAAAAGGGAACCAAGGAAAGTACTTTCCCAAAGCATGGGAATTCAAGGAACCTGTAACAGCTGATGTGGAACGGGCCGCAGAAAAGGTTCTCAGTCCTGGCTGCATATAAGAATCACCTTGGGAGCTCAAATAATATACCTCCACCTGCAGGCCACCAGACAGCAATTAAATCAGAATCTCTGGAGGTGGAAAGATGTTTCCGAAATTCCCTAGGTGATTCTAATATGCAGCCTAGGGTTGAGAACTGATGGACTAGGTAACGATTACTTACCTGGGGGAATAAACAATAAGGCACTAACTAAATAGTATACACCTATAATTTGCCCCCAAAATCTGCTTTTTTAAAGTCCCTAGTACTTAAAGGTTTTAGCCAATAGAAACATTCAATTTTTTAAGTGGAAAGTTTATCCTGTTTCTTTGTTTAATCTCTCTCTCTCTCTCTCTCTCTCTCTCGCTCTCACACACACACACACACACACACACACACACACACACCCTGTTGTCTAACTATCAGAGTGTTTCCTAAATTGTGCTGTTCATTGCAATTATCTGAGGAATCTTTTAAAAATACTGATGGCTGGCTTCCACCCCCAGACATTCTGATTTTAATTGGTGTGGTTTTTTTTAAGCTCCCCAGATGATTCTAATGTGTAGCAAAGTTTGGGAACCATGGTCCTATCTTATGTTTTCCACTTTTCCCAAAGTTCTTCTGCTTCCTATTTAACCACTGGTGAACAAATACTCGCCTGAGAACAGCCTGTATGGTATTTATTAGGGTTTCATGCAATTGCCTCATCCTCACACCCCTTTGGGAAGCAGAAGAACCTAATGGCTAAAGAGAATGGCTCGCAAGTTCAAATTCAGATTCAGCCTTGCGTAAAGTGTGTGACTTTAAGCAAGTTACTTAGTTTCTCCGAGTTTTACTGTCCTGCTCCTTGCATGAAACAGGATAATCTGGAGTCTTCCTCACAAGGTTGTTTGATAAAAAAGACAATCTATGTAAAGCACACGGGGCAGTGGCCTGCCACAGAGTAGGTGCTCAATAAATGTTAGCCATTCTGACCTATTTTTTCAGGAAGAGTGATGCACTGACTTGCTCTCCTCATTCCTTTTTCTGCACTGCACATGAAGACCACCAAGCCCTCCCTGGTATCAGACTAAGGAATGTCTCAAAGGGACAATACAAGGCATTCAAAACAAGCACTGGTCTAAAGGGAAACATCTTAATGATTTTCTGCCAAAATCTCAGTATGGCTCCCACTCCCAGAGGAGGCCAGCCTCTGGTAGACTCCAATTTGGGCGTCACAAAGTGCTATCTTACTTGTAAATTCCATTCCAGTCTCATTGCCTGTTCACTTGCCCACAAAGCCCATCGCTCCTTTCCAACTTCTTTGCAAACATGGCATAGCTTTCACAATAGTCATCTCACTTTGCCCTTTCCTGCCGCCCTGACACACATCTCTTCTTCCCACTCTCTCCTGCTTTTTTCCTATTAATAAGTCTGAATATAAAATCCATTCAGAAACAAGACACTTCTGAGAGTATATTAGTAGTCCCACCTTTTGTACAACATGTTTTGTGTAGCTACAGATTTTGAGCCCTTGTTTATATTTACACGACAGTTTTGGAGGGAGAACATCCCTCTGCTCTTACGAACAAAATATACTCAGAGAGTTCAAACAGGCTGTACATAGTTAACTTCCCAGAAAATACACTTGAAGGAGATGCCGAGGAATGCAGTCAGATGGTGAGAGGAAAGGGGAATCGGTGTCAGAAGGCTGGGCGTGAGGAAGTAGAGAAGGGCTGTCAGGCATGGGGTGGTAAACAGCGCCAGCCCAACAGTTCAGATTAGGATTCAAAATGCCACAGATGTGATTGCATAATAAGCTGTCGCGCATACTGGTAAATGCTGCTTTCAGCACGTGCTTATTTATCATATTGTCTTGCGTCCTCAGAACGTGGAACATTCAAGTCGGAGCGTTTGAGTGCTAGCATCGGACCCAGTCCTCTGGGATGGGCGGCAGCACCTATGGTAGAGATGGGAGAAAGAGCCAGCAGCCTGGTGTTCGAATCTGGTTGCTAGGATACTATGGAGACCCTCCACTGCTAGGCAGACGGGAAAGAAAAAATGTGTCCATATGCCTTATAACCTACAAACAGCAACAAGAGAAACATCGTCTGCCTTCTTCTACCCTTTCCCATTAGGAATCCAAACCCAACTCTTCAGTGAAATAACAAGTAGCAGGAGCTTGGAAATGTGGCTCAGTAGAGCAAGGAAGTTGGTCATTTATATTCTCAGGCAGTCTCTGGAGCTCCTCTACTGAGGGGCTTATCAGTATTTTCATTATAAGCCGCATTTTAGGGGCAAACAACTATGCTTCAGAACACCCTCATAGGGTTTTAGCAGCCTGGTCTTATTTTTATAAAGGCTGCCACAACTTCAGTTTTACTGCCATAGACCATGATGTCAAATTAACAATCAAACTTAAATTGGATAGTCTATTAGAATACTGTTAAGTTGGAATTGAACTCCTCCACAAGAACAAGAAAGATGAATTTCAAAAATCGACTTCAGGTTCAATTCTCACGTAAGTGCGGTTCGCCTGGGTATGTGAGGAATCTGCCATGCTAGTCTGTGGCACAAAATCAGATTGTTTCCAGTGGGAAGATTTAGAAGTGAGTGGAAAGAGGAGCTTACTTTCTTTAAGAGTGGAACTCAGTTTCTTTGAGAGTTTTAATCATCTGCTGCTTGGTTAAATTCAATATTCTTACCTAGTCAGGAGAGTTACAGTTATTATCAGGACTGTGCTGGTGGGAGATGGTGGACTGCAGTGACATCTGAGATGCAGAGCTTTATTAACAGGTAGCAATTAGTCCTTGGTGTAAAGTGCACGCTTGTGCCCACACACCTGCGTGCATGCACGCGCACGCACGCACGCGCACACACACACACACACACACACACACACACACACCCCTCAATTATTCTAACGACAAGCGCAAGTGCCCTCTCACCTACTCATCCTGATTCTCTCTGGCCTAAACTTGCTTTTCCTCAGTTTCCACCATGGTATTCTGTTACTGCCACTAGCTGCTGTCGCTCCCCAGATGTACCCTCTGCTTTCTTTTGCTGTCTTTTCCCTTTGCTGACGGCCCTCCTCACCTTAACCCCACCCCTCTTATCCCATCACCACTCACCTAAATCATGGCCATCGATCAAATACTTACTTTAAATACCTCTACTTCCACAAGAGTTTCTGATACCATAAAATTAAATGGGCTCAATTATATTTTGCCACCTGTCGTAGGTATCTCCTCTGTGACTTACCTTACTCTACTTTCTAGAATATTTACTTGTGCAGTATTGTTAAGCCCTGGCTAACTCCTTCATAGGACTTATGCAATCCTCATCTCTAATGCATGACACTAACTCACACATGGTGCATCCCATAAAAGTACTGAACTGAGCTGTAGGGCATATTTGAAATTTAACTGCTACCTATGAAGAAATCTATGTTTTAATATCATGCCACCTATGATTACACTAAAATCCTAGAATTCTCCCAACTTCCTACAGAATTTAATAGACAGCCTTTAGGAAGATTCTATTTCTCCTGAAATGTACCAATGTCAAGGTTTAAAAAAAAATCAGATAAGATCTTCTTAAAATTAATGCCTCCCTAAAAATAAGAACATATATTTCTTTCTATCCTCAGCTCTCCAAAGTACTTCACAATCAAAAGGCCTAACACTGCAAATCAAAATATGTCATCATTCTTTGATATTCAGTTTTCTCTAGGGTGAAAAGCAACAGCTTAACAGAAACACAGAGACACTAACAACTTTTGATAGGAACTCAAGTCTTTACAGACCAACTGAAAAAAAACACAGAGCCCTATGACAGCAAAATGGGAAGGACTTGAGAATATTTACAATAGGTAAAGGGTTTAGATCAACATACCAGTGACAGAATGTTCTAATCTATTACAGAGTCAATTTTCAGGAATAAAATAGCATGAGATAAAATTACTTTAAGAATCCATAAGAACCACTCTCTCTATATAATCAATAGGCTGATCTCATAAAATGAATATTTTTATATAGTTTTCATTTTTAAGGGTTTATTTGCTTAATTCAAAACATAGTCTAATAGTTTTACCTTCTCAAATAGATATTTGGTAGCAGTAGAATATAGATTCCAATTTGCTAATCAGTTCTTTGCTCTTCAAACGACAACAGAAAAAGGGCTTAAGGGTTATTTCTAGACACATGTGAAAGAGACAAACCAAAACAACCCCCCTGCCTCACAGGTGCAGCAGGAGTGCCCCAGCTCTGTGCTAGAATCTGACACAGCCTTCCCTCCAATTCCAGCTTACAGGGAAAATTCCAAATAAAATATGTTATGTTAATTTATATTTTACACTGTTTTTCAAATGGTCAAAAAATAACTAAAAAAATAAGTTTTTAAAGATTCTAATCCTCAGAAGATAACCTCGGTAAGCAAAGAGTAAACAAACATATTTGCACACATAGATAATTGAATAGGACATTCCCTGGGTAGTCACCTATAACCAACAGAAAGAGAATAGAAAACTACATGACCATGAATTTGAAATCAATTTTGGACTATTTAGATGGTTTCATGTTAACTCCAACTCCCAATAATCTGTAAGTTTAAGAATGATGACCAAATTTAACTTGTACTAAAAATAAAATATAAAGATATAAACACTTGTTGCCAGTAAGTTGGTATAATCAATTTATAGTGAAATAAACAGAAATTCAAACAAGTCTCCTTCACTTTGGCAAAAATTCCTAATTCTTTGTAGAATCATCTTGTACAATCATTCAAATGACATAAGAATAATCGTTTTGCATACAATATACTTCTCTTTCTCTTACCAAAGGTACTCTACACTTAAGCGAATTTTATTCTAGTTTTCTTTATGTAAGTGTGAAAAAAGAACAGATGTTTTTCCAAAATTATTTAAGCTTGGAAGACATTCATTCTATCGTTTTCTTCAGTATAATCCTTCAGAATCACCAAAACCATCACGGTGATACCTTAATAGTTGACTTCCTTAAAGCACAAGTTATTAAATAAATATCAGAACGCACAGTATGGTTCAACAGGTAAAATGTTTATTATGACAGAATGTTGTGAATTATTTGCCACACTAATTTCATCTTCCACCATGGATTTTTTTGAAAATCTAGTTGCTCTACATGTCAAGCACTAAGAGATTTCTAAAACTTACATTATACAGCTCAGTCCCTACTGCCTAGATTCCTTTAGATCTTGTCTGATAGAATGTTTCACCGGAGTTATCAGCTGGCTTGATCACGCTTCAAATAAAACCTATTAAAATCGTCTTTTTATAAGAGCAGAGTTTGCTCTGAGTTACTCCAAATTCCTGCAGATACTAAAATGGGATCCTATGGAATGCTGAAAGATGCAGAGAGCTGTCTTTGACTTATTTTTTCATTATGCAAAACTTGGCCCTGGAGAGATGGTCATGTACCTCATTAGCTAAAACAGGCAAGCATGTCAGGACTGCAAATTAACTTACCGGGGAAAGCTGAAGTGGATTCAGATCATTCAGGTTTCGAAAGCAGATCTAAATCTACTGAACTGAACTATTAGGGCAACTCTGTGAGGTTAGAATCTCAGAAACGTTTATCCTTATTGTCTCTTCCCCACACTCACAGAATACAAACTTCTCCTTAAACCAAACCTGCATGAGGAACAGCAAATGCTCTACTGCAACCAACAAGGATAGTTACACGTCTAAGTTTTCAAAAGTATCATTAGTACCTACTCACAAGCCACCCCCCCACACACATCCAATAAATACAGATGGAGACAATCAAATACTCTTTCTCCTTATATTAAATCTTTGTGTTTATAAAGTGAAGGGTTCCCAGGGACCTCATATCATTATGTAACACGTGTCATCCAGCCAACGTGATGCTGTTAGGAATAGAGTATCAAAACCCTTCGTTTTATCGATTATGTCATTATTAACTTAAATTACCATTCATCTGGGTGCTCATTCCATATTAACTTCATGCTCCTGCCACTTTACTCTCCATAAGAACTCTGAGTTGAGTGGTGTATAACAAGCTTCATTCAATTTTCCCACCCAAGTTGTGAAGCCCACTGACATCAGAACTACACAGTTGTCTAAAATGCTAGAACAATACCAGAGTAGTTGCTTCAGAAGCCAGGAGTAAGGCAAACAATGTGCCCACGTTGTCAATAAAGATATGTGTACTTCTCTGTATCTGACCCTAGAAACATGCAACCCTCTTGGGAGACAGAGGCACCCCATTAGCAACATTATATAAATTCCTTAAGGAAAATAAGCAATATTCTCCCTCAGATGTTATATAAAAAAATATTTTTTAAAAAAATCAACAGACTAGGCTTCCACTTGTGGATTGTAAATGTCGTCGAATTCTGGAAATCAAAAAATCTTCCCTTTCCTATGTGTATTTGCTTATTTTTGACACTTTGATGATGCCAGAACATCAGCTTCGAAGGGTACCAGCGAGAAACGCCGGCATGTAGAGAAATCCGGGAGCGCCACAAAAGCGCCAAAAAGAAAGTAAGGGTGATAGCAGACGCATTTCATTTCAAGTCTGATGAGCCTGCAGTTAGGATTTTCCGGTTGGGCAGGTTTGCCAGGGCATTTGGGAGACGGGGCTTTCTATTCCTCTTCTCACACTCACACATACACAGCAGAAAGCACACCGGGGGCGCATTCAAACTCTACGTACAGTAGGGGGCCTATATGAATGTATATGTTTATTAAAAAAAAAAAAAGAAAGAATAGCTTGACATCTGACAAAGACACGAAGGCAACGTAGGTGCAGTGAGTCTGACTCTGAGAAACGTGCACAGCCCCGCCAGAAGTGCCCGTTAAAATGAAACATTTCTGAGGATGAGGACAGACACGGCAAGCGGGAGGGGCGGGGGCCGACAGACAATACAGAGACCCGCAGCTCCCCACCGACAGGGTGCCACACGGACCCGGAGCGTAACCCCTGCTTACTGTGGACTCTTGGGGTAGAAGGGCAGAGTCACATGGCTGAGATCCTGGATGTCGAAGGCGGTGGGCTCAGCGGAGATCGCCTGCCGCTTGGTGCGCGGCTCGCCTTGCAAGGTGCTCGCGCTCTGCTTCTGCGCCTGCTGGGTAGCCGGCCGGATCACCGAGCGGTACTTGTCCAGCTCGTTCTGCAGCTTCTGGATCAGTTCGTCCTTCTGATCCAACTCCAGCTCCAGCTCGTCGATGAGAGCATCCCGCTGCCTCAGCTCCTCGATCTTCTCCTGGAGCGCGTACTGTAAATCCCGCAGGGTGCCCATGCTCCTCGGGGCTGCCGGGGGCTCCTTCCTGCCGCTTCTCCGCGTCTTGGGGCGTCCTCCCCTCTCCGATCAACTTTCCCCAAAGTCGCTGCTGCCTCCCGAGTGCGAAAGCTTCCTACTTGAGACCAAAGCCAGCCCTGGCTTCTGAGCATGCCCAGTCTCCCGGCTCCAGCCACCGAGAGTTTCAGGGCAGATTCCACTTCTCCGGGCTGTGAGGCTGAGCGCGGGGATGAGCCAAAAGGCGGGTCGAACCGGGATTCAACCTGAACCGCGGTGGGCGCCGCGGCGCCAGGGAGAAGAGCCGGGAGCGCGATGGCAGGGGAGCGGGAGAAGGGACTCGGATGGGGGCTCCGAGGCCGCGGCGGGCGTGCCCGGGTCACTCACGCCGGGCGCCGGAGGAAGCCGGCGGAGCGTGTGGGGAGCCCGATAAACCTCTGAGCGCGCCGAGGGCTGCGCGGGCGGAGCGAGGCGGGAGGACTACTTTGGGGGCGGGGAGGCGGGCGGGAGAGGACCGGGGGGACCCCGCGCAAACTCGGGAAGCGTTAGCCGGCTCCAGAGCATACCAGGCTGGAGGACGTGGGGCTACAATCCTGGTGACGAGGGAGGGCAGAGCGGGCTCTGCATCCTCAGCGCGCTGAGTTCTGCAGGTGTCTGGACCGCCAGCCTCACCAAGAAAGGCTCCCCAGCCTGCGGCTGAGCTCTCGCGTCTTCCACGCAGCCCTTCTCACGGGGAGCGCCTCACACAGGTGGCTAACGCTTGAAAACAAACTTGCTTTTCAGGAAAGGAGAGAGTATCCGTGCAGGGGAGGGACTTCCACTCACATCCAGGCGCCTTTGGGGATGCGGGAGGGAGTTCTGATTTTCTTCTCCCCCGTCAGCATTGCCAGCTCCTGCGAATGACTCCCCTTTCCGCTCCTTTCAAACACGGATTAATGAACTCTTTTTGGGGCAAGGGTCGAAACGGGATTGGGCCCCAGAGGGCTGCTCAGCTTCCCCACTGCCCCTCCCACTTAAACCAGTGTCTGTGGAATAGTTTATGGAAGGGTCTTGCTCCTTCCTTGTACTGAATTCTGGGCGGGGAGCGCAGGGCGGGTCAAAATCGTTGCAGAGTTCCAAAAAGTTCATCCTGAAATGGAACCATATCTTTGAAATTACTTCCTTGACAACCAAGCCGTTAGGGCTGTATCCTTCCACTTGAATGGCAAGACACAAACTTCGAAGAAGAGGGAAAATCTTAAAGAAAAGGAGGATCCTAGATGGGCTGTGGTAAAGTGCCGCCCCCTCCACCTACTCCCACCTCCGACCCCATCCCTGCCTGCTCAATATTTCCTAAAATGATGACAATTTAGGTAGCATCCTTTCTGTCCAAGGGTAATTCTCCCATCGTGTTTAGAATCCTCCATAATACTTACTTAAATTCCTCATATTTACCTAAATCTTCACCAAATCATTTAAAATTTTAGCATCTTAACTGCAGTCC
Source organism: Phocoena phocoena (assembly GCF_963924675.1). Taxonomy (NCBI): domain Eukaryota; kingdom Metazoa; phylum Chordata; class Mammalia; order Artiodactyla; family Phocoenidae; genus Phocoena; species Phocoena phocoena. The sequence goes on along the minus strand of NC_089234.1, from coordinate 39,100,750 downwards.
TCTAATTACTGTTCTTGAGAACTCAGTGTTCTAATCCTCGATGCTTTATTTGGCCATTCCTTAACACTAAATAAAACAAAGTAGGTAGAAAATAAATTAAAATTCTGAATTGCAATCCAGAACTATTCACTGGAATCTAAATTTAGCCAAGGACATATATATCAGTTCCCCCCCCCCCAAAAAAGTGCTCACTTTTGCTATTGAATACACAGCCTGTTCTATCTAAGTAAGAAGAAGAAGAAAAGAATGGGGAGGGGGAGGGGAGAAAAGAAAAGAACAGAACCAGCTAGTCAATGTCACATTTATAAGCTTTTTGATTTAAAGTGTACTTGTTTGTAACTAGAAGTATAAATGAAAAAGGATATATAGTCCTAAACATTCTTCTACCCAGATGATGATTTAATTTTCTCAGTACAAATGATATGACACTTAATTTTTCTGCTTTCCAGCATGGATATTTTCAGAAGTGCATTTCTTTCAGAATGTAATATATAAAGTGGATAATTCCCCAAAATAAACATGAATAACTTACAGATACTGATAGCAGCAAGTAGGAGTTCTGAATTATTGTGATTTTAATTAAAACTAAACCAAGCAGAAGTGCTCTGGCTTTGTATAACTGACTCCATTCTAAAAGAGCGCCCGTGACATTTTCCTTCTCCCAGGAAAAAGGCCAAATTCTTATCTTACTTAACCTATGGGAATTCTTTAATTCCATGGCAAAATGTCTAAAACTAAATGAGACTTTTTTTCCCTATAGATCTATTATAGGGTCCAGGAGCCCCAAGAGTTTATGTCTAAAAATATATCAGGAGCAATGTATAGGGGACATCATTAGACAACTGCTAAGCAGAGTTATGTTTTAAGGTTCATTTGAGGCTTAAATGGGGTTTACTTAATGTCTTTGAGCAGCACAAAGTAGAGAAGATTCTTCTTCATTTGTAGAAAGCTTGTCTACATGTAAAAAGGATAAAAGAAACTAAAGCATTTTTCCCCCAAAATAAAAAATAGTTCAACCAAAAAAAAAAAAGTCAGGTTTCTTTGGGTTTTTTTTAACAAAAGTGAAGTTTCTTCCACTGTTATGTAAATATTTTTCATTATTTAAGCTATCATATCTACATGCCACTATAGGATATATCCATGTTACATTTTCATTTTAAATGGAATTCTTGTGATACAAAATATATTCCTTGATGAATCCCATAGTGAGAGTCAGGAATCTGTTGTAATAAATGCAAAGAAACTAAACAGCTGGGAAAATATGACTATTACAATTGACTTACACTTTAAAAGGTATTTAAGGTGTAAGAACATATTTGGTTGTATTAGCCTATACGATGAAAAAGTAAAATTGCCCTTAAATACTTTATAATTGTATATGCAAAATCCAGAATTCTAGGCTTTTCCCTTCCATTTTTAAAGTCAAAATAAATATTTTAAGTAAGTTTTTCAATGCTGTTCTTGACTGTTTGTTTAAATCCTGAGGGACCCTGGTTTTCTATCTCAACCTTTTGAGTGATTCCAATATTTTCTTAAATATCTTTTGCATTGTATTTGGTAAATGCTGGAAATAAATTTTACATAAATAATCAAGGTTTTGTAGTTTCATTTCAACAGACAGATTTTACTATATGTCTTATAGTAAATATAGTAAGTTTATAGTAAACTTAATTGGCTAAGTTATAATATCACAGATCAGGCACAAGTCTACTTCCTGCTATTAGGCTACCACAAATTTGGAATGGAGTGGAACTGCATATATTGAGCTCTCCCACTGCCTTTCTGGGATGAAGTCTTGATGTTAGATGCTGAAGCACAGAACAATGCAATTTTGAAGGAACTTAATTTATATACTAGAATTCCATAGTCAACTCACAACCTACTTTCAGCAGTCTCTCTTTGTTGTAGCTCTGATGGAAGCAAAGTTCCACCAGTAGCCAGACCCACCTGTGGCACATTGATGCTCTTCAATTTTGCATGCAACCCTCATGACTGAGAATAAATATTATCACACCTTCCTTAATGGAATCTCAGAATCACTTAATAAGACATTCAGTAATTCAGCTTTATCATGACACTGGCCATTAAAAAAAATAAAGCCTTTAGAATTTATTATCCTACACTAAAAACATAATTAGCCTCAAAAGAACTCTGATAATTTCGTCATCCAGCTGCCCATTCCACTGGTGCTACATTTCCTGCAGGAGTCCTAAGTTTGAGATTTTCTTCTGCCATTTCATGTACATGTCTTGAACAGCAAAAACCAAAACCAAAAACAAACAAAACATAGATGAGCTATGTTTTGGGTCATGGAAGCCTCCCCTTGCAGAAAACTGCTAGAAGTAACAAGTAACCCTAAGAATCTAGATAGGAAGGTTACTATTACTGGTAAACATACTGGCTTGCTCAAAACTGTTGTTCTTAATCAAGACCACAAGAAAAATAACTAACTTCCTGGAGCTCTTAATGCACGACAGGCACTGTTCATGTAACCCTATGAGTTGGACATTATTATTATTTCCATTTATATTTGACAAAAGGGAGGCAGAGGATCTCCCACCCAATGAATATCAAAGCCTGGATTCAAATAAAGATCATTTGATGCAGAGCTCAATCCCATACCCCTGCCCTTCATTGCCTTCTGCAGGACTTCCAAGGGTTGCTAATGCCTTGTTCTGGATCCCGAGATATAAAACATTACTTAACATTAACTAGCCTGACTTTGGGGTTGGATATGTGGAAAGAGGAGAAATTTGGAAAATCCTAAAAGAGCGGGAAAAGATTTTTTAAAAGTTCCTTTTCCCAAAACTGTCTCCACTTCAGCCCCATTTCATCTTGATTTAGGGTTACCAACTTGCACCCATTTGCCTGGGACTGTCCTGGTTTTCATATTAAAATTGCTTGGGACTGTCCTAGTTTTTAAACTGAAGTCCTAAGTACCCCTTGGTCCTGGGCAAACCAGGATGGTTGGTCGCCCTATATAATTCAGGATTGCAGAACAGAACCTCTCTATTTTATATTTTCACATTTTGTGTTCAAAGTTACTGACAGAAAAGTAAAACCAAGGAAGATCTGTCATAATAATACCTATTATTTTAAGCACATTACAAACCCACTTATGCATTTGTTTGTGTGAATGTGTTTTAGGAAAGCAATCATCCCATTTCAATGCATAATACACCACAGGAATTGTCTTTGGACTGTAAGGGGAGATGAGTCAGACAACAGAATTTTAATTATACTTTGATAAATTAGACAAGGATTCAAGTCTCTCTTTTTGGTTTATCTTTCTTATAAAAATCTGGAATTTAGACAGATTGGCTTCCTATAGATTAAGCAGAACAATTCATGCTCCTGCTGGTTGATTAAGTCCTATAAAATTAGATTATTCTTACTACTGTGTTGGTGGCTAGATCTGGCCACCAGGAATGCATAATAAAATGAATATAAGTAAAAATTCTAATGGTTGAGTTGTTTAGAAGTCATACTACCGAAATGGTAAGTTCTGGATGGAAAAGGAAAAAGAAAACCATAAAACGTTAATGATGAAAATCTTACTGCAGAGACTTGGAAAGTAATAGCGCATCGTACCACACTTGCTAATGTGCTTAGAGTTTAATACCGAATTAGTGTCATAGTTAATATTACTTGAAATGAATTCTTATATTCCACTGCTTAAGATGATGGTAAGTTATTATTGGACCCCAGCCTAAACTAATGTGCATGGAAATCCATGCACTATCTACCAAGAAGACAATTTCTTTGTACTCTTTACTCAGCTGACCATTTCCAAAGACCGAAAGAAATAAAAGATTTTTAAGAAGAAAAGTATAAGTTTTCCGCGGTTCTTTCATAAATGGAAACATTTTTAATGCATAAAACGGCATTTAAAATGCTTTCTTCTCAAAATATTTTACTGCATTTTAAGTCCAGTGAATATATGCATGAGAATGCAACATAATAATATCTCCTGTATCCGATTAATAAATTAGTTTCTCAATTCCATTTCAGTGATTTTTCTGGCATATTAAATGTACATCATTTCCTAACTCAATGCATCAATATTTCCCACAAAATATTCAAAAATATTTGCAAAAGTAATTTTGCATTTGAAAACATATTTGACAGCATGTGACTCAGAGGAGAATAGCTCTGAGTCAATGATATTTTTATTGTCGCTTTTATTTTAAATAGCATTTAGCAGCTGATATAACTTGGTCATTTTCTTCCCACTTGTTTTTTAATCAAAATTTAAAGTAAAAGTGAAAAACCATACTTTGCTAGTGAACTTATTAAAATTAGTAAGGTGAGAAAGTACTTAAGATGTAAGAAAAACAATAAAATAGAAGTTTGAGTGAATCGGGGTTTTATCAGTAAATAACTTGAATGAACTGGGCAAGAGAAAAATGGCAAGACCTTTGTTTCGACTGTGAGAATGTCAGAGATTTGGAGAAGAGGGGAAGCTGCAGTCAAACAGATACAGTAGGGACACATATAGAAATCTTCACTCTCATGAACTTAACTAGCTTCAAATTAAAGAAACTCTTGATATTTGACTTTTATATAATCATGAGATGGAAATCCAGAAGTCCATCTCTAATGATAGGCAAATGAAGTAGTAGGCTGGTAAAACAAATAGATATCATTCTAGGGCCAAAATTTGGTACCTGATATTTACAAAAGCATTACCCTTGGAACAAGGATGCATACACTATTTGCTATGTATTTGTAACCAAATGTAAAATTATCAGTCATTTTGCCCAATGTGTATTTCCAGAAAAGAATAATTTCTCCCTTGTCCAGACTAGATTTTTTAAAATTCATTTTTCAAAGCACAGACTGGTAGGTAAGAATACTTTAAATATTAGTTGTTCAAATTTAAACTTAACAGACAAACCATGCAAACACCTATACAATAAATAAGTTGCCCAAAACAGCAATATGTAAAGTATCATATGGTTTTAATGCCCCATACAAATAGATAAAAAATAGGGATTTCTACACTTTTGTTGGTATTAAGCAGAAGAATTAGTGTCTGTTTGAGTCATTGCAATATGTAAGAATGTCTTTACTCAAGAATCAGAGCTAAAGGAGTTATGAAAAATTCATCTAAGTTTTTCATAGAATATAGTACAGTCAAAATTCTATCTATCTTCCTTAGAAAAGCATCTATGTTAAATACCAATTCTAAGTGGAAAAAATGACAGGGTAACCTTCAAAAATTTAGGTGTGGAAGGTTAAAAGCAATTGCTGATGTTAGGCACAAAGAGAACTTGGTGAAAACTGCTCGTTTCCACCTTGCAGTGTCCACTGGTCAGACCCTCTCTCAGTACCCAGCAAGTAACTCTCAGCTGTCACAGAACTGAAACTCACCTACGGTAGCAGCACTTCCACACATGGTCCATTATTTCAGTTACTTTATGCCCCTCTCACGGGCACTCCCAAAATACAAAGAACTGAAGGACTGACGACAACAGCTGCCATGGTTTGACACCCCACCCTTCCTCACCTCCTAAACAAACAAAGCAAAGGTCTTATTCTCTACTAGTAATGGATATCACAGAATTTTGAGCTGGAATGTACCAGAGAGATTATGTAATTCAACCTCCTCATTTCAAATTTCAGGCAAGTTAAAGGCCAAGGAAGTTAAATGACTCACCCAAGGCAGAGTGTAAAACCCAAGTCTCCTAATTCTCAGCATAGTGTTCTGAAAGTTATAATATGCATTCACTGGCCAATTTATTTATACTGTATATAGAAGGCTGATTCAATTCACATGAAAATCCTCTTATCTCTTAAAAATTAATAGTTGTTAAAGTCAATTCAGAACACTTTAATTTGCTGCAGAGAACAAAATATAATAAAATGTCTTTGAAGTGTCTAACTAGTTCTAGTATGCTTCTCGATATACTCAAACCATATGGAACTTTTGTTGCTACTTTAGGGATCTACGTTACATAAAGGAGACAGAGAGAGAGAGTATGTGTGTGTGTGTGTGTGTGTGTGTGTGTGTGTGTGTGTGTTCACACGTGCCTCACAGGTATGAAATATAAACCACACCACCACACTCTCCAAATCAACCCTCGTTTATGTCAAAGCAAAGGTAGGTACGTGAGGTGGATGCATTTTTTGCATCCACCTTATTTGACAAAGATCTATATGGGGAAATAGAGTAAACCATCTCTCTTTTTCTCTTTCCAGACACACAACTCAGGTGTCCTCACATTACAGGGTTTTAAAAGTCCCTAAAATACGAAAGACATCATTACCAAGAAAGAGAAAATTTGTCTGCAATTTATAGAAATTTAAAGGTAACACCTAAACTGTGAACTCTCAGAATTCAAACAGTGACACTTGTTTAGAGTCCCTCAAATCATTTAATTGGTCTGAGACCATTTGACATTTTTAATGATCAATGACATTTTGACCATTTAACTTTAGAATATGCCAAAATGTGATTTTATTCATTTAGTGTGTTCTACTGGAGTACCCTACAAAACTTCTGCAAAGGAAAAAAAACAAAGACAGTAAAGATGTATTTTAAAATGCATTGAAATACACAGCACTTAAAATTTGTATTACATTAATATTTTCAAATAAAATAATTTTGTACTTTAATATTCTAAGTATATGATATTTTAATCACTAATCTATCTATAAGCAAATTATTAACACATTACATAATTTTCATATTCTGGAATGAGGGAAGAGCCAATTGTGAGAAATTGGAATAATTGATGAAGAAAACACAAATAACCAAGAAAAAGCATATGGTAACAGCTGGTAAAAAAGCTCAACTCAGTGGTCAATGGACAGCTTTGCTAGCAACCCAGTAACTCTAATTGAGATCCCTCACCCATCAGAACATACACTACAACCCAGTATTTCCTCAAAATATGAACTAAAAGAATACTAGTTCCTTCAAATGGTTATTAGTATAACTAAAAAGGGTTCCATGGCCAAAAATGTTTGGGAGACACTGAAAAAATTCAATAAAACAGATTTCTCTCTATTATTTTTTCAGAATTTTTAATTTTCCCATGCGTACTGTTAATCTCCAAAATAAATATATAATAAATATATACAGTTGATTTAAACAACTAGACTTTCTCTGTTCTAATACTTTAAGTGATGAACCTGAATGTATATGGTATTTAATGTTTAAAGATAAATTAGACAATTTATTAAAAACTACAAGCACCTTCCCCATTTGTGGAATTCCTTATCAGTATTTACATATACAGCAGTATCAGGGGCGTGAATATACAGTTCTGGAACCACCAACAGTACTGCCAGCCACCAGTATCTCCCCTTTAAAACCACAATTTACCCAGCCTGTCACCACAGCCAATGACATGACAGAAAACCACGAGCATATGACAAATTTGGTGCTTACAGGAACGACTGACATTGCCATTTGACCCACAGTCACATTTCCTCTCTTAAAAATTAGGCTGGGTCATAGGATTATTGCTCAGGTTGGAAAATATTCAAGGGAAAATTACAATGGGACTGCAATCAGGAGAGCAATTGATTAATAATGAATTACATAAGTGTTAAACTAACCTTTTAGTTATTATAAATCTCCAGGCACCGAGCAATTTCATTTCAACATTTTAGAACTTTTCCACTGGTCATTCTCTTCCTGCCTGGAAAATCCTTCTCCTATCCCCTTTCACTACCTGAAAATCCCATTCCCGCTGCTTCCCGATCACCACAATCCATCTTTTGAGTCAGTAACTCAACTAACTCAATCTTCTGTTCTTTTCTCAAATATCACTTCTTCTGATAACCCTTCTGAATCATCTCTATAATATTTTCCCTTATAATAGCACTTTCATCATTTCTACTTATATATTATTTGCAAGGATATTTGTTAAATAGCTACCTTATCCATTAGACTGTAAACTCCAAGAAAGCAAGGAACTCTATTTTGTCCACCAACACTCAGAACAAGTAGGCCCTTCCTACATATTTGTTAACTGCATTGAATGGACAAAGGTAGGACTAAATGAATGAATTCAGCAACTATATTTATTTAGTATTTACAACACACCACCATCAATAAACAGAAAAATTGTCCCTCTCTCCACCAAGAGATCCAACCAACAAGCTGAACTAAGTATCCTTTGATGCAATGTGAAGATGGGCTTCAGAGTTTGCACCCCTCACTAGGGTGTCATTCAGAAATGCACGTATCATAAGCCTCAGAAACTTCAGTATAATTACCCTTGAGGAGCAGCTGTCCTAAATCTGAAGTCTCAATCAGGAATTCTGCAAGTCAAGTGTTTGTCTGGGTTCTAAATAGCACTGATTTTCTGCGCTCTTCCTGCAAAGATGTGTGATATCCGTTGCCCTCAGACAGGAAGTTCAAATTTGGTTCTAACCACTTAAAATAATCAACTTAGGTAAAACCTTTGAAACTAAAATATTATGACCAAAATTAGCCTGGAATATGTGTGTGTGTGTGCACATACACAGGTGTGTATAGATGTGTATGTGATATATGGGGTGTGTGTGTGTGTGTGTGTATATATAAAACCAATATTAATGTAGTAAGTGCACCTTAAAAGTGAAAACAGGTAATGAATTTCTCTATAACACAGTAGCAAAAGGCGACATGAAAAATACAATATGGTGGTTTTTCCGAAAATTGATACTTTGGCTCTCTATAATTCTGCACGTTCTGCGTGGAATAAATCAAATCACTCAGAGGCTTAGTTTAAATAAGTGTTTTCCTTCTGCAGGAAAAAATAAAAACATTTACATCACTCTTTGAACCACGTATTTGCCTGATTAAGACCCATAACTGTGCTTTCTACCTCCACCTTGAAATATTTCTAAGAAATGATATTTTTTGATACCCAAACACCTTTTCAAATTACACCTCACAAGCAACTCTCTTAATGCACTTTTAAATTGCTGTAATCTCAGAGTCTTGCTTACTTGAGGCTTATAATATATTGTCTTCAAGGTTCAGTGTTCTTTCATATAACACTGGCAGCATCTATAGCATCAGCAATTCTGTAATTTTTTTCTTTTGTTTCTTCACAAATTCTAGCTACTCCTTCAAAAAGCTGACTGCTTTATTTGGATTTGGCCTGTTTTTACTAGTTCTTCTTAATACCTACATCTTTTTAGAAAACTCAGTTGATATTATTTTGAAAGCAGATGCTTCCAGTTAAAGTACTTGTAATCACCCTATGCAGTGATTATTAACCAAGACTTACGTTCTGTCTGATCACCTCATTTACAATGGCTTTGGAAGTTCAGATTGAAATGAAGTTCAAAAAGCAAATTTATCTCTAATGATACTTTTAATTCAATAACTAAATTCTTAAAGTGATATACTCACCTCCCTCCCCTCTCTCTTGTTCTTTCTTTTGCTCTTTCTATAGAATATCAGGAGAGGCCCTTCAAACAAAAGCATAAGCTGAATACCACAATTAACTAGCCAAGCGCTGAAGTGCTAACCTTTGGGTGTTAGCAATAATCTAAGTGTTAAATTGCTTTCCAATTGAACCAAAAGACAGGAGTATAGAGTTTGTTAATGCAAAAAAAAAAGGAATATTTCTCTGGTAGATGTTTCCCGTAAGTTCAAAAAATCAGCAAGAAGGTTTCCTAAGTTCTTCAAATTTATTTCACTGGAATGTAGGTTTTGTGATAAAGCTAATTTTTGTCAAAGTTACAGAAACCTAAGCCCAAACTTTTCCTATGAAAAAACAAACGGAGACCCCTAGCTATGGAAGAGAGTCTAACCTGGAGATACGGATTCAAAGCTTTGCACACATATCCCCACAAATCTATATAAATGAAGCTTTGCGCTGCCATAGTATAATGCTGCTTCAGGGTTGAAATGGAAATCTAAGTTTCTGATTTGCAACTGTCTGAAACTTCTGGATCTTCAATAAAAGCTGTGTTAATAACTATTTGAATGTAAGAACTCTTTTGACATTGCATCATTTATTTCTAGTGGGTCTTATTTATATTTTTTTCTTAAGAAATAGGAGTCTCGTGGTGTTGCAGTTATCAATAGACATAATCCTTTTGAAGCAGTATTTCCCAAGAGGAAAAAATATCTGTGATTAACAGTAATTAAGCTCTATAAAAGAAAAATATCTTATTGAGATATGTATGCTTTACCTCTCTCTATATAAAAAAAGCATTCTTTATTCAGATAAATATACTATTTTTTAGAAAATGGTTTCTAATTGAGATTTAAATTTGTCACTTTCTAAAAGTGCAAGGTTAAGAAAAGTATTACATGATTGTGAAATTTATACTTCTACTTTACATGGATTATTTTATTTTAAACACGCTTCGATAAATAGTGTACAGCTTCAGCGAACAGTACATTCTTCAAATTTTTCTCTCAGCTATTAAACACTAATTTCTAAGGGCTAAAATACAGAACTAAAGGTACAATTGCACCCTCTACTGTTCACATTTTCTATTCCATATGAGCAGAGCACTGTATATGTTTAACATATTCATTATAAAAGTAAATCATATTGTCAGGTAAATCACATTGGCTTCCTTTGACATTAATTAGCAGACCCTCAAATGACCTCTATTTGTTAGAATTTCTTTACTAATACAAACGGAAACTTGACATTTATACAGTTACTGGAACTAAACTAATTTAGAAAATAATGACTCTTAGCAAGACACTTGAAATGTGAAGTGTTCATTAACTTCCTGACAATAAATGGTAATGTTGATCACCTTTTAACATTAGTCTTAACAAGGAAAAATATCGTCATAAGAGCCAACAATTGGCACACTCTTAACGGTATATAAAGTGTACCCAATTTTTTTCAAGTTAGAATTCAAATAAATGTTTCTCTAAAAGTGCACATTGACATTCTAAAATATTAGTTTTGAGATCCTCCTATCAAAATTATCAAAATTTAAAATACTACCATAAATCAAAATTAATAGCCTATTTGTTCTTTTCTTTTAAACCTTTCATGTTTCAATTAGATACTAGTTGTCTGATATTTATTAAAAGCTTTTATCAACTCTTCTTCTAGTGATAAAGAATTAGCTTGTTGCTGACCAACCCTCCCACCAAGAATAACTAGAAAAGCTGGGCCAAAAAAAAAATGTTTAAGGCACTGGAAAATTTCTAAGCAGTAAGGAATTGAAGGGCTAATATCTCAGAGAAAAAAAGTGCTCAAGCCAACATTCATTGGCAAATTGGTAAATTTCGAGGCATTTACCAATTGCAAAACACTCCTAAGAAGATAAATAATAGTACAGATGAGAAGCTGAGGCTAAGAAGTCCAACAAAGGTTCTAAAAGTCTCATGGAGCTGAAGGGACAAAAACTGGAGTCCAAGCCCAACCATTTCAAAACCATAAGGCTAAATCTTAACTGACTCATCAAGATGGAAACTCATCTTCAAATCTTCTCAATTCATAACTGGACTAAGGTGACATGCCCCTCATCAGCCTGCCTGTCAAGAGCAAAAGTAAATCATCACTGGAGGAAGATCACATCACCCAGAACCTCAAATTATCTCTATGATTTTTTTTTTTTTTTTTGCAGTACGCGGGCCTCTCACTGTTGTGGCCTCTCCCGTTGCGGAGCACAGGCTCCGGACGCGCAGGCTCAGCGGCCATGGCTCACGGGCCCAGCCGCTCCGTGGCATGTGGGATCTTCCCTGAACAGGGCACGAACCGGTGTCCCCTGCATCAGCAGGCGGACTCTCAACCACTGCGCCACCAGAGAAGCCCTATCTCTATGATTTTTCATGTACAATATCCAGAATTCAATCAAAAACAGCTTGGTATACAGAGACAATACCACATACCCTAAAGCTATGAAAAAAACAAAAGCAGACTGATGGGAGATCCTGGTGTTGGAATTATCTGATATGGACTTTGAAATAATTGTGATAAATATGCCTTAGAAATATGACGGAAACGTTGGTAACTTTAACAGAAAACTGAAAACTATGAAAGAAATTTTAGAACTGAAAAAAAGAGTAACTAAATTTTCATAATTCTGCACTAACATTTAACAACAGTAGTCAGAATTAGTAAATAAGAAGAAAAGTCCAAAGAAAATAGCTAAATAGAGAAAATGAATAAAATACAGAAAAAAATGATATGAGATGCAGGGAAATAGGGAAAAGGTCTAATCTATATATAATAAGAGTCCCAAAAAGAGAGGAAAGAGAGAATAGGGCAGAAGCAATATTTGAAGAAATAATGGCTATGCATTTTCCAAAACTGATTAAAGCTATATCAAGCCATGATGTTAAGAGGCACAGTAAACCACCAGCATAATAAACACAAAGAGACACACAAACACACACACCTCTAGATATATCATTGTAAAACTACTTATAATCATAATAAAATAATAAAGAGAAAACTCTTAAGAGCAGACAGAGAAAAATACTCATCCCATGCAAAGGAACAACAATAAGATGACAGTTGATTTTTCCATTGAAACAATGAAAGCCTCAGGGCAATGGAATGGTAGTCACCAGGGGTTAGAAGAAAACAAAACTGCCAACCTAGAATTTTATACTTGACAAAAATATCTTTTGAAAATAAAAGCAAGTAAATACGTTTTCAGAGAAACAAAAACCAGAGAATTTGTCACCAACAGATTCACACTAAAGAACATTCTTCAGGAAGAAAGAAAATAAAATCAGATGAAATTAGATGAAAGCATGAAGACAGAAGGAAAAAATAAGTATAAGAATAAATATGTTAAATCTATATGAATGATTACTGTACAAAATAATAACATCTGACAACAATAATATGAGAGATAGAGACCAATAGAGTTAACAGTGTTGTTAAGTCATTGTACTGCCTGAGAAGTAATAAAAGCATTAATTTAATTTTGCTAGTTCAAGGATGCATTGCATGTTGTAATTTATAGAGTAACTACTAAAAGAAAATGCATAAATGAAATATTGATGAATAGAAAACAGAATAATAAAAATAATTTATTAATTCAAGTATAGGCAAAAAAGAGAGAAAAACTTAAATAGAAAAAGGAGACACAGTAGAACACAAACAGATTTAAGTTAATGTAAACATTAAATACTCCAAATACGAGACAGATTGTTTGCATGAACTTAAAAATAAAACAAGTATATACACATTACAAGAAACAATTTTTATATAGGAAAACAGAATGGTTTAGAGTAAAAAAGGTGTACAAACTAAACACAAACTGAAAAAAAAGCTGATGTAGCCCTATTAATACCAAAGAAAATTTTAAGAAAATAAGTATTACTAGAGATAAAGAGGAACATGTCACAATAATAAAAGGATTGATTTATCATGAAGGAACTATAATTCTAAATTTATATGCACTTAATAACAGCCTCAAAACATGTGAAGTAAAAATTCCTAGTGCTAAGAGGAGATATACACAAATTCCCAATCCTATTAGATGATTTCAACTTATTGCTCTCAATAACTGATAGAAAAGGAGATAGAAAATTAATCAGGATATAGATGATTTGAACAATATATTTAAAGAAAATTAATCAGGATATAGATGATTTGAACAACATATTTAACAAACTTAATTGCAATATGTAGAACACTCACTCCAAAATTACAGAACACATTATTTTCTAGTGCATAAGCAATTTTTATTAAAATTGACCATATTCCAGGCCATAAAACAAGTTTCAACAAACTTCAAAGGATTGAAATCATGTACTCTTATTGCAGTGGAATTCAGGTAGAAATCAATAACAATAATTGTCTCAGATACAGAAAAGGATTTGATAAAATTCAATATCCATTTATGATTTTTAAATAATCTTGAAAAGTTTGACAAAGAAGGGTACTTATCTGATGGAGGATATCTACCAAAAAAATCTACAAGAAACTTCATCATATACTGGTGAAATATTGAAAGAGTTCCCCCTCACATCACAAAAAGAAATGATGCCCATTATCAGTCCTCTTATTCAACATTATAAACGAGGTCCTGGCCACTGAAATAAGGTAAGAAAGAGTAATAAAATGCATATAGATTAGGAAAGAATATTACATACTCAAGTACGTAGAATTCCAGACAAATAGAATAAGTGACTTTAGCAAGGTAAGTGTATAAAAAGTTAATGTTAGGGCTTCCCTGGTGGCACAGTGGTTGAGGGTCCTCCTTCCAATGCAGGGGACGCGGGTCCGTGCCCCGGTCCAGGAGGGTCTCACTTGCCGCGGAGCGGCTGGGCCCGTGAGACATGGCCACTGGGCCTGTGCGTCCGGAGCCTGTGCTCCGCAACGGGAGAGGCCGCAACGGTGAGAGGCCCGCGTACCGCCCCAAAAAAAAAAGTTAATGTTAAAAATTAATAATATTTTTCTATACCAGCAATAAGCAAAGAAACATCTTTTCAAAATGATACCATTTTTAATATCTGCAAAATACAACATATATCTAGGAATGCAATTAATGAAATATTTAAATGATTTCTACACACAACAGTTCAACAAATTATTGAGAGAAAATTAAAGAAGGAATAAATAAATGGAAAGTTATGTCATGTTCCTAAATTAGAAGACTCAAAATTGTAAAAGTGTCAGTTCTCTCTAGGTGGATTCAAAGTTTCAGTTCAATCTCAAAATTTTAACTTTTTCCGTGGAAACTCCCAAATTTATAAGGAATTACATAACAATAAGAACAGCTAAGAGTATTGAAAAAGAACAAATTTGGAGGACATACACTACTGCATATCAAGAGTTACTATAAAGCTGCATAATTGAGAGTGTGGTAGTGGTGTAGAGATAAACAAATGGTTCAACAGACTAGGATAGAGTCCTGAAATAAGCCTACATATTTTTGCCATTTGATTTACAACAAATGTGTCATTACACAAAAGACAGTCTTTTCAATAAACAGAGCTGTATTAATCAACTATCCATATGAAAAAAATGAATCTTGTACCCTTCCTGATACCATACACAGTAATTCAATTCCAGGTGATTTGTAGATCGAAATGTGAAAGATAAAATACAAAGCTTCTAAAAGATAACATAGAAAAGCATATTCATCAACTTAGACTAGGAGAGGATGTCTTAAGATGCAAAAAGCACTTACCACAAGGAAAAAATTTCATGAAATGAACCATATTAAAACTAGGGAATTCTTTTGAGCAAAAGACACCATTAAGGTGGATACATGTCATTATACATTTGTCAAAACCCATAGAATGCACAACACCAAGAATGAACTCTAATGTAAATTATGGACTCTGGGTGATAATGATGTGTCAGTGTAGGCTCATCAGTTGTAACAAGTGCACTACTCTGGTGCAGGATTCTGATAGTAGGGGAGGCTCTGTAAATGTGAGGGCAAGGGGTGTATAGGAAATCTCTGTACCTTCCACTCAATTTTGCTGTGAACCTAAAAGTGCTCTAAAAAATAAATTTTATTTTAAAAATAAGACACTATTAAGAGAGTTAAAAGGCAAACTACAAAATAGGAAAAGATATTTGCAATATATATTTAATCAGCAAAACGTTTATACTCAGACTACCTCTGGAATTCCTAAAATTCAGAAGACAGATAATCCCGTAGAGAAATTGGCAAAAAACTTGAAAATTTCAAGTATTTTGACAAAATAGGTTATCCAAATAGCAAATAAACATATGAAAAATTGCTCAATTTCATTAATTCACAGGGAAATGTAAATTAAATTCAATGAGGTATCACTACATACCTACCCAAATGGCTAAAATTGAAAAAAAAAAAATCACAACAAATGTTACAGAGTTTGTAAAATAATGAAAAGTCTCATGCACTACCAGTGAGAGTATAAATCGGTTATAGCCACTAGGGAAAACTGTAGCAATTTCTACCTAAACTGAACATATGGCTACCCCTTTATCTAGAAATGCCAATCTTAGGGATATACCAAGAAAATTAGGTACATGTTATCACCAAATCATGTGCACAAGAATATCTGTGAAAACATTATTTATAATATACCAAAACTGACAACACAAATGTTCAACATTAGAATATATTTTGCATTTATATAAAAAAATATAGAAGAAAATAAAAATAAGTGAGCATTGCTACAAGCAACAACAGAAATAAAACTCATGAGCAATATTCAGCAAAACAGGGAAGACATAAAATGATATACATTGTATAGTTTCTTTTTAAAAAATTCAAAACTGGGCGAAACAAATTTATGGTGAAGATAATGGTTACTTTGCGGGCAGAAATCAGGGGTCATGACCAGGAAATGGTATAAGGAAGGCTTCCGAGGTGCTGGGAAAGTTCTCTTTCTTGATCTGAGTAGTGGTTATACTAGTGGGAGTACAGATAACTCACATAAGTCATAAGTTTATAGTTAAACTTATGACCTATGCACTTTTCTCTGTGTTGTAACTTATTAAGAAAGCTAAGACAAAAGACTTATTTAGTTCATGAAGATCAACAGTTGGCAAAGAATTATTGAATATTATTTTAGACACCTACAAAGTTCAAGGAACTGTCTTAGGTGATCAAAGATTCCAAGTCCATTCCACTATCAAATATTTATATTGTACAATCAACTGCTATATTTCGGACAAAAAATGAACATTCTACCCTCAAAAAGACAGATTACAGGATTATCTACGTAAACTGACAAAGGAAGAGCAGAGCAGTGACATGATCCAAGTTATGTCTTTGGAAAATTAATCCAAGGGTGTGGTGTTGGATGAATTGAAGATTGAAAAGACGGGTCAAGGATGCTGCTTAGGAAGCTGCTGCGACACTAAAGGTCCATCACGATATGGGCCTGAGGATGGAGAAGAGAAGACACGCCACCAGTCACTGTCGAAAATCTTTCATTCCTTAACATCAGCGTTAATTGCTCCTATAATCTGCAAGTTTCCCCAAGTAATCATTTTTAAACTGTTGTATGTGTGAACTCTAAAGAGATCAAACACCTGCGTAACCAGGTGCAACTTATTAAGAAAGTTAACTCTTTTTATTGAGAAGCATTTCTGAGCATACTCAATCTTTACAGAGCCGGGGCTCCCTTCTAGAAGGTGCTCTCCCTACAATCTCACTAAACACAAACAACATGCCTACCCCTGGCTGGAGAATAAGTGAATATTATTTAAGAGCTATTGGCACCCTATATACATAATTCCATTCAATCTTTAAAGTGCTTTCATGACAAATACTGCCCCTTCATATCCACACAGGCCTCAGTGCCTAAAGCTCCACGTAATTCCTTTTATTCCTCAATAAGCTATTCGAGGCCAGTGAAGTCACAGGTTCTAGTTATCTGATGCATGACTTAGTTCGCTCAGTCTTTCCGTCCCATCACTTTTTGAGGAGAGGACTTTTACTTGACCAAGAGTTGGCCTTTATGTGATGCAGAATGAAGAGTAAAGGAACAGGAGACACAGGAGCTTGGGATAATGGTGGAATTTTCACTAAGATATGGCATGGAGTGCAGGGAACACCAGTTGTAGGTAAACCAAGGGGAAGAAAAAAATGGGATAAGTACCTCCTTTGGGATGTTTAAAAAATCCAAAGTTCTTTTAACTAACTTTTGCTTGTTGACCTATTCATTTGACCCGGCACTGGATCAAGTGAATTCTGGTTTTATAAGATTACAGTGAATATAATAACCTAAAGCAATTACAATGATACATGAAAGCAATTTAGATGCTTTCTTAATGGAGAACCTCAGCTGCATTTCAAATCAACCAACGAAAGGAGGTGGCCACTCTGATTTCTCCAACCCCGATTTTGAATGGCAATCTGGGCAGGAACCATAGAAGTAGTTAGAAGGACTCTAAGAAGAGCAAACCAAACCCCAACATCGAGCACTGATGAAGCTTCACATGGATATCGAATGCCACTTCTGAGAGCCTCGTAAATTAGAAAAGGGGACAAACAAAGCATTCCATTTGTGCAGCTCTTGGTAGGTACGTATATTACAGTCTTGAAACCCAGGTTATACTCAGTGATACAAGGGGAAATTGAAGGAAGGAGATCATGAACAATTAATATAAAGAATCATTCTTTATAATATTATAATATCTGACATTTATTGAATGCTTATTATTATACTACCTTATACTTATGAGTATGAGGTACTGTGTTAAATACTCTTCATAGATGATCTCAAGCCTCACATATTTGACTTTGGTATTTGTGTTATTATGCCCATTTTAAAGGTGAAAAAAACTGAGAATGATTAGCACTTGTGACTTGTCAAAAGCTATACGGCTAGTAAATACGAGGGTTCGGCTTTACACTCGCGTACCCCTGACTCCAGAGCCACAGTTTTTAGCTATGCTATGATGCTCCAGCAATTGTAATCATGATGATAATAATGAAACTTTGTTAATATCTACTCTGTGCACATCTAGATATGGCCCATCACTAAAACCCAGGCTTTGGATATGTTACAGCATTGTCTTCTCAGGATTTGACTTCTACAAAAGGTTATAACAACACTCACCATAATGTAGACTGAGCTTCACTCTTAAAGGTACAAGAGGCCTCCCTCAGAGTTCTGGAGCCAACTTTCTTGGAGGGTATCTACCTCATGACGTGCATCGACTAATGAAGCTAACTATATAACTACACAGCCCCATCCTCTCTACCGACAGTGAATTTTTAGTCTAAGTGTTGAATTTAGAGAAAGTTCAAAAAATTAAATTTTCAGGAACTTATTTCATACTTTATTCTTCCACAGAATAAAATGTTTAAATTATCTTTGCTAGCTTTGTGACTCTTTTGACACCTTCTATGTGACTGCATTTTGAAAACAGAATAGGAACACATTCCTCAGAGCTAGAATTCTTCATGGACTGATTTTTCCCCCCTATGAAATTTTAGTGGAGAAATGAAGGCGTGTATATGTGTGGTTTAGTTCAAGATGAGGCTTAGTTCAGGATGAGAACGCTTCTCAAAACCAGGACTTAAGATCAAAAGTTAAAGCTCAAAGGGACAAGGTAAGATTTTTTTAAAAGAGGAACTTTTAAAAAAATGACTGTTTCATAAATATTCTTCTGCTAAAAAGTGTTTAAACTTGGTTACATCATTTTTACTGTACTTAGCTTTGGAAACTAAGTTGGACCCAACATAAAACAGTACACTAAAGAAGCAGTTATAAATACTTCATTTCACCAAGAGGTTGAGAAGAATCAGCTGCCAATACACAAACCCACAAACCACCAACTTTTCCAAACTTTAGTTCCATGATGTCTCAATATATTGAAACACACAAAGAATTGACATGAACTAGTAAACACCACACGCTGTGTGGTCCTCCAGTTACAAAACTTAAACTACTACCTTATAGTTAAATCTTTTCTATAAATTACTCAGATTTTAAACCAAAATCTTTAACTTTTACTTTCTTAAAAAAGAAATATACTTTTTAATATACCTTGTGAAGAGTAAAATCTAGTCACGAAGATACTAAATGAAAAGAAGGCTCATATATAAACATATTGGCAACTATTGGGAGGGGGATTTACTTCAGGAAGCTAAGGACATGTACTTCTGAAGATGGGAAAGGTCCATGATACCACAGAAATGACATGCCTAGTAACAAGGACAATTAAAAAGTGCGAGCCACACAGATCCCACATGCCCCCAATTTCCAGGACAAAGCCACTTTCAAAAAGCCTGGTTTGTAGTCATATTATGTGTCTCCAGTGTTTTTATTTGGAGAGTATATCCCAGCATATACCAACTATTACATGGGCATAATAATTACGGCTTGAAATTAGGAGGTGGGGTGGGGTAGAAATCATTAACATAAAAATAACTACATTTTAATGATTTTAAATACCATCTACTAGTTATTATAAAAAGTTTTTAAAGGCCTGTCAATCTGATGGTCCAAACCTTTTATCTACCCAATTTCAGGCAAAACGGTAAAAGCACTGTGAAAAATTAACTTGTTTGATAATAAATCTCTTCTCACAAGGAAAAAAGCTCTAAATTGAAAATAGAAATATTATTGATTAAGCATTCAGTAGAACTGATTTCGGTTTAAAAAATGATCTCTAATAACCATTTATTTTCTATCATTTGGGTTGCCATTAATTCTTTACACTTAAACACAGCTGTATGTTTACTAAATCGAAACCAACATGGAATACGGAGTAGGGTTATAAGGCTAGGTGAAAATAAAACAAATTGGCACATTTTGCATTCTAAATAAATTTTCTACATTCAATATTTAATTTGGGAAACTTTCTTCTGAAAGCTTCTGAGTAAAGAAAATGGCAAAAAAGAATTTGTGCACATCTGTTTATGTATTCAGGAAAAGAATATTCAAGCTGGGCATTAGTCCATGGGAAAGCCTGCACAACATAATCCAGCCCACCAAACACACTGCTCGTTTATTAATAAGAAAACTCCAGGTTAGATTCTTGCCAAGAGATGTTTTCTTTTCCAAAAATTATCTCTGGCTATATTTTATATTTGATTTACTTCCCTCGGTACATAAAAGAAATAAAAGAACTATTGTCCAATATTAGTGGTTGGAATCTATCTGAACTCTGGTGAAAGAAATATAAATCTATTCACTGAAACTGTTTTGAGAAATAATATAATTTATAAAATGTGCTGATTGCCTTTTATTTTTATTGTGCTATAAAATCCATAGTGATTTTGTTACAAACCATTTCCAAAACATCCTTCAAATGAGTATAATTCAATAAATCCTATGTCTTATTTTTATTACCAATAATAGGAACTCAAATTTCAGGTATTTATTTTTTATTTATTAAGATATTTTCACATCAGCTAAAATGGGTTAATTAGGGTTATTACTTATTTGTGGTGTTATCATCCTAGACTGATTTCTCTTAGGCCTTAGAAATATGCTATTGAAGGTTTATATGTAAAAGCCTTAAAAAGTGCAACTTCGCAATGTGAGTTAATGATACTTACTCTTCATGCAAGATGTCAAGGGGTAATAACAGGTCAATGTATTCTGAGGAATTACAAAAGAAGTAGACTCTTAGTTTATTTAGAATAGGTCTGGACAATGAACCTAAAGCGCCACAAAAAAAACCCATAAACAGTGTTTTTAAGTAAAGGCCAGTTATAGCTAAACAAGAAAATGCTTATGTGTTAACAGATCTGTTGCAATCACAGGATCAAGTAGGACTTACTTTGAGATGGTAGAAGAGAAAAGATTTGGGGATGATAAAAACAAATCTGACTGACAAATAGCAAAGTGGGGAATACATTTAAAATGAAGTAATGGAATATTCTTCATTTTAAATAATACTTCATTTTAAATAATAATACTTCATTTTAACATAATGGAATATGTTACGAGTTTGCAATGCTGTTAGGAGAGAACACGTAGAAGACTATAAACATTTTTTACCCTTTTGGGATGGAGAATAAATAATTTGTAGAAAAAGTAAGAGCATTTGAGTTGGGGGAACCAAGTGGCAGAGGATCTCCCATGACCTGAATTTAATGACAGGTAAGGAAACTGGAGGTTTCCACGTATTTTCATAAATGGAAATGATATGCTTAACTGAGCTCAAATTTTTAAAGACTACAATATGTCACCATGTGTTCAACCTACAATACCCATGCCAGGCATATGGGTATTTCTGAATTTTATTTTAATATAAATAAAGTAAGAATTATATTATTATAAAAATAAAATGTTAAGCATATTGGAATGGACAATACACAAAAATCTATGCCAATTATAATCAGTAATTATCCTGTTTACTGGGCATAAAACACCGCGAAAGGTGTCACTGATTGGTAAAATGAGTAACAGAGAAGATACAGCTTTTTTGTTATTATCAGCAATAGCAGCAACAAAACCAGACACTTACATACAGTGGTTTAGAGTTTGAAAGTTAAATCAAACTAGTAGGTAACCATCTAGAAACTCAGTATTTACATTAAGACAAAGATATGCAGGTGCCAAGTGTAAATAAATGAGCATCATTCTCAGAGAAGCAAGGGAATGTCAAAGGGAGACAAATAGAGGGAATGATTCTCCAGAATTAGTCACTGTTCTAAGCCCAGTGGCTTAGAATTTGGGATTGTCTGTTACCACACCCTAGCCTAGCCTTAGTGACTGATACGCAGGGCATGGTTAATACCATCGCGAACTTGTTAAAAAAAAAAAAAGCCACTACATTCTCCCCCATTAGTTTTGACATTTTTTCTCAGTTCAGTCACCCCCTAAAAAGTTGCACACGTACTAATAAAGTAAATTAATTATCACTTTTGGCCATGTGTCTAGTGGAAATTATCACTCTCCTTTGGCAAGCACTGATTTAATGGATGACATGTCTAATTGAATACCCATGTTTTTAGCACCTTGAACAAAATACTAGTAGATCCCAGCTAAAGTAAAAGAAAGGGACCTTTTCCAGAGAAGGAGCCACATGAAGTTCAATACCCTTTGGGACAGTGGGTGTGGTTACATCATTGATTTGAAGCTCAAATCATAGGAACCAAGATTTATTTAAAACACTGAGACACCGAAAAAGAATTAGGGAAAGAAAAGTAGCCTGCAAGATGGAAAACAGTGCTCTAGGGGTGGGATTTGGGGTAGTTTTTTTATTGTTAGCCTCTTTGTATAACAGACACAAATTTAGAAGGAAGATATAATTCAGCAATTGAACTATGAGTACTAAAATACATACATATGTACAAGGAAGGGAGGGAGCGAGGGAGGGAAGAAAGAAGGGAAAGGGGGGGAGGGAGGGAGGCAGGAAGGGAGGGAGGGAGGGAAGATGGCTGTCACGGAGGACTGAAATCTGGTGGTGCAACATCTCCCATATTTTTGGGGAAAAGATAACAGATACAGTTTTATGTGAAATCTGTCAACTTTAGTATGTTATTCAATTTTTTTTAAGTCAGGACCAATCTAAATAAACCCTCAAGCTCGATTTAGCTCATGAGCCAGACACCCCACTTCTCCTAGCCACCTTTCTTGAAAACTGTCAGGTTACCCCCCTACAAATCAATTAGCATCATGGATTTCACATGATGTGCCAAGCAGTGGGCTAAGTGCTTTGCATAAATGTTCTTATTTGCTCTTTACAAGAACCCCATGAGTACAAACAAAAAAACTGAGGCTTACAGAGTTTCAGAAATGTGCTTTAAGGTCAAGGTAAGTGATCAGAGTGGGGACTCTATCCCCGATGTAGCCCAGCCTTTTCACCACCTCTCACATTGTTTAGGCGCATATCCCAGACCAGAGACCTTGAGACTGTCACCTTCAGATGGTATCAGCTTAAAGATTGAGAATTTACTACTAAGAAGGAAACACCCTACATTCCATGTGAGAGAAACATTTATTTCCCTTTCTTTGTTTTCTTTACTTAAATATTGTGGTCTGAAAAAAAATAATATTGTGGTCTGCTTTTCCAGAAAGAATATTACATTGTTATCCCATTTTATCAAAAATGTCAGAGAAAGAACATGGGTATTTCTGATTGAGTTCCGAGCACCGATTCATCCCAGGAGCATCTGCTCCATCCCAGCAGCCTGACATTTCCGATTAAAGCACATTCCGAGCTTGCTCCAGGATGAGAACTGCCAACTTAGAGAGGCATGAATTTTCTGACAGTAATAAGAGCATTTAATATTCCCCAACTCTTCTTCCCAGCATTCTACAAAGACCCCGTCAAGCCTAATCGCAGTTTGTGCTGTCTGGCAGGGTTGACACATGTCTTCCACCCATGGGCTTTGACTGGCCAAAATCCCACAGGTTGAATATGGAAACCATTTTCATTTCCGCTGGTCTGACAGTCTTACAGTGTGTAGTGAACCTTGCAGCAGGCATCTGCTTAAGGCCTGTGGTCTTTCTGCAAAAGCCACAGCTCAAGCCTGTGCAAACTGAAGATGTGCTGCCAATGTAAAACTAATTTTTCTTTCCTAGAAAAGATTTAGCCCAGATTCTTTGACGATAACCTGATTTTCATCCTGATACTCTGGGCTTTCTTCAGAGTCAAGTGAGATTTATGTTGGACATTCTTTATCAACAAAACACCCTAATTCATGGCCCAACACTGCCTTTCTGCTTAGATTTTTCTCAGAATGTATCTCTTAAACCAAGTGAAGCACTGCAGGACAATTTGGATTTTCAGGTTCAAAACTTCCATCAGCAGAGCCCATATTTTCAATGAGCAGCCCTTGCCTCTGGGTCTCCATACAGAGGACCCCCGAAAGCAATTCAGTCAAATATGCAGATTGCACTTATTTGATGTGTTAAAATTATTAAACCCAATGCTGATGAAGATGAAGAACAAGCTCCAGAGCTTAATTTAAGGTTCCTTTGTAAACAATTGTTACAGATAGGAAGACAGTTTCATGGGCTCTTTTATTCTGCAAACTCGTTGGCTTTGGTGGCATGTCTGACACTGGGTTTACATCCGGGTGCTACCACCCCCAGGAAAGCTTAGTGCCTGCCTCTAAATACACTGCTTAGTAAAAGGATAGCTTTAGTGCCTGTGTAGCCATATAGTGTTTCACAACTTTTCAACATTAGGAATATTCTTTCAAGTCTTAAATGTAGAAAAAAATTATATATTTGTTGGTGATTTAAAATTATGTATTTAAATTATAAATAAATTGGGCCAGAGGGAATGATTAAGTCAGGCATATTGATTTAGCAGAAATTATGAATCCTTTAAAAATTATAATTATAAAGACTACAAAAATGCAGAAATAACTTTATGACATGATGTTTAGTTTAAGATAAGCACCAAGTATTACAGAGACTATGAGCACATTTGTGGAAAGGTACAGGTGCATATGGACCAGGACAGGGAAAAAAACTTGGAAAATGAAACCAGCTCATTTATAGTGGTAGGACGTAGGGCCTTAAACTATTCCCTCTACAGCAGTTCTAAACCAAGAATCGTTTTTTAAATGTGTATATAGTTTAAATAAAAGATTGTCTGACAGTCTTCAATCTAATTGTGCAGAATCAGATTTCTAGCAGTTTCTAAGCATGACCTAGAAGAATTTTTTGCTTACCGCTGTGAATTTTACTGTTTATTTCACCAAGCAGTAAAAATAAGTAAAGATAAACATATTAAAAGTGTTTTAGGAGACAATTTTCATCCAAGAATAAAAATGTCTATTTTTCAAAACAACATACATCCCTTTCCACAGGAAGAGCTACCAAATAAATGCACTAAACTATCAC
Organism: Phocoena phocoena; assembly: GCF_963924675.1. Taxonomy (NCBI): domain Eukaryota; kingdom Metazoa; phylum Chordata; class Mammalia; order Artiodactyla; family Phocoenidae; genus Phocoena; species Phocoena phocoena. Next base: position 39,075,600 of record NC_089234.1, on the reverse strand, counting down.
AGCACAGCCTAATAATTGTCTCCGGTGTTTCTTTGGAAGCAAATCAACTAAAATCCATCCCCAGACATTCGGCTTCCAAGACACTTTTTTTTTTTTTTTAATGGCGTAATCATCAGGCACTCAAACTCCATCCAGTTTTCAAAGTCTTTCCTGGAAATAAAACAATTTAGGATTTCCTTAGGGGTTATCATTTTGGAGGAGAGTGGGATGCTTAGAAACAGCCATAAAAGGGCTCTCACCACAATCCCACCCAGCCCAACACTTCATAGGGTGCTAGGACAGCTTGACATTGGTCAGTGACTGACCCAAAGCATCACAGTCTACCTTCCCTACGAAGGGGAATCTCTGAGCTATCCCTCATGGAGAATACAGCTCTCCTGTCCTCCGTCTCCTCCAGTAAAAAATATATTTTTTTTTCCTTTTGCCTATGGAGCTCTGACTGAAAATGTTTAAGATTAGGTTTTGGGGTTTTTATTTATTTATTTACTTAGGCTGTGGTGGGTCTTAGTTGCGGCATGTGGGATCTTTTTTTTTTTTTTCTTTTAGTTGCAGCGTGCCGACTTCTTAGTTGCAGCATGTAAACTCTTTAATTGCAGCATGCATACGGGATCCAGTTCCCTGACCAGGGATCGAACCTGGGCCCCCTGCAATGGGAGCGCAGAGTCTTACCCACTGGACCATCAGGGAAGTCCCAAGGTTAGGTTTTTGATGTAAGAATTTCCTGTAACTTTTCCAAGGGGCTGGCCTCCAGAGGACAGGAGGAAGAGCCTATGAGTGCCTGGGGAGCTCCATTGTGCGATCTCACTGCCCCTACCACCAGTCCCCATGCCTCCCTCCATGCCTAATCACAGGACTTATCACATGTTCTGCATCTCTAGTATCCACAGGAATATATTCACCAAAACTATTCTGAGAGCTAGAGACCTTCAGTTAACTCATCCACGTGACCTTCTCACAACCCAGTTTAGGCACATTTATCCACACAGAATCAAGCACAGGTAAGGACCCGAACATATAAAGAGAATCTGAGAGATTCAGAATGCCTATTGAAAGAAAGGTGCAAAATACAAGAGTGAGTGTGTTGATCTTATCCTTGGGGAGAACAAAAGGCATGGAGAATAAAAGTCTATCACGTCTGTCATTGCAACTGCGTGACTTTGAGCAAGTTATTTAACTTCTCCACACCTCAGTTTCATCACCTGTAAACTGGAAATAGCGATAGTTATTTTCCTCATAGAGTTGTTATGAGGATTGAATGAATTACTGCATTTGAAGTGCTTTGACAAACTCTGGGTAGAGTGTACATGTAGCTAGGGTTACTCTGCACTGCATATAATTGACTGGTCCTCCTTCAGGAGCTCTGATCACTGGCAGGGAATGCTATCAGGATTCTGGGGCTCTCTGGACAGCCTTCCTATTCCAAGCCATTGTCTTTACCGTCCTTCCTCGGGGACATTTCAGCATTCATTCATTCATTCATACATTCACCCACCCAGCAAAGTGTTTATCAGTCTGACTACATTCCTGGTACTGTGCAATGGGATAAAAGTAGTAAACAAAACAGATCTTGACCCTATTCCTGTGGAGTCTGTAATATAAAGGGTAAGATAGGTGATTAAGCAGCCAATCAAAATATAGTGGGAAAAATGCTTATAGTAAGCAAAGTACAAAGGCATGGGTTCCTGCCCCCTGCAGTCTAATGGGGAGACAGGAAAACACTGGAACTCGCATATTTTATAATAACTGCTACAACTGGATTAAGTATAGAGTGCTACGGAAGCAAAAGGGGTGGACAGTAGCCTGCTTTAAGGTGGGAAGGGCACAGGCAGGGAAAGTTTTCCACAGGAGGTTACATATAAACTGAGACCTAAAGAATGAGTGTATGAGTGAGTGTGTGTGTGTGTGTGTGTGTGTGTGTGTGTGCGCGCACGCACGCATGTGAGTTAGATTTATCACAAGTGTCTTATGAGACAGTTATTTATATCTGTACTGGTAAAACCCTCAGATCCCCTGGTTCAGAACACAGTCACTTACTTATTCCCCAGTTGCTGGGGGCATTGGTGCCAACAGCTTTCAGCTGCGTCCCTCTTTGGGACCAGCCCTCAGCTGAAGACAACAGCCTCACTGAAGGTCACCCTGGCTTCCCAAGCGCTGCCACATCCACTGATTGGTCAATGAGGAGTATAAAGGTTTGGCCCCCTGGTTCCTATTGGACACTCTGACGTGTCCCCTGTAGGACTGGCTGTGGCCTTCACTTAACTACAAGGCAGGAGACATTTGGCTCAGTCAAAGCCTGTTTTCTTCCCTCCTCTACAGATGTGGATCCTGAGAACCCTCCCCAATAAAGTTCTCACCTGCGAATCTGGGACAACATCTCTCTTTTAGGGATGAGAAAATAAGTTTGAAACGTTAAGCAACCTGTTGAGGACGAGATAGCATGGCTCATTCAGAGAATAAACGTAGTTCCGTATAGCTAAAGTGCGAAATCTGAAGGTAGAGGAGGCTAAAGGTAAACCATGTCTTGAATTAAATCATGTCATAATAAGAAATGAGGGCTTTAAGAGGCAAACTATTATACATATGATGGATAAACAATAAGGTCCTACTGTATAGCACAGGGAACTATATTCAATATCCTATGATAAACCATAATGAAAAAAATATGAAAAAGAATATATTATATATATACTATATATATATATATATGAGTCACTTTGCTGTAAAGAAGAAATGAACACAACATTGTAAATCAACTATACGTTAATAAAATTTTTTTTTAAAGAAATTAGGGCTTTAACCTGAGGCAGTGGGAAGTATTAGAAGTATTGACAGTCAGATGATTGGTTAAGGGCTTTAGCATGACAAATTAGGTATTGTAGGCATAGTTTTAATGGGTGAAAGCATTTTCTGACCAGGGAGGGATTGCCAGGGTTTGTTTTTTTTTTTTTTTCTGATTAACCCACTACTTGTTATTGTTTTCTATGAGTCAAAAATACTAGGAGGGAATGGTGTGCTGTGATTAAAAGAGAAGAGATGAACAAACACCTCAGAGACTAAGAGCACCCTGTACAGTTCCTGGCCAAACAAGCCGAGTCTGTCAATGTGTATAAAAAGGGGACAACCGCTTACCTACTCCACTGTACTGGCTCAGAGGACATGGTCTAAAAATGGGGCTCTGGTTCAGGTGAGGCGTTGCCTCCCCTCCTCCACTGCTTCCCACTCAACAGCAGCGGTACCTTGACCATAAGTGAGCGGGAGGTCTCGAAAATTACTGGGTGTGAAGACTCCACTTACCCTCTCCACTTGAGACTGTATGTGTTCAAGGTATTATGTGTTAAAAATATGAAGTTGTTCAAAGCAAACCAAAATAGGTGGCACCACCCCTTGTATCCATGCCCTTTCCCACATGACTTGGCAGTCCATCCCATTAAAAGGCAGAGTGGGGCTTCCCTGGTGGCGCAGTGGTTGAGAGTCCGCCTGCCGATGCAGGGGACACGGGTTCGTGCCCCGGTCCGGGAAGATCCCACATGCCGCGGAGCGGCTGGGCCCGTGAGCCATGGCCGCTGGGCCTGCGCGTCTGGAGCCTGTGCTCCGCAATGGGAGAGGCCCAGGTACAGAAAAAAAAAAAAAAAAAAGTGAGCTTTAAAATTATACTTAGGATGCACCCAGAAGGGTCTCTTAAAATATGAAAAACCGTCAGACTAAAATAAATGAAAAACAATGGGATCACTTTCAAAACACAGAACTTACTTAATTTGACGTATGATCCTTATAACTTCTTCTGTTAAAATCATTGAAGTCTCCTAGCTAAAAGCAAAAGTCTAATAACACCACTAATAATTTTCATCTCTAGCTACCAAAAAGGATGTTACAAATATGGGGAGTGGACAATAAACAGCCAGTAAGATTTATGCAAAACACCTGAGCACCCTCCTTCACACCATATCAATGGTAGGAATGACTAGAAATGAACTTATGATGTGAGAACTGAGAATTTATAAGTGTGTGTCTGTAACTATCTTGCTAAGTTGACCACAGTCTGTAAAGTAAGAACCCCAACAGGAAAAAAAATGGTTTTATTAAAGCCTTTAAGCAGAAACAGGCTTGAACAACTCTGTGTTGTCAACTGGCAACTTCCCAACAAGGGGGGTAAGAAAACCTTGGTTCTGGCCTGAAATTTAGTAACTAAGAAAGAAAAACTCTTAATGAATTGAAAAATAATAAAGTCAAAATTTTATAATCCCTGTTAGGTTCATAGACTTCTGATTAAAATAAAGTTAATATGAAAAAGGCACTCTTACTAAAATTTTAAAGTGTAAGGCCATTTAATTAATCACCTTTGAATGAAGTCTTTATAAGTACAATCTTTTTGGTCTAAAAATTCTTTTAACTTTTTATACATCTCCTGCGGGTATCAGTAAAATGGGTTTTTAAGTGATTTTATTTCTATATATTAATGTTTTAATTTACCACTTTCTAAACTAATTCATAAATCAGAATTCAAGCCACGCCTAAAACAGTTTCCTCGTGAAACAGAATTTAGAACTTGTTTACATTCGCTGTAAGTCATTCCTTCATTTCATCCGAGAATTCATTCTAATATTTTGACATGGGAAAGCAGATTCAGGAGTCATATAGTCCAGGGTTGAATTCAGGTCCCTCCTCAATAATTCTTACTTGTCAGAGTTGTTGAGCAGACTGAATGCAATGACGTAGGAAAATCACCAGCATATTATAGGCACTCCATAAATATTAGTCCCTTCCCTTTCCTACTACCATGTGCCAGACAGAGAGCTGGAATATTTTCAGTCAAGTCAGAAGCTTGGAATTGGATTCTTTGACTGTAACTAGGGTAGGAGTATACATGTCTCCATTTACTTAATCCCCCAATAAATAAATGATTCTGTTTCCCTTCCCATTGCTTCCAAGAATGTTATTCTAAAGGTCAGGGGGACGCACTGAAGCTCTTGATGGAAATTGTGAAGGTAAAAGATGAGTCAACAGAAAATTGTTCACTCCCATTCCCAGAGTCTTTCTCTCTGTTATCAGCTCTCAGCCTCGGAACTCTCCCCAGCTTGCCCTGCCCACCTCTCAGCTTCATACCGTTCCTGAAAGATCATATCCCAAACACACCCAGCTCCCAACAACAAACCTGCATAGGAACTTTCAGTATCGATCTTTTAGCATTATCAGATGAAAATAGTACCTTTCACATACTTATTCAACAAATATACATTGAGCACCCTTTAAGAGTGAAGCAGTATACTAGAAACTAAGGTTACAATGATGAAACTAGAAAGGGCCTGGTGGAAAAAGAAAGGACAAGCAGATCAACAGATAATTATTCAAGTAGACTCCGTAGGTGTAATAGGGACTTTGATAAGCCAAGAGAAGAGTACTATGGGAACACACTGGCAGGGAGGAGGGGACAGCAAGAGGCACAACTGGTAATATTTAACAATGGTGATATTAATACAGAAGCACAAAATGGAGTACAATCTAAATGCTGAAGAATAAACATTAGGTAACTTGTATTACATTAATTAAAAATAATATTTCAGAAGAATATGTGATTACAGGGTGAATATTAATTGTACGTTATTGGACTTCCCTGGTGGCACAGTGGTTAAGAATCCGCCTGCCAATGCAGTGGACACAGGTTTGAGCCCTGGTCCGGGAAGATGCCACATGCCGTGGAGCAACGAAGCCTGTGTACCACAACTACTGAACCTGTGTTTTAGAGCCTGTGAGCCACAACCACTGAGCCCACATGGCACAACTACTGAAGCCCGCGCTCCTGGAGCCCATGCTCCAAAGGGAAGCCACCGCAATGAGAAGCCCGTGAACCGAAACGAAGAGTAGCCCCCGCTCACTGCAACTAGAGAAAGCCTGCACGCAGCAATGAAGACCCAACGCAGCCAAAAATAAAATAAATAAATAAATTTTAAAAAATATTGTATATTATTTCATGAGTTAAGTAGCAAAAGTCTTTACTGTATTATTCCATTTTTTGTTTAACACAAAAGTGTGTATGTGTAGAAAATAACAGATATATAATAAAGCGCTAGTGGTTTATCTCTGAGTAGCAAGATTATAAGTAATTTCACTTTTTAAAACTTGTCTATAGTTTCTAAATTATCCACAAAGAACACATAGTAATTTGGTACTTTATTAAAGATACATTTTAAATTTAAAATATTTTTTTAAAGTTTATCTGAGCAACACACATTTACCAAATGCCCACCACACATATAAAGTACTGTGCTAAGTGCTGTGGCCACAGAGCTGTAAAAGGAATGTCCTGTGCCCTGGAGCAGCTCCCAGCACTGGGATGCAGACATGTAGTAAATACCCACAGTAAGATATTGTCCAGATATTATGTTAATAACGCCTGATTATTTACCCAGAACTGACTGTTCCCTAAACACTACAACCAAGACAACAGGAAGGCAATGTTGCCTTTGAGTTTTGTGATCAACAAATTATGAAACAGGTTGTTGAAAATACTCTTCTGCTGTCCCCTGTTCTAACATCTATCATCATCAGGAAACTTTTTTTTTTAATAGGGTGGGGTAATTACTTTTTAAATTAATTTTTATTGGAGTATAGTTGATTTACAATGTTATATTAGTTTCTGCTGTACAGCAAAGTGAATCAGTTATATGTTATATGTATACATATACCCACTCTTTTCTAGATTCTATTCTCATATAGGTCATTACAGAATATTGAATAAAGTTCCCTGTATTATACAATAGGTCCTTATTAATTATTTTATATATAGTAGTGTGTATATGTCAATCTCAATGTCCTAATTCATCCCTCCCCCCACCTTCTCCTCGGTAACCATAAGTTTGTTTTCTACATCTGTAACTCTATTTCCATTTTGTAAGTAGGCTCATTTGTACCATTTTTTTAGATTCCGCCTATAAGCGATATCATATGATATTTGACTTTCTCTGTCTGACTTACTTCACTCAGTATGACAATCTCTAGGTCCATCCATGTTGCTGCAAATGGCATTATTTCCTTCTTTTTTGTGGCTGAGTAATATTCCATTGTATATGTGTACCACATCTTCTTTATCCATTCCTCTGTTGACGGACATCTAGGTTGCTTCCATGTCCTGGCTATTGCATATAGTGCTGCAACGAACATCGGGGTACGTGTATCTCTTTGAATTATGGTTTTCTCTAGATATATGCCCAGGAGTGGGATTATAGGATCATATGGTAGCTCTATTTTTAGTCTTTAAGAACCTCCATACTGTACTCCATAGTGGCTATACCAATTTACATTCCCACCAACAGTGCAAGAGGATTCCCTTTTCTCCACACCCTCTCCAGCATTTATTGTTTGTAGACTTTTTGATGATGGCCATTCTGACCAGTGTGAGGTGATACCTCACTGTAGTTTTGATTTGCATTTCTCTAATGATTGGTGGTGTTGAGCATCTTTTCATGTGCCTCTCGGCCATCTGTATGTCTCCTTTGGAGAAGGAAACTGTTCATACTGTTCCTTACACTGTGATAACCAGATTTAATTGAGCACTCTTTCACATAATAATTAAACAATACTATGAATTAACTAGCATTATTATTCCCATTTTACAGATATGGAACTGAGTCGCAGAGAGGTTAAGGTCAAAGCTGCACTGCTGACAAATAAAGGAGCCCAGATTTGAGCGCCGGCAGCCTGAACCCAGAGCCCAGACCCTTGATCATTATGCTTTACTGTCTCCCTTTTACGACCATCCGCATCATCTCTGTCCCTTTCCTGCCACATACCTACTTTCAAAATCTGAAATAAGAACAAGCCATCGCACAGAGCTGGCGTTAGAGAGAGAAGGTTAGGGAGAACAGTCTGAGGGCAGGGTTGGTGTCCTCAGCTCCCAGCATAGGCTTGGGACACAACAAAGCTCAATAACTAATTTGCTGTATGAATGATGCAGAAAGACATTCAGTTTTGAAGCCCTCCCAGTCCCAACAACAGCTTAATTTTTAAAAATATTTTCCTCTTTCTTCTAAAAAACAAGTGTAGAACAGGGAAAGGTCTCTTTATCTAGGATTTTCAATCTATATTTTTCTGAATTTTAATACCAACTTTATAGTAATCCTAAAGGTAAATATATTATATACATTATATAACTTTAATTGCTTATTTGATTATTTTGAGTAAAAATGATGTGAACTCTAAGTGTAAATTCCTCTAGTTAGCATAGACAGCACTTAAACCTTTTTCAGTTGGCATAGATTTTATTGGAGCATTCTGACAAGCCAACTTTATGAACTGTGGACAAAACTAAGTTGCCGTCAAATGACTGTACAAATTAAGGTTTTCATGAAAAAGACGTATGGATAATTGTATATTTCTAGAAATGGCAGCACTGCTGGCACAGACGGTGAAGTGCGAGATAATATTCTGTCTGTCACACATTTAGATTAACATAAGTCACCAACAAACTCCTCATTATTCATTGCCTGTGGAATAAAGATATCAAGTCACTTCCATTAGTTCCTGTCCTGATGCACTCTGCAACTTAACCACTGCTCAGAAACAGAGAAAGCATCCCATTTTCAAACCTTGATGAAAAAGTAATTAAAGTATAAACAAATATATTATGGGTCTTAATGCCTAGGTTCCTGAAGAGTACTTGCTACATAATAATAAAAAAAATTAAACACTTTTAATTTCCAAATGTGATTTTTCATATATTTCACTTATTAATCGTCGCATGCCTTTTCCTCTACTTGAATTCTAAGCATTGTCTAGAAGCATTTTATTGCTTCTGGTGTGAGGCAATGCTGTGCCCTATATAACACTCAAAGTAAGTTAAAGAGAAGAGGTCCTCTCAAAAGATTTAAATCTTAAAAGAGACAACAGGGATACTGGGAGTCATAAAAATAAATGAACAAACTTGAAATAAGAGCAAACATTAAATGGGTATAACGGGATGGAATGCTTAAATGCAATGAGTTGGGGGTATTTGCTTTCTTTCCTTCCTCCATGTACTCAGTTAGGTTAGTGTAAAAACAGTGTTTATTTTGCAAACCTAGCTCTCTGTACGACCGATATTTTCTGCAGAAATTATCATTACTAATGTTTGGAAACGATACCTGTACGAGACGTGGTTTAAAACCATTCTTCATGCTGAAATATGCCTAGAGGACTGTGTGGTGGATACAAGACGTATTAACTGAATATCTCCCACGTGCAAGGCAGCGTCTAAATTAACCAGCTTAAATGCCTTTCACCCTGACATGGGACAATGGTACACAGTTCCCTCATTCAAGGACAAGGATAAAGCAAAGTAGCGTGGATAAGGGCACATGTCATATAGTCAGACCAATGTCAAATTCTAGCTCCATCACTTATGACTTACTAGCTGTTTCCTTAGAAAAGGAAGCTAGCTTAATGGCTGGTCCAGTGGCTTGCCAGTAAATGTTTACTGTAATTATTTATTATTATTAATTATTGAGAAATGACAATACAAAAAGGGAAATGGGGTGCCACTTTTGTAAGGATATGATGGAGTCAGTATTAGCTATTTAAGGCAAGAGCAGCTCATCCAAATGGAGATGTCCTATGAGTAGCTGGACATAGGAGTCTTGGAGACTCAAAGATCAGAATAAGAGTAAGTTTGGAGAGATGAGAATGTAAGCTTTGAGAACAATGAGGGTTCTAAGACAGGGAATATAGAAAGACATAGAAGTTAGGGTACAGGAAGAGGAGAAAGAATACAGAGTAATTAGACAAGTAATTAGGAACTTTAATATAAATAAGACACCTCGGAATGAGTGCATGCACGCACACGCACACACACACACACACACACACACACACAATTTTTTCGGTGTCTGAGTGTGTATGTATGTATTACATTGAACACATGCATTTATCTCCACTGTCTCAGGAAATAAAATCTATTAAAGTATAGAAATTAAAAACAAAACCAGCAAGGGCAAAGAAGATGAGAGAGGAAATAATAATAATTAATAGCAAGCTGTCAGCAGAAGTTTGGGAGAAAAATCAGCAGAGCAGCAGAACTGAGAATGCCAATACCAAATACCTGCAGAGGGCGGCGCCAATGAGCAGCAAGTCAAAGAACGTGGGAGGGGCAGGAATCAGAGATAACAGGTAGACCCAGGCGCTCCAGTCTGCTGTCTCTCTGCTCAGCTCTAAGAACACTGGCAGCTGCTTCAGGAGACTGGAATGTTCTCAGCAGTCACTGAACAGCTGAAAGGTTTCCCAACAAAACCTCCACTTCCCCCGCTGAACTGTACTACAGTAAGCCCACCAATTTTAATGTTCTTCCCATGCGGAGTATCCGACCAGCTCTGGAATAAACTTGATTTATATAAATAATATTCTGTAATGCTTTCTAACCCTTTTATTACAATAGAGACCTCAACATTTCTTTAGGCTTTCTTCTTCAATTAAGAAAAATCACAGGGTTAATTTCATAGTTCAGGGTCTAACACTGTATCTTTTCCTGCTTGACATCCCCAGTAGTTTTATAGTCATATGATGAGATGTACAATACAATAAACATTTATATGGTATAATCCTGTGTTAACAAGAAAACAGAGGCAGGTATGAGGCAAACCTGCATTTTGACTTCTAATTTTGCCACATACTAGCTGTGTGATCCAGAATAAGTCACCTAACTTCTCTGACCCTTAGTTTCCCTACAAAATTGAGTCACAGATCTACTTTTCAGGGCTGATAAGATAAAATGAGATACCACATGTAGATAGTAAAGAATGATATGCTTGATACCTAGAAGTCACTTAATAAACATTAGTTTCCTTCTTTTCTACTCTTTCTCATCCACCCCATACCCTCCACTCCAACCCTTGTGCCTGGAGAACAAATATTTAGAGGCTCTTTGTTTACAACCATTCTAAACCCTTTATTGAAAATGTGCCACCTCTTTGTCTTTCTGCTAAGTCTCAGATCTATGAGAAGGTCTATGAAGAGGAGCTTGTCCTCAAGAAACTTTGCATTTAGTTGAGGAAATCAACATCACACAAATTGAAGGGTTAGAGCTGACTCATTTTACAAACAGGATAAATATGACTCCATGTAAGAACAGCCTAGGGAATTAATTCTAATAACCCCTTTAATCTTTATTTTTGAAGTACAGTTGATTTACAATATTGTGTTAGTTTCACGTGTACAGCAAAGTGATTCACTCCTGGGTATATATCCGGAAAAGACAAAAACTCTAGTTTGAAAAGATACAGCCACTCCTATGTTCATAGTGCATTATTTACAATAGCCAAGACCTGGAAGCAACTAAGTGTCCATCAACAGATGAATGGATAAAGAAGACGTGGTACATATATACAATGGAATATTACTCAGCCAGAAAAAAGAGTGAAATATTTTCTTTGCAGCAACATGGATGGACCTGGAGAATACCTAGCAACCTTTTATTCATCCCCTATGAATCCAATCTACCAGCTAGGAATCTATAAGAAGCAAAACTGAATTCTGAAGGAAAATTTTAGAAGGCTCATCAATGAATACTTTCAAAAATGGAATTAGAGTCAAGTCTGATTTTTCTTAAAGGTGGGAGGCAATCTAGGAACCAGGTGACCTCTTGAGTCCCATCTCATCAGGGTCTCTAATTGGTAAACAGATTAAAACCAATGGATCAAATGGGACCTTCCAAAACTGAAGGATGGTGCACCTGAAGAAACCTGCACATATGTTTCTTTCTTTGATTATGGAAAGTAAGTTGCATCAGGAGGTACTTTCTATCATAAATAATTTAAGCAAACTTTAAAGGACAAGTCATCTTCTGGGGTAAAATATGATGCTTCGAATCAATTTCTTCTCTGATTTTGGAGTGCCATTATAAGTTATGCAGTCCCATGCAGTAGCAGGTAAGCAAGAACAAGTGACAATGGTCCACATGTTTAGACCTTCATAATTGCTCTAAATAGTATGAAGTGCTATCATCCTTCGAAAGAGAAGAACCTATGTTTGAGAAATGTAACGTATGAATTACTGACCCCAAGGCTTCCTATAAAAAAAAAAGTGCATATTGTCATTGGTGTTCATTTGAACCCAAAGATAAATACAGTGGTCAGCTTACTACTTTTCCAACATTTAATTATTGAACATCTACTATGAGGGAGGCATCACAGAAAAAAGTATACTAAAGGCACTGAATGACTTGTATTTCTGTTTTTCAACAACAGCAAAAATTCATATTTCTTGGCTGCTTTCCCTGTCAGGAGAGTGTTAATTACTTGACAGGCAGAATCCTGATCTTCAAATAGTTCTAGGAGACAGAAGTTCATTACTATTATTTTCATCACAATCGTTATCATCCCCAGTATGCACATGCGAAGTTACATGACTTGCCCCAGGTTCCCCAGCCAACAAAGAGCGGGGTCCTGGTTTGAACCATGGCAGTTTAACCCCTGGGTTTACACTCCTACATCTGCATAAACATTTTAGACTTCCATCAAAGCCATGATTTCACTTGAGCCTCCCAAGAAATGAATGAAATGGCAAAGGAGTGTGTCTGTCTTTAAGTTCGCTTGTCTGGAAGAAGTCATCCACGGTCACGGCTTGTCTATGCCACAGTCGGCACTGGAGTCCTGCTCTGTGGTCAGCTGTCAGTTCAGCAGGTTCTCCTACAGCTGAATCTGATGAGCGCAAACTTTCACATCTCTTATAAAACACATCCTCTAAAATCTCACAAGGTTTATGACTTCTGACGTTCTGGCTTAAGAAATATGGCAATAAAGGAAACAGAAGAGCTGGCTTTTAAAAACAGTTATGAGCTAATGATATGGATGGTTAAACTCTGGGTGCTGAGACCTTTCTCAAATGTAAACCATTAGGCAAAGAGGAGGAGCTTCCTTCCAGGGCAGCAGATGCTGACCTGGTGACACAGCCCTTGGTGATAATGATTTCGTTTCTCTGATGCCACATGAATAATACCTGTGCGATCATGCTGTGTGATGGATGCTGGTGCAGTCCAGTGACCTTGCTCACCTCCCTTTTATTGAATTGTTGCCATAAACGTTGAGTCTTCAATTTCCTAGCCATTCTTTTGAAGCAGATTTGCCCAAAGTGAATTGGCATCTTGTGCTTTTTTGTAACCTTACACTGCAAATCTAATATCTGACACCAAACTGAAATAATAAAATGCCTTTATATGGTATCTTTCCACTCCTACATTGTCTGTGGACAGAGGGAGTATGAAGAAAGGAAGTTGTCTTGCATCCTTTGAGAGGGCAGCTGCTAATAATCTATTGATTATTTTTTAAATAAAATTTTGACTAAAATAAGCACAGATAGCATCCTACTTATGGGGCTTCGAAACACAAATTTAATGAGGCAAGTTACTTTAGGTGATTGTCAAACTGTAAGATTACAGATCATTCTAGAATGATCAAACGTCTAACTGAAGATCGCTGCAAAAATAACCAACCAACCAACCAGATGGTTTTTTTTCCTTTTTTTTTTTTCGGTACACGGGCCTCTCACTGTTGTGGCCTCTCCCGTTGCGGAGCACAGGCTCCAGACACGCAGGTTCAGCGGCCATGGCTCACGGGCCCAGCCGCTCCGCGGCACGTGGGATCCTCCCAGACCGGGGCACGAACCCGTATCCCCTGCATCGGCAGGCAGACTCTCAACCACTGCGCCACCAGGGAAGCCCGACCACATATATTTCTAAAGGAAAAGTACTCTGTCTCATATTGCCAGTCTTCCAGGGTAGGAGTTTCTCACTTATTTGGGCCAACAAGCTTAAGCCCATTGTGGGTTTGATCTGGTACCTTATTTGTTCTTCTTTCCTGACAATTTTCTACGTTTCCTTTTATTTCTTTGTCTTTCCATTCCACCATCTGCATTCTTCTTGGTTTTTCAATTTTTTGTTTGTTCTTTTATTCTTCTGACTCCTCTTCCCTCTCTTCTCCTAGTGATATGATTAAGCAGGTATTCTAATTTTGTTGTTAAGTCTCCCCATACTCCTGCCAAGCTCATTCATTTCTAAAGCTCTAGGTTTTCATTGAGACTACAGCCAAATTAAATCAACAGTTACTGGCTGACTTACATGTAAACACACAGTGGAGCAGTGCCACTAATTTTCACTGGGTCCCTTGCTTTTTGACCTGGATTAAAAAATATGAAAAAGTGCTTTTATGCCCTCTGATATTTAATCATTGCATTTCATTCCTGAAAGCCAGGAGGAATATAACTGGAGGATTCCTCAAAGACATTTCTCATTTGGAAATCCTGTATTTTAATAAATTAGCATATCTGATTTTTAAACGAGGATTTTTTTTTAGGAGTAATACAGACCACCAGAGCTATGGGTCTTTCTCAAACATTCATTAGTTTCCCCTTAGCCGTTTTGAATAACAGAAATAAGGTCCCTGGAATAAAGCTGCTTCACAAGAAAAAAGATCTTTCACTTTGATTGTCTCAGTCCTGCCTTAGTATGTTTATCTGTGATAAATGCCTTGTCTTTGTCTAGCATTAGCTACCAAAGAGAAATCAACTGTATATAATTATTACAACCAGGCGATCATTTCTCTTCAGTTTGATATTTTAAAAAACGAATCCCTGTCAAAACAAGCTGACAGTGAGGACAATTAAGGAGTTCGATTCCTGGGCTGCATACAAGGAACTAAGAGCCTTACAGAGCAAAATATGGTTAGTAAATAATCACTTTCCACTTGGTGCGGCGCCATTTTGTTCTGGTCGACTTAACGATCTCTGAAAATCTGGGGATTCTTCTCCTGTCCTATGGTATCCCTAAGGAGATCCAGTAAAAAAATTAGGATTCTCTTACATGTTTTTAAAGCTTTATTTGCTTTCATCTTGGGAAAATATTGAAAATAGCAAGCTTTAATGATAACGATCTTGATGTGATCATTTTAATTTCTATTAGAAAGTTTTGCTAAATATTAACTTTTAAATAGATCGCAACAAAAGTTAGGTTAATGCTAACAAAATCAATGAGGGGCTGCAAAAGGGTTGTGAATAAGAGTAAGTACCAAACTTGATTATGCAGTAATTGTATTCAGAAACCTTGATGGCCCATAAACAAGCTAGGTAAATGGCCTGTCCATTGAAAAATCCATGGAGCACTAACCTTTCAAAAAGAACAGTAGGTCAATATACCTTTGAGAAGTATAGTGATACATATACCACCTTATTTCTCCCTTGAAACACACAGGATCAATGAGATGCTCAATCCACTAATAAGAATTTGTGAGACATTCAGATCTGTCAACTAGTTCACCAGCAGGCTGTTGGGGAAGCATCAGAGCCTGGGCATGTAACCTGGGCAGACACATAGGACCAACTGGCTTAATGCTCTACGGTCATCATTCTAAGACTCTTAATAATTTTTTAACAAGGAGCCTTGCCTTTTCATTGTGTACTTGGTCCTACAACCTATGTAGCCAGTCCTGAGCCAGAGATTTGGATTCAGACAGATGAAGAGTTGATTCTGGGTCTAGCACTGCCTGAGTAAAATGGGGTGAATCTGCACAACCTCTGAGCCCCCATTTCCTTTGGGGGAAATATGAATATCCACTTTCAGAGTTTTAATAGTTAAGGAAGATAATGCATATAAAATGTGTAGCACAGCCCCTATCACACAAAAGTCTTCAATAAATGTTAGTTCTCTGTCTTCTAGAACCTCCACCCTGTTTAATTCCTCACCATCACTGAAAACTATTGCAAGGATGTTACTGTGAGGACGATCTGTCTTTAAGGTCAGTATCCTGAAGTTATCAACTAGCTGGCCTGACTTGGAAAGATAAAAGAAAACAGAGATCAGATCTAAGCCACATCTCAACATATAGCCTGAATGCAAGGCAATGTGGGTCAGTAGCTGTCACCTGGCACTTATCCCTCCCATGAATGAAGAAACTAGTGTAGCTGACTGGCCTTAGGTTCCCTCATATTGTAAAGTGAGGTGCCAGACCATCTAGGTGGGACTTCTAAAGGGAGGGTTTAAAATCTGTTCTGTTCATTTCAGCTAATCCCCCACCTCAAACTGATGTAAGAGGTTGAATGTGTAGACTGAAAGAGAATTTTTTTGGCATTCTCTATTCCATCCCTACCCATGTGGTCATGAGAAAGAGACAGGATACTTATTTCCCTCTGTACTAGTTTCCTAGGGCTGCCATAACAAAAGACTGCAAACTGGGTGGTTTTAACAACAGAGATTTCTTGTCTCATATTTCTGGAGGCTAGAAGTGCAACATCAAGGTGTTGGCAGGGGAGGTTCCTTCTGAGGACTGTGAGGGAGCATCCATTCCATGCATCTCCTAGTTTCTGGTAACTTGCTGGTAGTATCTGGCATTCCTTGGCTTGTAGATGCATCACACTGACCTCTGCCTTTATATCCACATGACATTCTCTCTGTGTGCATGTCTGTGTCCAAATTTCTTCTTTTTATAAGAACACTAGTCATACTAGCTTAGCACTCACCCTACTGCAGTCTGACCTCATCTTAACTGAACTAATTACATCTGCAATGATCCTATTTCCAAATAAGGTCACATTCTGAGGTAACAGGGGTTAGGACTTCAACATATGGATTTGGGGACACAACATTCAACCCACAACATCCTCCCTCAAGCCAAGTATGACAGTCTGCTTTATGAGGCTCAAAAGACTTTGCCCTTGTCTTCTGTAGTTTGAAGGACTTGGATGCCCAGAGGTCTAAAGCTATGCCTGGAGCAGATCTGGCCCGATGACAGAGTAAAGGTGGCTACATAGGGATCTGCTTATTCTCCCACTGACATCAGGACAAAGGGGAGTGTTTTCAGGGGACCAAACTTGAATGTAACCTAAAGCCAGCCCAACAATATCATCTGGAAGGGCAGAGGGATGCCAGCAAAGGGTTTGATCAGGACAGAGACAAGCAATCAACCAAAGGACAAGTGTGCCCCAATGAAAAGAACTATTCCCAGCCAAAGTGCCTCTGAGGAATCTGAACAGGTGTCCAAAACAGAAAGAGTCAGCTTTGGTTATGAGCCTTCTATCAGATGGTGTCAACATCCCGTGGCACCAGAACCAGCCAGTTAAGACAGCCCCACAACCCTCTCCCCCATCAGATCCAGCAGCTCATGAGTACAGCAGAGAGCAAGTGAGAAAACAGAAGCCAGACACACTACCCCTTTTAATGCAACGTTCAAGCCTGACAGACGATATAGATGGGGGAAGGAGAAATTTTAAATTTGAGTGAGTTTGGAATTTTGATGGTCCACCAGATGGGAAATTTTAATTTACTGAAATGGGACTATTCTTGTGATTGAAAGAGACTACAAAGGTATAGTACCTACGCCAGATGTCATCCACGAAAGAGGAAGAAGAGATCTATGGGGCAAGTTTAGAAGGGAATGGTGAAATTTTTTTAAACGGCTTTTAAGCCTATACCCTATCAGTCCGGCTGGTCAATCACCTGGGTACCTGGGCTTTACAGTGCTCAAGGGGGGAAGGGTAGCACGTCAGGTAGGGGCTCTGTGTTTATGGTTACACAAAATATGTATATATTTTAAATTACCTCATCCTTCAGCCTCAACTTTTTCATCTAAAAAGTATCCATATCATAAGGTTATTATAAAATCAAATTAAAGAGAATCTAAATAAAATGTGTAAAACTTAGCACAATCTTAATACGTATGTGGGGAAAGTACATTTGCTACCAATGATCCAGACAAAGGAGAGGAAATAAAAGTCTGCTGTATTTACCAATGACCCCCAACATAATTAACTATCCATAATTGGCTATAATTTGGGTTTCAACAAGAAAACAATGATTACTCATAGAGGTAAAGGTTTATTTTAAAGGTACAAATTATTAGAAGTACTGTATTATAACCAATACTCAAGAAGATCCTGATTTAAATTTAGAAGCACTTCCTTTATGTATAAGTGAAAATCAACACCATCTGATTGATGCTGTCCTGCCCAGCAGTTACAGCTGCTTGGACATCAGGAGTTCTGATATAGAAGTTGTGTTTGATCAGTGGAGATGTTAAAATTTGAATATCATCTACTACCTTAACATGCTGGAAATAACACGGTCAATTAAAATGACAGAAATGTTTCACCATTTAAAATTATAATGCTTAAAACATGTAATATTACCCTGGAAATCTTTGGAATAGCAGAATCTCTGCCAGTTCTGAATGTTCTTGGCTCAATTTTAAAGTGAAAATTATTTTGTGCTACGCAGCTTTCTTTTTGTTTGTTTTCCTCACTGCACAACCAGGGGTATCAGAACTATAAAGATACGTTGGTAAATACCAGCGGAAAACCTTGTCTTAAATTCAAATTGGAATTAAATTATGAAAAGCAGTGAATTCTGAGAGCCCATAGAAAATGCCCAGGTTATGCATTATTTCTATTTCTAATCTGTTTTTATTGTATGATTTAAGAGATTAATTTAAACAACTCCATATGATTTGATTTACTGGAAACCATCTCTGTGAATTTACCCAGTTACAAGAGAAAAGTCAGTGCAGGATGGTATTAGTACCCAGGTCACGATTTCTTCTAGTTTCCTGGGTTTCACCTCTGCTTTCATAAGCCTGACTTTTGACACGATTATTGTACCAAATTTCTCAATGCTTTATAGATAAAGCCCATTGGAAAGGTCACTGTGGAGGCTGCAGCTTTCCTTATGTCCTTACGTAGGGTTGTGTAGCGTATATAAAAGGCACAGTGTTCAGGCTGAATTTTTCACATGGCAAATTTAGGCAAGTGCCTTTATTTAGCATATGATGTTCATACCGGTAGAACAGCTATTAAAATCATAGAGGGTTTGAACTATTAGGGCATTAGAGATGGTCTCACTACCTCGTTTGACCTCAGTGGAAACTGAGGTCCCGAACTGAGGTCCACTTAGTCAGGCTGCCTCACTGGTTATGTGAATGCCTGCTTATGGAGACTCAAATTTTATCTCTTAGCTTATCCAAAGTTATTTTAGCATATATGTTAAATCCTATGTTCTACTTTGGATCAATCCATTTATACCACTGTATTTGTTATTCAGAGTAGAAGTGAACAAGGATCATTTTTTTTTTCTAACAAGTGCAATAAAATTAATTCAGATATCAAGGTGTGCATGTTCTTCCTATATTGTGTTCATTTCTCAAAGGCCAAGCAGCTCACCTGGGCTCAGAGGAGGTTTATATTAAAGCGCTGAGAGTACAGACACTCCCTTCCAACCTTGTTGAAATCCCATCATACTAAGTGCCCAGGAAGAAGTAGGGAGAGAAGGGAGGACCTTGGAGAGGCAGCAAAAGGAAGGAGACATTCTCAGACCTGGCAGGGAAGAGAAGTCAGTGTCCCACAGGAGAGAGGGATCCGCACAAGGCTGAGAAGCAGCGCCCTAAAGAGGAGATGTCCCGCGATAAGGTGTGCCTGGGAGGCGAAACCCAGACACAGGGGGTTCCAGCCACACCAAACATTCCTAAGCCCTAAGGGTGGCCCAGAAACAGCAGAGCCCCAGACCTGAGGTCCTCATGCAAACTCGGACAATGGGTATCTCAGCAATGACCAGCCCAGTCTGATGCCTGGAAGGACCTCTCCAATGTTTTAGTGATGGGTCAAGATCCTAGGACCTTGGCACTACCCCAAGGAAGAGAGAACTCTGGTAATGACTAGGAGTGAATATCCCAACAGGGGCTCGAGGTCAGATGTGCATTGCTTTAATAAAAATCAAGAGATGTGTTTCTTGCACATCTCAGTTTGTGAAATAAGATTCATACCCGCTACACGAACCAGGCTTTTCTTTTTAGTCGATAGAAGAAGATCTGCAGGCAATTAGATATGGAGAAAAAGAAACCATTTTATGTTTTATGTATTCCAAGAAGTCTGGCAAATCTGGTAAAGATAAAAGACTTCCAACCAAGGCACTTGACCAAGCTGGCAAGAATTTGTCCTGTCTTTTTGGAAACACATCAGAATTATTAACTGAAAATTGTGATGGAGAGACATGTTGAATAACAAATAGGGCAGTTTCCTAGATTTGGTAGCAAGTTTTAGAAGTTATCTTTGCTGAGAAATGCAATGGGAACCAAGAGGCTGGACTGGTCTTTGGTAAAGATGAAGCATAGTTTGTCATCAGGACCTAACTCTATGGGATCCTTCTACCCTGTTAGATTCCCATCAGAAGCACTAACCCTGCAGTGACTCTGTCTCCATAAGATTTCTTTGGACTTTATTTTTCTTCCTTCTATTCAAAATTTACCTCTTCTTCCAGGACCCTGCAAAACAATCTGAATACATAAACTGTATTTGATAACTTCTGGTCTTGGTTTAATAGATTGAACTCAATAAAACATATACGGGCTTCCCTGGTGGCTCAGTGGTTGGGAGTCCGCCTGCCAGTGCAGGGGGCGTGGGTTCGTGCCCCGGTCCAGGAGGATCCCACATGCTGTGGAGTGGCTGGGCCTGTGAGCATGGCCGCTGAGCCTGTGCGTCCGGAGCCTGTGCTCCGCAACGAGAGAGGCCACAAGAGTGATGAGACCCGCCTACCGCAAAAACAAAAACAAACAAAAAAAAAAAAAAAAAAAAAAGATGAAACATATACTGCTATAGGGATCTTCATAATAAAATATACATTTTTATATGGATTTTCACTAACAGACACACACACACTTAGGTATTTCAATAGGAACAGTTTGGGGACACGAGAAACACTTCATTAAACTAAATATGATCTCCAAATTTCTCTCACGCTCTTATTATGAAGTGACACTGACATTCCTCCATTAAGAGATGGGATCTAAGGCTTTTGCCTGGTCTTATGGGGATGATACCCCTTTGGGACCCAGCTACCATGCTGTGAGGAAGTGAAGCAGCAATGCAAGGGTCAGAACTATGTGTTCCAGCACCAGCCACAGCTGAGGAACCATTCAACATCCGGGATCAATGGCCAGACACGTAAGTAAGCAAGGCCTCAGATGATTCCAACTCCCAGTTCACGATAAATGGGTAGAGATGAGCTATAGTGCAGATTTGTGAGCAAAATAAATGTTGTGGCTATTTTAAGTTATTGAATTTTTTTAGTGTGGCCATACCTCACTATAATACCCTCAAATCTTACCATATGAGTGATCATCCAATTTGCTTTTCTGTTTAAATGGCCTTTTTGGATTAAAAAAAAATTTAAGTATAAACATTTGTGAAGGTTTGAAATATGATATAGCAGCCTTGGGATTCACTTAAGGTTTACTTGCTTTACCTGCCAGCGTGAAGCCAGGCATCATAGTTCCTTCATAGTTAGACACTGGAGAAGAAGAAAGCTTCCTTCTAGAAATTAAGGTTGTTTAGATTTGAGAATGAAAACTAATTGGTGAACACAGATGTCATTACCCCTACAGGAGTAGTTCTGACACTGGCAGGTTTTTAGCATTAAAGGCAAATGGGGAATGCTGAGAAATTACTGCCCTGAAGAAGGAAGCACTGAATAAGAGGCTATAAATCTCTTATAAGGAGCTATAGATGCTGAGATATAAAAATCACTTCCTAACTCCACTTCTTAAATGGAAGGTCTCTTGGCCCCTACAGGTAAGTGGCCCTTCCCTCTCCCCGCTGGTAACCACTAGTTTGTTCTCTGTATCTGTGAGTCTGTTTCTGTTTTGTTATATACATTTGTCTGCTTCATTTTTAAGATTCCACGTATACGTAATAACTGTCTTTCTCTGTCTGACTTATTTCACTAGGCATAATACTCTCTAGGTCCATCCACGTTGTTGCAAAAGGCAGAATTTCATTCTTTTTTATGGCTGAGTAACATTCTTGTGTGTGTGTGTGTGTGTGTGTAACATATATATATATATATATACACCACATCTTCTTTATCCATTCATCTATTGAGGGACATTTAGGCTGCTTCCATATCTTGGCTATTGTAAATAGTGCTGCACTGGGAAGCATGTATCTTTTCAAATTAGTACTTTCATTTTCTTCAGATATATACCTAGGAGTGGGATTGCTGGATCATATGGTATTTCTACTTGCAGTTTTTTTTTTTTTTTCTTTTTGCGGTACGCGGGCCTCTCACTGCTGTGGGAGCACAGGCTCCGTTGCGGAGCACAGGCTCCGGACGCGCAGGCTCAGCGGCCATGGCTCACGGGCCCAGCCGCCCCGCGGCATGTGGGATCTTCCCGGACCGGGGCACGAACCCGTGTCCCCTGCATCTGCAGGCGGACTCTCCACCACTGCGCCACCAGGGAAGCCCCTCAAGACTCAAGACAGCTTTTGCTTCCGTAGTGCAGAGAAATGACACAATAGGTGTAGAGGGCAGCTGGAGGTCTATTCCTTTTCTTAATTCACTAAGAAGCACTGGATAAATTATTCATCATTACATGTTTCTCAAGTGTAGACCACAGCCACAGGAGGCTCCTTGGTATTTTACAAGTTAATTTGTTTTTAAAAGTCAGCCTACCTTTAGTTTTGTAAGATAGGTAAGTAACCTGACTTCATAGATGTATTTAATATAGGATATGATTAAGGATTATTTACTTGTAACTTACCAAGTGAATTATTAAGGTTACTAAGTATTAATGAACTAAAATTAGTACATTATGAGAATTTATTGACTTTTCTCATTCAGCATTTTACCATGAAATCTGCCATTCGATGCTTGGCAACTTTGGAAAGTCTGGCAGCACATGCAACATGCAGATACTTGGAATTTCTATGATTTTCTTCAAGACAGCATAGCAAAATGCTGCCTTGACTTGGCCGTGGTTTTCAATTACTGCTGTTCTTTTTAATACAAATTACTGTCATTGTGAACACATCATCATTGTGCATTTCATTCGTGAAGGGGTGTTTTGTTAACCCTGCAATGATGCATATATGACTGTAACTAGACATTAAGTCATAATTTTCCAATTATTAGTTTCTAAGACATGTATGCAATGTATCATCTATAACCCTATTGTTACTGCAAATCTATAAATAATACCTATCACTCAACCCACCCATTCAATTTTAATTGGCCGTAACTTTCTTGGTGATGAACAACCTACGAATTTCTGTGAGCGAAAACAACTTGCTGCATAACATATAAATTAGCATGTGAAAGCTTACAGTTATTTTTATATTTTTAGTCTATTTTTATTACATAAAATCATGAATACAGGCTCATACTTCAATATTTTATTTTCTCCTTTTCCAATCCCTTCATAGCATTGTATTCTTTTTCCACTAGAAAGAAGGACTGTTGGGGGAGAGGAGCTGTAAATGGGCTGAATTTTTTTATATATAATCTTTTAACTTTATAGAGTTTATAATAAGAAGGTAAGATTCCAGACAACTAATTCCCAACATTTTCACCATCAAGGATCCCTTCTGAAATCTTTACTCATGATTCCCATTATTTGAAAGTGTTTTGTCCTACAAAACACATTTCTTAAGCAAAACTTAATTTTTATTTCCCTATTTCAACACCCAAATACATATGTGATTACCAATCAGAGTTGTTGATGTATGAGAGAAAACTAGATTAACAGAGTTGTTTTGATCCCAAATGTTTCCATATTTATATCACAAGTCAATTTATGATTTACAATTTTTAAATTCTCAAACTTCCTAATAGATCCCTATTTTCTGCAGATTGGGGGGACACAGGATTGGAAATAACTGTCCTGACCTTTTGCAAAACACTCAAAAAATATTTATAGAAAAAGTCAGGTATGATCCCATTCTCAGTGCTTAATGGAAATGAGCACAGTGACCTGAGAATCAGGAGACCCAAATTCACCTCTCTCTGCTTCAGTGGCCTTAGCAAAATACTGATGGCTAACCTTAAAGAGGCAGCATAGTTAAGAGCATGGCCATTAAGAAAAACTGCCTGAAGCTAAATCTTAATGCCACAAATTCACTTAACCTCACCAAGGCCATCATAATCAAACTGTTGAAAACCCTTGCTAAGAGAAAATCTTAAGAGCAGACAGAGAGAAGGAAAAAAAAAAAAAAAAGACGCATTGCATATAGAGGAACAAATATAAAAGTTTTCACAGACTTTGTGTCAAAAAAAACACTGCAAGCCAGAAGACAATGTAATGGCACCTTTAAAGTGCTAAAAGAAGAAAGAAGCCAACATAGAATTCTATATCCAGAAAAATATCCTTCAATCATCAAGGGGAAATAGAGACACGTTTCTCATTTGGACAAGGTAAATAATAATAGCACCTACTTCCTATAGGTGTTACGGGTATTAAGTTACTTAATATACGTGGAATACTCCAGATAATGTCTGGGCAGAGAATAAGCCAGCTAACCTTAAGAATAAAATTTACACTAAAATAAGCAACTGAAGCTTTTCCAACTCTTTTATTTTATCTTGTGATCTAAAAATGGTGATTTAAAATGGCACATTTCCCAATGAAAAGACAGGAAGAATGGGAGGTCAGGGCAACTGTTTGTTGTATATCTGAGTCACTCCAATAGTATGTCTCCCTTAGTCAACTCGGGCTGCTGTAACAAAGTACACAGACTAGGTGGCTTATAAACAACAAAAATGTATTTCTTACACTTCTGGAGCCTAGAAGCCTCAGATCAGGGTGCCAGCATGGTTGGGTTTTGGCGAGAGTGCTCTTCTGAGTTGCAGACTGCTGACCAGTGTCTTGTACATTCACTTGGCAGAAAGAGGGCTAGCTAGCTCTTAGGGCTCATCTTATAAGGACGCTAATCCCATTCAGAAGCTCCACCCCCCTAACCTAATTACCTCCCTAAGGCCTACCCCACCATCACATTGAAGGGTAGGGTTTCAATACATGAATTTTGAAGGGATACAAACATTCAGTCTAAAACAGGGTCCATTCAACGAGAAACTAAACTCTTCAAAAGTTTGAAATTACACCTTAGTATCATTCTTTGTCCTCAATGATTTGACAAAGAATATCTCATACCGTAAGTCATTAACAAAACACTTTCACATACACTATTTCATTTTAATTATGACAAGGTTTTAATTACTGGCCCAAAAGTTCATTTGGGGTTTTCAGTAACATCTTATAGAAAACCCGAACGAACTTTTTGGTCAATCCAATACGTAGTTTTCTCATCCAATAAATGGTTATTGGACATCTTCTCTGTGGCAAGTACTCCACTAGGTTTGGGGATCCCATGAGAACAAGACAGGTTGTTTGGAGAGAGAGTGCAGGAGACAGACTAGCAAACATGCAAATAAAACATCAAATCGCAGGCACTACAATATGAGCAAGTGCAGGGTATTATGGGAGCACATAGGAGGGACAGCCAAGCAGTGCTGAGGGATCAAGGAAGGCTTTTTAGAGGAGGTGCACTTAAGCAGTAGCCTAAACAACAAAAACAATAACTTAGTCAAAACTGATTGGAGGCTCAAAGAGTTAAAGGAAGAGAGTTTTTATGGCATCTTGAGCAAGTCATCTGATCCATCTCAGCCTCACTTTTCTAAGCTTTAAAATGGAGATAGTATTTTCTTCGCAGAGCTGTGGTTAGAATTAATGAAATGAAGTCAGAGAAAATTGCTTTAAAAACTGTAAAGCCCTATGTGGAGGTAACAGGCAAATACTGGCAAAAGGTATTGCCCATTGTCCCTTGAACTGCGTTAGGAAACAAATGATATTCAGTAAAAGTGGAGAAGCAACGTAGCATTTTCCATTTATTATAAAAGCCTGAAATGAAATTTTAGTTAACTATTCTAGCCTGAAATATGCACTTCATTGCTGTCAGCATAAAATAATAATTTTACTCAATCATAACAACAAAGATTTACTAACAGTGAAAAGCAAGACAGGGCCACTGGCTGAGAGACAGAAAATATAAGTTTTCAAACTTGCAAGTGAAACAAAAGCTAGCAGAGCACTGAATACAGTACAACCTGATAATGCTTTAATGCTTAACGAAAAGATGAAACAGAGGGACCCTGGCTCACTCATCTCTAAACCTATGTCCCTGTCCCATTGCCAAATAAAATGCATTTGATAAAAGATGTATACCACATGTTTGTTGACTTGAAATTAATTACTTTCTGGAAGCTTGATGTCCTCCACACACATATGTGGAAATACCTAGCACCTAGATGATGATCCCTTACAGGAAGCTTTCCTGACGCCCACTCACTGCTAGTGCACATGCTCTCTTTCCTCTTAGTCCTCTCCCCCCTCCGCCAATGTGCTTCAATCATAGTACTTAGCCTATAAAAACACTCTCTTGAGTAAGCTCTCTCCACCCATTTCTCTGAGCTTCTCAACAACTGTAACTGGCTGGATTTTGTTCCCACGGATCTTAACACAGTGCTTGGAATGTTGTAGACACTTATTTAAACATTTACTGAGCTACACTCACCCAAAATAGAACTAAGATTGGGGTCTTAAGGAATGGCTCTTTGACTTCAGAGATAAAGGGAGACCTTCTCCTCCTAACCCCCAACTGGAATGGATACTTTACTGATGAAATTTCTAAGACCGTTGATACACAACAGTCTTAGAAGACAATGCAATATCTTGAACATAGTAGGTATTAAATAAATATTTGATGAAGATAAAGTGAGAAACAATGCTTAGTAGTTAGAACTCTTGCAAGAGCCTGGGAAAACAATTTAACTGCAATCTGGACATTCTTTCACAATTAAGTAAAGATATTATTGTCCTTAGAAACTTTTTCAACAAGAGTTGCAATGAAAATGGTTTCTCAATGAAAAAGAAATGTTATTTAGCCAGAAGACACTGTTCCATAGCAATACCAGTGTGGTCTTTTTGCTGGATTACTTAGTAACAGTTTCTCAATGTAGTAAAACATACTTGGTAGGAAATTATTTGAGTTCAGATCATATAATCATCAAAGATACTTCTTGCTCTAAGAAGTAAGTATCAGCCTTACCCTACATCACTTGAAAAACAGGAAACACAGGAGCCAAATATTTCAACCCAGTCTCTGTACTTGGTTTATTTTTAGCCCAGAGCCACATCTAAGTCACACTGCACTATGGAGTTGGTCAGAATTGCAGGATTAAACAAGGTAAGTGTGAGGCCACAGATCAGCTTTCTCAGTCCTTCATCTCTTTAGTGTCCACTGCCCTTGGTAATATGTGCAGTAAGACCAAAGAGTGACCAGCATTAACTATACACACAGCTTCGTCGCTGATAGGTAGCGCCCCTGAGATGTGAAGTCTGAAAAAAAAATGTTCCCAAGATAGTTTTTCCCTCCCAAAACCCTATTACTTACAGCCAGGATTTGATTACTATCGTTACTCTTTTAAGGACTGATTATCTTCACTTCAAGCTACAGCAGATAATTCTGGTTCATAAAAGTAAACACCATCTTCCATTGACTAATGGGGTAAGAAACTGATAGTGCCCTTTGCGGCATCTCAGAACTTGAAGGAGAGAATGCCTGCACCCAGCGGTGGTTCCCAGAGAGCAACATTACCTTCTTCCACCAACAGTAATCAATAACCTAACACCCTGGCACACTTCTATCAGAAAGGGATCATCAAGGACTTAAAAGCAGAACCAAAAGCAATAGGAAGAGACAAGAATGCAACATAACTAAAGACACAGTCCTACAGAAACCCAATTAACATACATTAGCCATGTTCACAGTCAAAAGTTAAGGTCTTTCATGCTTCCATAGCTTTTTAAAATGTCTAAAATTTCCTATTTTTAGGGACCCAGACGCTTATTCCTAATAATTAGATTTTATTATTATGCAAGTATCCCTTCCTGCTTATTGTGACAGCTTTTTATAAACCTAGAAAACATGTTGGCACCACTGACTGAAGTGTTTTAAAACAAATCCTCTTCAGGTGTTGAGTGGCCTGTCTACATTATTTGCTGGTTGATTCCTAAATTACTTATAGACAGTACCTAAATCTTTCACAAATGCTTCCATGAGGTCACTTTTAATTGTGAAATTTGTTTCATGGCTTCTTCCAGGGAAAAGTTTTTTCCCCACTTTCCTATTAAAACATATTTTTGTTCAGTTCAGTGTTCTCCATTGGGGGTGAATATGCCCTCCAGGAGGTGACAGGCAATGTCTGGAGATATTTTTAGTTGTCCTAACTGGTGGTGAAGATGGACACCATTAGCACCTACAAGAGGCTCAGATGCTGCTGAATACCCTACGATGCACAGGACTGCACCATCTCCCACACTCTTATGCCCCCCCCACACAAGATAAAGAATTATCCCCCCCACAAAAATTGATAGTTACAGAGAAACTCTTAGCCCAGCGATTCTCAGTGGGGGCAGTACTGCCCCCTTGTGGGAACTCTGGAAATCTGCGGGGTGCTCTTTTGTTACGGTTATCACCATGTCCCTCAATCCACAGAAAACCACATACTTGAAGAATTACAGCTCTAAATTTCATTCTTCATTCATGCAGAAGAAAAATTCATATATAATTATCTAAGCCTATGACCTAAATCTGTTTTACTACATGTAAATGAAATACTTATTTCTGCATGGCTTTAAATTATATTTTGTTTGCCAGAAGTATAACTACCATGTAAATTAAGGGAAGTAGTTTCCTTTACTTTGTAAGAAACTTTACAGAGGGTTGTTTACCATTTTGGAAAACAACTTTATCTTGTAAGATACTTTATTTTGTAAGAAAACTTTATTTTGTAAGAAACTTTACAGAGGGTTGTTTACCATTTTGGAAAACAACTTTATTTCATAAGATACTTTATTTTGTAAGAAACTTTACAGAGGGTTGTTTACCATTTTGGAAAATTAGGTCACTTGACAGAAACACCATTAGTGACACTAGAGTGTCCAGTACCAATTACCTGTTTTCAGTTGTTACATGAAATGACCCTAGGAAAAGTGCAAGCCCTTCACACCTTTAGTTCAACTTACTGTGTAGTCCTGTCCTGTGGTCATCTCCAACTTAGACAATCCAAAAACTTACTTATTAAGCCATACATTATTTCAGTATACATTATTTTTTCTTTTGTTTAATATTATTGTTAGGATACTATGCACATATACACACACATAATTATGTCTGTGGATGGATTATATTATCTGTGACTTTCATTTCAGGATAGTCAGGGAGTTTTAGGGAATACTTGACATGAAGAAGAGAGCCTTGGGTGTATTAGGATTATAAACCATTTCTCTTGCTCATCATAGCCTTTTGGGAATCTTGATTCTGTTTCCAAGATAATTACCAACTCATACAGCATCTTGCTCTCTGCAAATATGACTAAGATGCCATTGATATTTTCACCCAAATAACTGATAAAGATGTTTATTACAGAGCCAATGACTAATGTTAGGTAGTAGAATTCATTTCACTGCACTTGCACCATGGAATTTCCTATCTACCTTTTAAATTACTTTTTATACAACTAAGTACCAAAGATGGCCCTTGAAAGTTTCCACAAAACAAGAGCCAATTACCCATTGCCGGGAAGCCACCCTTTGCTGACCCCTCCTCCCACTACTGGGAGGATATTTCCAGTAAAGAAAAATAAGAAAGTAAGAAAAATAAATAAAAATCAGATGGCAGATGGACAGGAAGCAAGCAAAGCAAAGGAACACACGATCTCGAGGAGAACAGATACACATATCTGGATAGCACAAGTGTTTTGACAGATTTTTTCTTTCCAAAAAGTCTCAATGAGTCCACACGGAGCAATACATCAATAAATATTCTATATCATCAATAAGCCCAAAACCATTCCTAGAAACCTGGATTCTTTGAAGCATCTCGGATAAGGAGTGTTTGAGAATTAAATATCTTCAAACAGAAATAGACCCATGGTATCATACATTTTTAAATTATATTTTCAAATGATAAGTGGACTTCCTTTATTACACAATTTAGTTTATATAAACTCCAATAGACTTTAATTCATACTGTCTTTCAAATACTTCTTAAGTGTTTAAGGCAAAGTTTAAATTCTGAGTGGTAGGAAGACAATTTCTATTACAGGATACATTAACAAAAACCCTCTAATTAGGTTACAAAGTATGTGTGTGTGTACCTTAGCTTGGGGTAGAAGTAAGAGAACTGGGCTTCCCTGCTGGCACAGTGGTTAAGAATCCGCCTGCCAATGCAGGGGACATGGGTTCGAGCCCTGGTCTGGGAAGATCCCACATGCCGCAGAGCAACTAAGCCGGTGTGCCACAGCTACTGAGCCTGTGCTCTAGAGCTCATAAGCCACAACTACTGAGCCCATGAGCCACAACTACTGAAGCCTGTGCACCTAGGGCCCGTGCTCTGCAACAAGAGAAGCCACCGCAATGAGAAGCCCCACGCACCGCAACGAAGAATAGCCCCTGCTCGCCACAACTAGAGAAAGCCCACGTGCAGCAGTGAACAGCCAACACACCAAAAATAAATAAATTAAATAAATTTTTTTTAAAAAGTGAGAGAACTACTTAAATTCTACTTTAAAATATACACAATAATATCAGCCTAAAAAATAGTCTATACCTAAATATAACCCCGTTGTTTTAAAATGTATAATTCTAATTGACTGAAACATCTAGAGATTTTCTAAATGAGTTTGCATGCTGACACTGTCTAGATAAATGTGCCAAAGAAAAATTGCCTTTATCTTAATACCTATATTTGAGGTTTATTCTACTTGTTCCTTGTAACCCTAAGGAAACAATTTACCAAAATTATAGGGAAGTGTTGAAATTATAGCATTAAAGTTTCTTTCCCCCTAAAATTACAGGTAAGAAAACTACAGCCTACAGAAATGAAAATCACTAGCTGTCTCTGGTTTTAAGCCCAATTTTGGTTTCCTGTAAATCTTTACACAAGTCACACCTCGAAAACAAGAGACCCATAAACCACCAGAGATCTGTGACATTTCATGGAACCACAAGAGACTAATACTTTCATCTGAACCAAAGAACTATCAATCAACACCTATCCTTTAATCCCTCGCTATTTAAGGATCTGAAGACCAGTAACATCAGCATCACGTGAGACTTAATTACAAAGGCAGAATCTCAGGCCCCTTCCCAGAGCTGTTGAATGAGAAACTGCAGTTAATAAGACTCCCCAAGTGATTCAAATGCAATTTAGAGTTTGAGAAGCCCCGGGTTTATTTAACTTCTAGAGCACAGTGCGACAGAGGGGACCTTAACACAGCTAAATCCAGTACAAGAGTGGTTTCTAATATGATGGGGTAGTGGAGGAGGGGTGTAAAATCCGTAGAAAGAAAACTGAGACTATGCTGCAGATGAAAAATAGACAGGAGAATAACTCCGAAATGTGGCCTCTGTCAGGGGGCATCTGTGATTCAGGAAATGACTCCGAAAATAGGGTCAGAGTTATTTCAATGAGCAGAATTAGAACCAAGAATGGAGTAGAAATATGGGAAGACTGTATGGATATCCTGGCACAGCATTAGAAGTCATGACGTGTTTTGTGAATGAAGTCAGAATCAGTAAGTAATGACAATGAGAGCTAAAGTTTACTGCATGACTGTACTCTAGGACGCAAGGAGCTAAATCTATTACGTGAGCGAGCTCACTTGCGCCTCTCAACAACCTCACAGGGTTTTCAACAGTTGAAGAGGCCGAGGCTTTGGAAGTATCTTACATGATAGCGTCAGGCTGGTAAGAAAAGAACCTGGCTTTGGTTATGACGTATGTGACTTCATATATCTTCCCCCATCTGAGCTGACTGACTGACAGATGAAATTGCCCTGGGAGAAATAAAATCTGGACTAGTATTTGTCCAAACTGAAAAGCTCTAACATAGTCAAATCAGCCTCTAGGGCTTCCCTGGTGGCGCAGTGGTTGAGAGTCCGCCTGCCGATGCAGGGGACACGGGTTCGTGCCCCGGTCTGGGAGGATCCCACATGCCGCGGAGCGGCTGGGCCCGCGCTTCCGGAGCCTGTGCTCCGCAACGGGAGAGGCCACAACAGTGAGAGGCAAAAAAAAAAAAAAAAAATCAGCCTCTAAATTGCGAACAGGCACTGACATATAAGCTTAATGTCGACCTGGGAAAACAGGCACAGCAATGTCTAGTGACATTCCTCTCCAGCCTATACAGGCTGTTAGAACACCTACAAAGAGCATCCACCCAAACCTCTAGATCTACAGCTCCACTAGATATGAAAAGCAATGCCTTCATCATTTATGAGGGCTGAACAATAGACAATGAAAGGAGGAACAGAAAAGCTCCCGGGAAATAAGGCTTCCAGCCTGATGGAATATGAAACCTGTCAATAACCCCTACCCATAGGAGATGCTCCCACTGTGAAGGACCTCCACTCCGAAAGACCCTTCCGGGGACGTCAGTGTCTTTCCCTGAGCCTGACATAGCTGGTCCCCCCAGCATTCCTGTCTTATTATCATCCTTTCTGGGCAATTCACGGCAGTGTTTCATTTAAACCCAGGGCCTTTAAGAAACAGCTCTTCTGGGCTTCCCTGGTGGCACAGTGGTTGAGAGTCCGCCTGCCGATGCAGGGGACACGGGTTCGTGGGTCCGGGAAGATCCCACATGCCGCGGAGCGGCTGGGCCCGTGAGCCATGGCCGCTGAGCCTGCGCGTCCGCAGCCTGTGCTCTGCAACGGGAGGGGCCACAACAGTGAGAGGCCCGCATACCGCAAAAAAAAAAAAAAAAAAAAGAAACAGCTCTTCTAAGAAACTTATACAGTCTTCTAGAGTTGCTTGGGGTGTTAAACTGGGTAATAGCACATTTTGAGTCCTCTGCCTGATCATACATGAACACTTTATATTTTTTATAAAATGCAGATAGCATCTAACCATCTCATTTCCACTTGTCCCATTGTTCCAACTTACAAACATCTAGTTTTCCTCATTTCACTCATCACTTAAGATGTTTACAATGGATTTAAGGAGAATGGCAAATAAGACACAGGGGGATCTAATCTCAGTTTTGTCACTAATAAGCTTCACGTCATTGGAAAATCACAGTATTTCTGAACCGCTAGATTTTTAAAAACATTTTTTGTCATTACCGTTTTGTTCATCAAAGGGGATGAAGAAGGATATCTCCTAAAATCCTTTCTAGGCATGAGGTTCTATAATGTGTTAATACCAGAACTAACGTTGTAAAGAATCTCTACAACTTTTCAAACCTTTCACTGTTATACATTTGCTAGCACTCTTACTTAGCACTTTACGCTCATCATTTTTTATTCCACAAACACGTATGGAGAGAGTATTCCTGTACGCAAAGCCTTAGGGGAGAAAGTAGCATCATCCCAATTTTATTTAAATTAGAAACTAAAGCTCAGAGAG
Organism: Phocoena phocoena; assembly: GCF_963924675.1. Lineage (NCBI taxonomy): Eukaryota > Metazoa > Chordata > Mammalia > Artiodactyla > Phocoenidae > Phocoena > Phocoena phocoena. The sequence continues at coordinate 39,042,373 of NC_089234.1, read as the reverse complement.
GTAAAGCAATTTGTTTAAAATCACGCAGCCAGGGACTTCCCTGGTGGTGCAATGGTTAAGAATCCACCTGCCATTGCAGGGGGCACGGGTTTGAGCACTGGTCCAGGAAGATCCCACATGCCGCGGAGCAACTAACTACTGAGCCTGCACTCTAGAGCCCACGAGCCACAACTACTGAGCCCATGTGCCACAACTACTGAGCCCACGTGCCACAACTACTGAGGCCCGCCGGCCTAGAGCCTGTGCTCCACCACAACAGAAGCCACCACAATGAGAAGCCCGTGCACTGCAACGAAGAATAGCCCCTGCTCGCCGCAACTAGAGAAAGCCAACACGCAGCAACAAAGACCCAATGGCGCCAAAAATAAATAAAATTAAAAAGAGGATATAAAGATTACATTAACAGTCATATTAATAAAAAAAAAAAACACAGCCATATGTGCAGGAAGAGTCAGAGGTCAACCTCAGGTCTGTGGCGCCACAGCCCATTGTTTTAATCTTCATGACAGTTTCAGGTCATTTTTCTATTAGACTGGGCTAAAATCTCTCAGATTACTCCTCTGACTCTCCAAAATCAGTTTCACTTTTTGGCTTCAACCTCATGATTGATTATATGTGATATGAATGAATTCTGGTCGAAATAAATGTTTGCAAAGTTACCTTTCAGTAAATCTAGTTCAATACCATAACAATGATCAAAAAAAGGACAGAAAACTCTCCCAGAAGTTGCCATCCTATAAAAAGAAAGCTCCACTCAGTAGTTCCAATACCATATATGTCCAAATCTTCCCACTGGCCTTTTAAAAAAATGTAACTGAGAGATTTGGAATTTGTTATTTTCCCAAGTGGGAACAAGTTCCCCAGAATCTTTAAAGTATCAAAAATGTATTTTGATGAAAAACAAAACAAAACAAACCACTGTGATTCTTGATGATGGACTTTAGCTATTTAAGAGCAGTATATACGAACAATTTTATCCTTACTTTCAATATCACATTGTAGGAATTCAAAAGTTTTATCCAACTTAAAAAAAATCAAGCCAAAACACAATATGGACTTGATAAATCTGAAAAGTAAAAGGGCATGTAAACATTACTTCAAAAAAGAGCATTCTCATGAATGCAACTCAAGTGTAAAAAAGAAATAACTTTCCGCATGTTTCTGCTATAGTTGTATGTTTGAATTGTCTTTAATGTAGAAAATTGATTTTGTAAATGCCACTCACATGCCTTTTATTTTTAATTGAAAAGGCTAGAGATCATTTATCTGATACAGAAAGTTTATGCATAGTCACAAACTAAAAACTTCACACTGAAAATTAGCAACATTTTTGACCTACCACTCTCACTGTTTGGAATTTATCCCATATATAAATTAAAGACATATGAGAAAATGTGTACAAGAATGTTAGCTGCAGTGTGGTTTATGCTTACAAGAAACAAAACAAACAACTATCACTATTAATAAGCTGAAGTACATGGATACAATAGCACAGTACATGGTTATTAGACCAATACGGACTGATCTGGAAAGGAGCTATAGTTAAGGGAAAAAAAAAAAAAAAGCAGGTTGTTGAGGACTGTTACGGGATGATTCTACTTCAGGTAGAAAAACAAACTAGAAACATCAAGAAGCATTTTAACATGGTGAATAAGGGTGCAGAGCCACACAAAAGAAACTTCTTAAAAAATTGCTATAGGGACTTCCCTGGTGGTCCAGTGGGTAAGACTCCACGCTCCCAATGCAGGGGGCCCAGGTTCGATCCCTGGTCAGGGAACTAGACCCTGCATGCATACCACAACTAAAAGCCTGCATGCCGCAATGAATATCCCGCGTGCTGCAACTAAGACCCAGCGCAGCCAAAATAAATAATAAAATTAATACAGAAATATTTTTTTAAAAATTGCTCTAATATCAAGAAGCTCAGTGGGTCCAAGGCCTGTCTCATCCTGTGTGGACATCCCTGGTAATGCCCTGGAGAGGCTAGATAACCAGATGATTTCAAGGCAGTATGTTTCCAGCCCTGCTTCCACACTTCAGAAATTTGTCTTGCCTTGATAACAAACCAGAAGAAAACAAAATGTATTGCTACTTATCTCTTGCTTCACCGTGTCTACTAGTGACTAGATTTCCTCCTTTTTTTTAGCCCTACAGACAACAGAAAGCATACCCTACATTTGATCTACTCTTGATCCTTTCTTGCAGTCATCGACTGTTTAACATTTTTTTTCCTATCCTAGGAAAAATATAAATGACTGCCCCAAAGAGCAGTTTTGTATACTGACAGCTTCAAATAAACATATTTGAGTTTCGAAACACTTTTTACAAAGGCAGCTTATTGTCAAACAGGGTATCAAATTGTGCAGTGTTAAATATTCTCTATTTCCCCTATTGCTTGTTTATCTAAGTACAATATAACATAATAGCTGAGCAAAGAAACCCATGAAAGAGGCCATGTGATCACGCGTGAATTCTTTTTTATGCACAGTACAACTTCATTTTGGCATTGACCCTTGGTTACTGGGACAGACCAAAATAAGAACATTTCTCCTCAGTGTTAAATCACAAATGCTGTCATCAGCAAGACTATTTCACTTCCAGTCCCCTGGGGGCTTTCACATGAGAGGGGTCACAGACTGAATGAAATAGCCTTTTACAGGAAGACTGAATGGCACTTTCCAAGGGAATATTGATTCAAAAACTTACAGTCCATTAAGTACGACCCACAATCTCTCCCTTTGTGGTAGTTCAGACTACACTCATTTCTTTTTACCCTAGAATCGAGAGGCAGTTTATATTTAGGGCATCCCATAAAACATTTGGCTTTTCTCTTAAAAAAGACTTAATGTATGTAAATAATCACATTAACTGGGAAGTATTAAAATGTTTTCTAAAAAGGACCTCAGACTGCAACAGGCCATGTTACGATTTACCTAATTATGTTCTAGAATCACAGAGTTATCAAGGGGATCAAACAACCTATTAGAAGCTATTAGAAGTTTTGTCTCATAGCTCATTTTTTCTTATAATAATTGTCTTTTAGTTCGTTATGCGGGGAGACGGGAGTGCGTAGGAAACCATTCCCTTTACTCTATCTCCTCACACATATATTTTTTTACTACTATTAATTTTCCATTCTTTCTCTCAGTTTTCTTTTCTGTGCCAAATATGAGTCCAGAGGTTTCCTCACAGGGGTTTTAGGAATCTCCCTCAGACCAACATCAATGTAAAAGAGCTCTCTATGCAAAGTGCACTATTGGTTTCTCTTTTGGTTTAGACTAAACACTAAAGAAGAACACTGCACCGTGGCTTTTTAAGCACATTCCCCCAAATCACTACTAATCGGAAAACTATAATACTGTATGTATTCAATGATACACTTTCCAAACACTTGAATCCTCATATTAAGAAAGTTATGTTTTCATTTATATGTGGAAGCTAAAAAAAGATAAAGCAAACGAACGAATATAACAAAACAGAAACAGACACACAGATAGAGAAATCAAATTAGTGGTTACCAGTGGGGAGAGGGAAGCGGGGGCAGATAGGGGTAGGGGATTAAGAGGCACAAACTACCATGTATAAAAGCTACAAGGATATATTGTACAGCACAGGGAATATAGCCAATATTTTACAATCACTTTTAAACAGAGTACAGTCTCTAAAAATATTGAATCACCATGCTGTACTAATATAATACTGTGAATCAATTTTACTTCAATAAAAAAAGAAAGTTATATGTTTGAGAATATATTTTAATATTCAACTAAAGGACATTCCAAACTACTAGTTGTACAATTGCTAAATATTATACTCCTGCTGCCATCTTGTGGTAATTTTTGGAATCTTCTTGCTTGCTGTCTTTTCCTCCCTCCCTCCCTCCCTTCCACTCCCTCACCTTCCTTTTCCCCCTACCTTTTGGAGGGTACCTATATCCAAACCTTAAAGAGTCCCTTTCTTAAGTAGGTAGGGAGACAACCTGCACTATATTCTGAAAGAAGAACGGATTGTTGCCAATTCCTCCTCCTGTAATATATTCCCTCCTTTCTCCTTATATTTTTCTCATTTTTCCACAAAACCATTCTTTTAACAATACTTTTTAAACAAATATCTATCTTTTAGATTAATCTAGTTTCCTACAAGTAAAGGGAATACAGATTATAGGAAAATATATGTGTATCTTATGAAAGACTTTTCCTTCCAAACTTTTTCCAAATTGTACTTTTACAGAGAAAGAAAGAAAGAAAGCATCCTGTATTTCTGGCTACAAGATGCCACACAGCCACAGGTACCGACTCTCAGGGTCCAAGGAGGAGCCCTGGGGACACACTCTGGAAAGAGAGAGCTGCCCAGCAACCCCAGGCTGGATGGTGACCGGAGGCCTGGCAACCCTTTATTACTTCCCGACTGTCCCCTTCACCTATGGGCCCTGCTGTGGCATGGCAAAGGAATTCATAAATCTGGGGGTACACCACACATTTCTCTGATGATATATTAAAGTGAATTAATTCTCAACCAGACTGATTTACCATCAGAGCAAGGGTATATTTTATAAAAACCACCTTTCCCATCTAACTCTATGTCCCCACTCCAATTCCTGTGGAGAAACTTACAGACAGCCATCCAAGGAGTCACCCAAAGACAGGTATAGTGAGAACTCGATTAGCCAGAATCTTCCACAACATGGAGGAGATGAGGATGGAAACAATCTGTTTCATTCCTTGTTGAAAATGACTTTAAAACCATCTTTCCCTCTTTTGTGTTATTTATATCTATGTTATTCACAATCTGTATTTTTCTATATTTTCCTTTAAAATCTATGAACCCGTAAAATGAAGCGTTATTCTAAGCAACAGCAGCCACATGGCGTAGATTTAACGTGACTGTTACATCTTTTCCCTCAGTACATTATAACTCCTTACTGTTAATATAAAATAAATTAACTTGTGTGCCACCTAGAAGCATCCCTGATGCCACCAGTATATGAACATCACACTTTGGGAAATGGGGCTCTGACGTATACATGCTAAGTAGAGTACAGTAAAGCTAACAACCATTATTTATAGACAAGTAGCTTTAAGTGTCACAGCATCAAGATTTTGATATGTTAGAGCCATAGTTCAGATCAGAAGTTCTCAAACATTTTTTCTGCAGTGACTCACGGGATGAATGATGTTCTCACGTGCAACACACTCTTGTGAAAAGACCGACTGTGGGTTCTGTGCAATTTCCTGCCATGTATTTGTCATCCTCCCAGTCGGGGAAGCCAATTGGAATGCAAGTCAAAAACCATCCCTAGGGAGGTGCCTGTGCATGCACTCAACCTTATTTCCTAAGAAGCAAATAATTCATGAAGTTTGATTTTTAACCTATTATTTACTCATTTTAACCTTACAACTAATCAAACACACCACTTTGCGCCATGACACCACAGCTGAAATCTGAAGACATGAAATTTTGTCCTGAATATTTTAGAGTGAACTTATTCTCTGAGAGGAGACTGAATTGAATATGAATTGGTTCTATCCTCTAGAAGGTTTCAGGGTGGGTGTTTTTTTTTTTAATTTGTTTGTTTTTAATACATTCTAGATACGTGCTGTTCTTACCCTGCCTCTGAAAATTAGCACGTGGGAAGAGAAATGTATGGTAAGCTGAGGGTTGTATAGGGTTGGAATTTTTACTATAAACAGACCTGGTTTCTACCCAGGGGTTTACAGCCTAACATATAAAAGAATTTTCTATTTTGAGAATTTTTAGCATATGTAGTGAAGTTCCTTGGTGGTCCTGTGAGACATGAAATTAACATTACCCACACCATGAGGGCAATGAAAGTCATCAAGCAAAATACTGACATTTACTCAAAGGCTTTGGATTTGCTCATCAGGCAATACAGTTGAACAAACAGACCTACAAGTATTTGTAAGAGGCAAATACACAAGTACGTTTACGATTCCCTATAAGGTTTGTCAGTAGCATTTTTGCAGGATTTGAGGTCAAAGTGCTCAAATAAAGACACATCTGAGGATTTAAAACACATTTTGAAGCCCTCTCTAAATTGATCTATAAAGGAGGAACAGTTTGAATTAGCAACAAGTCAGAGAGCATATTTAAGAACTGTACTTGTATAATCTTTATCACAAGTAAAAAAAAAATTCAAATGAAGTCCTAACAAGGTAATTACAGCAGATGTCTTACTGGATTTGCCTTATTAAGGCAAATTCATTTATTAAATAAACACTCAGGTGAAATCAGCATGTTATCCCCTTACACACCAAAGTGCTATCAACATGCTCATCCACGTAATAAAATCAACCCAAATCAACTCCTAGTATCAACATGTTGACTGTTTAGGACTAATTTCCAAGAATATGTCAAATCAACATGCACTAAAAAAAAGGTTAACCACACAGCCAACACATTGGACAGGACAAATTATAGAAAGTATTTTACAACTTTCTAGCTAATATAAACTTTATATTGGTTGAATTTAAAACTCCACTATTTTCTAAGGTAGCATGGGTTTCTATTATATGCCCACATAAAAAAACAATATGAAAATGTTTAAAATAAAAGCAACATAACGTACACTGAAGTCTGCGGTCCACCAACAATGTTTAGGGAGTAGTGCAGAGTAAGGTTAAGAGTTTTTTAAAAGGAAATCTGTTGTTCAGAACAACAATAAAGGGATTAGCCTTTATATAATAAAACAAATCTATTTCAAAGATACACATTTTCTGGAAATATCTATTTTTCATTGAGAAATATTTTAAAGCACTGTATATTTTCAATATGAGCAATTATTTTTAAAACTTTAGGAAATTCAAATTGTACAATATCTAAAAAATCTGAAGACATGAAAGATTTTAAAAGGTTAGAGTACTATTCTGAACAAGACCTCTGTTCTACGTTTGCGGTTGTATGAGTTTTGCAAATGAGAGATCTGGCAGGAGTTCCAGGTGTCAAGCTAGAAGAGAGGAACCAGGGACCCAAAAGAGAGATGCACAACACAGGCAGATCCAAGAACAAAGTAAAAGAAGGTAAAAAAATCATCACTGGGTAAAAGCAGGAGGTAGGAAGTACTTCGATAAAAAGCAACAGAGATTGGTTCTAGCACCCTGCTCTGGGAGACAGTATTGGACTGTGTGTCTTAATACCAAGCACAAGCATTTGACAAGCTGCAGGATGCTGTCGTCTATTTCATGATAATAGCCCAAGAAGTAAATCCTCCTTTCCCCAAGAAACTGATGGGGCCAAACTAGAGGAGTTTCAGAATAGTAACTACCATAAGAAGTATAAAATCATGAACTGAATAAATCAGCAATTTGTGTGCGTGTATACATATATGTACATACTCATATACATACACAATACTCATACACATAAACATACACATACAGCCCCTTTTCTCTTCGGGGATCCTACAGCACAGGACACTAACAAAGCTAGTAGTCATTTTTGACAATTTCCAAGCTTCTGAGCTTTCACTTTTGTGAAACAGGATATGCTATCCCTGGTTTATCTCAGAACTCACAGTAACTTCCAAGAGCTACAAGAATCTGAGATAACACAGGGTCCTGAACTCTGATAAGCAAATGCTCAGTGGCAAATGAAAATAATTATTCCTACTCAGAGCAACCATGAAATCACCTGAAAATCTTATCGAAAGAGAGGGTTTTAATGCACTCTCAGCGTCTCCTACACAGTGTGGGGAAAGGGCACTGGGCAGCAGCCACTTAGCAAGGAAAGAGGAAAAAGATAGAACGTCTTTTGTTTTTTCAGGTCTTTTAGAAATATTTTCATGAGGGTCAGTCAAATCTCTAATGAACACATGATTAAATGAAAACTTGCAACCTACACATGTATCAAGGATTCGGATGGAACGAGAACTCCTGGTGTATTACAAATATATCTGGAAAATGTACTTGATCCCAGAGCCCAAACCAACACCAAAGCAAAGTGGATATGTCTTAAATAATAAGTATAAATAGATAATAACTTGGAGATATCAATTCACCAACGCCGGTACTGATGCAAAATTAAGAAACCTATATTGTCTTTCTGGTCCCATTTCCGATATCTTTTCAAAGGCACTTCAGTAGTGATTTGCTCAGTTTTCTCATCACTAAAACCAGAGTACTATCTACCTCCTGTACCTCTTTGACTGAATGTAGGTGTGAGGTGCTTACGCTCGGAACCTGTCCTCTTCAAATTACACGCAGCAAGACACAAGGATCTTGACAAGCAAGCCTGCCTAAAAATCCTCCCCTCACCTCCTCAGCTTTTCTCCCTTTCAACTCTCATCATAAATATGACTCCTCTGAGTAAACTAAACGAATGTCCTCTCCCAGAAGCTCCTGTTAAAACATTACTGCGTTAATCCAGAAAGGATAACTGGTTAACATATTGGTATGCTGTCAAGTAGTAATAAATTCCTTTGGATGGAAGGATTGGTAGGGATGAAGGAATCAGCAGGAGGGGTCTGTAAGGCAAAAGGCAAAGGGTATAGTGAATGATATCCAAAGGCAGCAACCAAGATCCTTTTCACATCCTTCCTGATTGCACTATTCATCGGCACCACCTATGACATGACACTGAGCTAGAGAAGTTGAGTGAGGAAGGAAGAAGAGGGAATGATTAGGAAATGACAATCCCCAGAGCAGGACAGCCTGGGGAAATTCTGGCCTGGCACAGCACACCCAGGGCGTACGTGCTGGATACAAGGGCTCATTGGTCACTTTTTCATAAGGTCAGTTTCGTGCTGCCTCTAAGACTTCTCAAAAAAAAAAAAATCCTATTCTAATTTAGGGCAGGTTCTTTTCTTCCTATTTGGAAGGATTCACCAGTTAGTAAGATGGAACTGGCCAGATTCCAAGGCTATAGAATATAACTGCTGAGAACTGGGGCTCTAAAGACTGCAAGATTGGGGTTTCAAACATGGCTGCCATTTCCTAGCTGTGAGATCTTAGGTAAGTGAATTAACTTCTTCAAGCCTCAGTGTCCTCACGTGAAAAGTACGTATGTGATCTAGGACCACTGGTAGAAAAACAATGAGCTACTGAAAGTAAAGAGCTTAGCACTGTGTTAACATCACTAAGATTAGCTATCTTTATTATTCTTAGCATCGCTAGTTTAAAGCATTGTGTATTTTCTATGTGAACAATTAATAAGCTGGGCCCAGAATTCCACCGGTACCCGCTCATTTCACTGAAGTTGCTTATATCAAAATTAGGCCAAATCCCTTGATTTAGTCTGAAGGTTAAACCAGCTGAAATGAATCAGAGATGCAAAAGGCAAAGAGTTTTCTGGGGCATCCATTCCAAAGCATCCATGTCCCAGTGGAAGAAGGTACAAGTTCCAAAGGATGAATGTACATCATCAAGAATCAAGGGATTTGTGACGGGAAATGCTCAAGCGGCTTGGAATACAATATATTATTCCTGTAACAGATTAATATTGATTCCAGCCTTTGCCTAAGCTAATTTAAAAAACAACAACGGTATACAGTCTTCTGAGCTAACTGGGTGGTCAAAATAAGGAATTTAGGTGTGTATAAAAAGTTAAGGGGGAGAATTAGGATAGCAGGTAATTCTTGATGTGGAATATATGCATGCAGGGAATCAGAAGTTCACAGAAAACCATGTGAAATACTCAGTTATTTGGCAGAAAGTTATATATATAAGTGTACAGTATCATCGTCATCCAAAACAGCCTACAGTTTTCAGTGATTATCACTTGATCTCTACTGGGCATTTCTAAGGGGTATGAAAATGAGGACTGCAATAAGTCGGATGTTTTCTTTTTAAACATGATCATACTGTACACTTGATACTTATGCTGTGAGCTCAGATCTTCCCTTTCCCTAGTATGATTTTCATCTAAGCATTCCTTAGATACTTAGATCATTCTTAATGGAGATTGTGCATTATACCCTCTGTGGACACATGGAAATCTGGCTAATTGGACTGAGTTGATTACAACAGTCGGTGAATTCTCCCATGTCCTTCCACTGCAATAAAAGCTGAAGATATTTTTACCACCGATTATGTAAATATTTCAGATTGCCATCATTTTCTAAAACAGTGGTTACAGGCAAAAGTTCTTTTATCATTCTGCCCGCCAAACAATTCCTACACTTTCAAAATGTGTTTCTTTTCTTGTTAGTATAAAAACTGGGTGTCCTAGTAAAGTCTGAAACAAACCCATAGCATGAATAGCTATCACTAAATCCTACAGCAATTGCAATTGAACACTAGCTCTGTGATAAAGCAGTCTCCTTCAGCCCCAGTAAGTGCATCAGGATGGCACAACTTTTAACAAAGGATGCACAAGCTGATGGAATGTCTACTCCCCAAATCCAAATATCTGAAAATTAGCAAATACGCTTTTATTTTGAAAGCATCTTGTTTGCTGTTATATGTTGTATCCCAGATATACTTTTTAAATTATTTCTTTTCTTGGCCAAAATAAGGTGTCTCACCAATAATTAAGTTAGTACTGTCTCTTTAAATGCTAGGATGAGTACCTAATTCCAGAGGTTACTATGCCCATATATTATACCTGTCAAAATTCTTTAAACTCTAATGAGTCAGCTTGCTGAAAATACACTCCACGCTTCCATTTGAAAGCATAAAGCTAAGTGCTGAGCGGGGAGAAGTTTACACTCAGTCCCAGCGTAAATCAGCGCACAGAGGAAGTAGAAAAGCACTTCAGCTAGCTGTTGCAGACACAAATACGCGCCCGACCGACCGCTACTGCGCATGATCCACTCTTTTGATGAATGTTCCTACCCCTAACTCGAAAACGTCGGGAGTGTGTGCGCGGGGGCGGGGGAGGGGGCGGGGGAGGAATAAAAAAAAAAGGAAGATGATGTGTACGTTTGAAAGATCAGCCATTTCCTCTCAGTACACACAAAAACGCCTCTCATTCCTAGAGAGATTTCTTATCAAGGAAAATAAAAGTGCCTCTTTGAGAGCTAGCTCCCGAATGAGAGCGGACTCTGGGAGAGACAGTTTCCTCTCCTGTCCTCTCTAGACCCCAGTGAAATCTCCTCTTTGCTACGAGGTGGTGCTGGTTACTCTTTGAGGGGCACAGTCCAGACACAGAGATCTGAAATTTCAAAAATGCGATAAAGCCCCAGCCGGTCAGCCCTAGGAGGCGAACAGCTGCCGGGTGACCGCTGATGAAGTGGCTTCTTCAGGAGGTGGGCAGATTGATTCCAGCTGCTGAGAGCGAGGCAGGGCAGCGGCCGAGGAATGCGTAGCTCAGCTGAGGCAAGACACAGCCGCTTCCCAACCAAGGGCAAGGCCAAATGTTAGCTCTGATTGCAGTCTTGGCCTGAGAGAAGTAAGAATGCCATTGTTCCATTTGATAGGGACTTCCAAGGCAGCCTGGGCCAAAAGGTGCTACGTGCGCGGTGTCATTTTATATGTGGAGCGTCGCTCAGGAAATCTGAAAGCTGTCCCTCAAGACGTTGGTTCAGAGTGGGCCTGCAGTTCCCAAGGTGAATCCTTTCTGCCTGATTCATGTTTTTCTCTCTCAACCCACTCCCAGCTCCTGGCCCTTTTCTAACAGCTCTCAACCCCTACCCAGACTCCTTTGCTCCCCTCTCCCCCACTCCCACATGCAAACACCGTAATCAGTACCCAACTGAAACAGACAAGGAAGGGGTGCAGCGGAAGAGTGGGGGACATCCAGAGCCCTGCAACTGGCCTGGATGGAGACATACAAGAGGACATACTCTTTAGAAGTACTGGCCTCAAAGTCTGAGAGCTTAGGGGGAAGGACTAATGTAGGGGTCCCCTGAGGGCCCCAAACTCAGACGCCAAGTGATCTAACAACAGGGAAGGGGTAAGAGGTAGGTGGGCATGAAGGCACGCCTAATGGAATATTCAATATCCTGAGAAATGCACTTTCGGCCGTGCAATTCCAGAGACTAAAAGCCAGTAATGGGCTCTGGAGTCTGCACTTCCTCTCCCTAATGTCCAGAGGCGCTTTAATGCTGCAGCCAATCGATCAGCCTTCTCCGGTGAAGGCGGCCAGTGGAGAGCAAAAGCTTCCTACTTGTGGCCAAAATCGCCCGGCCTCCTCTGCACACCACGAAAGAGCGACAACAACTTTGAACTGTCAGGACTTGGCCCTCAACGTGCTGGGAGAAGGAAAGGAAGGAGCCTGGAGGCGTCCAGAGAAATAGCTCCCCTCCCTCTTAATCCCAGCTTTTCCAGGGAGACTCAGAAGGAAGACAAACAAGGAGGGGGCATTATCCACCCTGGGACAGGGCTGACCAGTAGCCCCAAACCTGCTTCAGGTGCAAGGTCACCGAACCGCCTCCAAGCCCTGGGCAGCCCAAGATGTGGCGCTTCTGGAAGGGACACAAACTGAGCAAAAGAACATCCAGAAAGTGGGGTTTCTTTACAATCTCCTGCTGACATCGCTTGCTGCCTGGAAAGTGACCCTCAGAGGCTGATTCCTGCCGCGGAGACGCATCCCAGTCCCGCCTCCCTCCCCCCACCCCCTCTGCGCCTTCCCAGCAGGGCTTGGGCTCCGGGCGAGTTCAGTCCCTAAATTGAACCCAACCCTGTCCAGCCTCCCGTCGCCGCTCCGAAATGGCTCCAGCGGCGCACTGAGCATGCCCTGTGGCCTGGGTTTGGGGGTCACCTCCGGGAAATTTTCCGGGCCCCGGGATGGGCCGGGTTCTGTCCCCCGCGGGCGCCCCCCCAGGGGTGCGCGAAGGAAAGACCGCGCGACTGCAGCCGCGTGCGGAGCGGCCAAGTTAGCGAGCGCGACAAAACTTTCCACGCTCCTTCTTCCCACCCCACCTCACCCCGCCACAGGGGCGCGTCTCCCCGAGGAGCTCGCCTTTCCCAGCCCGGCGGAGACAAGCACAGCACGTGATGGGCAGAAATAAAAATAAACACTTCCCATTCCCGGCCCGCGAGGGCCAGCCCCCACTCGGCGCGCTGCGGAGAACTAGGGGCGCCCTGCGTCGAGCAGCCCCCGAGCCGCCGCGGCCCGGAGCCCCCAGCCCCCCCGAGCCGCCGCCAGGACGGCCACCCGGCCCGCCCGCCGCGAGGGGTGGCCCCGCTCCGGCCCTCCGCGTCGAGCCCCGGCGCCTACCTTTCGGATTTGGTGAACTTCCGGAATGCCTGTCGGAGGTCGTGGAAGGACCTGTACGTCTGCGGCTCGGCCGAGATGCCCTGTGCCCGGGTGGTCCGGGGGCCGATGTGGGTCGAGGGCACGGGCAGCACCGACTGGCACTTATGGAGCTTCCTCTTCAGCTCCTGGATTTCTTCCTCCTTCTCTGACAGCCGCTTCTCCAGCTCTTTGATCCTCTCTTCCTTGAGCATGAGAATCTTGGCAAAGTCTTCCTCTAGCTCGCTCATGTTTTCCCTGAGCCCCTCCGCGAAACTTTGTCTCGGGCGGCGGCGGCGGCGGCTGGGACGACAGCCGAGCGAGGCGAGCGCGGAGTGAGCGAGTGAACGGGCGCTAAGTACTCGAGCGCAGCGGTGCTGCTCCTAGTGCGGCGCGAGAAGCCGCTTTCTTCGAGCCGCTTCTGCTGAGGGGACTAAAAGCACCGAGGGGAGGATGAGAAGTCTAAAAGCGAAGGAGAGGAGAGGCAGAGTGCTAATCGCCAGTCTCTCCGGGGAATAGGTGATTATCTTTCATTGAGAAACCAATTAGAGCTGCCCTTCCTCCCCTGAGACCCCCTCCCCCGTCCCCCTTTCCCAATCACTTCGTGAGAACACGGCGCGCGCGCCACCCCACCGAGAGCCTGCTTTCTAGCTGGGAGGGTTAGACCAGTGAGCCTGGTCTCACCTCATCACATAATAATCACTCTTGCACGCTGTATGGTGCCAAAGGAAAGGGGTGGGGTGGAGGTGGAGGGGAGAGCTTTATGCCACTTGATCCTTGAAATAGCAACAATTACCATGTGATCTGGCAGATGACGCAGCGCTTGTAACTGGAGCCTGAAGACTTTGTGGTGTGTGTACGTGCGTTTGTGTGTGTGTGTGTTTGTGTAACATTTCATAAATATTAAACTGCCTTTAGACAATAACCTGCGTGAATTCATCTTTGTTTTCACCTTTTACTTCTGCTCTGGATAAGGGGGTGTGTGTGTGTGTTTCTAACTGGGAAGTTCTGTGGTTGTGACCCCGAGTAATAAGAATGACAGAGCACTCGCTGTTCCAGGTGTTTTCAGCATAAAATTTTAGTGGAAATAGTAAACTAAAATTGTTGGTGGGTAAGTTGGATGAATTACTCATAGGGTAATGAGCCAATGTTTACCGAAAAGAAAAAAAGGTCCATGCATCCATCGTAAACTTCTTCGAGTTTGGATTCTATTTCATCTGCTACAGTTAAAATTTGTATATTGAGCATCCAAATTATATTACCATACCATCTTATATGGTTGCGAATTGAGGGCTACCAGTGCTAAGCTGCTGGCTCATCCTACCAGCTCCTGTTTTAGGGAAAAATAGCTTCTGTTATCTGTATTTCTCCCTCACCTGTGCATCCATCACCACACTCTCTGCTAAAGGGATTTTTATACTCATTTGAACCCGGAGTATTTTCTGTTTCCTACACTGTATTTTTTGTATACGTATATGTCACAGGGAGCATTTTTCATAACATAAATCACTGTTTAAGAGTTTGTCTGGGTAGGTGGGAGGAGCATTTCCTCAGGTAATGATCCATAAATTAACATGGCTTTTTTAAAGGAAAAAAAAATGGATGCAAACTAAGATACCAAAGGGTTTTTGTAGAAATAGTAATTTTCCTTAAAAAGAAAGATCAATGTACAATCCACTGGCTACTTATTAAAAACAAATCTTTCTACCTTGTCTGAAACACCTCAGTAAAGGAAAAAGCAGGCATATACTTTCACTTATAAATAAACCCTAAAATATTTTTTATTCTGAAGATGTCTTTATTATTTACTGTTAGTTCTACTCATCTGATTATTTTAAATTAAAAACATTTTAAGCCACATCTGAATTTTTAATCACACCAGATGCTCAAGACTGGCTTCATCTACTCATATTTGAGAAGGAGTTCTCTGTCCTGTTGATAGTTACTATTCTATTGCTTCTATCTATAAACAATCGGCTATAATCCTTTTAGAAACACTCAAAATAATTGGCATTTAAAAATACAGTAGAAAAATTTATTATCACCTTCAAATATCTAGGCATAGGTTCAATTTTATTTATGGGAGATATAGAAATAGTTTTTAAATGATTCTTAAATGGACAGGTTATTTTCAAGTCTGATACTAATCTTAAATGCAGATATTCAGATGTTTATCTTGCTTATTAAAAAAAAGAAACCTTTAGACCATTATTTTACAAACATCTCAAAACCCTAAATTCACCCCTATCTTCCAAAATTAATCTTATTTTTTTTTAATAAATCAGTTTTAACTTAGGTAATGTTGACATCCGGTGACCTTAAATCGTGTCCATTGGCTTAGGAAATACTTAGAGCACAGGAACGCTTGAGAAAATACAGACTGGTAGAAGAGTATACACTGATTTGTTAAAAATCATAGCATTTTAAATCTGTAAGCAACTTTGAAGATGATCTAACCCAACCACTTCATATTATAGAGGAGGAAAATGTAATCTTGAAAGGTGAAGTCCAAGATCACCCAAGGGCAAAAGTTTGAAGCCAGGATT
Organism: Phocoena phocoena; assembly: GCF_963924675.1. Lineage (NCBI taxonomy): Eukaryota > Metazoa > Chordata > Mammalia > Artiodactyla > Phocoenidae > Phocoena > Phocoena phocoena. The sequence goes on along the minus strand of NC_089234.1, from coordinate 39,026,699 downwards.
CCCCAGGCCATGCTGCTCCTAGCTTGAAGCCTGAAAATCTAGAAATTCTATGATTCTGAGACTCTGGTGTTCAAAGATGTGACTCTACCCTTTGTTCTTTAAATCTGTAGCAGAAAGTTTCAACTGTCAAAGCAAAAAGTGTTAATGAAACCTTAGATTTTTTTTTTTTTTCTTAAAGGAGAAGGTCGCCATCTAGTGCCCTTGGAGATATTTGCTAAATAAATATCTTAATCACAGGGAAGTGAGGTTAGGTCCTTAAATACCTGTGTGAGAGTTTTCATGTTCCATGTTTGAACGAAATAAAGAAAATATACAGAATTTTGTGTCAGAATAAAACACTTTTTAAAATGACAAATTTAAAAATCTTTTAGCTACTGGAAATGACAGTGATGGTACATATCCATTGAGTGTTTAATATGCACCAGCGCAGGGCTAAACCCTTTATGTGACGAGATGGTTTTATCCCCAGGATGACTCTGTAAGGTAGGTACTATTATTTATTCTCATTTTATAGATGGAGAAACTTAGCCAGATTAATTTCCCCATGGCCACAGTGTCCAGATTTGACCCAGGCTGTCTTAATCCCCATGCATACTGCTTCTACCTGAAATACATTAAAATGTCCACTTCTCTATGAGCCCACTGACAAGCAAAACTAGAAGTTCTTTGTTGATGAGAACACACTAAATTTAAAATCCCATATAAGCTCAGATAAGTATCTAAGACTCTGGCTTCTCAGCAACCAATCTCTTTACCAAAGTTGTTTTCCTTATGATACTTTGGGATCTATTATACATTTCATATACAGTTTCAAAAGTACATGTACCTTCACATGTTATGATGCCGCTTTGCCTCTCCACCTCCACCCCACTAATAAGGAACACTTTCTAAAGAACTTGAAGCCGTATGGATGTGAGTAGCTCATAGGGAATTCCTGTCCTTTAATCCAGGTCAGTGTCACATGGGGCAATGGGAAGACAGTATCTATATATTTTTAAAAAGTCAATAATAATAATAAAACAGACAAATAGTGTGCTTTTTATTATCACTATATGCCAGGAGTTCTCACCAATGTCAATAATAATAATAAAACAGACAAATAGTGTGCTTTTTATTATCACTATATGCCAGGAGTTCTCACCAATGTCAGTGATAAAATACTCCTCCCCCCACCCCAAAGAATACTGTTGGTCTAAGTTCAAGCAATTGCTGCATTTATCGTTGAGTGGGTGGACCAGTCCCATTGCCCCACCCTTGGAACACTGACCTTGTTGCATGTTACAAGGATCCAGAGTGAGGAAAATAGTCATGTGCAGATGGTTTGAGTGAGGTCCCACGGATGGCAGTAGAGGAGTGCAGAGAAAGTTTTGGGGAAATGAAAATATAGACAAGGGTCTAAGTTTTTGGGAATGGGTGAGATGAGGGGAATCTAAACCATCTATTTTCAATACCTTACATCCAAACACCGCTCTTGGCTACAAAGATGACAGGATTTGTGGGAAACTGCATGCAATACATTTTCCATCAAGGGATGCAATTAGTAAACTAAGTACTGGACTGGATCCAAAAACTATATTTATTTCTCAGCTCTGTCACTTCCCAAGCTGTGTGCTCTCAGGCAAATCCCTAAACTTATCTGGGATTCACTTTCCTCATTTGTAAAATGGGGAACGGGAGTCACCTTGGGTCCATTTCACCTTTCTATCTTTAAAGAGTCTATGGAATTCTGCTCTCCCTATGACTTACATTTTGAAATTATCAGTCTGTTTTTATAGACAACATCCATTTGTGTACTTCAGCTGAGTTTAAAACTGAAAAGAAAGATTTATGATGGAGTCTGGTTGGTCCTATAAAGATTACAGTGACTTTGTGATTAACAGAAACTTGGAGCACTTTCAGTTAATTCTACATCATACTTGATGTGGCTTCAACATTGTCCCCTAAATCATTCTGGTGACCATAAAGTGTGGTCACACCTTAGGCGAGATAAAAGCCTGAAGTCTTGAAATACAACCACATCTATGTTAACCACCACACAGAACATGAAAATAGCAAATGAAGTGTTGCCTCAGTTAAACTTCAAAACTGGTTTCAATGTATTGAATTTACTTAATGTAGCATAGATTATGTTTTCTTGTAAAACATGTTCCTACAGAAAAGCATGCATAAATGTTTTCCACCATGTGGTCCTATTGGTGTAAATGGAGTTCTTTTTCATGCTGCGTGCAATAGGAAAACCATTGCCTTTTACAATTTTCTGTGGTAGCTGTCTAAAAGTTTGAAAAAATTTTTTTCCTAGGAATTCTGAAAATAAAACTAAGAGATGATGGTACTTAAATATTGTTAGAAATCAAGTTCTGCCATATATTAAGAACCCTGAACCTGAAACATGGAGGTACACGTGCTATGGAACTTCAGGCAATTAATTTCATCCCCCGAGACTTAGTTTTCCCAAATATAAATCGGACTTATGGATATTCAATTCTCACATCTGCATCTTTAAGGCTCAAATGCAGTGAGATGAAAACAAGATGTTATCATTTAAATGTGACCCTACATAAATAACATAAATAAAATGGTAATGGATCCTCTGCTTTGATTCTTGGTGGAGAAAGTAGCCCATCAGGGGACTGAACAGACTGGTGTGGTGGTGATGATGGTGGTAATATTTATACTACATTCAGCCTACTCGTTACTTGTGTAGGCAGGATTCAAAGACAGCCCCCAAGCTTCTCACCGCTTGGTGATATGTACCTTCTCCCAGTTATTCAAACACTAATCAAGGTGCTGCTGTGAAGGCATTTTGCAAAAGTAACTAAAGTATCTTAAAGTTGGCTTTAATGTAAGATCTACTAGTATGAGAGGGACTTGACTCGGGGGAGATTCTCCACTGCTGCCTTTAAAGACAGAAGGGGCCATGAGACAAGGAATGCAGATGGAACCTGGGTGATGAGAATAACCGCTGACAGATGGCCAGCAAGGGAATGGGGACCTCAGTCCTACAACAGAAGGGAACTGACCCCTATCACAACCACTAGAGTGAGGAAGAGGACCCTGTACGCCAGATGAGAGTACAGCATGGCTGACACCTTGATCTCACCTTGATCAGAGGACCCAGTCATGCTATGCCCAGACTTCTCACCTCCACAACTGTGAGATAAAAAGCAAGTGTAGCTTTAAGTCTCTAAGTTTGCGGTAATTGGTTAGACAACAAGATAAAACTAATGAATTACTCAGCTACCACTTTAAAATGACCATTAAAAATGCCAGAAATGTTTTACCACTCTCAGAAAGCCTGACTTTACAAAAGAGTCACTTTTAGTGAAGCTACTTTAGTACATTTCAAATAGGTACTTGGGGACATCAAAAGTTGTTACAAATTATAAATTGTTTAAAGCACACTGATGACAACACAGATAGCCTTCTGAGTATGACAAACTCTGTTCCATAAAAGATATTCATGTTTAAAAGTTGTATCTTATTATGACTGAAGTGTAAATCCTTCCAACCATAGGTTCTAGAAGGGATTGGAACCACTCACTAGTTTAAACTTTTATGGGGTAGAAATGCTACCATAGTTTACCTTGGGTAGTGAACTTGCTCTGTGACCTTGGGTAAATTATTTCATCTGCTGAGCCTTATAGTTTTCTCATCTGTAAAATAGTAATAACTCTTGTACAGCAGTATGTGTTTTTATAATATGTTCGGCTCTGGAAATACATTTAAATATCTTGGATTCTTATTAATTGGATATTTCCATAGCCATTCATGGAAATTAAGTGCCCCCATATCATATTGCCTTTCAGGTTCCGGTTCTAATCAAATATTTGAGAAGAGGGGTTGGGAAAGAATACAAGTCCTTTGAGTCTATCTTTTTATTTGATTTGACTTGATGTTTTGGTTTGATTTTTTTATTGAGGTATAGTTGATTTATAATGTTGTGTTAGTTTCAAGTGTATAGCACAGTGGTTCAGTTATATATATACATGCATATGTTCTTTTAAAGAATATTTTCCATTTTTTAAAGTATTTAAAATATTCTTTTAAAGAATATTTCCATTATAGGTTATTACAAGATATTGAATATAGTTCCCTGTGCTATATAGTAGGTCTTTGTTGGTTTGATTTTTAAAGTGAGAGACACTGGACTCATCTACACGGAACTTCTCTTTATAAACTGATGTACATGATATAGAATTCAAAAACCAAACGATATGCAATGTAAGGTAGGTCTCCTTCTCATCCCTGTTCCCCACCTACACAGACCCCCTTTTATGGAGGTAGCCACTCACTGTTACCATTTACTTGTGCATGCCTCATTAAATAGCATATTCATATAAAAGCATAATTGTATATAAATACATATTTTTATACAACTTTGACACAAAAGATTTAATATCTGGTTTGTATATTAGCCTATTGCCTAACTTAGTGCTGTCATTTCCTGACTTTCAGAACCGTTAGTCCAGTGCAATATGACACAGCAGTCCCATTTTGTGATAAAATGCTCAGTAACAAGGGACAAAGACGAGAGTATGCCCTTTCTTCACATAGATGCTATAGGATTATAGTTCTTCTTACCTTAAAAAAATGGCATTTGGTGTCTTATTAAATATTTTTAATAACAACTCAGAATGTTCTGATATTTTAAAAGAACAAGCTAAATATTATTACATATGTATGTTTTTTAAGAATATGATAAAAATCACCTCCAGTCTTAATTCTCACCACCTGCTTTTTATTGATGGAGACATTCATCTGTGCTTAACTCAGGTTATTTCAAATTAACAGTCCTCATGTAAAAAAGCTAACAAACCATTACCAGGCATAAGGAGCCCTATATTTTGACAATCACTCAAACTGTTATAACTATCATTATTTTTCTTGGTCTCTAATCAAAACTGCATAGTTAGTTCAATAGTTCATTTACTATTTCTGATGCAAAGGGGACACATTTATTTGGAAATTATTTTCTCAAAATGTCTAGTCATTTATTATAAAAATATATTATAACTTGTTTTTATAAAAAAAAATAGTTCCACTGAACCTACAGTATTCCAGGAGATATTAAAACACCCATATTTACAGGTAACGTCCCCAAGTGCCGTGTTGATGATATTTTTCCCATCTGTGTTATATAGGGCTACATTTTGGCAGCCTTAATAAGAGTGAGAAGGTGGTAGAAACACTCAAAACTGTCCCATAATAATTTTAAATATTGCATTAGTTACAGTGAAGAATCTTTTTTTGTGTGTTGAAAAACACTTTGGCTCAGCAGAATTCTCCCTTTCCTACAGCATCCTTTCCAGCCACCCACAATTTGCAGAGAGGTGGCAGAAAGACAGAAGGTATTGAACTACGAAGACACAGTACCACGCCACCTTTCATTCAAGACTTCATCTAATAAAGGGAGATCACTTTACAATGCTCGGGCAAGCAGACATTACTCAGACTGTGGCTAAAATCATCAGCAAGAAACTCTGCCAGGAATACTTTGGGTAACATGAGGTGGTGCTGGAGTGTGTGTGTGTGTGTGTGTGTGTGTGTGTGTGTGTGTGTGTGTCATTGTACTTTTCTTCTAAATCATTTTTCTAGCTTGGGTATGTCAGTAGAAACAAACTCTTCCTTTAAAAATGTCTCCATTCAAAATATTTGGATATTTTAATGTTAAGAGCATAAATGGAGTAATGTTAAGAACAGATGGGAAATGCCACAAGTTGCTGGGGATTAGATGCTAGCGCACTGTTATTAATCAGGGGTGACAACTTCCTCTCCTCCATAGCTAAACAAACTGATTTACCTTTTGCGTAAATTGTCAAATTAGCATTCTAGGAAAGATGCTGGAGAAGGGCCATTTATGTCAGGAATCTTTTTATTAAGAAAGATATCATAAATCTGGCATTCTTCCTTTGAATGGGAAACTAAAAATAAATGTTTGTATTACCTGATCAAATGCACTTGGTTTCATTTATTCAACAAATATGTTTTGCTCACTTTCTACAGATCCCAGGCATTCCCCTAGACACTAAGGATAAACAGAGACAAGTTAGAGCATCTGCCCTAAAAAAAAAAAATGATACAAATGAACTTATTTACAAAACAGAAACAGACTCACAGATGTGGAAATCAAATTTATGGTTACCAAAGGGGATATGTGGGGGGAAGTGATAAATTAGGAGACTGGGATTAACATATACACACTACTATATATAAAATAGATAACCAATAAGGACCTACTGTATAGCACAGGGAATTCTACTCAATATTCTGTAATAACCTAGATTGGAAAAAAATCTGAAAAAAAATTGAGATATATATATATATGATATATATATGACTGCTTCACCCTACTGTACACCTGAAACTAACACAACGTTGTAAATCAACTATACCCCAGTAAAAAAGTGAAAAAAAAAACAAGAAGCTTATGATAGTGTAGGAGGAGCAACTTAGGGGGAGGGATAATAGATACGGAAATGACTAACTTAAAAGCAAAAGTGAAAAAACTGAAAGGTTATCATAGTACAGAGGAAGGGGAAGGAAAAGTAATAAGCCATGTGTGTGTGTGAGAGAAACAGAGACAGAGAGAGAGAGACATGTACAGAAAGCTTAAATCACCAAATAACCAATTGACATAAGCCCACTTGGTTGAAACCAAAGGATTAGTTTGCCAAATTAATGCACTAGTTGAATTTCTGTAACTTACAGTTGATGAAAAACTTTTATTAAGGAAGAGCCTTTTTGAATATATGTATAATCCCTTAGAATGGATTCTTCTATGAACATGTCCTGGAAACCACAGGTAATTTTTTGGTCAGGGGAATCTCCAAGTGGGGGGCAGCAGCTGGTATGCGAGGAACAAAGCCACATGCTTGCCAGAAAGTACACCTGGAGTACCTTTCCCATGAAAGTGAAATTTATCCTAGGAGGCACCAAGGATTTCATAAAACGCCATAACCAGGGAAATTTTACAGTAAGTAACATATGGAAGATTCCAAAGTGACATTTGGAAATAGCAAAATATCTGTCACACCTATGAAATGATACTATAGTCTCTTCACTGGGTTTCGTGTTTCATCTAAAATTAGCCTCCTTTTATCCTTCTTCTATAAAGACTGCTCTTTCCTTGTGAGTGCGAAAATCTATTCACCAGGAAAATCAGGTTAAAATAATTAGATAGCTTAAAGAAACAGTATCCTGACAGAGCTAACCTTGGAAATTCAAATACATTTATTTGTTTAATAGAAAAACATACCATACATTTGTATTATCATTATTCCATTTCTTAGAGAACAAAGAGATCCATTTTTACTTTAAAAGATTAACTCATTTTTCCAATAAAGACAAAAGTAATAGTTCAAACACTTGTAATAGAGAATGCTCATTAGTATATAGCATGGGGTAAGCAGCTTTTCAATTGCTATTACTGATGAGTTACTGTATGAAAGAGATTACGGCAAACTGGAGAATATGGGCATAAAAAATTATAAACCACTGTATCAATAAGAGTAATTTTTAATAGTAAAAACTGATTATTCTATACTTAGAAAACTAAGAGTAGTATGATCAAAATTGCATTTACATATTACAATATATCACCCCAGATAGATTTATCTCTAAATTCAATGCAATTCCAACAATAGTTTTAAAAATAGAAGTTGATGGATTGATTTTAAAATTCATACAACAGATGTTGCAGAAAAATAAAGATATTTGAAAAGCAACAAAAATAATGGTCAAGAGTGGCCCCCGCTTGCCGCAACTAGAGAAAACCCTCACATGGAAATGAAGACCCAACACAGCCAAAAAAATAATAATTAATTAATTTTTTTAAATGTATAGTGTAATTAATTACATGTTGTCTCGGAGCCGCTTCAAGATAATATGGAACGGAGTGAAACAGGTGGGGGTATAGATAAAACATGACAGCCATCAGTTGGTAAATAAGAAAGCTGGAGGAATTCATGGGTATACAAGGAACACTCACAGTATTTTTATACTTTTGTATATGCTTAAAATTTGTGATAATTGTTTAAAAACAAGACGACACTGTAGAAGACAGTTCGGCAGTTTCTCAAAGGTTAAACGTAGAGCTACCGTATGATCCAACAACTCTGCTACTACCTACACTGCACATCTAACAGAACGGAAAGCAGGGATTTGGACAAATATCTGTACACCAATGATCATAGCAGCATGACTCACAATAGCTACATGGTGGAAACAACCCAAGTGTCAATCAACCGATGAATAACAAAATATGGTATATACACACAGTGGGATTTATTAAGCCAAAAAAGGAATGGCATTTTGTTACATGCTATAACATGGACGAACCTTGAAAACACTAGGTTTAGGGAAATAAGCCAGACATAGAAGGATAAATGTTGTAGATTCCACTTAAACGAGGTACCTAGAATAGGCAAATTCATAGAGACAGAAAATAGAGGTTACTAAGGGCTGGTGGGAGGGAAAATGGGGTTGTTACTGTTTGATGGTTATAGAGTTTTTGTTGAGGATGATGAAAAAGTTTTGGTTATAGACAGCGGTGATGGTTACACAACACTGTGACTGTATTTAATGCCACTGAACTGCATATTTATAAATGGTCAAAATAAATATGATTAATGTATATTTTACCACAATAAAAAAGAGGAATAAAAAAATAAATAATAATAATGGTCTTGTCCTACTGCCTATCAAGTGTACTATAAAGCTATAGTAATTAAACTAATGTGATGAGCAATTTAAAAAATGAGCTAATAACAATGCATAGCGAGATGGCGGAAGAGTAAGACGCGGAGATCACCTTCCTCCCCACAGATACACCAGAAATACATCTACACGTGGAACAACTCCTACAGAACACCTACTGAATGCTGGCAGAAGACCTCAGACCTCCCAAAAGGCAAGAAACCCCCGACGTACCTGGGTAGGGAAAAAGAAAAAAGAATAAACAAAGACAAAAGGATACAGACGGGACCTGCACCAGTGGGAGGGAGCTGTGAAGGAGAAAAGGTTCCCACACACTAGGAAGCCCCTTCGCGGGCAGAGACTGAAGGTGGCACAGGGGGAAAGCTTCGGAGCCGCGGAGGAGAGCACAGCAACAGGGGTGCGGGGGACAAAGCGGAGAGATTCCTGCACAGAGGATCAGGGCCGACCAGCACTCACCAGCCCGAGAGGCTTGTCTGCTCCCCCCGCCGGGGCGGGCGGGGCTGGGAGCTGAGGCTTGGGCTTCGGTCGGAGCGCAGGGAGAGGGGACTGGGGTTGGCGGCGTGAACACAGACTGCAGGGGGTTAGTGCGCCACGGCTGGCTGGGAGGGAGTCGGGGAAAAGTCTGGACCTGCCGAAGAGGCAAGAGACTTTTTCTTACCTCTTTGTTTCCTGGTGCGCGAGGAGAGTGCATTAAGAGCGCCGCTTAAAGGAGCTCCAGAGACGGGCGCGAGCCGCGGCTAAAAGCGCGGACCCCAGAGACGGGCATGAGACGCTAAGGCTGCTGCTGCCGCCACCAAGAAGCCTGTGTGCGAGCACAGGTCACTCTCCACACCTCCCTTCCGGGGAGCCTGTGCAGCCCGCTGCTGCCCGGGTCCCGGGATCCAGGGACAACTTCCCCGGGAGAACGCACGGCGCGCCTCAGGCTGGTGCAACGTCATGCCGGCCTCTGCCGCTGCAGGCTTGCCCCGCCCTCTGTGCTCCTCCTTCCCCCACGGGCCTGAGTGAGCCAGAGCCCCCGGATCAGCGGCTCCTTTAACCCCGTCCTGAGCGGAAAAACAGATGCCCTCCAGCGACCTACACGCACAGGCGGGGCCAAATCCAAAGCTGAGCCCCGGGAGCTGTGAGAACAAAGAAGAGAAAGGGAAATCTCTCCCAGCAGCCGCAGAAGCCCCGGATTAAAGCTCCACAATCAACTAGATGTACCCTGCATCTGTGGAATACATGAATAGACAACGAATCATCCCAAATTAAGGAGGTGGACTTTGAGAGCAAGATTTATGATTTTTGCCCCTTTTCCTTTTTTTGTGACTGTGTATGTGTATGCTTCTGTGTGAGATTTTGTCTGTATAGCGTTGCTTCCACCATTTGTCTGAGGGTTCTATCCGTCCGTTTATTGTTTTAATAATTACTTTTTATTTTAATAACGTTATTTTATTTTACTTTATCTTTGTTCTTTCCTTCCCTCCTTTAGACAGCGAATCATCACAAATTGAGAAGGTGGACTTTGAGAGCAAGATTTATGATTTTTTCCCCTTTTCCTCTTTTTGTGAGTTTGTATGTGTATGCTTCTATGTGAGATTTTGTCTGTATAGCTTTGCTTCCACCATTTGTCCTAGGGCTCTATCCGTCCGTTTTTATTTTTCTCTTAATAATTATTATTTTAATAACTTTATTATATTTTATCTTACTTTATTTTATTTTACTTTATCTTCTTTCTTTCTTTTTTTCCTTCCTTCCCTCCTTCCTTCCTCCCTCCCTCCCTCCTTTCTTTTTTTCCTTCTTTCCTTCTTTCTTCCTTCCTTCCTTCCTTCCTTCCCTCCTTTCTCTCTAGAATTCTTCCTACTTCTGCTAATTCTTTCTCTCTACTTTTTCTCCCTTTTATTCTGAGCCGTGTGGATGAAAGGCTCTTGGTGCTGCAGCCAGGAGTCAGTGCTGTGCCTCTGAGGTGGGAGAGCCAACTTCAGGACACTGGTCAACAAGAGACCTCCCAGCTCCACATAATATCAAACGGTGAAAATCTCCCAGAGATCTCCATCTCAACTCCAGCACGCAGCTTCACTCAACGACCAGCAAGCTACAGTGCTGGACACCCTATGCCAAACAACTAGCAAGACAGGAACACAACCCCACCCATTAGCAGAGAGGCTGCCGAAAATCATAAGTCCACAGACACCCCAAAACACACCAACAGACGTGGACCTGCCCACCAGAGAGACAGGATCCAGCCTCATCCACCAGAACACAGGCACTAGTCCCCTCCACCAGGAAGCCTACACAACCCACTGAACCAACCTTAGCCACTGCAGACAGACATCAAAAACAACGGGAACTACGAACCTGCAGTCTGCAAAAAGGAGACCCCAAACACAGTAAGATAAGCAAAAGGAGAAGACAGAAAAACACACAGCAGATGAAGGAGCAAGATAAAAACCCACCAGACCTAACAAATGAAGAGGAAATAGGCAGTCTACCTGAAAAAGAATTCAGAATAATGATAGTAAAGATGATCCAAAATCTTGGAAATAGAATAGACAAAATGCAAGAAACATTTAACAAGGACCTAGAAGAACTAAAGATGAAACAAACAATGATGAACAACACAATAAATGAAATGAAAATTACTCTAGATGGGATCAATAGCAGAATAACTGAGGCAGAAGAACGGATAAGTGACCTGGAAGATAAAATAGTGAAAATAACTACTGCAGAGCAGAATAAAGAAAAAAGAATGAAAAGAACTGAGGACAGTCTCAGAGACCTCTGGGACAACATTAAATGCACCAACTTTCAAATTATAGGGGTTCCAGAAGAAGAAGAGAAAAAGAAAGGGACTGAGAAAATATTTGAAGAGATTATAGTTGAAAATTTCCCTAATATGGGAAAGGAAATAGTTAATCAAGTCCAGGAAGCACAGAGAGTCCCATACAGGATAAATCCAAGGAGAAATATGCCAAGACACATGTTAATCAAACTGTCAAAAATTAAATACAAAGTAAACATATTAAAAGCAGCAAGGGAAAAACAACAAATAACACACAAGGGAATCCCCATAAGGTTAACAGCTGATCTTTCAGCAGAAACTCTGCAAGCCAGAAGGGAGTGGCAGGACATAATGAAAGAGAAAAACCTGCAACCAAGATTACTCTACCCAGCAAGGATCTCATTCAGATTTGATGGAGAAATTAAAAGCTTTACAGACAAGCAAAAGCTGAGAGAGTTCAGCACCACCAAACCAGCTCTACAACCCTGCTAAAGGAACTTCTCTAGGCAAGAAACACAAGAGAAGGCAAAGACCTACAATAACGAACCCAGAACAATTAAGAAAATGGGAATAGGAACATACATATCGATACTTACCATAAATGTAAATGTACTAAATGCTCCCACCAAAAGACACAGATTGGCTGAATGGATACAAAAACAAGACCCATATATGTGCTGTCTACAAGAGACCCACTTCAGACCTAGAGACACATACAGACTGAAAGTAAGGGGACGGAAAAAGATATTTCATGCAAATGGAAACCGAAAGAAAACTGGAGTAGCCATTCTCATATCAGACAAAATAGACTTTAAAACAAAGACTATTAGAAGAGACAAAGAAGGACACTACATAATAATCAAGGGATCAATCCAAGAAGAAGATATAACAATTGTAAATATTTATGCACCCAACATAGGAGCACCTCAATACATAAGGCAAATACTAACAGCCATAAAAGGGGAAACCGACAGTAACACACTCACAGTAGGGGACTTTAACACCCCACTTTCACCAATGGACAGATCATCCAAAATGAAAATAAATAAGGAAACACAAGCTTTAAATGATACATTAAACAAGATGGACTTAATTGATATTTATAGGACATTCCATCCAAAAACAACAGAATACAAATTTTTCTTTATTGCTCATGGAACATTCTCCAGGATAGATCATATCTTGGGTCACAAATCAAGCCTTGGTAAATTTAAGAAAATTGAAATTGTATCAAGTATCTTTTCCGACCACAATGCTATGAGACTAGATATCAGTTACAGGAAAAGATCGGTAAAAAATACAAACACATGGAGGCTAAACAATACACTACTCAATAGCGAAGTGATCACTGAAGAAATCAAAGAGGAAATTTAAAAACGCCTAGAAACAAATGACAATGGAGACACGACGACCCAAAATCTACGGGATGCAGCAAAAGCAGTTCTAAGAGGGAAGTTTATAGCAATACAATCCTACCTTAAGAAACAGGAAACATCTCGAATAAACAACCTAACCTTGCACCTAAAGCAATTAGAGAAAGAAGAAAAAAAAACCCAAAGTTAGCAGAAGAAAAGAAATCATAAAAATCAGATCAGAACTAAATGAAAAAGAAATGAAGGAAATGATAGCCAAGATCAATAAAACTAAAAGCTGGTTCTTTGAGAAGATAAACAAAATTGATAAACCATTAGCCAGACACATCAAGAAAAAAAGGGAGAAGACTAAAACCAATAGGATTAGAAATGAAAAAGGAGAAGTAACAACTGACACTGCAGAAATACAAAAGATCATGAGAGATTACTACAAGCAACTCTATGCCAATAAAATGGACAACCTGGAAGAAATGGACAAATTCTTAGAAAAGCACAACCTGCCAAGACTTAATCAGGAAGAAACAGAAAATATGAACAGACCAATCACAAGCACTGAAATTGAAACTGTGATTAAAAATCTTCCAACAAACAAAAGCCCAGGACCAGATGGCTTCACAGGCGAATTCTATCAAACATTTAGAGAAGAGCTAACACCTATCCTTCTCAAAATCTTCCAAAATATAGCAGAGGGAGGAACACTCCCAAAGTCATTCTATGAGGCCACCATCACCCTGATACCAAAACGAGACAAAGATGTCACAAAGAAAGAAAACTACAGGCCAATATCACTGATGAACATAGATGCAAAAATCCTCAACAAAATACTAGCAAACAGAATCCAACAGCACATTAAACGGATCATACACCATGATCAAGTGGGGTTTATTCCAGGAATGCAAGGATTCTACAATATACGCAAATCAATCAACATCATACACCGTATTAACAAACTGAAGGAGAAAAACCATATGATCATCTCAATAGATGCAGAGGAAGCTTTTGACAAAATTCAACACCCATTTATGATAAAAACTCTCCAGAAAGTAGGCATAGAGGGAACTTTCCTCAACATAATAAAGGCCATATATGACAAACCCACAGCCAACATCGTCCTCAATGGTGAAAAACTTAGTGCATTTCCACTAAGATCAGGAACAAGACAAGGTTGCCCACTCTCACCACTATTAGTCAACATACTTTTGGAAGTTTTAGCCACAGCAATCAGAGAAGAAAAGGAAATAAAAGGAATCCAAATCGGAAAAGAAGAAGTAAAGCTGTCACTGTTTGCAGATGACATGATAATATACATAGAGAATCCGAAAGATGCTACCAGAAAACTACTAGAGCTAATCAATGAATTTGGTAAAGTAGCAGGATACAAAATTAATGCACAGAAATCTCTGGCATTCCTATACACTAATGATGAAAAATCTGAAAGTGAAATCAAGAAAACACTCCCATTTACCATTTCAACAAAAAGAATAAAATATCTAGGAATAAACCTACCTAAGGAGACAAAAGACCTGTATGCAGAAAATTATAAGACACTGATGAAAGAAATTAAAGATGATACAAATAGATGGAGAGATATACCATGTTCTTGGATTGGAAGAATCAACATTGTGAAAATGACTCTACTACCCGAAGCAATCTACAGATTCAATGCAATCCCTATCAAACTACCACTGGTATTTTTAACAGTACTAGAACAAAAAATTTCACAATTTGTATGGAAACACAAAAGACCTCGAATAGCCAAAGCAATCTTGAGAACGGAAAACGGAGCTGGAGGAATCAGTCTCCCAGACTTCAGACTATACTACAAAGATACAGTAATCAAGACAGTATGGTACTGGCACAAAAACAGAAAGATAGATCAATGGAACAGGATAGAAAGACCAGAGATAAACCCACGCACATATGGTCACCTTTTCTTTGATAAAGGAGGCAGGAATGTATGGTGGAGAAAGGACAGCCTCTTCAATAAGTGATGCTGGGAAAACTGGATAGGTACATGTAAAAGTAGGAGATTAGATCACTCCCTAACACCATACACAAAAATAAGCTCAAAATGGATTAAAGACCTAAATATAAAGCCAGAAACTATCAAACTCTTAGAGGAAAACATAGGCAGGACACTCTATGATATCAATCACAGCAAGATCCGTTTTGACCCACCTCCTAGAGAAAGGGAAATAAAAACAAAAATAAACAAATGGGACCTAATGAAACTTAAAAGCTTTTGCACAGCAAAGGAAACCCTAAACAAGACCAAAAAACAACCCTCAGAACAGGAGAAAATATTTTCAAATGAAGCAACTGACAAAGGATTAATCTCCAAAATTTATAAGCAGCTCATGCAGCTTAATAATAAAAACACAAACAACCCACTCCAAAAATGGGCAGAAGACCTAACCAGACATTTCTCCAAAGAAGATATACAGACTGACAACAAACACATGAAAGAATGCTCAACATCCCTAATCATTAGAGAAATGCAAATCAAAACTACAATGAGATATCATCTCACACCAGTCAGAATGGCCATCATCAAAAAAATCTAGAAACAATAAATGCTGGAGAGGGTGTGGAGAAAAGGGAACCCTCTTGCACTGTTGGTGGGAATGTAAATTGATAGAGCCACTGTGGAGAATAGTATGGAGGTTCCTTAGAAGACTACAAATAGAACTACCATATGACCTAGCAATCCTACTACTGGGCATATACCCTGAGAAAACCATAATTCAAAAAGAGTCATGTAACAAAATGTTCATTGCAGCTCTATTTACAATAGCCCGGAGATGGAAACAACCTAAGGGTCCATCATCGGATGAATGGAAAAAGAAGATGTGGCACATATATACAATGGAATATTACTCAGCCAAAGAAAGAAACCAAATTGAGCTATTTGTAATGAGGTGGATAAACCTAGAGTCTGTCATACAGAGTGAAGTAAGTCAGAAAGAGAGAAACAAATACCATATGCTAACACATATATATGCAATTTAAGAAAAAAAAATGTCATGAAGAACCTAGGGGTAAGACAGGAATAAAGACACAGACCTACTAAAGAATGGACTTGAGGATATGAGGAGGGGGCAGGGTAAGCTGTGACAAAGCATGAGAGAGGCATGGACATATACACACTACCAAACGTAAGGTAGATAGCTAGTGGGAAGCAGCCACATAGCACAGGGAGATCAGCTCGTTGCTTTGTGATCACCTGGAGGGGTGGGATAGGGAGGGTGGGAAGGAGGGAGACGCAAGAGGGAAGAGATATGGGAACATATGTATATATATGTGATTCATTTTTTTGTAAAGCAGAAACTAACACACCATTGTAATGCAATTATACTCCAATAAAGATGTTAAAAAAAACCAATGCATAGCTTACAAACAGATTCATATCTATAGGGAAGTACTGTTTATTATAGAAGTAGCATTTCAAATTACTGGAGAGAGAACTCACATTAACAGATTAGGAGAAAATATTTATGTAACATATATTTTGAATATATTATGTACCTGTTTATTCAAATTTATGTTATTTATATAAACAATGTTTTCTCACTTTCTTCATACAGTAAAATAGACATAACATAAAAGTTACCACTTTAACCATTTTTAAGCTTATACCTCAGTGGAATTAAGTACACTCACACTGTTGTATGACCATCGCCACCATCTGTCTCCAGCGCTTTTTCATTTTTCCAAACCGAAACTCTGTACCCATTAAACAATAACTCCCCATCTCTTCTCCCTAGCCCTTGGTATAACCACCATTCTGCCTTCCGTTTCTATTAATTTAACTTTTCTAGATACCTCATATAAATGGAATCATACAGTGTTTTCTCCATTTTATTTGGCTTATTTCACTTAGCATAATGTCCTCAAGGTTTATTCATGTTGTGTTATGTATCAAAATTACCCTTCTTTTTAAAGCTGGATAATATTCTTTTGTATGTATATACCACATTTTGTTTATACACTCATCTCTTATACACTGATGGACACTCAGGTTGCTTCCACCTTTTGGCTACTGTGAATAAGACTAAGAACAGGGAGACCTTCAAGATGGCAGAGGAATAAGATGCAGAGATCACCTTCCTCCCCACAAATACATCAGAAATACACCTACATGTGGAACAACTCCTACAGAACACGTACTGGACCCTGGCAGAAGACCTCAGACTTCCCAAAAGGCAAGAAACCCCCCACGTACCTGGGTAGGGAAAAAGAAAAAAGAATAAACAGAGACAAAAGAATAGGGACGGGACCTGCACCTCAGGGAGGGAGCTGTGAAGGAGGAAAAGTTTCCACACACTAGGAAGGCCCTTCACTGGTGGAGACGGGGGGTGGTGGGGTGGAAGCTTCGGAGCCACGGAGGAGAGCGCAGCAACAGGGGTGCAGAGGGCAAAGCGGAGAGATTCCCACACAGAGGATCAGTGCCGACCAGCACTCACCAGCCCGAGAGGCTTGTTTGCTCACCCGCCAGGATGGGTGGGGGCTGGGAACTGAGGCTCGGGCTTCGGTTGGATCCCAGGGAGAGGACTGGGGTTGGCGGCATGAACGCAGCCTGAAGGGGGCTCGTGCACCACAGTTAGCCAGGAGGGAGTCCGTGAAGAAGGCTTGTACTTGCCTAAGAGGCAAGAGACTGCTGTTTCACGATGTGCGAGGACAGGGAATTCAGAGCACCGCCTAAACGAGCTCCAGAGACGGGCTCGAGCCGCAGCTATCAGCATGGACCCCAGAGAAGGGCATGAGATGCTAAGGCTGCTTCTGCCGCCACCAAGAAGCCTGGGTGCAATCACAAGTCAATCCACACCTCCCCTCCCGGGAGCCTGTGCAGCCCGTCACTGCCAGGGTCCTGTGATCCAGGGACAACTTCCCAGGAGAACACACGGTGCGCCTCAGGCTGGTGCAACGTCACACCGGCCTCTGACGCCGCAGGCTCGCCCCGCACTCCGTGCCCCTCCCTCCTCCCGGTCTGAGTGAGCCAGAGCCCCCAAATCAGCTGCTCCTTTAACCCCGTCCTGTCTGGGTGGGGAACAGATGCACTCAGGTGACCTACACACAGAGGCAGGGCCAAATCCAAAGCTGAGCCCCAGGAGCTGTGCAAACAAAGAAGAGAAAGGGAAATCTCTCCCAGTAGCCTCAGGAGCAGCGGATTAAATCTCCACAATCACCTTGATGTGCCCTGCATTTGTGGAATACCTGAATAGACAACGAATCATCCCAAAATTGAGGCAGTGGACTTTGGGAGCAACTGTAGACTTGGGGTTTGCTTTCTGCATCTAATTTGTTTCTGGTTTTATGTTTATTTTAGTTTAGTATTTAGAGCTTATTATCATTGGTAGATTTGTTTATTGATTTGGTTGCTCTCTTCATTTTATATATATATATATTTTTTCCTTTTTCTCTTCTTGTGAGCGTGTATGTGTATGCTTCTTTGTGTGATTTTGTCTGTATAGGTTTTCTCTTACCATTTGTCCTAGGGTTCTGTCTGACCTTTTTTGTTTGTGTGTGTGTATGTGTGTGTGTGTGTGTGTGTATATAGATTTTAGCATTTGTTATCATTTGTGGATTTGTTCTTTGGTTTGGTTGTTCTCTTCTTTCTATTTTATTTATTACTTCTTGTTTATAATATTTTTTAAATTTCTAATTTTAATTATTTTATATTCTTTCTTTTTTCTCCCTTTTCTTCTGAATGGAGTGGCAGAGCCAAATTGAGGACATTGGTCCACCAGAGACCTCCTGACCCTATGTAATCTCAAACAGCAAAAGCTCTCCCAGATATCTCCATCTCAATGATAAGACCCAGCTACACTTAACAACGAGCAAGCTACAGTGCTGGACACCCTCATGCCAAACAACTAGCAAGACAGGAACACAACCCCACCCATTAGCAGAGAGGCTGCCGAAAATCATAATAAGTTCACAGACACCCCAAACACACCACCGGACACAGTCCTGCCCACCAGAAAGACAAGATCCAGTCTCATCCACCAGAACACAGACACCACTCTCCTCCACCAGGAAGCCTATACAACCCACTGAACCAACCTTAGCCACTGGGGGCAGACACCAAAAACAAAGGGAACTACGAACCTGAAGCCTGGAAAAGGAGACCACAAACACAGTAAGTTAAGCAAAATGAAAAGACAGAGAAATACACAGCAGATGAAGGAGCAAGGTAAAAACCCACCAAACCAAACAAACGAAGAGGAAATAAGCAATCTACCTGAAAACGAATTCAGAGTAACGATGGTAAAGATGATGCAAAATCTTGGAAATAGAATGAAGAATATACAAGAAACGTTTAACACAGATGTAGAAGAACTAAAGAGCAAACAAACAATGATGAACAACACAATAAATGAAATTAAAAATTCTCTAGAAGGAATCAATAGCAGAATAACTGAGGCAGAAGAACGGATAAGTGACCTGGAAGATAAATAGTGGAAATAACTACCACAGAGCAGAATAAACAAAAAAGAATGAAAAGAATTGAGGACAGTCTCAGAGACCTCTGGGACAACATTAAATGCACAAACATTTGCATTATAGGGGTCCCAAAAGAAGAAGAGGAAAAAAAAAAAGGGACTGAGAAAATATTTGAAGAGATTATAGTTTAAAACTCCCCTAATAAGGGAAAGGAAATAGTCAAGTCCAGGAAGCGCAGTGAGTCCCATACAGGATAAATCCAAGGGGAAACACGCCAAGACACATATTAATCAAACTGTCAAAAATTAAATACAAAGGAAAAATATTAAAAGCAGCAAGGGAAAAGCAACAAATAACACACAAGGGAATCCCCATAAGGTTAACAGCTGATCTTTCAGCAGAAACTCTGCAAGCCAGAAGGGAGTGGCAGGACATATTTAAAGTGATGAAAGGGAAAAACCTACAACCAAGATTACTCTACCCAGCAAGAATCTCTTTCAGATTCGACAGATAAATTAAAACCTTTACAGACAAGCAAAAGCTAAGAGAATTCAGCACCACCAAACCAGCTTTACAACAAATGTGAAAGGAACTTCTCTAGGCGGGAAAGACAAGAGAAAGAAAAGACCTATAATAACAAACCTAAAACAATTAAGGAAATGGTAATAGGAACATACATACTGATAACTACCTTAACTGTAAATGGATTAAATGCTCAAACCAAAAGACACAGACTGGATGAATGGACAAAAACAAGACCCATACATATACTGTCTACAAGAGACCCACTTCAGACCTAGAGGCACATACAGACTGAAAGTGAGGAGATGGACAAAGATATTCCATACAAATGGAAATCAAAAGAAAGAGGGAGTAGCAATTCTCATATCAGACAAAATAGACGTTAAAGTAAAGACTATTACAAGAGACAAAGGAGGACACTGCATAATGATCAAGGGCTCAATCCAAGAAAAAGGTGTAACAATTGTAAATATTTATGCACCCAACACAGGAGCACTGCACTACATAAGTTAAGTGCTAATAACTATAAAAGGGGAAATTGACAAAACACAATAATAGTAGGGGACTTTAACACGCCACTTTCACCAATGGACATATCATCCAAAATGAATATAAATAAGGAAACACAAGCTTTAATGGATACATTAAACAAGATGGATTTAATTGATATTTATAGGACATTCCATCCAAAACCAGCAGATTACACTTTCTTCTCAAGTGCACACAGAACATTCCCCAGCATAGATCACATCTGGGTCACAAACCAAGCCTTGGTAAATTTAAGAAAATTGAAATCATATCAAGTATCTTTTCCAACCACACTACTACGGGACTAGATATCAGTTACAGGAAAAGATCTGTAAAAAAAAAAAAAAAATACATGGAGGCTAAACAATACACTACTAAATAACCAAGAGATCACTTGAAGAAATCAAAGAGGAAATTAAAAAATACCTAGAATCAAATGACAGTGAAAACATGATGACACAAAACCTATGGGATGCAGCAAAAGTAGTTACAAGAGGGAAGTTTAGAGCAATACAATCCTACCTCAAGAAAAAACCAACATCTCAAATAAACAACCTAACCTTTCACCTAAAGCAATTAGAGAAAGGAGAACAAAAACCCCCCAAAATTAGCAGAAGGAAAGAAATCATAAAGATCAGATTAGAAATAAATCAAAAAGAAATGAAGAAAACAATAGCAAAGATCAATAAACGTAAAAGCTGATTCTTTGAGAATATAAACAAAATTGATAAACCATTAGCCTGGGTCATCAAGAAAAAAAAGAGAGAAGACTCAAATCAAATAGGATTAGAAATGAAAAAGGAGAAGTAACAACTGACACTGCAGAAATACAAAAGATCATGAGAGATTACTACAAGCAACTACATACCAATAAAATGGACAACCTGGAAGAAACGGACAAATTCTTAGAAAAGCACAACCTTTCGAGACTGAACAAGGAAGAGATAGAAAATATAAACAGACCAATCACAAGCACTAAAACTGAAACTGTGATTAAAAATCTTCCAACAATCAAAAGCCCAGGACCAGATGGCTTCACAGGCGAATTCTATCAAACATTTAGAGAAGAGCTAATACCTATCCTTCTCAAACCCCTCCAAAAAATTGCAGAGGAAGAAACACTCCCAAAGTCATTCTATGAGGCCACCATCACCCTGATATCAAAACCAGACAAAGATGTCACAAAAAAAGAAAACTACAGGCCGATATCACTGATGAACGTGGATGCAAAACTCTTCAACAAATACTGGCAATCGGAATCCAACAGCACATTATAGGGATCATACACCATGATCAAGTGGGATTTATCCCAGGAATGCAGGGATTCTTCAATATATGCAGATCAATGTGATATACCATATTAACAAACTGAAGGATAAAAACCATAAGATCATTGCAACAGATGCAGGAAAAGCTTTCAACAAAATTCAACACCCATTTATGATAAAAACCCTCCAGAAAGTAGGCACAGAGGGAACTTACCTCAACATAATACAGGCCATACATGACAAACCCACAGCCGACATCATTCTCAATGGTGAAAAACTGAAAGCATTTCCACTAAGATCAGGAACAAGACAAGGTTGCCCACTCTCACCACTATTAGTCAACATAATAAAAGGAATCCAAATTGGAAAAGAAGAAGTAAAACTGTCACTGTTTGCAGATGACATGATACTATACGTAGAGAATCCTAAAGATGCTACCAGAAAACTACTAGAGCTAATCAATGAATTAGGTAAAGTAGCAGGATACAAAATTAATGCCCAGAAGTCTCTTGCATTCCTATACACTAATGGTGAAAAATCTGAAAGAGAAATTAAGGAAACACTCCCATTTACCATTTCAACAAAAAGAATAAAATATCTAGGAATAAACCTGCCTAGGGAGACAAAACATCTGTATGCAGAAAACTATAAGACACTGATGAAAGAAATTAAAGATGATACAAACAGATGGAGAGATATACCATGTTCTTGGATTGGAAGACAATATTGTGAAAATGACTCTACTACCCAGAGCAATCTACAGATTCAATGCAATCCCTATCAAACTACCAATGGCATTTTTCACAGAACTAGAAAAAAAATTTCACAATTTGTACGGAAATACAAAAGACCCTGAATAGCCAAAGCAAACTTGCATAAAAAAATGGAGCTGGAGGAATCAGGCTCCTGGACTTCAGACTATATTACAAAGCTACAGTAATCAAGACAGTATGGCAGTGGTACAAAACCAGAAATATAGTTCCAATGAAACAGGATAGAAAGCCCAGAGATAAACCTACACACATATGGTCACCTTATCTTTGATAAAGGAGGCAAGAGTGTACAATGGAGAAAAGACAGCCTGTTCAACAAGTGGTGCTGGGAAAACTGGAAAGCTACATGTAAAGGACTGAAGTTAGAACACTCCCTAACACCATACACAAAAATAAACTCAAAATGGATTAAAGACCTAAATGTAAGGCCAGACACTATAAAACTCTTATAGGAAAACATAGGCAGAACACTCTATGAAATAAATAACAGCAAGATCCTTTTTGACCCACCTCCTTGAGAATTGGAAATAAACACAAAAATAAACAAATAGGACCTAATGAAACTTAAAAGCTTTTGCAGAGCAAAGGAAACTATAAACAAGATGAAAAGACAACCCTCAGAATGGGAGAAAATATTTGCAAAGGAAGCAACTGACAAAGGATTAATCTCCAAAATGTACAAGCAGCTCATGCAGCTCAATATCAAAAAAAAAAAAAAAAAAAACAACGCAATCCAAAAATGGGCAGAAGACCTAAATAGACATTTCTCCAAAGAAGATATACAGATTGCCAACAAACACATGAAAGGATGCTCAACATCACTAATCATTAGAGAAATGCAAATCAAAACTACAATAAGATATATTGTATATATATATAAGATATCACCTCACACTGGTCAGATATATAAGATATCACCTCACACTGGTCAGAATGGCCATCATCAAAAAGTCTACAAATAATAAATGCTGGAGAGGGTGTGGAGAAATGGGAACCCTCCTACACTGTTGGTGGGAATGTAAATTGATACAGCCACTATGGAGAACATTATGGAGGTTCCTTAAAAAACTAAAAATAGAACTGTCATATGACCCAGCACTCCCACTACTGGGCAAATACCCTGAGAAAACCATAATTCAAAAAGAGTCATGCACCACAATGTTCATTGCAGCTCTATTTACAATAGCCAGGACATGGAAGCGACCTAAGTGTCCATCGACAGATGAATGGATAAAGAAGATGTGGCACATATATATAATGGAATATTACTCAGCCTTATAAAGAAAAGAAATTGAGTTATTTGCAGTGAGGTGGGTGGACCTAGAGACTGTCATACAGAGTGAAGTAAGTCAGAAAAAGAAAAACAAATACTGTATGCAAACATATATGGGGGAATAAAAAAAGGTTCTGCAGAACCTAGGGGCAGGACAGGAATAAATACGCAGATGTAGAGAATGGACTTGAGGACACTGGGAGGGGGAAGGGTAAGCTGGGATGAAGTGAGAGCGTGGCATGCACATATATACACTACCAAATGTAAAACAGATAACTAGTGGGAAGCAGCCGCATAGCACGGGGAGATCAGCTCGGTGCTTTGTGACCACCTAGAGGGGTGGGATAGGGAGGGTGGGAGGGAGATGCAAGAGGGAGGACAAATGGGGATAAATGTATATGTATATCTGATTCACTCTGTTATACAGCAGAAACTAACACACCAGTGTAAAGCAATTATACTCTAATAAAGGTGTTAAAAAAGAAAGACAAATTATCCAATTAAAAAACAAAAAGACTGCAAAGAACATTGATGTACAAACAGCTGTTCTTTGGGGTATATACCCAGAAGTGGAATTGCTAGGTCTTATGGTAATTCTGTTTAATCATAGATAGTCTTATAAATATATAAAAGAGAGTTAATATCCATTATATGCAGAGCTTTTAAAAGTACATAAAAATACCAAAATTCCAATACAAAATGACAAAAGTAAAGATGTACATCTTTGCCAGTAAAAGTCCTGTTTGCCTATCAAATTGGGAAAATTTAAGAGACTTGTCAAATTGTGATAAATGGGTTCTCCCAAATATTGATGAGAGCCTAAGTTATTAAAGTCTTTTGTAGCAAGCAATTTAGCAGTAGACATACAAACTTTTAAGAATATGTTTGCTTTTACTCAACAACCCCACTTCTAAAAAATTAAGCTTGTAGAAATGATTCATGTTTGTTTGTTTTACTGTCTGTGAAAGAGAAAAATGTAACCTAAATAAATAAATGATTAAATAATCGATGATATAGTCACATTATGAAACGCTATGTAACCATCAAAAGAGAATGAGATAGATCTGTAGGAAGATCTCCAAGATGTGATGAGAAAAAAGCAAGCAAAAAATGTTGTGCTTTTATTTATATGATCATTTTTGAATGATATGTGTAAAATACTGGTATATGTACTTAAATTTAGATCAAACAATTAACAGTTGTTACCCTGGGAGAGAGAAGTAGGAGTGAGGGGTGAAGGAAAACTGTCATATGTTATAAGATGTGCATTGTTTGAGCTTTTTATAGGGAGAGTGTGTTGATGTATGTGTGATTTTACAATATGATTGAGGACCAGTTTAGACATGATAAATTGCACATATATAAATTGTAAATCTGATGACTTTTCTCAGATGTTAAACACCCATGAAACCATCACCTCAATTAAGATGACAGACTGTGGTTAATATTTTTAAAAATCATTAAACTCCCAGCTTTTAAATTTATATCACGAATAAAATGACTAAGCTCTACAAATAAACAGTATCCAGAAAGACGTGGAAAGTCCTCCTTCTCTTTGCCCTTTCCTTACCCTCAAGTTTTACTCGACTTATACATGGTATGGAGATCGGCAGCAGCAGCCCTTCACTGATGCAATGCCCCATCCTAAGATGTGCTCTATAAAGCATTCGCCTTCATGCTTTCTGGTTTTCACTAATTCCTTAGGCTTCTTCTGTATGGCAGCTTCCAAGAAAGTAAAATAAATGGGAAGCATGGTATCTTACAGTTCATCAGATTTTAGAAAGAATTTAATCCTCTGCATGTACACATGCACACACACACACAAAATCCCTTCTAAATTATCCCTGACAGCCATCTACCCAATGGCTATATATCTATTTTAAGAAATTATAAATAATGCAACATTCATATTATATAAATCAGCATTTTATCAGCCTCAGAACTACTGACATTTGGGAATGGACAATTCTTTGTTGTGGGGGACTGTCCTGTGCATTATAGAGTGTTTAGCAACATCTCTGCCCTCTACCCATTAGATTCTGGTAGCATCCCCTCACCCCAAATTTTAACAACCAAAAGTATCTCCAGAATTGTCAGATGAAAATTGCCCACTGTTGAGATCCACTTGTATAAATTGATGCTAAAATTAATAATCAAATTCATTCTTCTCTGAGGGCTTCCCTGGTGGCTCAGTGGTTTAGAATCTGCCTGCCAATGCAGGGGACACGGGTTGGAGCCCTGGTCTGGGAAGATCCCACATGCCGCGGAGCAAGCGGACCTGTGTTCCGCAACAAGAGAAGCCGCGACAGTGAGAGGCCCGTGCACTGCGATGAAGAGTGGCCCCCGCTCACCGCAACTAGAGAAAGCCCTCGCACAGAAACGAAGACCCAACACAGCCAAAAGTAAATAAATAAATAATAAATTTATTTTAAAAAATTAATTCTCTGAAATATTTTGAATCATCTCTATCCGTATTTTTATCTTAATCTGAATCCAATTTCGATAAGCACATGGGAATAATAGAGAAGTAGTGTGTGCCATGTTGTAACACTAACCTAAGGAACTGGCTGTTGAGATGGAGTTAGGTATAAAGCCAAAGGTGGTACCAAAAAGAAAAGGCCAATGTGATTCCCTGTCAAGGGTGTTTGTTCTCCACTTCTCTGCCATTCTTGCCTAACAGAGTTCTAAAGAACTAAACTAGAGAACACCAGTCCTTATACTATACCTTTTTCTTTCTTTGATTTCAAGTTAATTATAATAGAACAGAGCAATCAAAGAAATAATGAGCCATTCCCATTGAACACAAATCTGAATAATATCATTCAATGACTAGTTGTGACATTGTATATTTTCTCAGACTCTATTCAGGAAAATGGAAGAATGTTATCAAGTGTAGCATAAACTTGTTTCTCATTTCCTTAAGATATCCTTTTAAATATCCTTTCTCAAACAGGATTTCCGGTTCTATTCTTTTCTCAACACATGGCTGATGCAGAAGTGATATATATTCACTCTGTGAAATTTAACCTCCCTCCCGCAAATAGACCCTTTTACTTTAAATCAAAATAAATTATAAATGACATCCACAGAGATTTGATAAAGATATTCTTTGTCATCACTGAAGAAATAAGAAGTAGAGGTTATCCAGTCATTTAGTGTTTTGGTAATATAGCTTTGGATTTAATGATACAGCTTAATGGATGGTGCTTTAAAAGTTTTGATTGTTTAGTAGTGAGCAAAGTTTTATGACTTCTCTGAAAACTAGACTTTCTAATGCATTTGCAATCAGTTCCAGTTAGAGCAAAATATAGAACCAATTATAGAGACGTCCATAACGGGAAATTTAATATGTTAGCGAGTTCTTCGTTTTATAGCTGTACATGGTCTAACTTTTAAAATAAAATAACCTCTCATGTTCAATTATTACTATTAATATTATGATATTAATATAGTGTTCATATACTCAATGAACACTGTGGAAGGTCCATACTAAGTCCCTTATATACATTATATTAGCATATCCTTAGAGCTGCCCAAATGTTATTCCCCTAGTGATGGTGACATCGAGCAAGTTCTCCAATTTCTCTGAGTCTCAATTTCTTCCATGTGCAAAACGAAAATAATAGTAGTACCTTCATCATTGGGTGATTGAAGATCAAATAAATGTTAGCAGTTGTGATACTATTAAGAACAATATTCAGTGTAGTATTTCATTTAAATAACAATATTTAATGTCTCCATGTGATATTTAAGTAGAACGACCGTATTGTTGTAAGGCTTTCCAAAAAATTTTCAAAAGGCTTATATTTACGTATGTAAATATAAGAATGTTGCTTTACTACTACACATTATCATTTTGAGACTGTGCCCCATGGTGGATTATTTGCAAAAGTCCCCACACGAATTCCCTTCCCATATCTATGCCTTTGGTAAATTCCCTCTTCCACTGACTCTGTGCTTCACCACGTGACTTGCTTTGGCCAGTGGGACAATATGACACAAGTGAGACTTGAAAAGTACTCATGCATTCGGACTTGCCCCCTCTAGCTGCTCTGGGGAACACTGTGACCACCATGATGAGAATGAGCCTGGTTTAACTTGCTGGATGCTAAGTGGGAAAGGACCCAGTTGTCCCTGCCTAGAGCCAGCCAACTGCCAGACATGTGAGTGAGATCATCAGCCCCCAGCTGATGGCAAATATTAGTAAGCCTAGCCAATATAACCAGGAACAGAGACTCATCCAGCAGAGCTGAGCCCAGATTGCTGACCACAGAACCATGAACAAATAAAATGATGATTGTTTTAAGTCATTCAATTTTGGAGTAGTTTGTTAAACTGATATAGTCCCCATAAGCAAAATAAATAAGAATAAAAAATCATGATTCAGAATGCAGCTAATATTCTAAATTTACATTCCAAACTAAAATTACTTACTAATAAAATATTGACAATATCATTAAGTAATTCAGCTAAAAAACTGACACCAGGCCTACTTGGTTTTAAACTCAGTGGTAAACTTTAGGTGGTGGTATGATGTGGATTGGTAGGGCCATCCCCTCCACAGAACAACAATAACGGGCAAGCTTTATCTTTTGTACTAACTCTAATCTAATGAAAGATGGCAACTTTCAGTGTTGTGTTTAGAGATTCCAAGACCATCTCTAGCTCTGATAGGGGGTGGGTAAATGCTTGTCATGCGCTTGCAAAACTTGCCATAGTTTAGATGTTCACTTGGAATATTTGTGCCCATAAAAGATATTCATTATTTACTTGCTCATCTCGCTTCAAAGGCTGTAGCTGATGTATTTTTTTCACTTACTTGCACCTTTTTAAGCAATTTTGGTTCAGGTTGTGAAGCTGTCATGGAAATATACTGTATAATTATCCTCACTGGAAAGATAGACTTTGTTTTTACAAGTACAGCAAGGATTTTCTGAAGCCAGCATACTGACTCTCCCTTCCCTGCTCCCAGCAATTTAATCCTCCTAGAAGAGCGAGGCTGGCCACCACTGAAAGCAATGGTTATCATCACAAGAATTAACAGCCAGGAAGAATGTTCGTGCTGAAGCCCGCTGATTTCTGTTAGTTCACTCAGACCACATGGCCTGGGGGATGCCTGTATACTCAACAGGATGGCTGGTGCCAAGCCAAGAAAATAAGTTCAAGAGAGAACCAAAGAAACACAAAATAAAGCCTGCACCATCTACTTTTTAAATTTTTATTGGAGTTTAGTTGATTTACAATGTCGTTACTTTCTGCTGTACAGCAAAGTGAATCAGTTATACATATACGTCGATCCACTCTTTTTTATTTTATTTATTTATTTTTTTTTTGCGGTACGTGGGCCTCTCACTGTTGTGACCTCTCCCGTTGCAGAGCACAGGCTCCGGACGCGCAGGCTCAGTGGCCATGGCTCACGGGCCCAGCCGCTCCGTGGCATGTGGGATCTTCTCAGACCGGGGCACGAACCCGTGTCCCCTGCATCGGCAGGTGGACTCTCAATCACTGCGCCACCAGGGAAGCCCTGTCCACTCTTTTTTAGATTCTTTTCCCATATAGGTCATTACAGAGTACCGAGTAGAATTCCCTGTGCTATACAGTAGGTCTTTATTAAACTCAAAGTGGATTAAAGACCTAAATGTAAGGCCAGATACTACAAAACTCCCAGAGGAAAACATAGGCAGAACACTCTCAGACACAAATCACAGCAAGATCTTTTTTGACCCACCTCCTAGAGTAATGAAAATAAAACAAAAGCAAACAAATGGGACCTAATTAAACTCAAAAGCTTTTGCACAGCAAAGGAAACCATAAACAAAATGAAAAGACAACCCACAGAATGGGAGAAAATATTTGCAAACAAAGCGTCTGACAAGGGATTAATCTCCAAAATATACAAACAGGTCATACAGTGCAATAACAAAAAAACAAACAACCCATCAAAAGATGGGTAGAAGACCTAAATAGACATTTCTCCAAAGAAGACATCCAGATGGCCAAAAAGCACATGAAAAGATGCTCAATATCACTAATTAGAGAAATGAAAATCAGAACTACAGTGAGGTATCATCTTACATGGCTAATACCTACAAACAATAAAAGTCTACAGACAATCAATGCTGGAAAGGGTCTGGCCCATCTACTTTGAACCACGAGTTCCTTTCCTTCTCTTTAGCTCCAGTGTCTGCACTAAGCATCCAGGATTCTATTACTTTCTTTCTATTGCTATCCCTCTATTATTCTTATGACTATTTATGTGTTTATTGTCTACTCCACCAGAATATAAACATCTTGGTAAAGATACATTGTATGAAACTTTCCCCATGTTCTCCATATTTCCAAATAATCCCCTTAGCAATAGCTTTTATGATATTTATTGAATCTTCATTAGGTGCTAGATATACAGTATGTTAGCACTTCACATAAATTAACTCATTACTATAAGCCTTATAATAATTCTAAGGTAGGTAACATTCCCATTTCCCAGATTTAGGAACTGAATCTTAAAGAAGTGAAATAACTTGCCCAAGGTTACTCTCTAACTAGGTTAGAGTCAGTTTTGGAGACCAGATCTTTATGACTGCCAGAACAATGCACTTATCCGCCCTGCCTCATTGTCTCCCAGCATTTGAATGCATTTCTTTTGTGTGCACACTGTGGTACTTAAAGCTAAGGGCTCAGATACAAATCTCTATGTCAGCATTTTCAGGAGAGTGATCTTGAGCACTCCCTTAACCTCTGTGGGTCTCAGTTGCCTTGTTAGTATCATGGTTTATACTCAGTTTCTCTCAGTTTACACTCAGAGAGATATGGATGATATACTCAATATGATATCATTAAAGAGGGGTTTAACAAATGAATTCTTTACACAGGTGAGATCTAAATGTAGGGGAAACCCCACAGATAGTGAAGGACTCTGGTCCTACTAATAGTGGGATATTATGACCCCTAGGATGAAAAAAATAAAGGGAAGGGAGAGCATAAGAGCTCTTGAACTGTGACTTTTAGGACAGAGTCTCAACCTGTCCAAGGCAACACCACGAAGAAGGAACCAGCAAATTATCCCTCTCTCCTCCCTCAGTCTGATCTCTTCTCTAGAACCTCCCGATGGCCAAACTCACACAAACCAGAGGGAAAGGAAGCCCCATTGAGGTAGTCCACATGGGTCAATCTCCTGGGGCAGAGAGCAGGTGGAGAAGGGTGCAGAGTGGATCTGCAGGACCAAATGGAAAATACTGGGTCACCTGTTGGAATAATAGGAAGAAGAATGTTCTCTAACAGAGTTTTAATGATAATTAAACAAGTTAATGAATATAAAACACTAGAAATAGTGTCTAGCACTCAATAAATATTAGCTATTATTATTTTAACTCACTCATTTGTTTATCCAATAAACACTTACTGAGAACTTACTATGTTCTAGGCATTATGGACATGAACTGTGTTCTAGTGAAGCTTACAATCCAGTTAGGATCATACAACACAAATATAGAGTGGAGATCTCAGAAGAAACCTAAAGAAATCTAAAGTTGGGGTTCAGACATGTTTGGAAAAGTCTGGCAAACTGGTGTGGTAAAGAGGTTGTCTCTTTTTTGTTTTAGTGATTCAATTTTTTTTATAGATGATACTCCATATTGATGTTATTACAAAACAATGGCTCTATTTCCTTGTGCTGTACAATATATCCCTGTTGCTTACCCCTTTTACACATAGTAGTTTGTATCTCGTAATCCCATACCCCTATCTTGCCCCTCCCTCTGAGGCTGCCTTTTTCTTTAAGTGGTCCTTAGGGTCTTGATGGACAGTGGCACATTCTAATGAGAGAAGCAGCAGGGCCACAAAAGCTTACTCAGTAACAGTCTCACCTGCCAGAAGGAAGGGCAGTGTGGAGTGCAGCATGGTGCTTGCCAGATCGATTTAGCTCTTGGCCACCCTTCAAGAACTTTGGACTGAATCCTAGAACAAGGAAGCTGGGAAAGCTATAAAGAAAAAAAGAGCTAAAACTTCATAGGTGCTGAAGGCTCAAGTGTAACTGAAACTAGAGAGAGGCATTCCCCTCCCTTCTGCCGTCCCACCATGTTTTGGCAGTGGTAGAGGAAAGTTAGGAAGGCCACAATGGGAGGTGGTGGGTAGGGGAAGCAGGAACCACAGCACCTATTTTCTCTAACAGGTGGAAGTAGCAAAGGAAACGGCAGGGGTGTACTCCATGGTACACATCTAGGTAGGACTGAAGCAGAGTAAGAGGAATGCCATTGTCAAAGCTACAATGGTAACAGACCAGATATGCGTGAGTTCCTATTGATGACTTCCCGGAACTCCTAAGCATACCTGGAAGATGTAAGCTACTACAAGAGTCCAGGAGAAAGAACTAATGAAACTCAGGTTATACAAATTACTATAATATATAGTGTAAAATTGCCGAGCATTCTAAAACGTAACTGCAGAGAAAGGACTACAAAGGCTGTGAAGAAGGAAGCCATGATCTTCAGTGGAGAGAATCAGGTAAGCTTCCTCCATTAAGTTGACTTGGAGCTGAGAATCAAAGAACTAACATAAGTTTGACGTGAAGAGGCAGGAATAGATGGAAACTAGGGGATGAAGAGCCTGAGGGTAGAAGGGACTGTCTGATGAGGGGGCAGAGGAGTCGTGTCAGGTAAGTTTGGAGAAGAGCAAGCAATCTGGTTTGACTGGCAGAGGTCCTAGAACAGCGGCCTTGGGAAGATGGTGTTTCTTCCGTAAGTTATTGAAAATCATTGAAGATTTTGAAAGGAGCTGTGAACTTGATGACTACTTGGCACCAAAGGAAAACCAGAAGCACGCAAAGCAAGGGAAGCCCCTGAGAGTTTACCTTAACAGTTTGTTAATAAAAATAAATACATACAACATTATTTTTAGAGGCCAAACACTGTCATTAATAACATTGCCATCATAGCTACCATTTACTGAGCTCTGGGCTCAGTGAGACACATGTTATCTCATATAGTCTTTTCAACAGTTCTGTGGACTAAATATTTTTATTTCCAATTCACAAAGAAACTACAAATAAAGAGAGATGTAGCCCAAACTCACATACATGCAGGGTCATGTTTTGGACCTACGTCATGTTCTAACCACTGTAGAGCCAAAAATTCTACTGAAAAGCAATTGAGAAAAAAAGGAAAACCTTTACTGAAGTAATCCTTTCAAAAGAGACCATGAACTCTGAATTTAAAACAATTTTAATATGCTAGAAGTAGTTTAAAATAAAGCTCTGAAAATAATCCTCATTACTGGAGGTGGTTAAGAGCAGCTCAGGAAAGCAAATGACAACCAAAATACCACTCAAATTAGCATGAGAAAGCAATTAAGGAGATAAATAGTATTTGAGAGAGACTGGGAAGAATTATGACCCAAGAACAGAAGGCTCTCCTGAATGCCAGTGTTGATGTGAGTGAGCTTTCTATGCAGCCATGAAGGCTTAGGTGTGGTTCTCCTCTGGAAGGGGAAGAAGAACCTTCTCTGGGCCTGTGCACAGTGGGTGTGCAGTCACCTTTCATATGTGAATAAATGAAGAAAGAAATAAGGGAATAGTTTGGTCCTTGAAGTTTACAGAAGGAAATAGCAAAGAGGAATACTAGCAAAGTCTTTAACCCAAAATAGACTCTCATAAAGTGCTTGTTGATTTGATTTAAATCCTAGTTGGTCAAAGGACAAAGGGACACATTAGTCTGTGGTCTTCCTGTGCCCCAGCGCATCTCACCCCCCAGAGGCTCCCACACAGACCTCTTAGGTCCTGGGATGTCGGGCAGACTAGTTTTCCTAAGCACAGATTTTTTTCCTCACCTGCTGATGCGCTCACTCACAGTGCTGAACAACACAGTACAACTGTTTAATGCTGACCGTTCGTTAGATATAGTTCCTACCACAGCTATTTTATCCACTAGGCACCACAGTGCCACAGAGGCTATGGATTTTTCAAGAGCTAAACGTGTGAGAAAATTTGTTGGCTTTACCCATCAAAAGAAAAAATACAAAATGTACAAGTATATCACATTATGTCAGTTTCATTTATTATTAAATTCAATGGCTTTAAGTTGTTAAATGTATTGATCTATTGTTAGGTTAAAAAAAAGAAAGAGAGAAATAATACCAGTTAATAAATGTAGAGGGAATAATAATAGAAGATCACACTTTTGCATTCCCCAATGTAATAATCGATTCAGGCAAGGATCATCAACAAATGCTAAAACCATTAGGTAAAAGGTTATTGATTAACAGTATATTTTCACCGTGCCAAGATCTACTCTGAGCATTACTCGGTAATTGCAAAAGAGGAAAGTGTACTTTTACAGTGAGAGATCTATACTTACCAAGTGGTCAAGCTTAGGACTCTGACGCTGAGACAACCTGACATGGACCTGCTTCCCATGAACTTCTTCCAAAAATGTTGAAACTGAACTCAATCAAGAATCAGGACCTAACTCCCCGTTGATAAGAAATAAAGGAGTTGGGAGATGGAGATACACGTTAAACAACACCATGAAGAAATAGACAAATCCAGAATGGAAGTATTCTAAAGGACCAGGGGCCTGGATTCTTACAAAAGTCAATGTCATGAGAGGTTAAAAAAAAAATTCTATATTAAAAGAGAAATAGAGACATACCAAATGCAACCCTGTAACTATTGATACTGGTTCATAAAAGTCAGTTACAAAAGATATTTGAAAATGAACTGAATATTAGATATATTAGAGAATTTATGTTAATTTTCTAAAGTGTGATAAAGGGATTATGATTATGTAAGAGATTTCTGCTGAGGTATTTAGGGTGAAGTGCTATGCTTCCTGGCAACTTACTTCCAAATTTTTCATCCAAAAATGGGGTATATATATATATGATTCTGATTTTATATGTATTATATACACACACACACACATATATATACACATATACATGTATATATATATTTGTGTATCAGAGTACAAATATAGCAAAATATAAACAACTGTTAAACCCAGGGGTAGGGCATAAAGGTGTAAATTTATCTGTTTTATCAGGATTTATGTGTGTTAATTTTTCATAATATAATGTTGGAAGAAACTTCCCCTGCCTATACAAAACCTAACCAAAAAATTTTATATTTATAAAAATGGTATTACCTTGGAAAATAATTGTAGATTTGGCTATTACTTCAAAAAATTTCAATGTAAGTACAGTGGTTTCTAAGCAATGTAAGTTCAATAAGTTAATGCTAAAAAAATTTTTTTAAAAAGCAATCATAAGATTTTTTTCAACACTTTACAGCAAAAAAATGGATATTTAATGTAGGGTGTGGGTATATGTTAATATGTTTTGGAAAATGTGAGACTGAACTTATAAATATAAAAGTGCCTATGAGTTTCTTAAAATGAATCTGGCCCAAATTGGACTTGAGCACGCAGCATTTGTTTCAAACCCCGAAACATGAACCTCTCTTCACATACCTTTGGATTTCCAAGGTATTAATATAATATCTACTGCTTATTAAACATTTTTTTTTGTGAGGGTACTGTGAGCTCACCTAAACCTCAAAATACCTCTATGAATTAAGTACTACTGTTATGCTTATTTTACAGAGAAGGAAAACTTAGGGTCCAGGTGTAATTCAGTTGCCTAAGGTCACACAGCTAGTCCGTGGTAGAGCTGGGGTGGAACTCTACATCCACAGACCCTTTGGTAACTATGCATTGCAACTGGAAGACAGACAGAACTAAAGTCTCTGGGAGTGGTCACTTAGACCTGGAAACTATCAGTTGGAATTTTCAAGTAGGGAGGAGTTTCTGGGGTCAGTTGATGAGAAAGATGGACATTTTAGAGCTGGGATCTTTTCATTATGTCACTTGATTCACACCTTGGGTTGCACCTAGTCTTCACAGCGGAGAGCTGGCCCAGATCTAAAATAGCACAGAGGAAAATACAATCCAAAAGCATCCCATTGTGTGTGTGTCAAGGGAGAGGTTTATCTCATAAGAAGTAATCAACATTCTACGAACCCAGAGCCACAAACCCATAGCATTAATCCTGTGATTTCCCTGCTTACGATACTTAGTGAGTTCCCATAGCCTGCTAGAAAACAGAAACCAGTTGCAGCAAACTTAAGCAGAGCTGCCAGAAAGGTTGGGATCAAGGGAGACAAGCATTGGCCCAGATCTTGCCAGAATTGATGTTTTTGACGCCCTCGATATTGGCATCGTAACGCTGAATGCTGGAAGCTTGGCTGCTGGGTTCCATCACTCCTGGTCACTCAGCCTCATGCCACTGGACTCTCAATTCTCGATTCTGCTGCAGTCACTGCAAGATCGCTAATTGACTCTTTGGCTTTTGCCTCCTTCTCTCAACAATCCCACCAGGTCTCAGTGGGGGCATTTGATTAGCTAAGCTTAGATCACAGTTTCAGTTTATCTTCCAGAGAGCAGGGAGAAGGTGCATCTGTTTCCATAAGCTTCCATACAACCAGTGCTGTGTGGGTGTATTAGTCAGGGTTCTCCAGAGAAACAGAAGCAATAGCATCCCTCTTGCTCTCGCTCTGTCGGCACATACATACACGTGTATAGGCATATGTATGTATATACATGAATATGTATGTATAGTTAGGAGTCCCCACTTGTTCAGCCTTCTTGTTCTATACAGACCTTCAGTCCATTGGGTGAGGCCCACCCACATTAGGGAGAGCAATCTGCTCTACCTATACAAATGTTCATTTCCTCTAGAAACATCCTTACCTAGCATAATGTTTAACCAAATGTCTGAGCACCCGATGACCAATCAATTTAACAAATAAAATTAAGCATCACAGTGGGCCTTCAGTTTCTATTTAGTTGTGGTTACTTGCCAAAATTTTCTGTTCATCCAGACATAGACTTCATGCATCTGGGCTCTTTTTGCCGGAGAAGCTCTCTGAGTCTCCAGGGTGTGTGTGTGGTTTGTTTGCTGTGGGATGGGGTGGGGGTTGGTTTCAGCTCCCCCTTCCCTCATATGTCCCCATCTGGCTACCACATCTCCAGCTTCCTTGGCTGCGACTGGGACAAACATCTCAGTGGGCCTCCAGGACCCCCCACCTGCTCACCACTCCCCCTTTGATTTCTCTGTCTTTTCTGTTACTTGGGGAGTTGTCTGTATTTTGAGTTCAGATAGATAAGTGTTGATACTTTAACGACTGTTACCTTTTATCCAGCATTTTTTATGTAGTAAAACTAAAGTTCCTCATAATTAGGCTTTGCTGCCAGAAATCTCCACCTTCTATTTTAAAAACATTCCTTTGCATTTAAGGCAAATGAGAGTGATTTTCCATTTTTTTGTAAGAATAAAAAAGTTTACTCTTAAGATAAATTTATTTAGGAAAACAGCAAGTAGCAGACCAGGTAATATTCAGATGCAACAAATATCAGGTGAGGAACAGGTCCGTGACAAATACGAATGTAGCCTACTGCTTAGCGTACAGCAAGCCCACAGTAAATATCCGATGATTAAATGAGTAAATAGGAAAAAATACTTACTACCGTCATCAAAAGCTTTCTTTCTTCATCTACTATACAGGCATCAAGAGCAGTGTTGTCCACACTATGAAATTCTTAGAAAGTTTTCTTCAACAACATCAGACATTTAAATCAACTGTGTTCACTAAATAATCTAATAATGCAATGTCTTTTATAATCATAAACAGTGGTTTGCTCTTTAATGAAAATAAGTAACTTATATGAAATAAAGAAAGGCAAAACTTATCTATGACAATAATCAGAAGAGTGGTTGCCTGTGGGTTGTGCTGGTGGACCGGAAGGGGGCAGGGGGGGACACTGGGGGGATGTGAA
The DNA here is from genome assembly GCF_963924675.1 of Phocoena phocoena. NCBI lineage: Eukaryota > Metazoa > Chordata > Mammalia > Artiodactyla > Phocoenidae > Phocoena > Phocoena phocoena. The sequence goes on along the minus strand of NC_089234.1, from coordinate 38,989,216 downwards.
CGTTTTATACCTTGATTGAGCTGTTGGATAAGTGGGTACGTACATTTGTCAAAACTCACCTAATAGTTCAATTAAGACCTGTGTATTTCACTGTATGTAAATTTTACTGTACTTAGGGACTTCCCTGGTGGCGCAGTGGTTAAGAATCCGCCTGCCAATGCAGGGGTCCGGGAAGATCCCACATGCCGCAGAGCAACTAAGCCCGTGAGCCACAACTACTGAGCCCGTGTGCCACAACTACTGAAGCCCGCCCACCTAGAGCCCGTGCTCTGCAACAAGAGAAGCCACTGCAATGAGAAGTCTGTGCACCACAATAAAGACTAGCCCCCATTTGCCGCAGCTAGAGAAAGCCCGTGCATAGCAACGAAGACCCAATGAAGCCAAAAATTATTAATTAATAAAAAAAAATTTTACTGCACTTAAAAAAAATAATGGTGATAACCAAAAACAAAAAAAAAAACAGTGCTGTCCAACAGAATTTTCTGTAGTGATAGAAAAGTTCTTCTGTGCTGTCTAATAAGGGTAGCCATCAATCCAGCCACATGTGACAACTAAGTACTTCATATGTGCCTACTGCAGCTGGGCAACTGCCTTTTCAATACTATTTAATTTTAATTAGCTTAAATATTTAAGTTTATATAGCCACATGTGGCTAGTGGCTACCAGGTCTCATTCCCAGTGGCACACTGAAATCATCTAAGAAGCTTTAAAAGTATACTAAAGCCCAGCCCCCATCCTAGACCAATTAAATCAGGATCGCAAGTCACTGTGGTCCAGGCACTGATTTGTTTTAATTATGGGAAGCTTACTTCTTCTTTCTTTAACATTATCTTTTTAATAAAAAGTAAATAATAAATATATTGTATATTAGGTGTGAAACTTAGCTTTATCCCACTGGTAAAAGCTATGGAAAATCTGTTTACTTATTCAAGACCAATGTCCTCATGGTAAATCTACTGGATAGATTCAAAGTATTTCTTATGTTTCATTTGATCAGTTTCAGTATTGATGGTTTCCCCTCTCCTGGATCATTTAATTCTTATGTGCACTCGGAGATGGGCAGAGCAGAGCCAAACATCACTATTCAATGGATGGAGATTCAGAGAGGTTAAATGATTTGCTGAAGGTCACATGGTTGATGAGAGGCAAAATTAAAAGTCAGGTCTTTTGGTGGCTAGTAGAGTGTTATTTTTATTCCACAGTGAGGCAAACAACTATTAAAGTGAAATGAATTCATACAGTGTTAAGGCTGGAAATTCTTTCCCTACTTCTGTTTACAGTTACAGTTCTAAATATGGAGAATGGAAAACATACTTCCAAATCTATTTAAGAGTAATGTTTCATAAACAGAACTCTACTGTCTAATGTTATATGTTCAGCTAAACTTAACCCAGTCAAAATTAAGAAAAGCTGGATTCATCTAAAAATAAATAGATACAAAATTTTTGGAGTACAATTTGAACATACATATCAAAAGCCATAAACATGGTCATACCCACTGACTCAGTAATCCTGAGACTTGGCATCTGTCCTAAGATGCAATGGGAGACTGATAAGTCAGAGTAGAGTCAATGGTTTCATTATTGGGTTATCAAAAGCTTTCAAAGCATAGCTTGCAGAGGAAAAGTCAAATATATGATAATATATCCTTAAAGTGAAATCTTGGATTGGCCAAAAAGTTCATTCGGATTTTCATAACAGCTTACAGAAAAACCCGAACGAACTTTTTGGCCGACCCAATATTATGCTTAATTCAAAATCTCAGGTTTTAAGACCAACTGATACTGGAAATTGTTCATATTAATGTTAAGTGGAAAAGGATACAAAATTGCATAGAGTATGATGCACCTGTGGTATAGAAAAGTAAAGACTAACAGCAAGGTTGTAGAGCAACAGAATCTCCTCTGCATTCTCAGCAGGTTAAGTTAGAATAATGACATTGAAAATAGCTCCGCATTTCCTAGAAAAGTTAAATATGAGCCTACTCTTAAGCGTAACACTTCCACTACTGGCATACTTGTTCAACTGAGTTTTGACCAATGAAGAGCTTTTGAAAGTCAACTTGGTGGGTTGCAAGCAGCACTATTTGTTAATAAAGGAGATCAGAGTGCATAACACACAGTAAACGATAGTACTGTCATGTAAATTTTTGTTTCAGTTATACACACACGTGTATGTTTCAGGGTTGTGACATAAAATGTATTAGTTACTCTTGCCCATGATTCAAAGAGTTTGAAAGCCATTGATTGTCCTAGAGAACCTCTTGTACATAATACCCCAAGAAAGGAATTTTCATAATTTCAAATTTCATAAACAGAAAATTCATAATGTACAGAATGTTCATAATGACTAGAAATAAACCTCATTTCCATTAGTAGTAGAACAGATTATAGGATATTTAGCATGCTTTGTCCCCCAAATGCCAATAGAGGCAGTCATTGTAACAACAACAAAAATGCCCCCATACATTTTCACATGCCCTACCTGGGGGCTGTTACCATTCTCTGTTGACTGTTCCTGGCTAACAAGTTGTAAGCACTTGTTGAATAAATAAACTAATACAAAGATAAATAAAATAGCTGTGCCTGTGCTGCTAAGAACTAATGGTTAATAGGATTGAATTAGGCTAAAGGGTGGTAAAAGCCTGAGATTCATGATGAAACTTAGAGCATTATTTGCTTAATTTCTTAAGAGTTTTTATTCACCTATCCTTCCAGTTATCATTTAGAAAATATTTATTCAGTGTTTACCATGGATTAGGCTCTTAGGTACTGATAAACTAGATAGACAAGGTTTTTGGCCTCAAGGAGCTTACGATCTGCATGAAAGTACATTAACCAAGAAGCAAATAAGTGGGAGGATTTTCTGCTTCCGTACACTATTAAACAGTGCTCTTCACACGTGATTCCATCCCTATCCTCTCTTCATACTTTCCAGCTGCTCCTGTGGAGACAGAAACTAAAGGACCTACCTTTTCCAGGATTTACAGGTAGGGAATCAATGCAAGCTAAACCATTAAAATACCTTATTTTTTTTAGAATGAACAGAAACTTACATTTCTCAAGTTCCAGCAATAGCTATAAACACTCAAGTAGCATGGATTCAGAAAAAATACAACTAATTTTTGATGGATAAATTGCTATATATATGTACTAAAGAAATGAAATAAACTCAGTGACAATCATTCACAGCCCTTGGCCATGACCTGGTAATCATCTTTAATAGTCCAGCTCCAGGTTTTAATGAAGGAGAAATGTAAATAAGGCAAATATAACACATGAGCTGCATTTTAAAATTCTACCCCCTGCCAAAGAGATATCTTTAACTGGTCCCCTCCTAACATACACACACACACACACACACACACACACACACACACACACACACACTAATTAAATCTTGGTGTTCTCTATATATTTCAAGTAATTACAAAGCAACAGAAAAAAGAGTTTATCTTATTGAATATTAAGTCACAAGCTGTTTATTTCAGGGATGAAGTATGAACACATACTTGTAGTTTATGAAAGTCCACACTACCCCCAGATTCATTCGATATTCAACAAGTCCTTCAGTGAGCTTCTACAGGTGCTGGTCTCCTATCATTCAGATTTCTTGAGTAAGGAAGGGCACAAAATACTGAGCTGGGTATTTTCAGATCCTGTACCTGAGGCTAGACTAGCTAAGGGTCTACTCAAACTTCTGGCTCAAAGCTCTAAAACCAGAAGTAACTAGAAATGATATAGCTCTTCTCTAGTATTTAACTTTTCTTGTTTAAATAAGTGTTTATCCATATGAGGTAAAATTGGCTATTTCACAAGTAGCTGACAAAAAAAATACTTTATTTTTTTTTTAAAGGGAGAGATTAAAAAAAAAAGGGAGAGCTTTGTGAAAAGTCTGTAAGTAAATTTGGCTTCAGGCTTGACTGAATTCAAGGACTCAGATGATGCCCTCAGATTCAAGTGTCTGATATATCAGCTCTATTGGCTTCTTTCCTAGACTCTCTATGGTTAGCAAGAAGGCTGTCCACAGTGCAGTTTCTTGTATTTTTCCCCACAAAATGAAAGTTCTGGACCTGACCCTCATATTGGGGGCCATATTGGGTCCATATCAGGGCCCATTTTTGATTGGCCAGTGTGAGTCACATGTCCATCTCCAAAATCAGGGAAAGATGCAACTCTAGTTGAAGCACTTAGGCTGAGAGTGGCAGACGCCTGGTCCCATCAGATTAGTGTCAACTAAAAGAAAGGAAAACATATACTGGGTAGCCAAAAAAGAGCACATGTTCACCACAGATGATAAACTTATGTCTCCCAGAAAGAGATAAGCATTTCCATTTGTAAATGGAGTGCTGCTTCAGAAAGAGCTGTGGATTAGATGTCAAAATTTCTTAGTTCTAATGTTAGCTCCACTGATTTTAGCTACATGACACAGTTCTTATAAGAAGTAAATGAGTATGTAGTCAAAGTGTTTCATTAACATTTGAGTTAATACTTTATAAATACTCTCATTATTATCCAAGAGGCTGAGAATGTATCCCTTAGAAAGGTATTTTTAACTATCTGAATTGCATCAAAGTAACAAAGTATATGTACATAACAAGTAGTTTTGGTTGATATTGTATGTTTCCTATCTCCCTTTATCTTGATTGACAGAACCCCACTTTTATTTAATAAATCCACTTGCCTCCATAGTGCTGTGTGCTTCAGTAAGCTATGATGGTAATGTCATCTTGTGGCTCTGCCCTTCATTGGGACCTTGGAGTCTTCTGATCCTACCAATGGAGAAGACTCAAGAAAGTAGGAAAGGAGCACTATTTTTAACTACCTTACCTCAAAAGAAACACTCATCACTTCTCACATTTCATTGGTCAGAACTAGATACACATTTGACTGATATGTAAGAAGCACTAGGAAATATAGTCCCCAGATGGACAACCACTTCTGAGGGTCAACCCTATTCCATGGAAGGAACACATGGTTAGCCATGCCTACCATGTTGACTGAGACAGTAGTCAACACAGAAAAATCCTCTTCAAGAGAAAGGGGAGGAAATGAAAATTATTTTGTCAAGAAAGTCCTATATTAGTTTCCTAGAGCTGCTGTAAGAAATTATTATGAACTTGGTGGCTTAAGAACAACAGAAATTAATTTTCTCACAGTTTTAGAGACTAGAACTCTGAAATCAATGTGTCAGCAGGGCTTCTTTCTGAAGGCTCTAGGGAGAATTCCTCTCAGCTCTTTGAGCTTTCGGTGGCTCCAAGCGTTCTCTGGCTTGGGGCCAATCTGCCTCCATCTTCACATACTCATTTTCTTTATGTCAGTGTCCTCTTCCTTTCTTCTCTCTGTGTCTTCTCTTCTAAGGACACTTGCCACTGGACTTCAGGTCTACCCTAATCCAAGATTAACTCATCTCAAGGTTCTTAGCTTTTATGTCTTCAAAGACCCTTTGTCCAAATAAAGTCACATACATATATTCTGGGTGAACTTATCTTTTTTAGGGAGAGTGGGGGCTTAGTGGGGAAGCCACCATTCAAGCCACTACATATTTTTGTGAGCCCTAGAATGATTTAAGTTTGTTTGTGTATTTTTCCATATTGGCTAGATAGGATGAATTCATACATTTCATGTAACTAAGATGATACAAAACTAGGTCTTCATGTAGAAAGGTGCAATCATTTTATACAAGAGCAACAGATAATCTGCGTATGAAAATTAACAGTCAATACTATTTATTCTGGCTTTTATTAATTTCTTATGTCTGTTTACATATGAGGGGCAGTAGTGAACTATGCAAAGGAATGAGATAGACCTGGGTTCAGACACAAACGCAGACACTTATTAGATGTGCAATCTTGGAAAAATTATTTAAGTTCCTTGTGCCTCAGTTTTCTCATACATAAAATGGAGGAAACTGTATTTCACAAGATGTTTTTGATCACAAGGAATAGAAAAGAAATATCTTAATAAGATATACCTTTACCTCATATAATATGATGTCCAAGGGTAAGGAAAACAGAAGATGTGGCAGGTGTCATGGTTTGATAATTATCCTAAGTTTCCATGTTTTTACCTTCACTTTACTCTGCCATCCTCAGCATCACCTTCAACCTAACACTGGTTCTTCTCATGGCCAAAAGAAGGCTGCAGCAGTTGCAATCCATATCCAAACAAGACACACCCAGAGGAAGAAGAAAGACTTTCTCTTTCAATAATGTTTTTAATAAGGAAGGAAACCTTTCCAATAACCCACTGAGCAGTCTTTCCCTCATGTCTCACTGGCTGAATTGAGGCACATGTCCACTGGCTCACCTTGGCAAGGTGAATGGGATGACTCTGAATGGCTTAGAATTATCTAGTGCGGAAGAGATGCTGAGGATTTAACTACAAATGTCTAATGCAATTACTTACCACTGATTTCCTAATTACATAGATGAAGGATAACTACATATTCACCTAGCATATTTTCTGGCCCTTAAGAGGCATTAAAATCACAGTGGCCTGTATCTATTAAAGAAATTTAATCAATAACTAATAATATTCCCAAGCAAGGCTCATTGGTGAATTCTACCAATCATTTAAGAAAGAAATTGTACCAATTCTATACATTTTCTTCCAGAAGACAGTGGCAGAAGAAATATTTCCTAAATCACTCTATGAGGTCAGCATCACCCTAACACTAAAGCCAGACAAAGACATTAAAACTATAGAGCAGTATCTCTCACGAACACAGATGCAAATATTCTCAGTAAAGTATTAGCGAATTGAATCCAGCAATGTACAAAAAGAATTCTACACCCTGACCAAGTGGGATTTGTCACTTGTATGCAAGGCTGGTTCAACACTGAAAATCAATTAATATAATCTATCTCATCAACAGGCTAAAGAAGAAAATTCATATAAACATATCAATAGATGCAGAAAAAGCATTTAAAAAATCCAATACCCATTCATTACTGATAAAACTGATAAAAAAAAAAAAAACCCTACAGAAACCCTACAGCTACCATCATATTCATATTGAGAAATCCAAATTTTTTCACTAAGACTGGGACCAAGGCAAGGATGTCCCCTCTCACCACTGCTTTTCAACATGTACAAGAAGTCCTAGCCAATGTGATAATACAAGAAATGGAAATCAAAGTTATATAGATTGAAAAGAAAGAAATAAAGCTGTCTTTGTAGGTGACATGATTGCCTATGTAGAAAATCCAGCTGAAAGATTCTGCAAAAAACTCCTGGAACTAACAAGTGATAATGGCAAAGTTGCAGGATACGAGGTTAATATACAAAAGCTCATCACTTTCCATAACCAACAGTGGACAAGTGAAATTTAAAATAAAAAATGCATTATCATTTATATTAGCACCCCTCCAAAATGAAAGTTTTGGTATAAATCTAACAAAATATGTGCCAGATCTTACAAGGAAAACTAGAAAACTCTGATGAAAGAAATCAAAGAAGTACTAAATAAACAGAGAAATTTTTCATGTTCATGCATGGGAACTCAATATTGTCAAAATGTCAGTTATTCTCAATTTGATCTATAAATTCAACAAAATCCCAAGCAAAACCCTAGAAAGTTGTTATGTAAGTATCAATGAACTGATTCTAAAGTTTCTCGCAAAAGACCCAGAATAGCCAACTCAATATTGAAGGAGAAAAAAAGTTGAAGAACTGACACTCACCAACTTCAAGACTTACGATAAAGCTACAGTAACCTAGACAGTGTGGGATTGGTGAAAGAACAGACAACTAAATCAATGAAACAGGATAGAGAGCCCAGAAGCAGACTCACATAAATATAGTCAACTGATCTTTGACAAAAAAAAAAAAAAAAAAGCAATACGATGGAGCAAGATATCTTTTCAATAAATGGTGCTGGAGCAGCTGGACATGAAAAAAAAAAGAATCTAGAAACAGACTGTATACACGTCACAAGAATTAACTTGAAGTTGATGATAGACCTAAAGGTAAAACGCAAAACTATAAAATTTATAGAAGATAACATAGGAGAAAACCTAGATAACCTTAGGTATTGCAAAGATTTTGGATACAACATTAACAACACAATCCATGAAATAAATGGTTAGCTGGACTTCAATAAAATGAAAACTTCTGCTCTAAAGAAGACAATGTCAAGAGATGAGAAGATAAGTCACAGATCAGAAGAAAATACTTGCATATAACACATCTGATAAAAGACTTATCTAAAATATTCAAAAAGTTCTTAAAACTCATCAGTAACAACCTGATTTTTAAAATGGCAAAAGACCTAAAAGAAGAAGACATATAGATGACCAGTAAGCATATGAAAAGATGTTCAACATCATATGTAATCAAGAAAGTGCATATGAAAACAACAATGAAATACAAATACACACCTATTAGAATGGCCCAAATCCAAAACACTGACAACACTATATGCTAACAAGGATGTGGAGCAATAGGAACTTTCATTCATTGCTGGTGGAATGCAAATGATACAATCACTTCACAAGACAGTTGGGGATTTCTTACAAAACTACACGTATTCTTACCATGTGATCCAGCAGTGGCTCTCCTTGGTTATTTACACAAATGAACTAAAAACTTATATCCACACAAAAACCTGAACATGGATGTACATAGCAGCTTTTCACAATTGCCAACTTAGAAACACCCAAGATGTCCTTTAGTAGGTGAATGGATAAATAAACTTTGCTACATCTAGATAATGAGATATTATTCAGTACTAAAAAGAAACAAACTATCAAGCAATGAAAATACCTGGAGGAGACCTAAATGCATATTACTAAGTGAAAGAAGCCAATCTGAAAAGGCTACATACTATTTGATTCCAGCTGTATGATGTTCCGGAAAAGGCAAAACTATGAAGACAGTAAAATGAGCAGTGGTTTCCCAGGGTTTGTGGGGAGGAAGAGATGAATAGGCAGAGCACAGGTGATTTTTAGGACAGTGAAACTATTCTGCATGATACTACAATGATAGATCCATGTCATTACATATGACAAAAACCATGGAATTTACAACATCAAGCATGAATCCTACTGTAAGCTATGGACTTTGGGTAATAATGATGTGTCAACATAGGTTCATTGATTATAAGGAGCACACCACTGTGATGCAGGATGTACATAATGGGGGAGGTTTGGGGGGTGGGGGTGGACCTTTCACTCCGTTTTGCTGTGAACCTAAAACTGCTCTAAAAATCACAGTGAAATGTAGCATATGACATACACAAATTTCATAGAGACAAAAATATGCAATATTTATTCAGCCGCTGTTCACTACTCAAATATACATTTCCTTTAAGTTCCATCTCAACACTCACCTCTCTAAATTTCTTAATTCTCCCTTCCTATGTAGATCTTCTCCTTCATCTAAAATTCTATATCTATAACCCTCAGAAAGGAAATGTGTCCTCAAAATATCTATTATATTAGGTTTTCACATGTGAATGCCTTAACTCCCCCTTAAAAAGTGCAAGCTGTTCCTTAAGGAATGGGGCCATATTTTTCCACAGCTCTTTGTCTTCTTTAGCACCTTGATGTTTCCTCAATACACAAATAATTGTTTAAAAGACAATGTAACCAAACCATTTGAACTCATCTGTGAGAAGAAACTTCCCTTTGGAAATAACCATGTCAGATCTAAACTAAATCTTTCAATTCCTCACTATGAGCAGTCTAAATAATACAGCATCAGTGTATTTGTTGATAGTTTAATGCTTAATAAATGTTAACATACTCAATTTTAATCCAAGGTTTTTAACCCCACATCTTATTTTCTGTGCCACATTATCAGTGAGATGGATTAAGTTTCTAGGAGAAGCACACAGCTGTTAGGTGCCACAAATATGTTAAGCCACAAGTCTATTTGAAGGTGACATTTCTGAAAAAGGCTCACCACCTCATCTGTGATAAGTCTTAGAGCATTTCACTCATTATAATTAGGTTCAACAGCCAAATAAAACTATTGCATTTAAGCCTGACAACTGAAGGTCATGTTCAAAGTTGGAGGAAGGACATAGCAAAGCAGATGAGATGGAGCTTCTATAAAAATTTTCTCTTACTCTTTAGTGTCTTATCACACATAATCCATGGTTTGGGTCTGGTTATTTGTTTCAGTCTTACAGATGTTAAAACAAAATCAGCCCCAGGCTGGAAGAGTCTCACATTACGGGGGAAAAAATTAGCATTTAGAAAATTTTAAATGTCCACTTCAAAACAAAGCAATCTACAGATTCAATGCAATTGCTATCAAAATTCCAATGGCATTTTTCACATAAAGAGAACAAACAATCCTGAAATTTGTATGGAACCACAAAAAACTCTGATTAGCCAAAACAAACTTGAGAAAGAACAAAGCTGGAGGCATCATGCTCCCTGATTTCAAACTAAATTCAAGGTTGTGGTAATCAAAACAGTGTGATATTGGCATAAAAACAAACACATAAATCAATGGAACATAATAGAGAGTACAAAAATAAACCCACATATATATGGTCAATTAATTTATGACAGAGGAGCCAAGAATATACAATGGGGAAAGGACAGTCTCTTCAGTAAATGGTGTTGGGAAAACTGGACAACCATAGGCAAAAGAATAAAATTGGACCACTGTCTTACACCATACACAAAATTTAACTCAAAATGGATTGAATACTTGAATGTAAGACCTGAAACCATAAAACTCCTAGAAGAAAAAACATAGACAGTAAGTGCCTTGAGAATGGTCTTGGTAATGATATTTTTGGATCTGACTCCAAAAGCAAAGGCAACAAAACAAAAAATAAGCAAGTGGGTCTACATCAAACTAAGAAGCTTCTACACAGCAAAGGAAACCATCTACAAATTGAAAAAGGAAACCTATCAAAAGGGAGAAAAATTTGAAAATCAAGTATCTGATAAAGAGTTATATCCAAAATATAAGGAACTCATCCAATTCAGTAGCAAAAAACAAAAACAAAAAAACCCCACCAAGACCCAAAAACAATCTGATCACAAATGGGCAGAAGATCTGAATAGACTTTTTTCCAAAGAAGACATAAAAATGGTCAACAGGTACTGAAAAGATGGTCAACATCACTCATCATCAGGGAAATGCAAATCAAAACCACAATGAGATAACACCTGTCAGAATGGCTATTATCAAAAAGACAAGAAATAAGAAGTGTTGGCAAGGATGTAGAGAAAAGAGAAGACTTTGTAGGAATGTATACTGATACAGCTACTATGGAAAAGAGTATGGAGGTTCCTTAAAAAACAGGACTACCACATGATCAGCAATTTCACTTCTGGGTATTTACTCGAAGAAAATAAAAATATGTATTTGAAAAGATATATGTACCCCCATGCTTATTACAGCTTTATTTACAATAGCCAAGATATGGAAACAACCTAAGTGTCCACCAATGGATGGATGGATGGATAAAGAAGATGAATAGAATATTATTCAGCTATAAAAAAGAATGAGGTATTGCCATTTGCAACAACAGGGATGGACCTTCAGGGCATTATATTGTACTAAGTGAAACAAGTCAGACAGAGAAAGACAAGTGCCATATGATCTCACTTATCTGTAGAATCTGAAAAACAAAAAAGCTCATAGATACAGAGAACAAATTAGTTGTTAACAGAGGCAAGGGTGGAGGGTGGGCAAATGGGTGAAGAGAGTCAAAAGGTACAAACTTCCAGTATAAAATAAATAAGTCATGGGGACGTAATGTACAGCATTGTGACTATAGTTAATAATACTGTATTGCATATTTAAAAGTTTTTAAAAGAGTAAGTCTTAAAAACTGTAACTATGTATGGTAATGAATGTTAATTAACTTTATTGTGGTGATAATTTTGCATATATACAAATATCAAATCATTATGTTGTATACCTGAAAATAAGATAATATTATATGTCAATCATACATCAATAAAAAATTAAAATAAAAAATAGTTACAACCATCACACTTTATTGAATACTTATAAAGTAGTTTTAAAACATTTGCAGGTGGTAAGTAAGCTTCCCTCTGAAAGCCCAAATCTTCATTATATCAAAGATATTAAAACATACAATTGTCCATAAATCTAATTTTTGAATTTTCTAAGTGATTTTATAATTTTTATTAACATACTTTTTTTTTTCAGGTAAATCCATGTAAAGCTTGTAGGCTGTGAGCAATGAGCCTATACTACTTAATCAATAGTGTCCTGTCTACATCAGATGATTTGCTAACATTGTCCCTTTACAACACACTTCATGGTAGGAATTATTTTCCTTATTTTACAGATGAAGAAACTGAGCTGAAAGAGCCTAAGGAACATTCTCAGGATCATCATATCAGTAAAGAGCAGAGTCAAAATTCAACATGGTCTGGCCAGAGCACTCGATCTTCCACTTCTGCCTTTCAAGGGAATTTGGGTCTTCATAAACCTCCTTAGCTTGTATTGGAATCTAAGCATCTAACCAACATTTATTTCCTATAATTCAGTGGTGAATTAGTCATCTGCCTTTGGGGCTGCCCTGTTGCATACACGAGTACCTGACTTGCAACACAGGGTGTCATAGATTTTCCTAACTATGCTATAAACAACATTTGGGCACACAGAGCTAATTCTCTCACCCTTATCTTCTTCTCTCCAGCATCCAGCCTACATGCCTTGTACAGGTGGAGGCACAATAACATTGTCAAGGAACATACAACTTTTGATAACAGTAAATGCAAAGTGCCTACGGGAAATTCAAGTAGAGCCCTTGGTCTTCTGTGAATATAATTCTATTGAGTTAAAAGTAAAATTGTTATATGAAAAATTATTGTATTTTTGCATCATAAGTTAAACTGTACAAAAACAAATGTAATCCTATCAAAGCTACCAAAACAGATTACTCCTCCTTCTCTTGAGGTTTGGGTGGAGGGAAGCAATCCCAGTAACCTCTAAAGAGAGCTTGTGTTTAGATATAGAGGAATAAGAGAAAGATGATTATTTCGGAGGGAGGAAGTCATTCTCAGGCAGGTGGGAAAATATTAAAGAGACTGTGTCTCTAAAAGACTCTAACATAATGGCATAGGTAATGCCTATTTTTCCTTTAAAGTTTTTATTTTGACATAATTTCAGACTTAAAGTAAAATATTGCAAGAATAGGACAAAAAATTCTATACATCCTTTTATTCTTTACCCAGATTAGCCAAATGTAAACATTTTACTGTATTTATCCTCCTCTCTTTCCTCCACCCTCTCTGTGTACACATATATAAACACACTTTCCCCCTCTGAGTTTGAAATTAAGCATGGCTCTTTGCTCCTTATTATATGAATGTGTATTTCCTAAAAGCAAGAACATCTCTTAGATAACTATAACACAATGAACACAATCAAGAAATTAATATTGATGCAATACCATTATCTAATCGACAAACTTTGTTCATATTTTGGCAATTGTGCCAATTAAATCCTCTACAGGAAAAGAAGGTCCCAGATCATGAGTTGCCTTCAGTTATGTCTTCTTTAACCTGAGATCGTTTCTTAGTACTTCTTGTGTTTTATGACAAAGATATTCTTTGAAGAGTATAGGCCAGACCATCTAGCCTTTTTCTGATGGTTCATGATTCGATTCAGGTTTGCACTTTGGGCAGGAATCAATGATGTTCTGTTTGTCTCAATGCACCGTATCAGGAGGCACTTGATGCCAGTTTGTCTCATAATGGTGAACGTTTAATTTTGACCACGTGTTCAGGTGGTAATTCCCGGGTTTCTATACTATAAAGTTATTATTTTTTCCCTTTGTAACTAGTAAGCATCCCGTGAGGGAGATGTATAGCCATCTTAAAAATATTACTTTAAATCCCAGAAATTATAAATCAAATACTCTTCCACCTCTTTGTTCTCATTAGATAGTACAAACTATCTGTAATCCTGAATTTTTAAGTGGTTAAAAGTCCATTGTAGCTGGAACACTCATGTGTTTTAAATGATATTAAATTAGCATATATCTATCCTATCTAAAATATGAATTTTTCCCGCACATTTTTAAGGGCACAACTGCTCTCATGGTCATAGGTTAATAGCTGCTCAATGAAGGCTAAAACGTTTCTTCTATAATCATTCTTATTTTTCTTGAAACTAGAATCCTATTCATCCAAAACAATTCAGATGGCAACTGATTGTAATTCAATGTAAGGCAAGGTCTGGTCATATATCTAGGAAGTGTTTATTTTGAAAAAGAGCCTATCGGCACTTCTTATCCTTCAGCATTAAACATCTGATTGTCTGCAGAAAAATTCAGTATTGGTGATAGTGCAGAGTAATTGTGACCTTCTCTTGGATAAAGTAGGAAAACATTTGCTTATAGACATGTCTTTACATAGACCCCCTCAGAAATCTTGTTATTTAATAAAGGAATCTTTAAGTTTTGCAAAAATTACCCTGCTTCATGGAGAATGGCTTAGAGTAGGGGAAAGAGTGGAAACAGGGACCACATAGGAGGCTCTTGCAGTCATAGAGATGACAATACCAATTCGAGATATAATTCTGAGAACGAAGCAATAAGAATTGCTGATTATTTAGATATAAGGAGTAAAATACAAAAATATGCCAGGACAATCCTCTGGATTTAATTTGAACAGCTGTGTGGACAGCTTGTCATTTACTGACAGTGTAGACTGAGGAAGTAGGAGGTTTTGCACATGCTGCTTTTGAGATGCCACTGGGGCATCCCAGTGAATATGACCAGGAGGCATTTGGATGTACAAGTGTGGAGCACAGGAAAGAGGTCAGGGTGGAACCACTGTGCTAAGTGCTCCCATGTATTGATATGAATCTGGTACTTTCTTTTTTTCAATTAGCTTTCCACAAATGGAAGCTTTTTTTTAAAAAAATACTCACAACCATCATATTAAACAGATAAAGTGAGCATGAACCAGTTTTATGGTTCAATGAAACACTACTTAGCAATAAGAAACTACTTGAACTTAACATATGAATCTCATCTGAATCTCACACACATTATGAGGAGTGAAAGAAGCCAGAGTCAAAAGGTTACATCCTGTATCATTCCATTTATATGACTTGCTGGAAAGGCAAAACTATGGAGATAAAGAACAGCTCAGTGGTTGCCTAGGGTTAGAGTTGGGGGTTGGATTTGACTACAAAGAGGCAGCATGAGGACATTTTTTTGAAGGTGAGGTTAATTGCTCTGTATTTTGATTGTGGTGGTGGCTACAAAGCTCTATGGATTTGTTAAAACTCAGAGAACCATACAAGTGAAAAGTGAATTTTAATGTGTGCATATTTTTGAGTGTCCAGTAAACGGACGTTAAGCAAAGAAGTGTGTTTTACAAAGATCACTCTGGCTCCAGTGTGAAGACTGGATCAGATGCAACGAACCCCTGAGGCACGAGACTTGGTTGGGGGCTGCTGCATTAATCCAGTAAGATGTGACTATGGCCTGAACTAGGGTAGTAACAAGGGAGATGGAGAGAGTACATGGGTTTGAAAGATACTACATGGTAGAAGCAGCAGGAGGTAAGGAGTAGGAGATATTGCTCGTGTTTTTCACTTGAGCAAGTGGATGGATGGTGAGGTCATTCACCAGGAGAAAACTGGATTCAAAAGGATTTCAGAGGGAGCACAGTAGCTCAGTTCGGTATGTGTTAAGGTTTGTGGTGTAATTGTAAGTTTCAAGGCAGATATTTACATGGTGTCATAGCTAAAGCAAAATATTTGTATCCTATCCAAGTAATGGTACTGAAGGGTGACATAATGCACTATATTTATAAATTGACATTTCCAGGAACCCAAAGCAGTACATAAAAAATGCAAAGTGTGTTCTTTTCAATTCACTGAATTCTTCCTCCTGGAGACATTTCCAGTTGGGGAACTGGGGCCTTTGTATATTAATTTGTTGTCCACACCCATGCTCAAAACTGACAACTAGAGCTTGAATAACAAGGGCAAGTACTTAGCTCCCTACAGTAGCTTGAATCCCTCTTTAGCTCATGCTAGTTATCAACTCCATTGACAGCAGGCTCTTTTTGCCTAAAGAAAAATTAAAAAGCCGAGTAAGACATGTTTTTAGAAGTCCTTGAAAGCCTCTCTCCAATAATGTGGGCTAAGGTAACCTTTAATTTTACAGCTCAAGGACAACGAGGAAAAACATATCTGCCTATGTTACATAATATTTCTCAGTAGGCTTAATTATCTTTATGGTATTTAAGTGACTGGTTGGATATTGTTCTCATTAGTGCTGGAAGAGTTGATATGGAGCCTACCCTGAAGAGCTAGAAATAGTCATTTTCCTTACTATCCGCTTCAACAAAGCAAAAAATAAGCCAATAAAGCATAGGGGTCCTCAAAGCCACAGATGACAATACTTGCTCCTTTGAGTTCTTTTAGTTGTTTCAGTTGTATAGATCTGATCTTCAAGAACGTCATGTTCCTTTTTAAAAAATTAGTAACTGTGGTGATATACACATAAAATTTAACATTTTAACTATTTTGAAGTGTACAGTTCAATGGCTTTAAGTACATTCACATTGCTGTGCAACTATCACTGCCATCTTGTCTCTAGGATTCTTTTCATCTAGCAAACTGTAACTGTACACCAGAAATAATAACTCTCTATTCCTCTCTCTCAACCCTACCAACCACCATTCTACTTTCTGTTGCTATAAATTTGATTACTCTAGGTGACTCATATAAATGGAATCGTACAGTATTGGTCCTTTTGTGATTGGTTTATTTCACTTAGCATAACATCTTCAAGGTTCTTCCACATTGTAGCTTATGTCAGAATTTCCTTCCTTTTTAAGGCTGAATAGCATTCCATTGTATGCAGTATTTTGTCTATCACTTCATATGTTGATGGACACTTGGTTGCTTATACCTTTTGGATACTGTGAATAATGTTGCTATGAACATTCTTGTACAGATATCTCTTCAAGTCTCTGTTTTTAGCTCTTTGAGGTATATAACCAGAAGTGGAATTTTTAGATCATGAACGTCACGTGCCTTAAGAAGCATGTATCTACTACTTCTGCTGAATTCTTTCTGTCCTTGACACGGTGCTGGACACACATTCAGAATTCAAAAAGTACCAGTTGGTTGTGATGTATAATAATGAACCTTAAAATATTCTTGGGTTTGCATTGAGTCAATATTTAAGTACCTCCTTCCTTAACTTACAGTCTGCTCCGTTCTTCACCCCAGCCCACACACAAACCATTTTCTTTACTTTTGTGTCTCTTTCTCTCCCTAGTCAGGTTCCTAAAGGAAGGGAGGAGTCTGCTATAAATATAAGGGAATGAATTAAATTCCTTAGGACAGGTGTTTTCAGTATGTCTGGGGGACCGAGCTAAATCTAAGTGGGATTCAGAGTCGGCTGTGAGAACTTGGTGATTTTTCTGACCCCTCTGGAGAGTTGTCCTTTGTGGAGGAGTAGGAGAAGGGGAACAGGGCCCAGAGGAGAAGATTTTGTGTGCATACAGGCTTATGGCAGAAGTGCAGTGATGGAGAGTACAGGATGACATCGGTTGCCTAGCCCAGACCCCAGGACCAGGTCTGATTCCTGGGAAGAAGAAAATGTACAGTTGTACAGTAAATTCATTATGTATTATATCCTTGAATGACAATGTGTTATAGGACCCAAGTAGAGCAACTCTGTAGCCAAGGTAACCACTTGAATATAATCAATTATAAACTAGTAAAATTTTTTTTAAAAGAGCACTTTATACTGTAAAAAGAATTACATTTAAGGCTATTATGTTGGGAGAAGGAGAGGCCATCAGTAAACATGACTTTGAGGTATACAGTCTGGGTAGTGTGTTGAGCAATGGAAAATTGAACCATTTCAGAATTTAAGAGGAGAAAGTAGGTAAAAGGAAAAAGATAGCTGATTTAGATTAGGAATATCAGGCTATTAAATGTGAAGCCATGGTTTGTATTATATCGCTATAAAAGCATATAAGAACTGATCAATATTCTATCTATAATAAACCTCTTTGTAGTACAATATGATTAAGTTTTTAAGATTTTATTATTTAGTAAATAGTTACAAACCTTTCAATGTTTTAGTAGGCTTTCCTTTCCAGCCATTTAATTATCTTTGTGGCTCTCCACCAAGTTTTCTGTTTCTCTTACATTTTGGTTCATAAAATTGAATATGATACAACTCCCAAGGCTGACAAATTTTGATATTTTGACTTTTGAGTTTTTCTCAGTTCCCTGGATACACTCAAGCTGCCAAGCAGCTTTCTACAGTCCTGTAGAAAAGGACTGTAGGCTCTGTACTTCAAATCATAGACATTACCCCATTCTTTTGTACCACCATCCTTATGTATTGGCTTTCATCCTAAAGGTTTTTCTCCAACAGTAGCAAGAGGGCTGCCACAGTCCAAGCATCATACCTTCACATGACAGTATCCCAAGAAGGAAAAAAGGGAACAAGTACCTTTCACCAGTTTTATCAAAGAAAAAGAAATTCTTCAAGACGATATCCAGATAACTTTTCATTGACTAAAAATGAATCATGTGGCCACTCCTAGGTTCAGAAGAGGGTGTGGAAATGAATATCTGACAAAAATGAATGGGATTTCCAAGACTAACATAACCAATCCATAACTCATGCCTTTGATCTAAACATATGGCTTCTCCAAAACAAGTCAGGGAACTCATCGAGAAAAGTCAAGAATAGCTTTTAAATAGGCAACCAACAGTTTATAATACGTTCCCCCTTTAAGAAGGGGAAATATAATACAGAGATGAAGGGTTTTCTTAATTTAGAAATCTGGTAGATAATCGAAAATACTGGATGATGAGCAAGTTAGGATGGGGAAGAGCGGTAATTTCCATTTGGGGGCATACAAATTTTGAAATGCTTGTGATGCACTGAAGTGGATGTATCCAAGTAGATGTGGGGAAATGTGGACCTAGATCTTAGGAGAAAATTGGGTGCTGCAGAGAGATGCGAGAAGCCATCTGTGTATTTGATGGCAGTTGAAGCCATGGATTTGAATGTGACCTTCTAGGGAAAGTACAGAAAGAGAGAAAAGAAGAGGAATTAGTGTAAAATGCCGATATTTAAAGGACGGGAAGAGAAATTTAGACCCTGAAAGCAGCTCAGAAAGCTAAGAGAGAGAGATACGAAGAAAACCAGGCCAGGGTCACGTCATGAAACTTCAGAAAAAGTTTCGAGAAAGAACTGACAAATAGCATCAAATTCTGTGGAAAAGTCAAATAAAATGAAGGTGGAAAATATCAGTGATACAACTTAGACAGTTAGGACCTTATTATTTGGCAGAAGTATTTTCAATAAAATCATTTAAAAGAAGCCAAATTAAGAGAGGGTTAAGATGGTAGAGTGGGAGCACAGGGAGCTCACCTCACCCTAGAAACACATCAAAAATATACCTACATATGGAACAATTCTCACAGGAAACAAACTGGAAACCGGCAGAAGATCTCTCATAAAACCAAAAATAATCTCCATGTAACCAAGTAGGATGGAAAATAAAAGGCATCAGAACAGGACCAGTGCCCCTGGAAGGGATGTGTGAAGGAGGGAAAGTCCACAGAGGCAGGCCCTTACTCTAGGGAGCCCCTAGAGTGCATACTCTGGATACCACAACACCTACTATCAAGGGGATAATGGACAGGACGCTCTGAGGAAAAATGTGGCTGGCATCTGTACCAAAAACAATCCTCACACCAAACATGTTAGACTCACACAGTCTATACAGGAAAGCTCCCATATAAAAACACCCCTTCAAGACCACAGGAGATAACTCTCCTAAATTCATAGAGACAGAGAAATTTAAGTAAAATGAAAAAGTAGAGGAATGACTCCCAATTAAAAGAACAAGAGAAATCCCCTGGAAGAACAAATAATGAAACAGATTCACCAGTCTACTAGACTCTGAGTTCAAAAAGGAGGTAATAAAAATGCCAAAGGAATTAGGAAAAATTATTGATAGCAATGCAGATCACTGTAACAAGGAACTAGAAACTATAAAAAAAGAACTACTCAAAATTAGATAACTCAATTGCCCAGATAAAAACCAATCTAGAAGTAATGAATAGCAGACTAAATAATGCAGAAGAATGAATAAGTGATCTGGAAGATAGAATAATGGAAATCACCCAATCAGAACAGCAGACAGAAAGACAAATGAAAGAAAAATGAAAGCAACATACAAGATCCAAGGAGATTTGTTCAAGATGGCTGAGTAGAAGGACGCGCACTCATTCCCTCCTGCGAGAACACCAGAATCACAATTAACTGCTGAACAATCATCGACAGGAAGACACTGGAACTCACCACACATCCAGAAGATACCCCACATCCAAAGACAAAGGAGAAGCCTCAATGAGATGGTAGGAGGACCGCAATCACAATAAAATCAAACCCCATAACTGCCGGGGGGGTTGAATCACAAACTGGAGAACAATTATATCACAGAAGTCCACCCACTGGAGTGAAGGTTCTAAGCCCCACGTCAGGCTTCACAACCTGTGGGTCTGACAACAGGAAGAGGAATTCCAAGAGAATCAGACTTTGAAGGCTAGCAGGATTTGACTGCAGGACTTTGACAGGACTGAGGGAAACAGAGACTCCACTCTTGAAGGGCACACACAAGGTACTGTGCACATGAGGACCCAGGGGTAAGAAGCAGTGACCCCATAGGAGACTGAATCAGACCTACCTGCTAGTGTTGGAGGGCCTCCTGCAGAGGACAGGGGCAGCTGGGACTCACCAAGGGACAAGGACACTGGCAGCAGAAGTTCTGGGAAGTACTCCTTGGCCTGAGCCCTCCAGGAGTCCGCCATTAGCCCCACAAAAGACCCTGCATTCTCCAGTGCTGGGTTGCCTCAGGCCAAAAAACCAACAGGAAAGGAACGCAGCCCCACCCATCAGCAGACAAGTGGACTAAAGTTTTACTGAGCTCTGCCCAACAGAGCAACATCCAGCTCTACCCAACACCAGTCCCTCCCATTAGGAAGCATGCATAAGCCTCTTAGATAGCCTCATCCACCAGAGAGCAGACAGCAGAAGCAAGAAGAACTACAGTCCTGCAGCCTGTGGAACGAAAACCACATTCACAGAAAGATAGACAAAATTAAAAGGCAGAGGACCATGTACCAGATGAAGCAACAAGATAAAACCCCAGAAAAACAACTAAATGAAGTGACATAGGCAACCTTCCAGAAAAAGACTCCAGAATAATGACAGTGAAGATGATCCAGGACCTCAGAAAAAGAATGGAGGCAAAGATCGAGAACATGAAAGAAATGTTTAACAAAGACCTAGGAGGATTAAAGAACAAACAACTAGAAGAATTAAAGAACAAACAGAGATGAACAATACAATATCTGAAATGAAAAATACACTAGAAGGAATCAAGAGCAGAATAACTGAGGCAGAAGAACACATAAGTGACCTGGAAGACAGAATGGTGGAATTCACTGCTGCGGAACAGAATAAAGAAAAAAGAATGAAAAGAAATGAAGACAGCCTAAGAGACCTCTGGGACAACATTAAACTCACCAACATTTGCATTATAGGGGCCGCAGAAGGAGATGAGAGATAGAAACGACCCAAGAAAATATTTGAAGAGATTATAGTCAAAAATTTCCCTAGCATGGGAAAGGAAATTGCCACCTAAGTCCAGGAACCACAGAGTTCCAGGCAGGATAAACCCAAGGAAAAACACACCGAGACACATAGTAATCAAATTGACAAAAATTAAAGACAAAGAAAAATAATTAAAAGTAACAAGGGAAAAATGACAAATAACCTTATAGGAGTTCCCCTGTATGTTAACAGCCGTTTTCTCAGCAGAAACTCTACAAGCCAGAAGGGAGTGGCATGATATGTTCAAAGTGATGAAAAGGAAGAAGCTACAATCAAGATTACTGTACCTGGAAAGGATCTCATTCAGGTTCACTGGAAAAATCAAAACCTTTGCCCACAAACAAAAGCTAAGAGAATTCAGCACCACCAAACCAGCTATATAACAAATGCTAAAGGAACTTCTCTAAGTGGGAAACACAAGAGAAGAAAAGGACCTACAGAAACAAACCCAAAACAATTCAGAAAATAGTAAAAGGAACATATATATTGATAATTACCTTAAATGTGAATGGATTAAATGCTCCAATCAAAAGACACAGGGTTGCTGAATGGATACAAAAACAAGACCCATATATATGCTGTCTACAAGAGACCCACTTCAGAGCTAGGGACACATACAGACTGAAAGTGAGGGGATGGAAAGAGATATTCCATGCAAATGGAAATCAAAAGAAAGCTGGAGTAGCAGTACTTATATCAGATACAATAGGCTTCAAAATAAAGAATGAGGCAAGGAAGGACACTACATAATGATGAAGGGATCAATCCAAGAGGAAGATATAACTATTATAAATATATATGCACCCAATATAGGAGCACTGCAATACATAAGGCAAATGCTAACAGCTATAAAAGAGGAAATCAACAGTAACACAATAATAGTGGAGACTTTAACACCTCACTTACACCAATGGACAGATCATCCAGACAGAAAATTAATAAGGAAACACAAGCTTTAAATGACTCAATAGACCAGTGAGATTTAACTGATATTTATAGGACATGCCATCCAAAAACAGCAGATTACACTTTCTTCTCAAGTGCACACAGAACATTCTCCAGGAGAGATCACATCTTGGGTCACAATTCAAGCCTTGGTAAATTTAAGTAAACTGAAATCATATCAATTATATTTTCCAATAACAACACTATGAGATTAGAAATAAATTACAGGGAAAAAAAACCCATAAAAAATACAAACACATGGAGGCTAAACAATACACTACTGAATAACCAAGAGATCACTGAAGAAATCAAAGAGGAAATCAAAAAACAAATGACAACAAAAACACATGACAAATGACAACAAAAATGAGACAAATGACAACAAAAACACGACGACCTAAAATGAATGACAACAAAAACACGATGACCCAAAACCTATGGGATGCAGCAAAAGCAGTTCTAGGAGGGAAATTTATAGCAATACAATCCTACCTCAAGAAACAAGAAAAATCACAAATAAACAATCTAACCTTACACCTAAAGGAAGTAGAGAAAGAAGAACAAACAAAACCCAAAGTTAGTGGAAGGAAAGAAATCATAAAGATCAGAGCAGAAATAAATGAACTAGAAACAAAGAAAACAATGGCAAAGATCAATAAAACTAAAAGCTGGTTCTTTGAGAAGATAAACAAAATTGATAAACCACTAGCCAGACTCATCAGGAAAAAGAGGGAGAGGACTCAAATCAATAAAATTAGAAATGAAAAAGGGGAAGTTACAATGGACACCGCAGAAATACAGTATATCCTAAGAGACTACTACAAGCAACTCTATGCCAATAAAATGGACAACCTGGAAGAAACGGACAAATTCTTAGAAAGGTATAACCTTCCAAGACTGAACCAGGAAGAAATAGAAAATATGAACGGACCAATCACAAGTAATGAAATTGAAACTATGATTAAAAATCTTCCAACAAACAAAAGTCCAGGACCAGATGGCTTCACAGGTGAATTCTATCAATCATTTAGAGAAGAGCTAACACCTATCCTTCTCAAATTCTTCCAAAAATTGCAGAGGAAAGAACACTCCCAAACTCATTCTACTAGGCCACAATCACCCTGATACCAAAAACAGACAAAGATACAGCAACAAAAACAAAATTACAGACCAATATCACTGGTGAATATAGATGCAAAAATCCTCAACAAAATACAAGCAAAGAGAATCCAACAACACATTAAAAGGATCATACACCATGATCAAATGAGATTTATCCCAGGGATGCAAGGATTCTTCAATATACACAAATCAATCAATGTGATACACCATATTAACAAATTGAAGAATAAAAACCATATGATCATCTCAATAGATGCACAAAAAGCTTTTGACAAAATTCAACGTCCATTTATGATAAAAACTCTCCAGAAAGTGGGCATAGAGGGAACCTACCTCAACATAATAAAGGCCATATACAACAAACCAACAGCAAGCATCATTCTCAATGGTGAAAAACTGAAAGCATTTCCTCTAAGATCAGGAACAAGACAAGGATGTCACCTCTCACCACTATTAGTCAACATACTTTTGGAAGTCCTAGCCCTGGCATTCAGAGAAGAAAATGAAATAAAAGGAATACAAATTGGAAAAGAAGTAAAACTGTCACTGTTTGCAGATGACATGATACTATACATAGATAATCCCAAAGATGCTATCAGAAAACTACTAGAGCTAACCAATGAATTTGGTAAAGTTGCAGGGTACAAAATTGATGCACAGAAATCTCTTGCATTCCTATACACTAAGAATGAAAGGTCATAAAAGAGAAATTAAGGAAACAATCCCATTCACCATTGCAACAAAAAGAATAAAACACCTAGGAATAAATCTACCTAAGGAGGTAAAAGACCTGTACTCAGAAAACTATAAGACACTGATGAAATTAATCAAAGATGACACAAACAGGTGGAGAGATATACTATGTTCTTGGATTGGAAGAATCAATATTGTGAAAATGCCTATACTACTCAAAGCAATCTACAGATTCAATGCAATCCCCATCAAATTACCAATGGTATTTTTTACAGAACTAGAACAAATAATCTTAAAATTT
Source organism: Phocoena phocoena (assembly GCF_963924675.1). Lineage (NCBI taxonomy): Eukaryota > Metazoa > Chordata > Mammalia > Artiodactyla > Phocoenidae > Phocoena > Phocoena phocoena. The sequence goes on along the minus strand of NC_089234.1, from coordinate 38,964,534 downwards.
GTATGGAAACACAAAAGACCCCGAATAGCCAAAAGAATCCTGAGGGAATAAAACAGAGCTGGAGGAATCAGACTCCCTGACTTCAGACTATACTACAAAGCTACAGTAATCAAGACAATATAGTACTGGCACAAAAACAGAAATACAGATCAATGGAAGAGGATAGAAAACCCAGAGATCAACCCACACACCTATGGTCAACTAATCTATGACAAAGGAGGCAAGGATATACAATGGAGCAAAGACAGTCTCTTCAATAAGTGGTGCTGGGAAAACTGGACAGCTACATGTAAAAGTATGAAATTAGAAATCTCCTTAACACCATACGCAAAAATAAACTCAAAATGGATTAAAGACCTACATGTAAGGCCAGATAGTATAAAACTCTTAGAGGAAAACACAGAAAGAACACTCTTTGACAGAAGTCACAGCAAGATCTTTTTTGACTCACCTCCTAGGGTAATAGGAGTAAAAACAAAAATAAACAAATGTGACCTATTGAAACTTAAAAGCTTTTGCACAGCAAAGTAAACCATAAACATGACAAAAAGACAACCCTCAGAATGGGAGAAAATATTTGCAAATGATTCAACAGACTAAGGATTAATCTCCAAAATATATTAACAGCTCATGCAGCTCAATATTAAAAAAACAAACAACCCAATCCAAAAATGGGCAGAAGACCTGAATAGACATCTCTCCAAAGAAGACATACAGATGGTGAAGAGGCTCATGAAAAACTGCTCAACGTCACTAATTATTAGAGAAATGCAAATCAAAACTACAATGAGGTATCACTTTTTACCAGTTAGAATGGGCATCATCAAAAAATTTACAAACAACAAATGCTGGAGAGGGTGTGGAGGAAAGGGAACCCTCTGGCACTGCTGAGAATGTAAAATTGATACAGCCACTATGGAGAACAGTATGGAGGTTCCTTAAAAAATTCAAATAGCTGGGCTTCCCTGGTGGCGCAGTGGTTGAGAGTCTGCCTGCCAATGCAGGGGACACGGGTTCATGCCCCAGTCCGGGAGGATCCCACATGCTGCGGAGCAACTAGGCCCGTGAGCCATGGCCGCTGACCCTGCATGTCCGGAGCCTGTGCTCTGCAACGGGAGAGGCCACAACAGTGAGAGGCCCACGTGCCGCAAAAAACAAACAAACAAACAAAAAAATTCAAATAGCTTTCTGCCCATAGACACCACCGAGTAAGCATCGTTGACGTCTCCCCCCTCCACTGTCGTCATGTCTAAGTCAGAGTCTCCCAAAGGGCCCAAACAGCTGCGGAAGCTCTTCATCGGAGGTTTGAGCTTTGAAACAACCGATGGGAGCCTGAGGAGCCATTGTGAGCAGTGGGGAGCACGCACAGACTGTGTGGTAATGAGGGATCCAAGCACCAGGCGCTCCAGAGGCTTCCGGGTTGTCATGTATGCTACTGTGGAGGAGGTGGGTGCGGCCATGAAGGCAAGGCCACACAAGGTGGATGGAAGAGTTGGGGAACCAAAGAAGGCCGTCTCAAGAGAAGATTCTCAAAGACCTGGTGCCCACTTAACTGTGAAAAAGATTTTTGTTGGTGGCATTAAAGAAGACACTGAAGAACATCACCTAAGAGATTATTTTGAACAGTATGGGAAAATTGAAGTGACTGAAATTATGATCGACCAAGGCAGTGGCAAAAAAAGAGGCTTTGCTTTCGTAACCTTTGATGACCATGACTCCATAGACAAGACTGTCATTCAGAAATACCACACTGTGAATGGCCACAATTGTGAAGTAAGGAAAGCCCTATCTCAGCAAGAGATGGCTAGTGCTTCATCCAGCCAAAGAGGTCAAAGTGGTTCTGGAAGCTTTGGTGGTCGTCGTGGAGGTGTTTTTGGTGGGAATGACAACTTTGGTGGTGGAGGAAACTTCAGTGGTTGAGGTGGCTTTGGTGGCAGCCGCAGTGGTGGTGGCTATGGTGGCAGTGGGGATGGCTATAATGGATTCGGTAATGATGGGAGCAATTTTGGAGGTGGTGGAAGCTACAATGATTTTGGCAATTACAACAATCAATTTTCAAATTTTGGACCCATGAAAGGAGGAAACTTTGGAGTCAGAAGTTCTGGCCCCTATGGTGGTGGAAGCCAATACTTTGCCAAACCACGAAACCAAGGTAGCTATGGTGGTTCCAGCAGCAGCAGTAGCTATGGCAGTGGCAGGAGGTTGTAATTACTGCCAGGAAACAAAGCTTAGCAGGAGAGGAGAGCCAGGGAAGTGACAGGGAAGCTACAGGGTACAAGAGATTTGTGAACTCAGCCAAGCACCATGGTGGCAGTGCCTAGCTTCTACAAAGAAGACATGTTTTAGACAGTACTCATGTGTATGGGCAAAAGAACTTGAGGACTGTACTTGTGACTAATTGTATAACAGATTATCTTAGTTTCTGTTTTGTGGAAAGTGTAAAGCATTCCAACAAAGGGTTCTAATGTCGATTTTTTTTTTTGTACCCATGCTGTTGACTGCTAAGTGTAATAGTCTGATCATGACGCTGAATAAATGTGTCTTTTTATTAAATGTGCTGTGTAATGTTAGTCTACTCTGAAGCCATTCTGGTAAACTACCCCAACAGTGTGAAGTTAGAATTCCTTCAGGGTGATGCCAGATTCCATTCAAAATTTACTTACAGCCTGCTTTGGTGGAGAAGCTATTGTCTTCAGAAACTTCGGTGTAGCTGAACTGACAGTTACTGTGTTGTGACCTGGAGTTCACTGTGAAAAGGGTCACCCAAGCAAAGTCATGGAGTTTTTTGGTTATTAATATGATTGTTGGCACATATCCTATGCAATATATCTAAATTGAATTATGGTACCAGATAAAGTTATAGGTGGGAATGAAGCTTGTGTATCATCTATTATCATATGTAATCAAATTATTTAATACCCTCTTCTTTGGAATGACAACTGTATGGATTTGGGACTGGCAGAGCTTTGGACCTTCCCTACCCACTACCCCTGATAATGTTGAATGCTTCTATCACAATTCAAGTTCAAAACTCTGCCAGAGGGCTTCTCTGGTGGCGCAGTGGTTGAGAGTCCGCCTGCCGATGCAGGGGACACGGGTTCGTGCCCCAGTCCAGGAAGATCCCACATGCCGCGGAGCAGCTGGGCCCGTGAGCCATGGCCGCTGAGCCTGCGCGTCCGGAGCCTGTGCTCCGCAACGGGAGAGGCCACAACAGTGAGAGGCCCACGTACCACAAAAACAAACAAACAAAAAACAACTCTGCCAGAGAATAGAAACCAGATGCTGGTTAATGCCACCCCATAAATCCACAAATTAGAAGTTTTCAGGAGACATTTTTAAACTGACCAGTACCAGTAAGGATTTTACTCTTAACACAAAAACAGGCTTACATTAAAGGAAAACTGTGGTTTCTCTTCTGGTTGGGTGGGTCTTTATATAGGTTTATGGAATGACACACTAGTAATTATCTATATGGAGATAAAAATTTGCTGATATGGTAAGGAACCATATTATCTACTTTAATTTATGCTAACTGCAGTTTTCCTTTAAATATGGCACAAGATGACACAACCATTCTAAAATGTTGTTTGTATAGAAAATGATTTCTAAAACTTTATAACAGTTTACTTAATATCCAATCACTGTTATTTGTACATAGCTTCCTTTGAGCCCTCCCTTTGGTGCCCTCAGTTTCAGTGCCATTGTACTTAGTAGGATAGAGATTTGTTTATCACTAGGGAAAAAAGATTAAAATAGAATTACCATATGACCCAGCAATCCCACTACTGGGCATATACCCGGAGAAAACCATAATTCAAAAAGAGTCATGTACCACAATGTTCACTGCAGCTCTATTTACAATAGCCAGGACATGGAAGCAACCTAAGTGTCCATCAACAGATGAATGGATAAAGAAGATGTGGCACATATATACAATGGAATATTACTCAGTCATAAAAAGGAATGAAATTGGGTCATTTGTAGAGATGTGGATGGACTTAGAGACTGTCATACAGAGTGAATTGAGTCAGAAAGAGAAAAACAAATATTGTATATTAACGCATATATGTGGAATCTAGAAAAATAGTACAGATGAACTGGTTTGCAAGGCAAAAATAGAGACACAGATGTAGAGAACAATGTATGGACACCAAGGAGGGAAAGCAGGTTGGGGTGGTGGTGGTGGTGGTGGTGGTGGTGGTGGTGGTGGTGGTGGGATAAATAGGGAGATTAGGATTGACATATACACGCTAATATGTATAAACTAGGTAACTAATAAGATCTCCTGTATAAAAACAGAGAAATAAAATTAAATTTGAATAAATACAAGATCTATGGGATAATACAAAGCATGCCAAGTTACACATAATAGGGGCTCCAGAGGAAGAAGGAGAGAGAGAAGGGAATCAAAAATGTATTTAAGGGACTCCCCTGGGGGTGCAGTGGTTAAGAATCCACCTGCCAATGCAGGGGACACAGGTTTGAGCCCTGGTCCGGGAAGATCCCACATGCCGCGGAGCAACTAAGCCTGTGCGCCACAACTACTGAGCCTGCATGCCACAACTACTGAAGCCCGTGCACCTAGAGCCTGTGCTCTATAACAAGAGAACCCACCACAATGAAATGCCCATGCACTGCAACGAAGAGTAGCCCCCACTCTCCGCAACTAGAGAAAGCCCGCACAGCAACGAAGACCCAACGCAGCCAATAAATTCGTTAATTAATTAAAAAAATACTTAACTTAAAAAAATGTATTTAAGAAATTATGGCTGAAAAATTTCCAAACCTAAAGATGGAAACAGATATTTAGGTGCAGGAAGCACAGAGCATCCCAAACAAGATGACCCCAATTAGACCCACACCAAGATATATTATAATTAAAATAGCAATAGTTAAAGAGAGAATTCTAAAGGCAGCAAGAGAAAAACAAAGAGTCAATTAGAAGAAAACCCACATAAAGCTATTAGACAATTTCTCTGCAGAAACTGTGCAGACCAAGTCCTGAAGGGGAAAAATGTGCAACCTAGGATATTCTACCCAGCAAGATTATCATTTAGAATAGAAGAAGAGATAAAGAATTCCTCAGACAAGCAAAAGCTAAAAGAATTCAACAATACTAAACCTACCCTAAAATAAACATTGAAGGGTCTTATCTAAATAGAAAAGAAACAAAAATCATAATAGGAAAGGCAAATATATAGTCAGGACTAAAGATCACTTAGATAAGCCAGGACATAGATTAAAAAACCATCCAAAAATTTTGTAAAAGTAATTGTAACTACAATTAAAATCAAAATAATAAACATACAGATGTAAAATAGGACATCAAAATTACAAAAGTGGGAGAGGAGAGTTAAAAATGTAGATTTTTAGAATGTGCTTGAACTATTATGACTATCAGTCTAAAGTAAGTAGATACAGTTATGGGTCAACATACTTGAAAACCAGGGAAACCACAAATCAAAAACATACAATAGTTCACAAAAACCAAAAAGAAAGGAACTCAAGCATACTACAAAAGAAAATCATCAAACCACAAAAGGAAAAACAAAAAGAAGAAGAATGGAACAAAGAACCACAAAAACAACTGGAAAACAAGGAATAAAATGGCAATAAGTACATAACTACCAATGATTACTTTAAATGTCAATGGACTAAATGCTCCAATCAAAATGGATAGAGTGGTAGATTGGATAAAAAAATAAAGCAAGAACCTACACTATGTTTCCTATAAGAGACTCACTTCAGGTTGAAAGACACCCACAGATTGAAAATGAGCAGATGGAAAAATATACTTCATGCAAATGTAAACAACAAGAAAGCAGGGGTAGCAATAATCATATCAAACTAGTAGACTTTTAAACAAAGTCCATAAAGAAAGACAAAAAAGGACATTATATAATAATAAAGGGATCAATACAATAAGAGGTTATTACATTTGTTAACATATATGCACCAATATAGCAGCACTTAATATATAAAACAAATACTAACAGACATAAACGGAAAAACTGACAGGAATACAGTAAGAGTAGGAGTTTTTAACATCCCACTGACATCAACAGACAGATCTTTAGAAAGAAAATCAATAAGGCAACAGAGGTCCTAAATGACACAATAGACCAGTTGGACTTAAATGATATCTACAGGACACTACATCCAAAAAAACCCCCAGAATACACATTCTTTTCAAGCTTGCATAGAACATTCTCTAGGATAGAACACACACTAAGTCACAAAAGAAGCCTCAACAAATTTATATCAAGCATTTTCTTCCAACCACAATATGAAACTAGAAATCAACTATAGAAAGAAAAATGAGAAAAGAACAAACACATGGAGACTAAACAATATGCTACTAAAAAACCAATTGATCACTGATAAAATCGAAGAGGACCAGAAAATACCTTGAGACAAATGACAATGAAAACTCAGCTTAACAAAATCTATGAGATGCAGCAAAATCAGTTCTAAGCGAGAAGTTCATAGTGAAACAGGTCTTCCTCAAGAAACAAGAAAAATCCCAAATAAATCACCTAACCTACCACCTAAAAGAATTAGGAAAAGAAGAACAAACAAAACCAAAGTCAGCGGAAGAAAGGAAATAATAAAGATCAGAGAGGAAATGAATAAAATAGAGATTAAAAGACAATAGAAAAGATCAATAAAACAAAGATCTGATTTTTTTGAAAGATAAACAAAATCAACAAGCCCCTAGCCAGGGTCACCAAGAAGAAAAGAGAGAGGACTCAAATAAATAAAATAAGAAATTGAAGAAGAGAAATAATTACTGATACCACAGAAATATAAAAAATAAAGGAACACTATGACCAGTTATATGCCAACAAATAGGACAACCTAGAAGACATGGACAAGTCTGTAATTAAAAAAAAAACAAAAACCTCCAAGCAACAAAAGGCCAAGACTGGATGGCTTCACAGGGGAATTCTACCAAATATACAAAGAAAAATGTACACCTATCATTCTCAAACTATTTCAAAACTTTGAGGAGGAGGGAACACTCCCAAAGTCATTCGATGAAGCCACCATCACCTGGACACCAAAACCAAAGACACTACCAAAAAGAAAATTATAGGCCAATATCTTTGATGAATATAGATGCAAAAATCCTCAACAAAACATTAGCAAAGTGAATCCAACAATACATAAAAAGGATCGTACACCATGATCAAGTTGGATTCGTCCCAGGGTCTCAAGCATGTTTTAACATAGACAAATCAGTCAATGTGATACACCACATTAAAGAAAGGAAAGACAAAAATCACATCATCATCTCAATGGATGCAGAAAAAGCACGTGATAAAATTCAACATTCATTCTGATAAAAACTCTCATCAAATTGGGTGTAGAGGGAACGTTTCTCAACATAATAAAAGCCATTATGGTAAACCCACAGCCAACATAAAACTCAATGGTAGAAAGCTGAAAACCTTCCCGTTAAATTCAGGAAGAAGACAAGGATGCCCACTCTCACCACTTCTATTCAACATAGTACTGGAAGTCCTACTCACAGAAGTCAGACAAGAAAAAGAAATAAAAGTTATCCAAATTGGAAGGCAAGTGTAAAACTGCCATGATTTGCAGATGACATGATACTCTGTAATAAAAACCCAACGACCCAAGTGCCCATTAACAGACGGTTGGTTTAAGAAGATGCGTATGTATATACACATACATATATATGGAATAATTACTCAGCTATAAAAAAGAATGAAATATTGTCGTTTGCAGCAACATGGATGAACCTAGAGAATATCATACTAAATGAAGAAAGTCAAAGAGAGAAAGACAAATATTATATGGTATCACTTATATGTGAAATCTAAAAAAGAAAAATACAATGAACCTATATACAAAAGAGAAACAGACTCACAGACATAGGAAAAAAACCTTATGGTTACCAAAAGGGAAAGGGAGGGTGGGGACTGATAAATTAGGAGTATGGGATTATAGATTCAAACTAATATGTTTAAAATAGAAAGGCAACAAGGATTTACTATAAGCACAGGAAACCATATTCAGTATCTTGTAATAACCTATAATGGAAAAATAATCTGAAAAAGTACAGTTATACATATATAAAATACTGAATCACTTTGCTGTACACCTGAAACTAATACAATATTGTAATTCAACAATTATTTCAATTTAATAAAGAAGCCAAATTATAGTGGATCAAAGAGTAAATGAGAACTAATGGAAAGGAGAAAAGTCTTTAACAAGCTACAATATATACAGAGAAATAGACACATATCACACACAAAATACAGTTATCACTAAGATATTTAGATATCTTAATTTTATAAGTAATGAAACTAATAGAACATTTAGGCTCCATGATTTTTTCTGTGTGCCTTTCAGACACCCTTTAAATTATCTGTGGTGTCTGATCTGCCTATGGTAGGCAGATGCATGTATTTAATATGAATTCTTCAATCTCATAAATGCTATAATTCAATGTGGGATTTAATCTTAATTCCAAACCTTACTAGTTTCATGACCTTGGGTTATATGGTTTGTCCAACGTCATACATCTAGTTTGTAAGGTAATTTGGGCTTTAAATTCAGATCTGACTCCAAAGCTCACATTCTTCATCATGGAGACTTCTGGTGAACATACTGACGTGTGAGTCGGCCCCCACTTTCATCAATGCAAGCATGACTTTGGTTTTTTCACATGAAGCTACCTGCCCTTCCCTTCCACAGCACACAAAATGAGAGCTATATGAGGAGAGACTGGATAGAGGTCCTTAGGTCAAGAATATGGCCAAGAGGCAGGAGTAAAAGCCTTAGTCTCCACATTCCTAAGGATGAGGGGTCCATCCCTTCCTCCTCGCTAACCATGCCCTTTCCCGAATTCCCAGCCAGCTGTAGCTGAGAAACAGATAACCTGTTATACAGAAAAGTTCTCCAGCAAAAGCCTGTGCGAAAGAAGAGTGTAATTAAGTGGTACCGTTTATAGAAATCAATCACATGCAAACTTTACAGGCCACTCTATATTCATTGTGGAGGTCTTCCAAATGGCATCATCTGTGATAAGAAGAAGTATGTCAATTATGTCATTATCAGAGTGAAAAAATGTGTGGACAAAATAAAGCTCTAAATATTCCTTTGAAGTCAACCACTCGTTTTAAATGGTTTGGACGCATAATGTAGGGAAGTGTTTTTAATTGAAATAGAGTAAATAAGTTACTACAAAGGGTTTCAGAAGAAAAATGATTGTTATGCTAAACTTCAGCTATGTTTTAATGGGTTTTCCATGGCCATAGGCTTGCCTTCTTTGCATTTTCTTTTTTTCTTCTACTAGTGAAGAAACAAAAAATGACAGCAGCTAATGCCAAGTCCCTTTGAGCCACTGCTCTATAACAAAGCAATTTAGGGAGGCAGACAGAGGATGGAGTCAACTTTTATGAAAAAGTTGCTCATGTTTTCCTCTGATACAACTTTTCCATTCAGATGTTTTATGACAACTACAGTCTCTAAGGACTGACTAACTGCAAAGTTAAGACTGATATTTTACAATAAGACTTCCCTTATTACTTAATCACTGCAATCTGACAATAAAACCATCTGCCTATAATGGGCCAACTCCACAGACTGCACACGTCCAGAAAGCTGTATGTCTAAAAGGACTCATTGTTTTAACCTGGATGCAAAATTTTACTTTCAGACAGACTTTGAGTCTGAATTTTATGCCATCAGTGGGCTAAGACATTTTGCTATTTTTTCCCCACTATAGGCACCTTAAATTTAAAAAATCTGATTGGCTTTACATTAAATGATGAAAGAATCATCGTCAGAAGTGCTTGGGATGATACAGATTCTCACATTTGATAATCTGTTCCTGTTCTACAATCACAGTAACAAGAATTCCTGAGATTTATTTAGTTGTTACACAAGGGAGTGTGCTTTACATGCAAGTTATTGTTGAATTCACACAAGAATCATACAGGATAAGAACTATTATTTTCTCCATTTTACAGAGGAAAAAAACCTAAGGCTTAAGGATATTGAATAAGCTTCCAAAGTCACAGAATTATTAGTGGCAGTGGTGGGACTCAAACTCAAGAGCTTTGAGATTAGAGTCCAATACTCCTAACCTTTATTACAAAGAAAACAGAAGGCATCAATTACTATAAGGAATGGGACTGCACATCTAGAAGACCGTGTCAAATGGTTAATGAGTTAATGCACCTCAAGAGAGGGAGATAAGAATATTTTTTTAAACAATGTACATAGCATTTAAGAGACCTACAAATATGAGCCTTTTTTTCACTTTCACTTTTGATATAAAAGAATATTTTGAAAAATACACAAGAAAACGAAATGGATGACTTTAGGTTTAAGGAGGCTAAATCTTGTAAGTAGACCCTGTTATGCTAAGCACTTGAGAAGGTTTCTAATACTTTTAAAAGGAGAAGTATTTATACCCAATTCATTTGGGTTTTTAAAGACTCAAAGGAAAAAAGAAAAAGTGCATTTTGTTACTGGTGACATACTTTCTAATTATGACATCGATTTCTTGAATTGATGCTTCACAACCAGGTTAACAGGCTTGTGTCACGATATTGTTATGAACTGATCAATTGAAAGCCCATTATTGACCCAATTATTCCAGAACGGGACAAATGAATGAGATGAAAGTCATGGTCTCTGAGGGGCCCAAGCTTGATCAGTTGGATTCTGTTTAAATGGAAGTACTTTTGACAGTGGTAAGGGGCACTATTAATGATTATGAGGAGGGAACAGATGCAAAGCTATGGACATTCACTTACCCTAGCTAAAGCTCACTCTCTGCTTATCTCTTGGTGCTGCTACTGTTGGTTAAGGTAGGAGAGTGAGACCCTCTGTGGAGTGTCGGGGTGTTAGAAAAGGAGCTTTTGATGAGAGTGGGTGTAGACAAATTGCTTGTGCTCCATTAAAGAGACAAGACGAAAATTCCTGTTGAGACCATGTTTCTTTAAATGCCAAACTACTCCAAATCTGGACTAGTGGGTCATGGTTTATGAGTTTTGCTGCAGTTTGTACATAAAAGAATCCACAGGATACATATGGACATAATCAGAGTGAGGCTGGTAGAGGCTGAAGGGATGAAATTCATGTGAAAACAAGAATGAGATAATAATAAGGGCCCGCAGAAAGGGAGAGCATGGGCAGTTTAAGTTGCAAGGAACAGACTTAAGCTGTAGTACTTTGTTTTTAATATAAGATACATGTGGAAATAAGGATGATGAGACTGATCACATGCCGTGAACTTACAAAAATTTATAGTCACACAGATTGGCTTCACATAGAAGGAAATATTCAGAAATTGGAAGCTGGTTTAGAATCCAACATAACTCTAGACACTGGGTTGTCTCCTCCTCCTGGGCAACAGGAGCTCCTTGCTTTCTTCTCTGCTGTGATGTGAAACTACCCTCTGCCTCTGCTTCTTTCTAAGTCACTGTCTTCTGCCCTTCCTTCCAAACACTCACTTTTTTATGCGCATCTGGCATCTGGTATCTCCAGTGTAGAGAATCCATTTTGTTCATTAACCCACCATCCAAAAGAGGGAGGGGTATTTGTGTCAGAAAACGTAATAGGCTTCTGGTTAGTCTGCAGGCCAGTTGCCTTTAGGTCAAAAGCCTACCCCTTGCCCAATAGCCATGACCATGGTACTGGAATCACAGCAAATAGAATGTGGTTACCTGCGGTGCTGGGACACCACACTCTCCTAGATGTCCTCCCACCTCTCTGGCTACCCTCAGGTTCTTTTCCAAGATTATGCTCTCTGTCTAGGCAATAAATGTTTGATTTCCTTGAGGCTGAGCCTTAGGCCTTTTTCATTTTTCCCCAATATTTTTCTCCTTATATAATCTCTACCACGCCCATGACTTCAGTTCATACACATATGCCAACAGTTTTAAAATGTATCTCTTACCTAGATCTCTCCTTTGAGCTCCAGACCAGATATCTAATTGTTAAGCTGATATTTCCACTTTTATGTCTGAAAGACTTCTCATTTGCAGTTTGTTCTTGACTTATGTTCTTCTGCTTCAAATCCGTATGTCTTCCCGTACACCCTTTCTTCCAGTATCCACCACTATCCATTCTGCTGCTAAAGCCATTAGCTTAAGAGTCATGTTTGACATATGCTTCTGCCTCAAATCCGCTTTCAATCTATCCCTCTGTTCTGTTAATCTCACTTCCTCAACATCTCTTAAAGCCATTCCCTTTCAGGCTCTTCAAAGCCACCACCCTAGTTCACGCTACCATCATCAATCTCCTGAACCACTGCAGGAATCTGCACATCGGTCCCCTTCATCTACTCTAGTCCCTTTTCAATACACCCCTGACGCTGCAGTCACGGTGAACTTTACAAAAAGCAACTCTTGTCATGTCATCCTGAAATTGAAAACTCCCAGTGATTTCCTATTGCTCCTGGAATTGAGAACAGCATTTTTAACGTGGTCCTGCGTATCTAGTCTAGGCGCCCTCTACCTCACCACCTTCATTTTACACAGTTACTTCGTTCGAGCCACATTAGCCTCATTTCTGACCCTTGCATATGCTAGGATCCTTCACTGGGACAAGTTCTTTTTCAATGGGCTGATCCTTTACATGGAAAGTTCTATACTGCCTGATCACCTGTATAACTCCTACCCATTCTTCAGAACTCTACATTTTCTGATCCCCATCTATGTCAGGATCCTCTGCTATACACTCTCATAGGCCCATATTTCTGTCCTTCAAAAGGATACACTAGAGATGTGATTATTATTTTTTTTATGTTTCCCCTCCAGACTCTAATATTCATATTAGCTAGGAACATTTTTTAAATTAGTAAATGTTTAATATATGGGCTAAAAACAACAACATAAATATGCACACAATACTACATCAGAAACCCCTAACACCACCAACAGCACAAATCTTTAATTAGAATATGTAGGTATAAAGCTAGACTACATTCGCTTACTATAGTCCTTCTGCTTAAATGTGTTTTCTCCTATTTCCAGCTGAACCCATAAAGTTAGAAGGAAAATTTTCCAGTAGGTACTATTTCTGATCTGTGCTTTGCTTTTCTAATTACCTTTGTTTCCATAATATAATATCCTTAACCTATAGTATCTTTCCAGTGATAACCATCTTAATTTAAAACAACTTCCTCCTTGACTAAATTTAAATGTTAGGCCAATTCTGTTCAAGTTTTAAAAACTTCATTTGAGTTGGTTAAGCTGTCAGTCTAAACAATATTAATTCTTCCAATCCAAGAACATGGGATACCTTTCCATTTCTTTGAATCACCTTAAATTTCCTCATCAATGTTTTATAGTTTTCAGAGTATAGGTCCTTCACCTCCTTGGTTAAGTTTATTCCTAGATTTTTGGGTTTTTTTGGATTCAATTTTAAACAGGATTTTTCTTTAACTTTATCTTTCTGATATTTCATTGATAGTGTAAAAAAACTGCAACAGATATCTGTTGGTTCATCAGTCGTAACAAACGTACAGCTCTACATGGGTTACTGATAATGGGGGAGAGTACACACATGGGAGTAGGGAATGGATAGGAAATCTCAATAACTCCCTCTCAGTTTTGCTCTAAAACAATTGTCTTAACTGGACACCGTAAAACTCTTAGAGGAAAACATAGGCAGAACACTCTTTGACATAAATTGCAGCAATATCTTTTTTGATCCATTTCCCATAGTAATGGAAATAAAAACAAAAACAAACAAATGGGACTTAAACTCAAAAGCTTTTGCACAGCAAAGAAAAACTGTAAACAAAATGAAAAGACAACCTATGGAATGGGAGAAAATATTTGCAAATGAACTGTCCAACAAGGGATTAATCTCCAAAATATACAAACAGGTCATGCAGCTCAATAACAAAAAACCAACCCAACCAAAAGATGGGTGGAAGACCTAAATAGACATTTCTCCAAAGAAGACATACACGTGGCCAACAGGCACATGAAAAGATGCTCAACATCACTAATTATTAGAGAAATGCAAATCAAAACTACAATGAGATATCACCTTACACCAGTCAGAATGGCCATCATCAGAAAGTCTACAAACAAATTCTGGAGAGGGTGTGGAGAAAAGGGAACCCTCGTACACTGTTGGTGGGAACGTAAATTGGTACAGCCACTATCGAGAACAGTATGGAGGTTCCTTAAGAATCTAAAAATAGAGCTACCATATGATCCAGCAATCCCATTCCTGGGCATATATCCAGAGAAAAACATGGTTTGAAAGGATACACGCACACCAGTGTTCTTTACAGTGTTGTTTACAATAGCCAAGGCATGGAAGCAACCTAAATGTCCACTGACAGATGAATAGATAAAGAAGATGTGGTACATAAGTACAATGGAATATTACTCAGCCATTAAAAAGAATGAAATAATGCCATTTGCAGTAACATGGATGGACCTGGAGATTATCATACTAAGTGAAGTCAGACAGAGAAAGACAAATATCATATGATATTGCTTATATGTGGAATTTTAAAAAATGATACAAATGTACTTATTTACAAAACATAAACAGAATCACTGACTTAGAGAATGAACTTATGGTTACCAAGGGGAAGGGTGGGGAGAAGGGATACATTGGGAGTTTGGAATTGACATGTACACACTGCTATATTTAAAATAGATAACTGACAAGGACGTACTGTATAACACAGGGAATTCTGCTCAATTCTCTGTGATAACCAAACTGGGAAAAGAATTTGAAAAAGAATAGATACATGCATATGTATAACTGAATCACTTTGCTGTAACCTTGAAACTAACGCAACATTGTTAATCAACTATACACCAGTACTAAATAAAAACTTTAAAATAATTGTCTTAAAGAAAATAAAACTATTCAAAAAGACAAGTTCCCAGAGGAGTCATCAGCTGATCGTAGAAGTATGTGATTCAAAAGGAAGAAAGATAAATGTCAAAAAAATGAAAAAAAAATGTATACTCTCACTAGTAATTTTTTTCAGTCTGCAAAGTAAAACAATGGGGTATAATTTTGCACCTCTTATGCTGAAAAACACTTAAAAGAATAAGAAAACCCACTGTTGGCATAAATGTTGGGAAAATGAGCCTGAAGCACTCTTGGTAGTAATGGAAATGGATTGGTTCAATAATATGTATGTCAAAATTTTAAATATGTATGTCAAAATTTTAAAGACATATATCATTTGACCTAGACATTAAATCTGAGAAAATAATAGGAAAAATGTAAAAAAAATATTTTTTTTGAGACTAAAGATCCTAATTTCAGTATTGTTTACACCAGTAAAAATTCTATAAACAACCTAAAGTTACAATAGATTGGTTAACTAAATAAATATGGTAAATCTACTCTATGGAAAACTCTGTAACCATATCTTTTCTTTATGTTGATGTATATTTAGTGACACAAAAGATGCCTGTGGTTTATTCTGTAAAATGCATATTATAAAATAGCATTTTTCATATATCATATCTATCCTCTAGAAATGCTTACGTCTGCATTTAAAGATCTCAAGATTTACCAAAAAGTTAAGTGGATATATCTGAGTAATGAGATAGTGATTTCCACTTTTAATCCTTTCTATATTACTTATGTTTTAAAATCAGCATTATTACTTTTATAATAAAGTTGAAAAAGAGGCATAATACACAGTCAGTTAAAAGCATTTAAGGGCCTAGAGATAATTCACACTTGTTCCTGTATCCAAGCTATAGCCCACTACCTCAGGTTTCTCAAACCTGAAAATTTCTGATTTGGAGAGGACTTCACTTTCCAAGAATGGTATAATAACTCTACCATGCCATCTAGTGTTAAGAACGGTGATGTCTTAAGAAAAGCTGGCAACTCAAAAAGATTTTAAGTATTCCAATTCACAATTCTATAGGCAATTTGAGGAAAACAAGTACACCTTTTAAAAAGGACACTGAGATTTGCTGTGAGTGTAGAGTGAGGTCAAAGTTTAAATTGCAAACTTGCAACTATGTCATTTTAATTAGGTTGTAATTGAAAAAATCACAAAACAATACCCAAGAGCCAAGGTAGTTAAATATTTAAACTGGTGAAGGGGGAGAGTGAATCTCTGCCCTTATCCTCATCTCGCCCACACCACCACACATACCTACCTTTACTACCAACACCACCATCACCTACAGAAGTTCAGAATCAACCAGTTTCTTTAAAAAGTTACAAAACCAAAGATTCTATTTGAAGATATACCCAGAGTCTACTTACTTTTGCTCTAAGTATAGAAGACAAACAAAAAATGTGAATAGCAGATTTATTTTCTTCTGTGTTACTGATAACAAATTAGTACTCAAAGAACTTGATTTTCTGTTGGTAGCGTGGCTCCAGGGTCATTGGGAATACCTTAATACAACTCTAAGTAGAGCCACACACTAGTCAAAAATATTTACTGAGTACCTATATGCAAGGCCGTTTTAAGTGTTAAGAAACTATAATAGGTGTTATGAAACAATCATCTGAAAAGATAAAGTCTCTGCTAACAGGGAACTTATAGACTAGTATGACTTTCTTAAGTAAGCAAGATTTTTCCAGTTTGAGATCATGTACCAAGTACTTTGAATTTTTCCTGCTGTTAAAAAACAAAATTCAACTGAATAAATTTGAAGATCTAGTTGGTTCTATTGTATGACTCATGAATTGGGCAGCATCTCATCTAGTAAAGAGAGAGGTGCGCCAAGGAACACCTGTTCATATTTCTCTTTTGCTACTTTCTTATCCCATCCATACAGAAGCTGGATGGGATAAGAAAGTTAGCAAAAGAAAAAAAAGATTGTTTCAGTCAAGGTCGCCTTAATTTGGGGGAGGGGCAGCAGGGGTCTCATCAAGCAGATTACTTCACTATTGTTGATCCAGACATTCCAGACTGATTGGCTTAAAATTCCACTCCTGAGAGGGGTTGAAACTACAGTTCAGTCTTAAGTTTGTTGTCCTGCAAGCAAGTGACTCCACCTTCGTACCTGTTCTTTCTTTTCTTTCTTTTTTTTTTTTTTTTTTTTTTAACACTACCCCGTGACTGATAATTTGATTTCTGGGCATTTATCTTAAAGAAAAAATACAAGAAACTCATCTCGCAATATATAATAGTGATAAATTGAAAACAACCTAAATGACCAAAAATAGATGATTGGTTAAGAACCATTTTTGCAATAGAATAGTATGCAGACATTTAAAATGCTATATCAAAGATTCTAAAAATAAAAATTGCAAATACCCACAATGTCCAATGAAAGAAGGAAGAAACAGTAACATATGAACCTCAGAAGCTCTTCGGCAAGTGGAGTAATCATGGGTGATTCAATCTGTCAGTTTCAGCAACTGTCATGAGCAAAGGGCATGGCAAAGTCCCAGGACAAGATGAGATGGTGGAGCTATCCAAGTCTCACAGGATTCCCTAAAGAAAGCCCCTAACACTGCCAGGTACATAGACAACCAGGTTCCCTCACAATCCTTGGAATAGAAGATGGTAAAAAACTGGGTAAATGGCTGTACTTTATCAAACCTACATCCCTCAGACTGAGGCAGGACAAGATGAGTCCAAAGAATATGGGAATGCCCTCATGTTTATAGCTTTCTGATAACCAAATATTGGAATAACAGTAGACCTCCCTTCCCACTCCAGTTTTCCGAATATTTTAATGCATTGAGTTGAAGGGGAACAGAATATGCCACCCCAAAAGATGTCTCTTTGGCATAAGGATAATTTTGAGCTGGTTATTTTTAAGAACTGGCAGACATAGGAAAAGCTCTGAAAACCAAATAAAGTAAGAGACATTTACATTTATAAGGGAAATCTCCATTTGTAGTGTGTCTCCCTCTCTGTACCAGGAAGAAGAAGATGACAAAATCTCTAGTAAATCTTATCAATGGAGAAGACAGAGACTTAGATCTGCATAACAACGTACGCTTGTTTACTCTGCCTTTCCTGGTAACCTCCCCATAACTGGCCATTCCTCTTCCCATCAACATCTTCTATCTTTAGCTGAAGATGGTATTTAAGGAGGTGGCTTAGGTCATTTCAGGGAGTTACTCAGTTTTCCTGGGTACCTTCCACGTATATAGGACGTACACATGTTATTTAACTTCTGTTTTTCTCCTCTTAATCTGCCTTTTATTACAGGGAAGTCTCAGCCGAGAGCCTAAAAGGGTAAAGGGAAAATTATTTTTCATGCCCCTCCCCATACCCCAACCCCGCCAGAGTCACCAAGCAAGGCTCACTTCCTCTTCTGTAAAATAGACTGTTTGACTAGGAGTGTTGACGTGCCTTTTCCAGCTTTCTAGTCTATTGTACTGGCCCTTCTGTGCCTACGTTGCTTAGAGTTACTTGCGTCCTTGCCAAAGCACTGGAGGAAGATCCAATTTGTGATGAAACCAGATGTCACAGGGTCCAAAGTGGCAGTCAGCAGGGACTTTGGGTTGAACCAAGAAATAGACAAAGTTTGTTCTCTAAGCAAAAATCAGTAAAGAGTTCTTTCTGCATCCTCATAGTAACTACAGCTTAATCTATAAACCCCAGCCTCACCAAACCTGCCCCAATGAAAATAATATACCCATCTACAGTATTCATTCATTCAACAATACGGTTGAATATGTTCTGTGTACCAGGCACTATGCCACGGGTAGAATGGAGATGAGAAATATTCACAGGCCATGCCCTTACAGTCCTCAGGGTGGAGGGGAAGGTGGGGAGAACGATGGATATTAATTGAATAAACATAAAATAGTAGGAGAGCCGGAGTGAAGTGAGGGGAGCCTCTGATGAGAGGCAATGAGGGCTGAGCTCGTGAGGCCAGGTTAAAGATCCTGGTCTTTATTCTGAGTCAGAGGCCCCAGGCTCCCCATTGGGCTCGGCCGCTGCCTTCTCCCTGGCTTCAGGACAACCACATCACACCATCTTAACAATCACAGTTCCAGTTTATCTTTTTCTCCTTTGTAGAATGAAAGGTTGAACTAAATCATTTCTGTGGTTTCTTCTAGCCATGAACTTGTTCCTTTTACAGGATCTGCAGTTTACTTAGGCTTAGATCACTAGAATATTTACACAAATTTCAAGGATGTGTTGTGATCGTGAAGCCATGAGCCCTTACAGGTCCTTGCTTTTAAAGAGTTTGAAATAGTCTTCATAGCAGAACTGCAAAGCTGACTACTGTTGACCTGAAATAGACTGCCAGGAAACAAAAACCAAAACAAAACAAAATAGACTGCCAGGTATTTCTCCAGCAAAGATGGGTTTACTTGGGATCAGCAGATAATTGCAACTTGGGGGCCTGCAACCATGGCGAGCCACGTGCAAGTCCCTGCACAGCAAGGGAAGGAGAGCACTGTTATAGAGAGAGAAAAAAGTTGCGGGGCTGGGGGGTTATAGTAAACAAAGAGTCCATGGTTTTTCATGGACTGAGTCCTGGCCAGGAGACAAGGGGTGTCTTTTTTATTTCCTGTTAGGCACTGCAATCATCTCAGGGAGTAGGACCCTCACCCCCCTCAACCTTCTGGTCTCCCACCTCCATGTAATTGACATTTCTATGCATTTTATAGTATTCGTGAGCATTGTGCAAAGAAAACGGACCAAGAATAGTGTGACTCAAATCATTTTAGCTGTTACTTCTTGTTTCCTTAGTATGGAACACAATGTCGTCAATTGCAAGAAAAGTTTCACCTGCACAGTCAATAAACTCTAATGCTTCATACACTAAAGCTGACTTGGAACGATGCTAATGTTATTCAAGTGTTTTCAGTTCCTTTTTTTTCTAGCCAGAGCCTTCTACCTTAGCAAAATGGGCTCTGATGAACAAAGAACATTCTTTACAATTCTATGCCACTTAGTGTTACGTTTTCTGCAACTTAGGTGTTGAATCTTGTCCTTCTTCTAACTCCAGTCTAATACAGTCTTTTTGTAGAGTTTTGAAGAGGGCTTAGTTTTGTTTCCCTCTCATGGTACATTTCTAAATTCGCTTTCTCATGTTTTATTACGGTCATGAATGTCAAGACTGGGACAGCCTGAGTATTAAATGACAACTCAGAAAAAATAAACACCTTTACAAAAGCCAACTGAGCATAAATAACAGTAATTATTACCTGCCTAGTTTTAAGACATTCTTGCCATCAAATTCAACTGAATCCTTTCAAGATTTTGTGAGTAATGGAAACGTATTATATTTGTACAATGGACTGAGTTCAGCAGAAATACTAAATTTCTTTCTTCCTACACAATGAGCTTATTATATCTCAAACAAGAAGCTATGATTTGGGACTTGAATGTGAAGCAAAACAATTTTCTTAGGTTTTTCAATTTTGTCTAAGTGGTTGATACAACTCTTATTGCTTTTGTTTGATGGCAGGGAAGGGCTGTTTGCTTTGTGTAAGGAATCTGGAATTTAAAGTTGAGAAAGCCGCGACTTTCCTAGATATCATGATAAGTAGATACATATTGAATGGGATGAAAATGTCATGAAAAGGAGCCTGAATGATGATACAAATATGAGAGACAGGCTTTAAACATGAAGAGACAACAAGAGCACTTTGGTTACCCAACTCTAAGCTTTTACAGTTTTTTCCCTCTGATGAGTTGGAGTTTGTTTTGTTTATAGATTTTTAGTTTAAAAAAGTAGGCATTTGTGGCTTTTCAGGGAAAGGCAGTGGTTGGTATGGTGACAGACCGATGGATAGTGAAAACCAGCAGGCTGTCTGGGGATTGCCTTGCCCATAGGAAGGAACCATGGTGGGGTAATTAAAGGCGTGGATTCCCAAGTTAGCCAGCCAGCTCCATCACCCCCTCCCCCGAGTTATTTAGGCTGGGATAGTTTTAGATAAATCTCTCTGTGCATCAGATTCTTCACTGATGACACAGGTCTAACAGTGCCTACTTCCTAGGATTTTGTGAGGATTGACATGAGATTATACATACACAGTGTTCAGAAGAGTGTCTGCACATTATCTAATTAACTTTACAGCAATGTCACATATGATTTAAGCCGTTGCCAATAATAGGCGATACATTTTAATGGTGATCAGCACCACACCTGAGAGATTAAATGAGGCCATTTATCTCAAAATTTATCAAAAATAAGTAAAATCAGTGGTGTCAAACAGAATGCACAAATCAATGGGAAACTCTGTGGACAATTCTAATGCTTTCATTAGACAATTCTAATGCTTACATTTTAATGTAGAATCTTGACTATGCAGTCAAAAATCCATTATTTCATGTGGGAAGTTTCTAAAAACCAAAAGATAATTTGCTCCTAAATATAATAGCTTGTACTGGGAAATTGGCTTTATAAACTCTTTTGTTTTTCTTTCATGCGATAAACATATAGTGAGTTTGATCTATCCCATAAAGTTGGCCTCCTTTCTGTGAAACCTATTTCAAATCATTCCACCTCAAGGGTAAATTGCCACCACGTTAAGAAACTATATTTTAAAACTGGTGTTTCAACCATTTGGGCACTCCTTTAGGAGAAGTCGGATATTTGTTATTCCTTTAAATCACCTCTTAAATATGTAAGAAAAATTAAATTATTATTGGGTGACAAGGGTGAACATTAATTAACTGTTAACTGAACATTAATTAAACTGTTAACAGTTTAAAAGATCCTGACTCAAACTGTAGAGTCTATAATATATAATTTATCATTTCCAGATAGTGAAAACAACCCAAATCAAGAAGTGCCCAAATCATGTATGGCACTGTGGCATGTCAGGAATTGATTGGCTGTTTAAAACCTAGGGATCTCCTTGGGCATTTAATGCCAGCATGAAAAAAGAACCTAAACTGAAATGTTAGGAGGAAAGTACAGATATTACTGTTACTTAAAAGGAATGCAATAACCTAAAAATAGGTTATAGACTGTAAGTGAATTTAAATGGTTTTGAAAAATTTGTGACAAAAATTGTTTCAATACTTTAAAACATTAATTTTATACTCTCCATGATACTGGATTAAGAAGTATTAAACATATACATATTATATATTAAGTATATATGATGGAATATTATTCAGCCTTAAAAAAGAAGGAAATCCTGCCATTTGTAAGAACGTGGATGAACCTCTAGAGCATTATGCTAGGTATAATATAACAGACAGAGAGACAAATACTGCATGGCTGCATAGTATCATTTATATGTGTAATCTAAAAAAAAATAAATCAAAATCATAGAAAGAGAGTAGAATGGTGGTTGGCAGGGGCTGGGGGAAGTAAGGAGAGGTTAATAAAAATGTACGAACTTTCAGCTATAAGATGAATAAGGTCTGAGGATCTAATATAACATGGTAATTGTAGTTGATAATACTGTATTATACAACTGAAGCTTCCTAAGAGAGTAGAATTTAAGTATTCACACACACACACACACATACACACACACAAAGGTAAATATGCAAGGTGATGGATGTGTTCATTAATTCAATGGTGGGAGTCTTTTCACAAAATACATGTATATCAAATTATCACTTTGTGCCCTTTAAATATACAACAAATTTTATTTGTCAATTATATCTCAATAATGCTGAAAAAAGGATTAAATATTGCTAAATATTAAATACTGATTAAATATTCAACTTCTTTGTGGAGAGCCATTTTAAATCTCAGTTTTAAAACCATATTTAATCTTAAAATATATATTGCTGCTGGAGCTGTGCATTTAGAATGACAGTGTAGAGGAAAACCTGAAAGAAAAGTATGATTAATAGAAGGTTTTGCTTTCAGAGCATTTCCTGATATTGTACAAGTGAATGCAGGAAACAAGTGAGAGAGCTAATACCTCCACAGTCCTTATAACTGTGGGTCACATAAAATTAAATGATTTCTGGATCTACGGGCTGGGAAAGCTCACAGAATTTTAACTTATAATGCAAAGAATAAAAAGATGGGGAGCCTTAAGACAGTAAGCATGGGAAGATTTCCTGTGGCTTTAGGAAATCACAGAGGGATTTCTATATAATTATTTTCTATAATCATACAGGGAATCAGAGATCAAGAGCCATATGGCCTCATCTTCCATCTCGAGAGAAAGTAGCAATCACCTTACCCATTTGACAATAAAGTAGCTGCTAATAGCAGGTTAACTGGCCTAAGGTCATGAAGGTAGAAAAAGGATGAGGAGTCTCTAATCCCAGTTCAGGGTTTAATCTTTCTGCTACACCTGAATAGAAAGAAACTAAGGCAAAATCAAATAGTACTTGGGGTAGATTTGCCATTGCTAAAACTAGAAAACGAAACCAAAAACCCAACCAAACCAAACAAAAAAACCCAGCCGTAACTGTTTAATTGTCTTGGCCTAAAATGAACTCTCTCTACCTTATACCAGTCAGAATGGCCATCATTAAAAAGTCTACAAGTAATAAATGCTGGAGAGGGTGTGGAGAAAAGGGAACCCTCCTACACTGCTGGTGGGAATATAAATTGGTGGAGCCACTATGGAAAACAGTATGGAGGTTCCTTAAAAAGCTAAAAATAGAGTTACCATATGAGCCAGCAATCCCACTCTTGGGCATATATCTGGAGAAAACTCTAATTTGAAAAGATACATGCACCCCAATGTTCACTGCAGCACTATTTATAATAGCCAAGACATGGAAGCAACCTAAATGTCCATAGACAGATGAATGGATAAAGATGTCACACACACACACACACACACATACACACACACAATGGAATATTACTCAGCCATGAAAAGGAATGAAATAATGTTATTTGTAGCAACATGGATGGACCTAGAATCATACTAAGTGAAGTAAGCCAGACAAAGACAAGTATCATATGAGATCATTTATGTGTGGAATCTAAAAAAAAAAAAAAAAGATACAAGTGAACTTGTTTACAAAACAGAAATAGACCCACAGACATAGAAAACAAACTTACAGTTACCAAAGGGGAAAGGGGTGGGAGAGGGATAATTAAGGAGTTTGGGATTAACATATATACACTACTATACATAAAATAGATAACCAACAAGGACCTACTGTATAGCACAGGGAACTATACTCAATATCTTGAAATAACCAAAAGGGAAAAGAATCTGAAAAAGTTTTGTGTGTGTGTGTGTGTATGTGCTTTGCTGTACACCTGAAACTAACACAACATTGTAAATCAGCCATACTTCAATTTTAAAAAAAAGAAAGAAAATGAACTCTCTCTTGTTTGGTGGGTCACTGTATTTGTTGCAGTGGAGGTGACAGTAATGGTGAAAATATATCCCCAGTAGGTGCTTCCTGGAAGATGTAGTTTGTGTCTACATGTTTCTAACATAAGTGGCTAAATTATCTTTGTAAGAGCTGGTTGAATTCAAACTAGGCAAGCCTAACAGACCAGCTGTGAAGTTCTTATTTAGACCTAATTTGGGTCTTTCCCGGTTCCAATTCCTTTGAACTAGAACCTGTGTACCCAATATCCACGTCCATCCTCTTTCCACATGTGATACTGCCGCATGTAGGGTGACCAGCTTCCCCCGTTATCCAGGACGCAGGGCTCTCAGCATTAAAACCAGGATAATTCCTGCAAACCAGGACAGTTGGTCATACTAACTGCTGACTGCTCATCGAGGAAAAGGCTGACAGTGATGTGGCCACAGACAAAGGTCTGCTTCCCAAGAAGCCTGATCCACTTAGCTTGGTCCCGTTGCTGAGAACTGGGCAGATGTGCAGGGAAAAGCTGGGATGAGAAAAGGAAAAGAAAATGGCCTGGGCTTCCAATGGTTTCCAGATTTCTGATTTCAGTGGTCCACGAGGACCAGCTGCAACTCTCTCATTTTATTAACCCCAAATAAACTTGTATAAAAAATTGCCTGTGTTTTATTTATTGTTTTGGGTTAAATAAGTGGAGGTCAGTTCCTGTTATTCAGAACTAAAATAACTTTGATTAATATAATATCCATCACCAGCACTGTCCAAACAATTAGAAAAGTTTTTAACTCTCACACCCTGCTGAGGGTGGGTCAGTAGTATTGTATTTGTGCACCATAGGGAGAATTATTAATAGTTTCTGGAGCAGTAGCAAGATCTATCCATTAATGCTTCAGAAAGCAAAGCACTAATGGAAAAGTGGTGCCTAGTTTCCAATTTTCTTTGTTAATGAGCACATTTCACTCTCAGGTCAGCAATGACTAGCTCAGATTCCCTGGTGGCGGGAAAGTTCTAATCTAGGTGCTATCCTGGTCTGTTTTGAAATCACAGTGCAGACAAAAGCTTAGATGTCCCAGGTTGGAAACAGGTTTGGAAACTAAAGCTACAAAAACTAAAATGTTTTAAAAAGTGTTATCCCTGGGCTTCCCTGGTGGCGCGGTGGTTGAGAGTCTGCCTGCCGATGCAGGGGACACGGGTTCGTGCCCCGGTCCGGGAAGATCCCACATGCCGCAGAGCGGCTGGGCCTGTGAGCCATGGCCGCTGAGCCTGCGCGTCCGGAGCCTGTGCTCTGCAACGGGAGAGGCCACAACAGTGAGAGGCCCGCGTACCGCAAAAAAGAAAAGGAAAAAAAAAAAGCGTTATCCCGGAACACCTGGAGTCAAGGGTACAGTGATACCTGATGTGGGATAAAAGGCAACAATTTGTGAGAGTATCAGGGTCTTCCTGAGTCCTGAGTTGCTTCACATTCACAAAGGATAAGGACATTCTCATCCAAGTCCCTACCTGCTTTGGTCTCTCCCATGAGGTCTGAGGACAGAGGAACATGAGTTTCAGAAAGACAAAAAGAAAAGGCCCAGAGTGGCTGAGAGAGCTCTCCCCTTCCTGGAATATCAATCTGTCACGAATCTCACCACTTCCCCAGTACCAATCTAGTTCACATGACTATCATCTCTCAATTTTACAGCAGTTACTCCTTACCTCGTCCCCCTGCTTCCTCTCGTCTTCCTAAAGTCAACTCCTCACAAAACAGCCAGTGTCACCCTCTGCTTCAAACATTCTTGATTCCCCATCATACTCAGAATAAAATTCAAACTCCTTATGGTAGTTTAGAAAGCCCTGTGTACTCTAGCCCCTGCCTCTCTTTCTCCAACTTCAACTCCAACCACTTTTCCCCCGGATCACTCTGCTTTAGCACTTTGTACTTGAACACACTAAGCACATGACTCTTCATGGGCCTTTGCACAGCTGTTCCTTCTGCCTGGAATGCTCTAACCTCAAATCTTTGCATAGATCTTCAGTGAGGTCTCAACTCAATTGCTACTTTTGAGAAGAGAAAAACTTTCCTCCCATCCTATCTAAAACAGTACCTCTGCCCCAACCCAGTCACTCTCTTTCCTGTTATTCTGCTTATATTTTATATATAGCATGTATTTCTTGACTACTTATACATATAGGTGTGTGTATATCATCTATGACACATACATACACATATTCTCTGGGTCTAACAAAATAAGCCACTATTCTGGGTAGCGTGGAAAAAGCAGAGTGTCGGAAAGATTTCGGTTTGAATTTAAGTTGTTGCTGATATTGTCTGCCCCCCTCACTAGAACATAAAGTCCATGAGAGCAAAGCCTTGTCTTCTCAAATGCTGCTATATCCTTGGTTCCTGGCACACAGTAAGTCAGTGAGTGAGTGAATGAACAGATGAATGAAGAAACAAAACAGTGCTCAGTTCAATTCCCAGCTCTTCCACTTCCAGGCTATGTTACCTCTAGCAAGTTGCTTAACTTCCCTGGACCCTAATTTTCTTCATCTCTAAAGTGAGCATAACTATCACCTCCTCTAAGGGTTGTCATAAAGAATAATTGAGATAAATTTTATAAATCCTCTGAATAGTGGAATAGAACTTAGTATGTATTCAACAAATTTTCTTTCCCCCGCAAGGTGTCACTTTTCTAGGGATACCAAAAGCACTGTAAAGTGAGGCTTCACAACTTCTCAGACTAACTACTAGGTTATGTGTCATGAATTCATCAACATACCCAAACATTGAAATCCTATCATTTATTCAACTAGACCTCTCTGTCCCTGTACATTCCTTAAAAGTGCAAATATTTCTCAATAAAGTATCCATAAGGTCATCTTTATCTTAATAAAAATGCGTTTCAATTTTTTTTCTATGACTTAAAGTCCCGGAGAAGAAATAGAAAGCATAAACAAAGGATGCCAAAGAGCAGCTTCATAGATGTGTAGAGAGTTCATTTAATATAAAATCACAGCCTGAAATCAGACTCACAGCCAAATCATCAGAGATGAAACAATTGGTTCTTGAAGAGGAATGGGTACAGAGATTTTTTCTTAAGCATGGACATCACTCAAGGTTGGCAGGTTTGTTGCTACCTGACCAATGGGTACTCATGGTGGGAAATTCCCAAGTGGCTGAGCCAGAAACAAACTGAATTGTTTTATTGGTTAGAGGAATGATCATATTAAATTAAGCTAGTGATATGATCATTCCAAAAGACCTTAAGATTTCTTTATAGTTTAGCTAAGATAGCCCCAGTCCTAATATGATTCAGCCTAATACCTATGCCTTCCATTCTTCTTCTATTCCTAAAGGTAGAAGGGAAAGGAACTGGCCACAGTCAACTACTCTGTTTTTCCACCATCCTTTCCACAAAGGATGCACTTAAACAAGCTCATCTAGGTTGCTCACATCACCACTCTAGCCTTTGAAGTAGTCTGTGCCTCTGATGTTGGTACCCTCTCATCTCACATCTCTTTATTGGCCTTGAAATACCTCACCAACTCTGTCTCTTCTGGGCCCACAGAGTATGTAGCCTAAAAACGCCTGGGCTCCCTGGATCACCAAGAATTTAAAATCAGGGAAAAGTCATTGGAAGCCCACTAGCTTGTAGGTCTATAACACTGGAGGATTTCAAGACTTTCCTTTTATACATTTAATCTTCTTCAATGACATGCTTCCCTTGCCTACGTCCATCTGCCACCCCCAACCCAGAAAAGCTTTTGAAGTTGAAAGCCTTTTGAAAATAAAATTCTATCATTTAGTAAAATATTTTTTCTTTTGGTTGCCAAGATATATTTTTAATAGTCTATCACACCCAAGTGTGTGCAATTATGGGTAGATTGTTGCTAATCAACTTGGTTTGGCTGAAATATAGCTTTCTTTTATTTCCTTATTTCTTTGTGTAGTTTTGAGCCAACATTCCTAAAATGGATGGCTCTCGATTGAATAAACAGACGTAAGTGAGACTGATCTTTGGATAAACATAAACCTTATTTTTATAGAAAGTTGTGTTCATGCTTGTTGTTTTTTTTTTAACATACTCATACCTGAAGTCCAGCCAAAACTGTCTTATCTCTTACAGAAGTCTGTGCTAATATTTCTTAGAGAAAGAATTCTAAATCAGGGAGGGAGAGATGACCTAAAATCTCATCAGTGTCTTAAATTCTATACTAGTAATTTTAGAATCGTAACTCTAGAACATGAGATTGCACTGAGGAGCTAATAATACTACTAAGACTTGTTGCTGTCTTTTATAAGCCTAGATCAAAGGTTTTTAAAAGCAAAGAATACCAAAGCTCTAAAAAAAAATTAATAATTACTATGCCATTTGCAGGACGATCCAGATTAATCTTTTATTTCGAGGGGCCACCTTATCCTCTCTATAAACTAAAGGTAGAAAAAGTGGGAATGAACAGCAAAATCTTGTTTAATATCAGCCTACTTCAATGGGTAAAGGAAAGTTTTTCGAGTAGAAAGTCCCTGACCTATGGCTTAAAATTTTATAAAGATTTCCTTTGCCATTTAAACTTTGCTGATTATGAAGAGGAGGAGAAAACATGAGACAGTTCCTGGGGTCATCGTTCATTTAAAAGTCTTCCGGGGAACTCTTGTGATGCATCAGGGATAACTATGTCCATTCTATTATTTTCTCTATCATCAACTAGTATTTTGAACTTCTGAATGTTTGCTAGAGGCCACACACTTTGCTAGGATCTAAGAGTAAAATGTTGACCCCACCCCTAATTTCAAGATAAGAGCTCAGTCTTAAATCTCACTTGTCCTGATCAGTGCCCTTCCTTAGAATGACAAATTCATCATTATTTGTTTCTGGAATCCCTCAACCCTCCTTTCAGGGCTTTGCCCTCTTCAAAACCTCTGCTCTACAGTGTCGCTTGAAAAATAATTCACATTCATGTGAGTAAACCTATGACTAAGTTCTCCTTTCCCTCTCTTTATTGCCCACAATTCATCTTCCCCCATAGACAGAATCTACTATAATAGAAGATATATAATGATATATGAGTATTGCCTTTCAAGGAATAACACTTCTTAAAGAGAACACTTGGAAAGGATAAAGTTTAGCTCAAGATAGGAAGCCTTCAACAATGAAGGCTTCAGGCTATGGGGCAACCTACTGTCTTCCATTTATTTTGCCTGCAAGAAGCAGAAATGCACTAGCACAGATACAAAGTAGGATTGATGATAAGAATACAGGCATTTCATGGGCCAAGAACAGAGGGTGAAGAAAAGATGGGCATTTGGTAGAATTTTAACTAGAAACTAGGAACTACATGGTTTCTAACTTCTGTTCCTCTGAGTTTGGTCCATTTCCCTTCTCAATCAGCTTCTTCTACTTCACCTTGCACATGGCTTAATGTGACCAGCAGTTCCAACTCTATGTCATAAAGTTTCAGCCCTTCTGTGCATCACCAACTAGTACCAGTCTTAGTTCCTCGGTTCAAATATGAAGGGGGGAAACAAGGAGAGGATATGAGTCAGAGTTTGAGTGGTCCAGCTCATCTCTTCAAGCCAAGCTATAAAAAATTTGCTGTCTAACCAGTGCATAGGCAGATATTGGATAAGGTGCTTACTCACGGCCCAATTATCTGGGTCCAGGATGTATCAAGGTACCAAAGTATGTAGCGCTGTCTAAGTGGCATTTGGATGGAGAAGAATGTTTTAAAATCTGTGGATAGGGGCAAGAGATGAAACATCTTTAGTGGACTCAACCTCTGTATTCCTACCTTGAAATATCTGTAGGTTGTTTTATAGTATGTTCAGCCCTTCCTCTCTTCTTGCTTTGCGATTAGTATAGATTTTCTTGATTCAAATCCATTTCACATTTGTTTGCCAGCCTCCCACATCTCTTTCATTATCCTTCACTTTAAGCCCTCAACCTTCAGAACCTACTTAGTATTGAAACAAGGCAAAATCCACATGGATCATCTATCTAGTGACCATGATTGCCCACTTCTACAGCAATCATGATAAGAGGGTGCTCAAATTTTCTCCATCTGCCACAGCACACTCTGACTGTAATATTGAGTACCATAGAGACAAGTGGGCAAGAAGAATGGGATGTTCATAAATGCCCTTTACAACAGATCCAGAGAGGAATGAAGGGGGTTCTACATTGCCCTCTTTTCAACTCACAAGAATGGAATGGCTCTGAAACAATAGAATCTGGTTTCTCTTTTATACCTACCTGGTCTCTTTAAATGTCTACCTCCCTTTGCCTTTCTTTCTCCATTCTCCCAGTATGTTAACCCTAATCTCAACTGCTGAGGGAAAACAAACTTTACTACAGATGGCAAATTGTCCATTTGCACAAAGTACACAGGGGTCTAAGAAACTATGGCAAGGAAGATAGAAAATAAAATCCTCTACCCTGATATAAAATGCCCCATCATTCCAGAAATGCAACCATCCTACGGTTACATTGCAAACCTCATTTAATAATGATGTATTTGATGACGTGGAAAATTTGCAAAGTAAATATTATTTTTTGTCCTTCAGATACAACTATCTGATGCATAGGAGTATTTGAATAGCAGAGGAATAGTAAACAGATTAAAAGGAGTACTCAATTTATTTCCCTGGGTCTATTATTGGATCTGTCTTGACGAATCTTGTGACTTTGGACAAATTGTTTAACTCCCGCTGGGGCTCAGTTTCCTCCAAAGTCAAGTGCTGAGTTAGATGCTAAAGCAAACAGTGTTGGTTTCCAGACATCATTCTCTCCCCTCCTTTTTTGCTAGTGGAACTTATCTCCCACTATAAAGCTAAAAATTTCATCTCACTTCTCCATTTTCCTATGTATCTAGGACACAGACACATAATCAGTCTCAGCCAGTGGAAAGTGATTATTCTGCCTGGGGTATTCTGGGAAAGGTTTTCCTTACTATTGAAAATAAATTTCCCTCCTACATGCCTTTGGAAGCTTTTGTGCTTGGAGCGGTGGTAGCTATCATGCAACCCTGACATGGAAGATAAGAGGATTATATAGAATCTGAAGGCACCCCTGTCACTTTTGAGCTGCTGAATTATCAACATTAGAATTCATTAAACAATTTCTCATTCTATAAGCCATTTGGGGGGATATTCCATTACTTTTAGACAGAATCATCCTTATTGAATAGATGTCATTCTAAGGGGTCCTAAGACCGCTTCCAGCTTTAAAAATATATGAGTCAATAAGAAAAAAGAGAGACAGAGAGAAAGAAGTCCCCTTGATAAAAAGAATAACTGCAAATCTTTAAGGACCAATAGTAAAGAGACTTCAAAAAGAGATACTCCAATAAGACAGACTTACAGTGAGAGTAAAGAACTGCTGATATGATGTGGCTTGAAGAGAACAAGATACGAACTTACCCCAAATATCTCCCACTGCTTTTGTGTGTGCCTCTGTAGCGTCATGTGTAATATTTTGACTGCCCATCATTTGAACACCCTTCCTATTTTAGCAATCTGTCTCCCACTATGAAAGTCAAGGGAGATTTGCTCTCTTTCTATCCCTGGCAGCCAGAATAAGAGAAGATGGCTAAGGCTTGGCCAATTGGCGGCTTCTACACAGCATTTTGAATTTTGGGGAATGGAGATGAGGGATGCCAAGGCAGTTCTAAAGTTATTGACAAGTCCTTGGCAGAGACAGGGCAGGGAAGGGATCACCAAGGGTGACTCCTCAACCAGACTGTTTCTATGGTGTGTCTTGGGTGAAAATTCCTGATGCCCTGATCTCACTTGGTCCTGCTTGTGTTTTGACACTGGTTCTGCAAAAGCTACTGGGAGCTATCTCCAATATATTTGAAACAGTTTTCTGGCTTTGGTTAACCAGAGCTTGTTTTTGTTTACTACAACCAAGAAATCTGACTGATACAGTCAACATCTTGAATGTGAAAAATGTGTCTTCAAAAGTCTAGATTTCATACAAACTTGTGAAAATAAAATTTGGAAGAACAGCTGGAGCATCTGAAGAACAGCTGGAACTTTACAGTACCTTCTGGCCTTACCCAAGAGAGGGATATCAGTCTTGGAAGGCACCAAGGGAAGTGAGACAGACTTCCCTGAGCAGCCCTGAGCATCTCTGCTGCTCCCCTTCCTGCGAACAGGAAGTTCCCTTCCCCAAAGACCTTAGAACAAGTGGTCACATATGATATCAGCAAACAGTCTCATTTCTTACTGTCATCTTTCAGGGAGAGCTGTG
Source organism: Phocoena phocoena (assembly GCF_963924675.1). NCBI lineage: Eukaryota > Metazoa > Chordata > Mammalia > Artiodactyla > Phocoenidae > Phocoena > Phocoena phocoena. Next base: position 38,932,137 of record NC_089234.1, on the reverse strand, counting down.
ATTTTCCTTCAAAAGTGTTTCTGAATATTTTTAGTGAGGTATGTGTGTTTGAGAACCAATATTGAGTAGAATATAGCTTTTATTAAGTGTGACCCCTGCAGAACTGGCTAGAGAGAAAGAGGCCTACAAACTTTCCATTGATGGTGGAATTATTCCCCTATCCCTCAAAGACCAAACTTCCTGCTACAATGAAAAAAACAAGTTAAAAATTAAAATAAATAAACTTGAAGGAAAACATAAATGAGAGCTATATCAAAACACAGATAAGAAGTTAATTGGAAGTTAATGTTGTTGGTAAAAAAATAAAATGAGCAAAAATATTATCATTAAAAAGAAAACAGGTGATTTTTATCCTGTTATCAGTTAATGGCAGAATCAAGCTTTGAGACCAAACCTGAAATCACTGGGCTATCCCATCGCTTTTGCACTGTGCTGCTGAGGCCCAGTTGAATGTCTGGGACAGAGCAGATGCTCAGTAAGTAAGCTGACTAAAAGAAATGACCTCTACAGTCTCCCAAGGCAGTAGAGATAGAAGCAAAAATAAACAAAAGGGACCTAACCAAACTTACAAGCTTTTGCACAGCAAAGGAAACCATGAACAAAACAAAAAGAAAACCTACAGAATGGGAGAAAATATTTGCAAATGAATCAACAGACAAAGGATTAATCTCCAAAATATATAAACAGCTCATGCAGCTCAATATTAAAAAAAACAAACAACCCAATCAAAAATTGGGCAGAAGACCTAAATAGACATTTCTCCAAAGAAGATATACAGATTGCCAACAAACACATGAAAGGATGCTCAACATCATTAATCATTAGAGAAATGCAAATCAAAACCACAATGAGGTACCACCTCACACTGGTCAGAATGGCCATCATCAAAAAATCTACAAACAGTAAATGCTGGAGAGGGTGCGGAGAAAAGGGAACCCTCTTGCTCTGTTGGTGGGAATGTAAATTGGTGCAGCCACGATGGAAAACAGTATGGAGGTTCCTCAAAAAACTAAAAATAGAGCTGCCATATGATCCAGCAATCCCACTCCTGGGCCTATATTCAGACAAAACTGTAATTCAAAAAGATATATGTGGGCTTCCCTGGTGGCGCAGTGGTTGAGAGTCCACCTACTAATGCAGGGGACACGGGTTCGTGCCCCGGTCCAGGAAGATCCCACATGCCACGAAGCGGCTGGGCCCGTGAGCCATGGCCACTGAGCCTGCGCGTCCGGAGCCTGTGCTCCGCAACGGGAGAGGCCACAACGGTGAGAGGCCCGCGTACTGCAAAAAAACAAAACAAAACATATATATATATATATATATATATATATATATATATATATGCACCCTTATGTTCATAGCAGCACTATTCACAATAGCCAAGACATGGAAAAAACCTAAATGTCCATTGACGGACGAATGGATAAAGAAGATGTGGAATACTACTCACCCATAAAAAAAGAACGAAATAATGCCATTTGCAGCAACATGGTTGGACCTAAATATTATCATACTAAGTGAAGTAAGAAAGAGGAAGACAAATGCCATATGATATCACTTATATGTAGAATCTAAAATATGACACAAATGAACTTATCTACGAAACAGAAACAGACTCACAGACATAGAGAAGAGACTTGTGGTTGCCAAGGGGAGGTAAAGTGGAGGAGGGATGGAGTGGGAATTTGGGGTTAGCAGATGCAAACTATTATATATATATAGGATGGATAAACAACAAGGTCCTACTACATAGCACAGGGAATTATATTCAATATCCTGTGATAAATCATAATGGAAAAGAATATAATAAACAGTATATATATGTATAATTGAATCACTTTGCTGTACAGCAGAAATTAACACAACATTGTAAATCAACTATTACTTCAATTAAAAAAAAAGAAATGACCTCTACTCAGCCAAGACACATATTTGAAAAGTTGCCATCTGAGGGAGTTTGACAAGGGGAATTTTTGCATACTTATCCCACAAACATAGACAGCATCTATAACATGCAACAGATTGTGCCTTGCTGGTATAGAAATGGACTAAAAGTGGTTCTTGCCAGAAGCACCTGGAGGACACAGAACCACCCCCCCATCTCATCTTGTACTCCTTGCTCTCAACTAGACACACACATACAAGAAAAAAGGAATCAGGATGGTTAAATTATAATATAGTAAAATGAAAGATTCAAATAGATAAGAGTTAAAGAGAAATCAAAAGATCAGATGAAAATAAAGAATGAAAAGGAAAACAAATTAGAGGTCCAAAAGATAAGATGAATCCAAAAGGAAAGAGTGTTTTGAAAAACCCTAACTCAAAACAGGAAAGCGTACCAAACAACACAGTACAAACTTAGTGGCTTAAAACAATACAAATTTCTTCTAACAGTTCTGGAGGCCAGAAATCCAAAAGGAGCCTTACAGGGCTAACATCAAGGTACTGGGGCAAGCTGGATCATTCTGGAATCTCTAAGGGAAAATCCATTTCCTAGCCTCTCCTGGTTTCCAGAGGCTGTCTTTGTTCCTTGACTTATGGCCCTGCATCAAAAGACCTTTTCTCCCTGTTTCCATCAGCACATTGCCTTCTTTTCTAGTTCTGATTTTTTTGCCTGTGTCCCTTATGATAATAAGGACCCTTGTGATTACATCAGATCCATCCAAATAATCAAGGACAATCTCCCCACCTCATGATCCCTAACTTGGTCACATCCACAAAGTCCATTTTGCCATATAAGGTAACATTCCGAGGTTCTCAGGATTAGCATGCGAACACCTTCAGTGGCCATTATTCAGCTTGCTACGGACTGGTTGTGTCAGAATTTCCTGAATCGTGGGTAGTTAATAGTATTGAACCCATGTTCATTTCCCAGTTTTGGTAATTATATTAAAATTATGTAAACTGTTAACAGGAGAAGCTGGATAAGTGGTATATGTGAACTCTCTGTACAGTTTTGGTAACATTTCTATAAGTCTAAAATTAGTGAAAACCAAAACAATGTTATGGAGGTTATAAACAAGAACAAAGGATTTCCTGGGGGTTTTATTAAAAACAAAGATTCCCAGGTCCCTCTCAGGATTATAGAATCACATTCTCCAAAGACAGAGTATAAGAATCCGTCACTTAGACAAGTACAGGTTCCCCGTTCCACAGGCAGGTTTGACAGTTGCTAACCTGAGATTATGCCATTGCTATTCAAAATGCGGTGCACTTTCAGCAACGTCACCTGAGGTCTTTCCAAAAGGTAAGTTCTCAAGCCTACCCCAAACCTACCAACTAGAACCTCTCCTGGGCGTGGGGACCAGGAACCTTGTGTCTTAACAAATTCTTCAGGTGATTTTTTGCATAACATATTTTGATAAGTACTAGATCGCACACATTTAAAGCATGGGGCATAACCATTACTGTCTCCAGTTACTTCAAGCCCAAGAGAACTGAGGATCAGTTAAATGAGGTTTTCAAAGTAAGACAGCTGCTAAGAGCCAAAACTGAGATCAAATTCCAGGTTCACCTGAAATCTTCAACAACTTCAATTCAATTCATTCAATTCTGATATTTCTCCTTTAAGTTAAAGTCTTTCCCAAAATGAAAATAGCATTACTCTGCATGGGTAAATCATTAAGATGAGCAAATCACATTCATTCATTGAACATGAATGAGGTAACCTGTTACTGTCAGGGACCTGAATGAGGAATGAGACTCTGAATAGTACGTGTGATGGTCAAAGGAAAATCTGATACCATAGCCCCTGAATATACTGACTCAACCACATATCTCAAAACTTCCAATCCAAATAGTCCTTTCTTCAATTATCTTATTCTATTGTCCCTGTAAAAATACTCACACTCCTCAGATATAACTTCCCAATAATGAGACCCAGAGAATATGCTTATCTTACTTATGAAGGGATAGCCAAGGAGGCAGATTCATATGTTTGGTAAAAGGGACGTTTGGTAATGTGACTCAAAGGAAAGAAAGAATATGCCACAAAAAAGCACTCTAAGAGCTTGAGCATCACAGCAGAGTGCAAGTCTGACCATAATGGCAGTGTTACAACTGTGTGTTCTGAGCATCTTCCCCAGTACTGCTCTCCACCGTGGTCCACTCTGATGGAAGAGACGGAACTGCGTGATTGATAACCAACACCAGAAAAGAAGCCCCAGGAGGAAGGTCCCAAGAGAGGGAGCCGAAAGGCCGAAATTTAAAAGCATGTGAAGGAAGGAAGAACCTTCCCCCAGGACCTTGAGAAGAGTAATTAACTGTGGAGTGGGAGTCATAAGTGGCCCACTATCACCGAGGTTGGAGGACAAGTGGATGAGAGTAACAGAGTCCCTCACACACTCCCCTCCACCAGTGGATTCCACGTGAGATAAAAGACACAAATCGAACCTGAGTTATGGTTTCATGGACTTGGGTGTGCTCGTCCAGCAGATTGAAGGATGTTTAATAATAAGTTGAACCCCCGTCCTATCCACAGGTGAAGACAACACTGAGTGAGCAGTAGAGCAGGATGGGAGTGGGCTTGAAGCCCCGAGGGAGGTTTGGGCAAGAAGAAAATCAGCTTCACCTGAGCCTAGGGGGTGCTCAGAGGGAGAGCCTAAACCCACCATGTGGGCCTCAGTGCCAGGCCATCCTCTTTGTCCAGGCTCCAGAGATGTGTATTGTGTGGGAAGCTGGCCTTTCACGGGTTCTGAGCACTTCCAAATGCTAGGGACACTTCAAAGGCTTCCTTATTTCAGATCCTCGTTTTTCCACCCCATAAAATCTCTGGCTATGAAGAAAACCAATTGATTCTTTTTTTAACATCTTTATTGGAGTATAATCTCTTTACACGTGAGGGAAATTAATCCCAGAAATGATGCCGGGGCACTGTTTGACACTGGTTCAACAACTTGCATCATAACCACCTACGGCCTGATTTGAATTAATTTTAAAGTGCTTTGTAAATTACTCAAGAACTTAGCAGCTCTTGCTGAGGCACGGAGGCTAACAGCCTATGAGCAGAATGTGAGGAAGGGAGAAGGATGCTGCCTGCTATCTGAGCTGTCCTGACTTGCTGGCTGCCTTCCAGACTACTTGATTAGATCAGGACCTAAATTTTGTCACTGACCTGTTTTCACATCTCTGGTGTAGGCAGGTAGTGTGAGCCCAGCGCTCTGGTGTTATTTATGTGTGAAACTTGGGTTTAGCCAGTTCTGTGTTTCATATCTGAATTCTGCAAATAGTAGCCTGTGCCTATAGTTATTGTTAGAGGTAGGTAAGAGCCTAATAGTGTGGGAGTAAAGCAACCTGGGGAGAGATCCAAGCAAAGAAGACAAAATGCATCTCCATGAATGAGCTCATACACATGCTACTACCAGATTCTTGCTGAGGACACAAAAGGCTACAGGGAAATCAGATAATCATTGAACCGACCTGACTCCGTTCAACAATTTTGAAAGCCATAGCTCTGCACTGATATTGAGAACAAATCTCACCATCCCAACCCCCTGTGATTGAGAAGCTCTTTGGTGAGGTGTTCCTAGCCTAGAATTCTAGAACAGGATATGTAAAAATAAAATACACAGCTCCTGGACCCAAAGAATGCACATTCTAATACAAGTAGACTTATTTACGAGAGTGTGATAAGTGTTCTGATGGAGGTAAACCCTCGTGTTGTAGGAGCAGAGAAGATGGGCAGCCAACCCAGAATGACATGGCTTAAGAGCAGAAAGAAAGGTTAGGGATGGAAAGATACTTGGAGGGACAGAAGAGGAGAGAAATCCTAAACTACTAGGGCAATGATTCCCAAACTTCTGTGGGCAAAAGAATCACCAGGGAGCTCTTAAAATGCAGATTCCCAAGCCACTCCTCCTTAACCCCCTCCTGAGTTTATTATTAACTGGGACTTGGGTGGATCCCAGGAATCTGATTTTTCACAAGAGTCCCAGGTGATTCTATTTCAAGTGATCCTATACCCCATTCTGGGAAACCCTTTACCCAGAGCTAAGCCAAGATCACCCCACTCTTGTGTGTGCTATTCCTGACCCGAGGTAGGCAGCCTTACAAAGTCAAAAAAGTCATCATTAATGACTTTGTCTATATTTTCTGCAGTCTTTCAGCTGCAATCCACTCAAATTACACCCCTCTTCACCCAGTCACTCATGGCCTCCTCTATGGAAACATCTTCTCTGGAAAGTGCACCCTTCACATCCCAGCGTGAAGTGAGGGTCTTGAGTTACCATGACCAGGGTGAATCTGCTTTTTATCCTGATCTCTGAGGAACAAAAATCTTTGTCTTCAATTAAAGGAATGTGAACATCCTCAGGGAGGCAGGGTTACCTGCAGATTACCAGGGAACCTTTCCTGTTGACCAGAAAAATCAGACCTTGAAGGTGACCATTTATTTAGCTTGTGAGAAAAGGTACCCCAGAGCTCTGGGACACACCTGCTCTGTGGACCGCTCACCCTATCCACACTTGCTATCTCTTACACAAGATGCACAATGAACGAGTCTTCATTTCTTTGTGGTCCAATGAGCTTTATGCTTCTCTCCATATTTTCAGAAGATAAGGACTGAAAATAACCTCTGAAAAACCACCAAAGCCAGGGTCCTTGGGAAGGCCTGTCCTTCCCCAAGGCACTGAGGAGAAAAGGAAGGAAGGCTGATGGCAACAGGAACCTTCCCAAACAAATAGTTTTCTAAGACAGTTTACATATATCACCAAGCACCAAAGGAAAAACAACTTAGAACACACTACTGGGCACTACTTTTCCTAATCAGATGAAGCCTATTTCTTCAGGGTCGCCTGCAGCCCTTTTCTATATCACTTCCTTCCATACCTAAAGCATTCCCTGACTCTGTGGTCCATCTTCCAATCTCTCTCCCACTCCCATCTTTTTGCCTCTGCTCTTGCTTGCAAAACACCACCCGGATCCTTGTTGTATCTTTCCTGGAGGTCCACCGTAACAGGCTCAGAACCAGCCTATTGACTTCAATGCATCACACTGACTCATCAGGCCAGTGTGGCCAGATGAGTATTTGCAAAGCACAGCTGCTGTCAGGTAAGTCCTCTGCTCGGTGGTTCCCCAACGCCTCCATGGAAGAGCTTCTTCAACACTGGGAGCCAACTTCACCCTGTGCAACAGCCAAACATATCTTCATGCTGTTTTCTTCCAAGGACTGTCTCAAATTCTTTTCTTTTCTTCGGTTGTTGTGGCTGCTTTTTAACATTATTTTTGTAATCTTGTAAATGCACATAGTAAATATTCAGACAGCGCAAAAGGGTATGAGGAAATAAATTACATTTCCTTCCACCATTGACTCCCACCCTGTACCCCTTCCCAGAGGCAACAATGCTGCCAGTGTCAGAGCTATTCAATGCATCTATAAGCATATCCCCATGTATACATGTCCCCGCCTTTTAAAATAAATAGTAGCACACTATACACACTGTCCTGCACTTGGCTTTTGTTGTCTAATAATGTCTTAGAGATTGTTCTATGTCGGTACATAGGGACGGACCTCCCACATGCTTTTTAGCAGCTGTGTAATATTTCAGTAAAAATATATCATAATTTATTTAACCAGTACTCTGCTAATGAACAATTTGATTAGCCCAGGCTTTTGCTACTAAAAATGATGCTAAATTATACAGAAACAGATTCACGGTGAAGCCACTGAAGCTCAAGCTTCAGAGTCTCTCACTTTCATGGGTCTTTTGGTGTATTTTTCCTCTTAACCAGAGAACCACAAAATTATAATATATATGCTTCAAGATCCACAAAACCTGGATCAGCACCTATGACAGCAGAGTCAAAGTGCATGTGTATTTTACATTTTGAATAATGTTGCTGAATTCTAAAATCAAGTCTATAATCCATGTTGAAAGACAGTCTCACTACCTCCTTCAATTCCCAGGGGGATTCTACTGACGCCTCTGGTAGGATGCATCCTTTGGTATCTTGCTTTAGTTATTCAGGTACTTGTCTTATCATCTTCTTCGGGCTGTAAGTACCTTGAAGTCGGCACTCAAGTCCTCTATCTCTATTCTGCTCAGAGCCTGGCATAGCTGCTCCACACAGCAGGCATTCAAACATTTGTTGACTCTGCTGGAAGTCCTCTTCAGACATGAGGGACATAATAATCAGACAATAAAATACTTATTGAGTGAATAATAAACCACTTCTGCATCACCTTCAGTACAATTTGATTTTAGATTCTATCCATGAGATATCAGCTCTGCCAACTTTGCAGATTTAAAGACTATGCTTCCCTTTCCATCATTAAAGTCATGTAAAATAGTACATAGCAGTGGCCTAAGGCCAAAGGCCTATAAAATATTACCTAATAAGTTCTCTTCTCTTTAATACTGCTATTAAGCCACTGATATTGCAGTCTAAATATAGCCTTGCAAACAAATTTAATTTGTAAATATGAAAAAGAATCAAAAGCTTATTGAAGCTGAAATAAAAGCTGGCTACTTCTTTCTCATTATTTTCAATAAGGGTCCATTGCTTTACCTAAGAGGCAAATTTCATTTGTTAGACATAGTTGGTTCTTTACAAAACAGCACCAGGTATTAGAAAACTCTTCAATCTGTCTGAAGTGTTTGCCAATAAGTTCAGAGGCATTCAAGTTAAGGTAACCAGAATATGTAGGCATTAAATTGGATGGGATATGTAATTTCTCATTTTAAGCAATATGAAGTTTAGCAATGTTGAAATCAGTGCTGAAGCCACCATTTTTTAATATAATAAAAACTTACATTAGAGAATCCCAGAAGTCCACTTAAGCATTATCATACATTAATCCTCGCCTCTGACTGTCATTAGATATTCACTTGATTCCAACTCAGCTGTCCCTCCATGCTTTCTAAAATCTCTTTTCCTCTTTCATTAAGCCCAGTAGTTTTCCAACTTTGATATGCGTCATAATCACCTGGAGAGTTATTAAAAACACAGTTCCCTATTCCCATTCCCAGTGTCTGACTCAATAATCTCTCTAGACCTTGCTACTTAAAGTATGGTCCCAGCAACATCACCTTGACATCACCTGGGAGCCTGTTGTATATTCAGAATCTCAGGTCTCACCCTAGCCCTACTGAATTAGAATCTGCACTTTTACCAAGATCCCTAAGAGATTTGTACACACTTCAAAGTTGGAGAAGCACTGAGCTATCCTCCTCTTCCTTCCAGCCTTTTCAGTTTGTCTCCTTGATTCTATCCCCTCTTGTCTATTCAAAGACATTATTGCTGAAATCACCTCCTTATTTTCTTATACTGTCACTGTGCAAGGTAACTGGAATTCAGCAGTGAATGAGTCAAAGTTCCTACAACCACGGAGTTTATCTTCGGAAAGAAAGATAATAAATACAACCAACGAATGAAATGAAATAGGTAATGACCAGGATAGGTTAAGAAAGAAATAAGCACAGTATAAGGAGAATGAGGTAGGTACTATTATTATTCTTATTTTACAGACAAGGAAATTGATTTTGATGGTTACACAATTAGTTGAGTCACGTAGCTAGTAAGTGGCAGAGCTGAATTTAACCTAAACCAGAGCCTACTGTCTTAACTACTCCACTAACATGGCTTCATTGAAAGCCCAGGTGGGGTTCATTTTTGGTCACCTAAAAGAACTTTGCATTTATTTTTCCAGGATTTCTGACCGTTCTGTTCCCATTTGCATGTTTTCTTGCCCTGTTAAGTTTGGATGCATTTCTCAAGCTCTGATCCTGGCTCCACCACCAATGTATTTACCCACCCTCTGCTTCTCATACCACAGTGGGGAGAAAAACAATCTAACCTTTTACCCCAAACCCAGAAGGTCCAACTCTCCCTGCACTGGATAAAGAAATTGACTATCTTGTCCATCATCTTATCTAAAAAAAGAAAAAGGAAAAGAAGGAAAGAAACCTGCTTCTCTGTAACTACAAATCACCAGTAGTGTGCCCTTAAATCCTTTCCTAGAGGTAGAGCAGATGGTAAATTAAAACACACACCTAGGGAATATAGAAGAGATCCCATCTCTTCTCTCAGATCCGGAAAATGACAACTGTTCTCTTGCCCAGGTTATAAAGACACTTGGGTGATTCTAGTCAACTTTAGGCAAATAACCTCCCAAAGAGCAGGGTTCAATTTTGATAGTACTATGCTAAAATACCCTCATTCAACTTTGATTCTCTGAAATGTTGATAACATTTGTGATATAATATAAATATTCAAGTACTAGAATATTCTAACAGATAACTGTGAAATATTGTACACGTTTGTTCCAAGAAAGTATTTTACAACTTTGCCCATATTTAAATATGAAAATTGCAAATAGATTTTATTTTGTATAAGTACTTACAAAAATTTGATGCTTATTGAATCAGGTAATGGGAAAAGATTTTGGTTTCAACAATAGCATTAAACTTTAAAAGTACGCCTTGAAAACAAAAACTGCCTTGACGCAGTGTAAAACAAAGAGAAAGAAAAGCGCTGTGGTGGACCCCGTATGGCTGCCTCTCAACATTCTCTTCACCTTTCCACTTAGTGTACCAGCCCATGTGGTTTTCAGATTTAACCCTGGTTAATCTTAATCATGAGAATGAAATTCCCCTTTGCCAATAATTGGCTTAGAAAACAAGACTTAAGCCATGAAATGGATAGCTTTTCCCTACAGAGGTTAACTGAAGAATGAGCTCATGAAGATCTTTCTCATCCTCTAGACTTTGCTATGTGAGCATGTAAGGCCTGAACCAAATTAACTTTGAGGGGCTGACACATTAAACCAAGAGTGTTGGCTGAAATATGGATCCAGAAGCTCTAGGAAAAAACTAAAGCCTGTGCTACCTGAGGGCATCCAGCTGCCATATTTTATCAAATTTAATATGCCATCCATTGTAAGACATGCCATTATTATAGGCACCACTAAGAAAAAGCTCTGTCCCTGAAACATAATGCTTTCTTACACTTAAGATTTTTTGTTTTTTTTTAACTTTGTTACTGAAATAGCTCTTTTAGACTTATTCAGGCAGAGATTGGAATTATACCTCCTTTTCATACATAATAATAAGGGATGCATGCAAAACAAATTTAAGATCATCTCAAAACTTCTTCACACTCAATCTGGCTCTCCTCGGATTCCATATATCCCAACCTTTTCTATGCCATTAAGGATACCAACAATGCTTTTATCTTTTTTCCCCCCACAAGAACGGTCCACTACTATCTTCAGGACTGCCTTTCAACCCAGTAACACCTATTCTTCTAATATTGATACGCACATGGAGGCAATGACAACATTATATCCACTGTCTGGCCAACAGTGACTGTAAGACACATTGAGATTTAAAATACGGAAATTGTGCATCTTAGAATCACTAAATACCAGTATACATGCCAGTAAATGTCCTTATTGCTGCAGTATCCTCTAACCATTGACATGAGACCGTGCCCGCTGAGAGGCCACCAGACCTCCCACTATCGCTGACTGTGAACTGCTCCTTTAGAATCATGAAAAACAACTGGAGAGGTGGGCCAACAACAGGGTCTGTGCTGAAGGATTCTGTAAGGCAACAGTGATTTATGGGTTGAATGGTGAGTCATTGGTGAAACTTTACACAGTATTAGAAAGCAATTCTTAAAGGGCATGGAAACTTCAGGGCAATAGGTATTAATATCTACATTATAATTCATTGTCCAGCACACCCAATATGATCAAATGGAATGAAACATTATTTGTCATAATACAGAGGGGGATTTGCTACCATTGGTTTAGAGGATGACAATATTCCTAAATAAGTGGAGTGAGTGATAGTCTGTGGGTCGTTAAAAAAAATGTGTGGAGCCTGTTTATGAAAGAGTATGAGGTAGTTGAACAGAGCCAGGGAGCTATCTTTATAAATTAGATCATAATTGAAGAGTAACTGTATTCAAGTTAATATTTTGGCCAGAAAAATAGTCTCATCTTGAAACTAAGCATTTTCCAAAATTGGTCACGTGTAGTTTATGGGTTCTCTCAGCTTGAGTCTCCCTATATTCCGTATCAGTCCTCCATTAAAACACTTAAAAAAAACAACTCTAATATGTTTTAAACTCCAGAGAAGGGAATAACAATGATAACAAAAATAAAAACAGCAGCTACCATGTATTGAGTTCTTTGTATATTACAGCCACCGTGTTACGCGCTTAACACACAAATGCCCCATTTCATCTTCACTTATGAAGTGGGCACTTTGAATACCACCATTTCATAGAGGAGAAAGCTGAGGCTTGAAAGTTTTAGGGAACTTGCCTGAGGTCTCCCGCTGGGAAATGGCAGAGCCATGAGTCAAACCTGGTCTTTCCATCCCCTAAGACTATTTGCTTTCCACTGACTGCCCATCGTCACTAATTTATAAGGGGGTAAAATAAAACCAGGGGTCTCTTCTGAGCCTTTCCATGAAGAGCAGAAGGATGCTTTATTTAACTCTCACCAGTATACTGGAGTAACCTACGGTGATTTAAATAAACAGCTTACTCAAATTTTGGAATTCCTCCTACAAACCAGGATATGCGAGAAAAGGTTGGAAGATGCATAATTTATGCATTGAGTAAAGGACTAGTAAAACTTTTAATTTTTTGGAACTTATACTCACTATTTTTCATTCCACTTACAACAATAGATGATACCTGGTTGTATGTAAGTACGGATAAAGAGAGAGAAGGAGAGAAATCGTGAGAGCGGTGATTATATACGCATATAACCTTATAATTAGACTTTTGACGATCTTTAACATGTCTCAATTACAATATTCAGGGTTGCCCATGTGTATCAAGTCAGGCAATCTGGGGTTCAAGTTCTTGCCTACCGCTGTGTGACTTTGGTCAAGTTACTTCTCTGAGTTTAGTTCCTCCATCCATAAAACAGGGAATAGTAATGCCTCCTTTTCAGAATTATTTTGAAGTTTACAAATGATGTATATAATGTGCCTCAGACACAGTGTCTGACACATTCATTTACTCATTCGTTCCTGTATTTAGCCATTCAATATTCATTGAGCACTTACTACATTCCAGTCAACTTCTAAATACCAAGGACACAGTGGCAAACAAACTCAATAAGACATATACCTTGCCCTCATAAAGTTTATAATTTTGTGAGGAAACCGCATTAAATCAACAAATCATAAAAGTATGTGTAAAGTTACAACTGCGAAAAGCGTACCTGGACACAGCAGCCAACTGAAAGATAGCCCAATGGCCAAAATTGGAACAGTTTGAGCAAGAGAGGAAAGTACTGTTAGATTACAACCCAAAGGGTAAAATAAATATCCATGGTTCCACACTGATAAATAAGCAAGCAAGCAAAAAAAGCAAGCAAATAGAGGAGAAGTGCCAGATCTCCCATGCAGAAGAATTCCAAAGAGTTTATGTAGGTCCTATACTCTAAAGGAGGGGGAACGTAGCTCCCTGTTCCTTCAGTGGGGCCTGTGCATAGTGAGTCTCTGCCAAAGAGTACAGTATGGAAAGGGGAAAATAAAGAGTAACTTTGCAGCAGAGAAAGCTGACAAACACTGCTTCAGCCAGGGGTTCAAGGTCAACATCAACAGTCCTAAGTCATGTTGACAGTATGTACCCTTGATATGATATGATTAAAACAGCACTTTACCTCTGTGCTCTTCCCCAAATCTATAACTCCAGTCTCATCATGACAAAAACACAGATAAAACTCAATTAAGGGATGTCCTACAACTCACTTGATCAGTATGCCTCAAGACTGTCAAGGTCACCAAAAACAAGGAAAGTCTGTGAAACTGTCACGGCCAAGAAGCACTTAAGGAGGCACGATGGCTCAATGCAATAGATCTTAGATGAGAACCTGTGACAGGGAGAGGATATTAGGTAAAATTTAAGGAAATCTGAATAAAGCATGTAGTTTAGTTAGAAATACTGTGTCAATATTGGTTTATTAGTTGTAACACAGGTACGGTACTATTATATGATGTTAATAATAGGGAAAACTGGATGCTGGGTATATGGGAACTAAGCACTGTCTTCACAATTTTTCTGTAAATTTAAAACTGTTCTAAAAATAAAGTTTATTTAAAAAAATAGTTATTTTAAAAATCTAGAATGTACTGTTCTAAACTTTAATAAACATGTTTTCAAAAACTTTAAAACGTATTCCTAAATAGAAGCATATGGAACTAATAGAGCAGGCAATCGCTAGATTTGATTTCCAACTTCTGGGTTTATACGTGTGCATATAACAGTTTCCTTGAGGCAGTATTGGAAGAGCTGGGTTTGGACTCATTAAACAGTAGCTAATTTTTTATTCTGATAAACTTTTCTGGTTTAATTCAAAAAAAAAAAAAAGATCTCTGCCTCCTATTAGAAATCTACTCTATTGGAGTCACTGATTTGAGTTAGGCTACCCAAGGGCCTTTGCCTGGGAGAGGGGATAAGATCCCTAAGTGTGATTGTTTCACCCAAGAAGCTGCCATTACTCCATCAACCTAAGAAGGAAACTAACATGTCTCAGATGCTTGTGTGCTCAGCATGTAACAAGCTTTTTAAACAGCACCAACCTCACTTACTCTTCACAGCACTTCTGAAGTGTGACAACTCCCATTTTACAGATGAGGAAACTAAGGCTCAGAAAGTGTGTGGTGGCCAGACCTGCCAGAGCTCAGATTCATTAAACTGAAATCTTTCTGGCTCCCTGTTTTTTCTGTACAACCCAAAATAACTACCCTAATGAGATGAAATATTTTTAAAGGCCTGTCCTAGTCACAGTTATATGGGAATGTAGAAATTTCACAGAATGGTGAAAATGTCAATCTACTTCCATGCTAAAAATTAAAAAAGAACAAAAAACAAAACTCCTTGGCGTAAAGTCAGCAGTCAGATGTTTGAACTCAAAGGACCTCAGCAAAGTAGGTCTTGCTGAATTAAATGTGCCTTTAATTGGTGTTTTGGTTGAATGTCCCTTTTGCAGCAAAGGGATCACAATAAATGCCATTAACATGGAACTCATTTTCCAACTGAGTGAACAGAACTGGCTGAGGTTGTAAAGTTTGGTTGTTCTCTTTTCAGCGGTTCTCCGCTGTGTGAAGTTAATGGGGTAGAAGTAATTTGTGTGCCCAGGTCAAAATATTGCCAGCAACAAAATCCAGAAATATTGGAGCTGGCCAAAGCAAACACAACCTGGGATGCGTTTTATACCTTCCTCTCCAATCCTCTCACCCCAGGATTCAGGCATAAATAGTGCTACCCTGAACACCAAGCATGCATTTTAATTACGCTTTGACACAAACGGAATATACTGTGGGCCCTTCTACTTTCTCTCATATTTCTGTCAAATAACAATATAAAGGAACTCTTACCTTTCTCCTTTATTAGGAAATCTTTCTGGATGGCGAACTCATGATATCATTGGAACTCATGTTCTACTTCAATAACCTATAGCTAACAACCACTGAATCCTTAGAGTATGCCTGACAATGGGTTAAACACTTTACATAACTATAGTAATTAATCCCCCAAATACCTCATTTTACATGGAAGGAAACTAAGCACCAAGAAGTTAAATAATTTTACCAAGATTTCACAGGTAGTCAGTGGGGGAGCTACAATGTACATAAGCAGGAAATCAAGCTTGAGAGCCTGAAAGCTTCATCACCGCACCATCTCACCAGGCATTACTACTCAGCCATGCCAGCCGGTGAATTCCAGAACTGACCTCCTAACTCTAACTTAGAACAAAGTTTTAAAGTTGGATTTCAAATTTGGGAGTTGCTTATCCTAGGTCTTGATGTTCTACACTACACTCAACCTTTTGCCAGCCTTGCAGAGGTCACCTCTTTCCTCAATGACAGAAAAAGAAGGGAAGTCAGTGCTTAAAGGGTGTGGATGATAAACCAGCTGGTGAAGGCAACACCCCTCTTCAAAGCCTTCTTTACAGAGTAACTGCCATTCCTAAGATGGGAACAAAATTTAAAGTGAGCCCTCCCAGGCTTCTCTTTTCTTGATCCAACTACATTCCAACATGTCAAATTCAGGTTTACTAAGCATCTCCTTACCAACCAATTTAGCATACTCTTTACAACAGTAGTATACAGATTTCACTTTTAAAATAATTAGTATTAAAAATAATACCTAAATATATTCTTATTGTTGAAATTCCAATAATACTGAAGTGAGCATTCTTAGTTGCCCAAGATTTCTTTTTTATAGTAGCCTATTCTTTTTTTTGCGGTACGCGGGCCTCTTACTGTTGTGGCCTCTCCCATTGCGGAGCACAGGCTCCGGAAGCGCAGGCTCAGCGGCCACGGCTCACGGGCCCAGCCGCTCTGCGGCATGTGGGGTCTTCCCGGACTAGGGCAGTGTCCCCTGCATCGGCAGGCGGACTCTCAACCACTGTGCCACCAGGGAAGCCCCCCCCTTTTTTTTAATAAATGCTAATTCCTAACAAATATCTGAAGATAATAATTCTTGGACATGCTATGTTCTGAATTTGTTGCTTATGTATCACAGATCTGCCTTTCCTCAAATGATTATTGACCTTGATTGTTCATTTCTAATTTTATCATCCCTTTTTGATAATTATCAAATTTCTACCATAGGTTTTATAGTAGCCTGCCTCTGGCAAGGGGCTGTGTGTGTGTGTGTGTGTGTGTGTGTGTGTGTGTGTGTGTATCCACAGAGAGACAGACAGAATTTAAGGTACTGGCTTATGTAATTCAGTCCTGGAAGTTTGGCAAGTCCAAAATCTGCAGGGTAGGCTAGCAGGCTGGAGACCCAGGGAACAGTTGTATTTCAAACCCAAAGGCAGTCTGCTGACAGAATTCCATCTACCTTGGGGAAGGTCTTTTTCTCTTAAAGCTCCAACTGATTAAATTAGGCTTACCCATATTATGGAGGGTAATCTGCTTTATTCAAAGTCTACTGATTTGAATGTTAATCTCATCTAAAGAATACCTCCACAGAAGCATCTAAAATAATGTTTCACCAAATATCTGGGTACTACACCCTAGCCACGTTGACACATAAAATTAATCACCACAAAAGCTCCTAATTGGATGTAAATTTTCAAGTGAGGAAACAGATTCAGAGACATGAAATTGTCTCCACAGTTATTAAGTTATATGACAATATATCCCTCTAGACAAAAGCCCCATGAGAACAGATACCATGCCTGCTGGCTCCAATAACCCCCATATCAAGCATGATCCAAATGTTCAATGAACATTGTTCCTTTAGGTGCAATCCTATAGACTAGACTTCTTGAAAAACTTCTTGTGACGGAAAAGACTAGTTGCTCACCTCAGTTCTGCCTACATAGTAAAAGAACACTGTTCTTATTTGGGATGGCCTTGAAAGAATAATTCCTCCAACTAGGATCTAGATGAGGCCACTTGACCAAATTTTGGCCAGTAAGATACAAGCAGAAGTGTTGAGTGGGATTTTGGGGAGAATTTCCCTAAAGAGAGGAGGTACGACTTCTAAACCCCTTTCTGTACCCTGCATTCTGGATTTTAGAAGTGATGACCGGCTTGGGACTTCCCTGGTGGCACAGTGGTTAAGAATCCGCCTGCCAACGCAGGGGACACGGGTTTGAGCCCTGTTCCGGGAAGATCCCACATGCCACGGAGCAACTAAGCCCGTGCGCCACAACTACTGAGCCTGCGTGCCACAACTACTGAAGCCCGTGTGCCTGGAGCCTGTGCTCCGCAACGAGAAGCCACCGCAATGAGAAGCCCATGCACCGCAACGAAGAGTAGCTCCCGCTCGCTGCAACTAGAGAAAGCCCGCGCACAGCAACGAAGACCCAACACAGCCAATAAACAAATAAATAATGTTCCTTTGGGAAAAAAGTGTGATGACAAGCTTAATCAGGATCCAGGTGTGTGAAGATGAGGGTCACGACATAGCTGAGGGCTGGAAGAAACCCAGGTCCCTGAGAAAATCTTATAGCTACCCTGCCAGCTTTCACTGCCTCCTTTGGACTTATTTTACATAAGAAATAAACTTCTATCTTCTTTAAATCACTGCTATTTTGGGTTTCCTATTATATGAATCCAAACCTAATTCAGATATAGGTAATTTCCACTAAAAGACCTAGAAATGTGGATAGAATATAACACACTCATATAAATGCATAAAAACAGTAAGAAAGCAAAAAATTGGCAGAACCTGATTATTAGTAACCAAGTGGAGTGGATCCTTGCAACCAGGTGGGGACCTTGGACCTGCAATAAGCATCAGCATTGGTATTGAGCCCCTTCATAAAGCCAGGACTCTTGAATGTAACCACGCCATCCAAAACTAAATGTAGATTGGAAGATATTTGCCCACCGGCAAAGGAAAATTAAAATGGAATTTGTCTCAATCTTAGATCTAAATGAGATAAAATTTCTCTAATGTTTATAACCTAATATATCCTTACGCAGGTTTTAAGGTACACACACAGACACGCGCAGATGATTTGTGTCTGTATATGCATGTGTGTCTGTGTGTGTATATATGTATTGCATAGTACCATAAATACCAAGCTAAAACATTAATTTAGAAAAGTGTCCCCCAGAGGAAGCAAATGCAAAACCTCTCTGGAGGGATACAACCCCGTTGGCAAACTGAGGCGGTCCCGAATTCCTACATATAAAAGCACATATGAAATATAACCTCTCTATTAAATAACTTATATACTAAATATAACAACCTAAAAATGACAAAACTACAAGGACATAAGACATCTTAAAAGAGAGTTAACACAAACAACAAAAAGAACTGGACATGAATCTCTTCATAGATAGAACTGTAATCATATACAGACTATAAATGAATGTGTTTATCACGATTCACAAAATAAAAGATGGAACTGAAAACAAAGAAAAATAATAATGCACAGCTCTGTTACAAAATCAAATAGAGCTTCTAAGATATATATATATGCACAGATACATATGTATATGTGCATATATATATATACATACACACGTACATATGTGTTTGGCAAAGTTTAAAAACTCAGTGGATACATTAAGATGAATAAAACATAAGATTACACAGTGTTGAGAAGGAAATTAATGAACTGAAAGGTGTATTTGAAGAAATTACTAAAATATATCTAATCATAGTTATAAAGATCAGAGAGAATGGGTTCAGGGGCAACATTTGAAGAAACGATGATCAAGAATTTTATAGAAGTGATGAAAGACTTAGATCTTTAGATTCAGGAAGCAGAAGGCTTCTCAAGCAGTCTAAGTAAAAATACCGATTTGTTAGTGGGAGAATCAGAGTAGGAACCCTAATCTGGATGGATTAGGGTGTGGTAGAACGAGACCCGGAGCTGAGACAGGAATTTACCGTGTGCCAGCCATAGTACAAACACAAAGCTCATTTAATTCTAACAAAATATTATAAATTAGAGATTACCAATCCTATTTTACAGATGAGAAAAAAATTAATGTTCAAAGACATTAGGAAACTTTCTAAGGCCACTCAGTGAGTAAATGGCAAAAGCCTGTATGCTTTGCTCCACCCCTGCACTGTTTCCTGGTATAACATCACTTTGCACAAAACATTTAACCTCTTATTATCTCATCTTTTCTTCTTCAAAACAGAGGAAATTGCCCTCCTGCCTTAATCGTTCCCCAGAGTCGCTATGAAGATAAAACATACATACATATAATATCTTAATTCCTACAGTGATCTACGATTCTCAAAGCACAAGTACACTGTTTACTCCACATTGTAAATGCATGGTGTTCACCAGACCATGCGGATGACCTCGGACCATCTGACAGGAAACACCAGTTTTCAGAGCAGTACATTTGAGACCACAAGGAATCACAGTTGTCTGTTCACTGGTATAATGGAAGGAGGATGGTTAACCCTTAAGGCTCCTTTTAAAACTAATATAAAATTAATAGGTAAACATATGCTATGAATTTGGCTTTGGACTAAGCTCTTTCCATGCCTTCTCTCCTTTGAGTCTCATAGGAACTCTGAGGTAGGTTTTACCATGATCCCTATTACCAGATGTGAAAACAGAGGCTCTGAGAGGTTAGAAGACTTGCCTGAGGGTAGGTAGCTACTGTGATTAATTGAGATGAAAACCCAAGCAACTGGACTGCAAAACCCATGCTATTAAACATTTTACTCTACCGCCTCCTAATCTGATATGGTTCTTGAGAAGACACATTAGAAGTGTTTTGGAAACTACAAAGTGCATTTGAAATGTAAGTTTCCATTTTGTATAAACCACAATGAACACAAATTAGCAATCAGGCCCATTGATCAGCAGCTTCAGTTATGTTTGAAAAGTTAATGTTCTCTTCCTAACCAGCTCGCCATTAATTTCAGCTTTCTTTCACCATTTGAAAATGTATTAATGCAAATAATTAGCATTTTATTATCCCATTTTTGTTATTCTTAACCCCAAAGTTATTCTAGTATTTAAGAAAATCAGAAAAAAATGTCCTTTTGGGTTCATTGATAAATGTTTTTCTACTTGGATGTGGAAAACCTAGATTTGCTAAATTGGCCAGATCTAGTTTTACTGGAAAAAAAAATTCAAGATGCTACCCAAGTTGCCATATATTTCTTCTCAGATGCTTCGTGACCCTGAAGAATTTAGTGTATCAACTGGTGATAAGGAGTGGTACATTTGATGAAAGAAGGAAAAAATGTTATGATTATGCCATAATTATCTTGTCCGGGACGTGTGTGTGTTTGTGTGTATGTGTTGTGTGCACATACACACGTGTATATGCATTTTAACTGCATCCCCCAGGATGTCTCCTACCTTTTGAAAAGAAGATCTTTTTTGTCAAAACTTAGTAAAATTAACTCAAGGAAATAGGTAATGTCATGACCATTAGGAGAGAGATTATATAATAAATTCCTCTCAAGAAGTTATCTAAGAGCTTAGAAGCAAGTTTTCTGTGGGAATTACTTTCTTTATAGTAAAGAAAATAGAGCAAAGCGCATTAGGCAGATTAAAAACCCAATGATCAAAAAAAACCCCCCAAAACCCAATGATCAGTATTTTCTAATATCAATAAAGGAAAACACCAGATTACCAACTGGATTTCTTGTTCTAAAACTGTTCTTTTACCAAAAAATCCATATTTGCTTTTGCTTTGGGGTTGAACTAAATAATATTGCTTTAAAAAAGCAATATGATCTTTGTAAACTATAATTTCAAGAACATTCATTTCAACACAGGAATGACTATGGAAAGGATGTTTCCTTTTTGAAAGGATGTTTCCTTTTTGAATCCTAAAGTGGGAGATACTCAATTCATGTTTAAAGGACAGGGTCAGGGTAGCCTCCCACTTGCTGCTATGATTTTTAGATTTAGCCTACACTTTAGATAAATTCTCAAGTACCCATTTAATCCTACAATTATGTGATATGGAAAATACTGTTCAAGTATGTCAGGAGAACCAAATGCAATTTCCTAAAGCACAAAGCAAAGAGAGGGGTGGGTAGGTGTGTGGGGGTGTGGGGGTGTGTGTGTGTGTGTTTTAATCAGTTCAACACTAGATGGCTCTAGTTACAAAACCAATAACTTGTCAAAAGTTGAAAATCCTGGGATGTGGCATGAAAGAACAGATGGATTCTAACCCACTGAATCAAACTCTGCTTTCTTCCAAAGTCTAGCAGGCATTAAGAATAGCATCAGGCTTTAAGGTTGAAATGTTATGAATCTAAAAGAGCAGGCTTAAAATCCTAGAAGACCTTATTTCACAGTTAAATTAAAACAAGAAGTTGCATTGACATAGCCGTGAGGATGTAGATTTCATTTGCTCTGCAATCATTTTACTCTGTACTCTATGGTACTCTACTATCTTCAAATCATTTTCACATATACTTTGACCGTCTCAATAATCAGTGAGGTAGATAAGGCGGGTAGAGGTTTGCCTCATTAAAGGCAGGAACACAGACTCAGACAAGGGGCAGAAATTTGCTCAGGGTCAAGCAGCTCTTGAGTGATAGCATTAGCCCTGGATTCCTCAGATACCAGCTCCAGGCTCAAAGCTCTTTCTCCATAATAGAGACGGAAAGAGAATTAGGCTTGTGTCCTAGGTAACGTGTCCAACACGGCCCTTTCATTATCTAGAATGCTCCCTTCTAGGGAAGTAAATGACACCCACCCACCCATCAAACATCCAAAATGAATTTTGAATTCCTAAGAAATTGAAAACACTGAAGAAATCTTTTATTGAGATAGGAGAGGAAGGATCATGGCTGGGAAGGAAGCTTCTTACACTTGGTAACCTTTGGCTTTAAATTATAGTTTAAGTTTTTTAAAGCTTTCATTTTACCTAAGCCAGCAACTATCAATGAATTTTGCCTAAGTATACCAGCTCTGCTAGGCGGCAAAGTCAGTCCAATATTAAAAGCAAGATTAGTTAAAATCCACAAGCCAAAGAGAACATGACTGATGCGAGCTCCCATTTAATGAGCAGCTACTATGATCCACTTTGCAAACCTCTTCCTCCAAATTCTATTCCTTCTCACTCCAATGCCACCACCCTAATCTTCACCACCATCTAGTCTGTTAGATGCTTTGCCTCCCTCAAATCCAAACCACTAACTCTTATTTGAACATATACACGAATAAAATAATTCTAAAACAAGCATATTTTGATCTTAAAAAAAGATAAACTAATATATATCAATTATACCTCAATTTTTAAAATAAGGAGAGGGGCAGACAATGTCATCTCATGACAATTTATTCTCAACTCTACACTCAAAATATACACAAATAGATCATGTGACTCACCTTCTTAGAACCCTTCAGTGACTACCCATGGTGCCCCAGGATAACGTTGGAATTCTGTATCACGACGTACATGGCCCTCTAGGGGCCACTTTCTGCCACTTTCTCCCTCTTGCCGCTCACAACTGGCTTTCTACCAGTTCAAACTCATTCAAACTCAGGGCGTCCACATGTGCTATTTCTACCTACTCGAATGCCCACCCTCCCACTCACACATCTCTCAGGTCTCAGTTTAAATGTCTGGTGTTCTGGAAGCCTTTCCTTACTCCCACACAGTCCCACACTAGGTTAGGTTCCTGTATTGTTTCTTTTTTTAACATGATTATCACAATAAGTGATATCAGTGAATATTCATCATCTCATATAGATACAGAATTAAATAGAAAATTTTCTCACGATGACAACTCAGGATTCACTCGCTTAACGACTTTCATATATTACAGCAGTGTTAATTATATTTATCATGTTGTACATTCCATCCCTAGTACTTGTATGTAACTGGAAGTCTGTACATTTTGACTGCCTTCCTCCAATTTACCCACCCCCACCACTAATAACACAAATCTGTTCTCTCTTTCTATGAGCTTGTTTGTTTTTGAAGTATAATTGTAGGTCCCTGTGTTTTATGCTCTGCTTAGCATCCTGTACTTCTCCCTCATAATACTTAGAACTAAATTAGTCACTGGGGTGGGGGGGCACTGGCTTAACGCATATACCCTGTATCTGGTTGGTTAACCATGGAATACCTAAAGACTAACAATATTTTGTGAGCATTTAAAATTGTGCTCCACAATAAAATAAAATTTACATCATAACCAGTACGCACATACACATACATGTAACTGAAACAAAAGTTTCAGGAATGCTATATACCCTTTCTAGAAGTAATGCGCTTGATATTTTCTATTCTATTCTAGTTTTAGTATGTTGGATGTGACCCAGTATATTGATTTTACACCCTACTTATAAATTCAACTCTCATTTTAAATAATTACCCATCTACACTTAGCAGATAGTAAGTCCTCAGGTAACAAGAATCAACAAATGAAACAATACTTACCAACCACTGTTTAAACCGAATTTGTTTCCACTGTATTAACAGTTTATTTGATCATTGCTTTGTCTCTCCTAGGATAATGAGGCCCCAGGAGGACGAAGTAAAAGCAAGCCTTGCCATTCTAGGTACAATTATTTCCCTTGATTAGGCTGATGAGACCAAGGTCATGAACTTGATCTCATTCCGATCATTTGGTTTCTCTTTGTCCCAAGGCCACATATTGCCCCCTAAGTAAGTAACCTTAGGAGAGAGAGAGGCTGATCCACTATTTTTCTTTTCATTGCTTATCAGCACATCCTTATCACTGCCACACATGTGGCTTAGAAAATAAGAAAACTTTCCAGCAATATCTTAACGATACCACCAAATCCATTACTGCCTTTGGCGCTTATGAATAATATATGAATTGTCTTACCTGAATTGTCAGATCTAAGGGCTATTTTAACTTATTTCCAAACATTTTGGTTTAACGTGATTATGATCCTGCCCTGTTAAAGCCAGGACAGCTCAAATAGGAAACCGATATATTTTTAAATAACCGGTTAACATAATGCCTTCTTTTACCATCGTATTTTGCTGTTCCACTAGATACCCTCAAAACCCTGGCTTTTTTTTGCTTCATCTCTACTACTCGCCATCCAGGCATCTACCATACCAAACAACTAACCATAATCCTCCCAAGACTGACAGTCTTACAATATCAACAGTTCTCTGCAGGACCAGATGAACTCAAGGAAAGAATTCCCCACACGTTGGGGACCCAAACGAGCCCAGACTGAGGTTTCACTAGGAAAACCAATAAAACTGCTTGGTGAGGGGGGTCCACTCCCAAGGAGGTTGTAGAGGGATGCGTCCCTCAGAGAGCTGTCTAGCTGGGAGGGGTATGATGCTTCCCTCAGGTCTCACTCCAGGGGCAAAATTTCAGGGCAAAACAATTGTTCTGGGAGTGTTTTTGTTAAACCTTGTCAGGCCTTGCTTTGGAAAAAGCTTAGGTAAATGAAGCCTTCCTTGTGTTTGAGAACTGAAAACTGTGGGCAGAACTAGCATTCTGACAGTATATTTTATTTTCCCAGATGTGCGCAGTTGACTTATCTTCCTCTATGTCCATATTATGGAACGATTGTTTGTAAAAACAAACAAACAAACAAACAAAAAGCACAGAATGAACAAGTACTTCTGTTAATAGTTGGTTCCTAGAAAATCAGACTCCTCTTATTAGAACTGAAGCCAAGTGTGCCCTTTAATTTTAGCGTGGGGACCTGTAGTTTATAAACCCTTACAATTTGCTCAAAATTAGGAGAATTTTAGTTTTTTTTTTTTTTTTTTTAAGTGGGCTTTATGACCCTTAGAAATTTCCTCTATAGACTGGAGCTCTTCTCGGAGAACTGAGAATGTAGAGTTTATATCTTTGGAAATAACATTTTCCTATTCTTCAAGAAATGAACAAGTAATGAACAATAGCTTTGGCTCTCATATAACCTCAGTACACGGCTGATTATTATGGCTCCCGCTTAAAATCTGAATGAGCAGCCTGTATAAAAAGAAGCGTGCTTTCCCCAACCTGAGCTGACCCTATTTATTTGGTTATATAAATGCTTTTTGTATTTTATTTTGGTAAGCCTGCATTTATTTACATACTTGACCTAAAACTCCACACTTTATTCCATGTAATACACTGACATAGGAAGTGTGGAGGGAAAAAAAAGGAAACATTCTCCTAAATTACAATAGGGTTAATTTCATTTTGGCATAGCAGAAAACAAGGGAGCCAATATAAAGAAAAGCTTAGTTACCCAAATTGCAGTGAGTTCTACTTCTTAAAATATATATCACTTAAAACGGCATCGAGATAATATTCACATTAATGATTCTTAATGCAAAATCCATTTTAATATGCTAAACAAATGACAACAGTAGTTTTGTAGATTCTGCTTGGGTTGTAGTGACCCAATTATCTGGTCAAAGGGCTGCATGGATGCAAGAGACAGGGTGAGTTAAAGTTTAACTCCCAGGAATTGTAAACCAAACCTAAAGCCACTGAACCTTTGGAGTTTGATATGATGATTAGAGCATACCCAGAGTGACACGTTGAATTCGCCATAATCAAGGAAACCTTTTCCGGGTGGGGATCTCTGAAATCACTCAGGTATTGTCCATGTGTTTTGCTTTTTCTATTTCAACTGTGTGAAACTGTGCGGTGTGGATCAGTGGGAATGCAGTGAAAACAGTTTTTATCCTCTTCCACTATAGAGCTGAATTCAGAGATTTTTCTAGTCTGTTTTTATACTAATGAAGCCACCTGACAACAAAAGAAAATTAGAATGATCGTATAATGTCAAAATGAGATGGCAGCTGTTTTTGCTCCTTGATTTAATCAATTTCTGAGGGTTAAAAAAAATGTAGATTTATCACTTTGGGTATAAGAGTAAGGCTAATGTTTCTGAGAAATGTATTTAGCAATAGCCAGACAGCTGGGAGAGTTGTGGTTGACTGACTGTCCTGGTCCTCAGATCCCAGGAAGCGTAAAAGTATAATTAAGAAGAGAAATAGTATTAACAGCACTGACAGATTCTGAGTTCTCTGTATAGGTCATAATTTCTACCATACTTTAGACTTCACATATTCAGTTATCTTCTTTCCTCTCCTCCTTTATCCTGCACCACCACCGAACACACACACACACACACACACACACACACACACACACACACACAGACAGTCATGAACAATGATTGGTTTGAGTATATTAAATCTCAACCTGGAGCTGGCGAATTATTAGATCTTTTCCTTTCAGGACGGTTTGGGCAACTGTGCTGCAGTGTATATATTTCACATGATCATTTTGTTCACTCCAACAAGATGATTCACAATCAGACTATAATGGTATTTTACCTAAAAAAAAAGAAATCAGTCAGGGCGCTTACCAGGAATATCCCATTCCTCCCAGAAATCTCTTAAATACTCTGATTGTGATATTTTTGTTCTATGATTACCGAAGTAAGTTCCAAGGAGAATGGGTTCCCAAACAAGTTTCTTTACCATGGGACTTCTTAGATGTGTACTGTGTATCTCCAAGAAGATGACTAACACACGATCATTCGTGCATTGGGCAGGATTAGTGTTCTGCAAAACGTGCATTGGCAAATTTAACTCTAGTTGTACACAGTTTAAGATCATCAAAGATGTGGCGATCTGGTCTGAAACATTCTTTTTTATTAATATGTGCTGAGATGCATACAGTAGGAGCATAATAGGTCTGGAAACAAAAGTGAAATCACTAACTTGTCAAAGCACTGAGGCCTTCCCCTGCTAAACACAGGTAATAGGCAATGACTTACAGGTTCATTTTTAAGGGCAATATTTTCTGGAATAGTATTGATACTGCCCATTTGTGACAGTTCTCATATTTTACTATTTATAAATACAATTTATTATTTATCAAGTGTAAGGGAAGGAGAAAGATAGTTGTCAAGAAAAAAGAAATTAGCTGTTATGGGCAAACATAAAATGACATAGTGGATATGAAAACACTGAATATTTGGTTATTATTTCCAATTGGGCTAATACCAAGTTGCTTTTGTGTCTTTTCAAATATAGCATTTCCTACACTGTATTCAGTGGACGTTAATATATGTGGCTCAGAAAGAGGGATTCTATTGTCCCGTAAGTTGAGGAAATGGTGGTTGGACAAGTTAAAGCAGGTCTTGTTACTACATGAGTATTTTGAATAATAATAATAACAGACGTTTATGACGCATATTGCCAAGTGCACTTCTAAGCGCTTTCCATGCGTTTATCTCAAGTTATTCTTAGAAGAGTCATATAAGGTAGATACTATTATAACATTTTTCAAAACGAGAAAACTGAGGCACAATAAGTTACCTAATGGGCTGAACATCACCCAGTTAGGAGGTGGTGGAGCCAAGTTCCGCAGCCAAGTGGTCTGACTCCAGAGCCCAAGCATAGAACCATGAGATTCTCACAATGACTGGAGATCTACTCTGTGTGTAAACACATTCATTCATCTTGAATACCTAGGAGAGCAAGCAATGTTCTGTTTCCTAAGCTTAATTTACAACAGAACATCTTCTTTCAGTAACATTTATTAACATCTCTCAGAAATGGTATTCCTCAGACTACAGATTAAGACAGAACAAGTCATTTTTATAGCCCGTGTCCAGCCTTCGTAACAACCAGAATTGACTGAAACCGTCACTACTGAAATCATCACGATTGAAAACCTCTTAGGTACCTGAGAGTCTAACCATCTTTCGTCAGACAGGACCATGCCTATCTTAGAGACTTCCCAAATTAATTATAGACAGAACACTGGACTTTTCTCCTGACAGAGCTGGGCTGGACTGCTTGTTCACAAACTCCCTAGGTTTGTGACCCTGGGCATGATACTCAGCTTCCCTAAATCTTGGATTCCTCAAAGGTAAAATGGGGGCAAAATCTGTCCTGCAGAATTTAGTAAAGATTAAATGAGATGATAAAGCAAAATAGTTAAGCACAGTCCCTGGTACACAGGAGCAATTCAGCAAAACTCTCTTCCCTTTCCATTTCCCTGTTGGTAAAAACCTCCAGAAAAGTCTCCTAAAACTTTCCAAACTTACCTATTAGCTCCTCTTTGTCAAAACAATGCTACTATCGTTTAAATAAAAAGCTGTATGTAAACAATGAAGTTTTTTGATGAGTCACAAAGTGAAACCCCATTCCATTTATTCAGAAAATAAGACAACTTATCATTCTCTTTTATTCTAAAAAAAAGAATTTTTTCACTGAAACCCACAGGACACCCTGTCACAGTGTGTGTTCATTTCATCACACAGCCAGTTGATATTAAAAATCTGTTTCAATAACTATCTTTTAAAATACTGTCATCCTACAGAAACCTGGGCAGTATGGGTAGTACGCTGGGTACTATTGCACAATGGTTTTCATTACCTTATGTGTCTCTAAATGACTCAATAAGTTCAAACAAGATGGTATTGATCCACAGAGGATAAACACCATTTTATCTTATTCATGGAAACAGTAACCAGGCTCTTCTAAAGTGCAGTCGTAACAGTCCAAACTCCCCCAGGGAAAGCATCTAGAAAAGGAGCAGCACGACTACAGTGACATTCTGTATTAGAAATCTAAATCCCATCTGCTCCTTGGCCTGAAAAAGTAAAATCCAGGCAGTAATTAACAAATATTTACTGCTGATTCGATCAGAAAAGCTGGTTTATCTCTTTATTCCATCAAACCTAACCCAACTAGGTTATCAGCATTAAGAACTATTTCAAATTTTTATTTTAATAAATTAGAATTTTGTGATGAATATTTTTGATGGATCCAAATGAAAAATTAAAATATTTCTCTTTGTTAAAATAGTTGTCTTGGGCTTCCCTGGTGGCGCAGTGGTTGAGAGTCCGCCTGCCGATGCAGGGGACACGGGTTCGTGCCCCGGTCCGGGAAGTTCCCACATGCCGCAGAGCGGCTGGACCCGTGAGCCATGGCCGCTGAGCCTGCGTGTCCAGTGCCTGTGCTCCGCAACGGGAGAGGCCACAGCAGTGAGAGGCCTGCGTACCGCAAAAAAAAAAAAAAAAAAAAATTGTCTTGACTAAAATATACTGGTATCTTAAGCTCTCAGATTTGATTTTCTTTTAAAGATATACACTAAGCTTGGTTTTTCCTTATTCGGATATATACGTGGAACTTTATATATGTAGGTATTACTGATCATACAGAAAACATTTTCCAGGTTTGCTTATTCCAATAGGACTCAGTTCGTGCTAATATTAAGAGGAAAGTAATAATAAGGATTAGGATAACTCTCTCTAGTTTGCAAGGTTATGTCCAGGGTTCTGCCCCAGTCAGTAATATGGCTAAAGAGAATTAGCATATGACAATTTGGCCAGACAGAATGACCGAGCAAGCAAACCGGTTTGCAATTCTATCAAAATGCCTCCTTCAAGGACATAGCAATGTCTTCTCTTCCTCTAGCAGTCAAAAAATGACCATTGTTTTGGGATGCCCAGTGGACTTAACACTAGATTTACATAGCAAAATTAACTACCACGATACCTTATTTCTATAGAATATTCTAGTTTACAAAGCATTTTATACAGAAGAATTTAGGTTTCTTTAATGCCAGAGTTCTTCATAGTCAATTCAGTAATCCTAGCTTCTTCAAGGTAATTGTCATTATTCATCACTGAACGATGCTCTCACCTAGAGTTTATAAGCTTAGCTCCATGTATGTAGAAATAGTGCAGACTACGTAGGGAGCCTTCAACTACTGTCCTGGGCATTAACTGATTTTTTGATGAATTAAGAGGTTTGATGAAACTGTGAGGAAAGGACATAAGGATCCAGATGGAAGCTGAGAGAACAAGTCCCATGCAGGTCCCAGAAGAAAACAACCCTGAAAAGATTTAAACCAGTACAGATGCTGTAACTAAGATAGTGAAGAAAGCAAAGAAGGGAAGATTCTATAACATCTCCTAAAAAACTGACAGAGCACTGGCAGGGTATTAGGTATAAACGCAATTGATTTTCACTTCTATTAACCCATCTGTAGTATCCTTCTATCCAGCTTGTCTATTAGGTTTATATTTCGTGCTCAGGCTCAGCTGGGGCCTTCTGCATGAATTGGCTTAGCCTAAAACCTGTGCTTACTTGCAGTGGAAGTCAAAAATCAGAATCTGATACCATGGAGGAGAAAACTCTGTTGGCACATACAAATGCCCCCCTTAGGAACCCTCTTTCCAATCCTCTTTCCTGAAGAGCCCTAATGCTGCCTCACAATTCAGGCATTTACTACCAGCCAATGGACACTCTATGATGATGATAACAATGATATTAATAATAGCTCTTATATCCTTATATAGCTCCTGCCATATGCCAGACACGTAAATTAACTCATTCAATCCTCTGGAATCTCCTGGAATCGGTACTGGTGCAATTCCATTTTTCCTGTAAAGAGGTGACATCTCAGAGACATGAAAAAAATTGCCCAAGATCACACAGTTAATCAGTGGTAGAAACAAGAGTGAACTCCAGGAGTCTGGCACATAGACCCTGCAAACAGAGTAGAAATGGAACACTGAGAAGCGCTGAGTTTTGGAGTTAAAAGGAAACGTTGAGGTCCTTTGACAGAGAAAAAGCTATATGAGTGCCCCAAGGATAAAAGACACTTTTTATCAGGGTAAGAACCCATGTGCAGGACTCCACCCCTCAGGCAGGTCCTTTCCATTATACCACCTCCCACAGGACAGCATTTCTAATTCATCCTGATTCTCTATGCAAACTCTGAGACAGAGATTAATAGGACCTCCACGATTATGAGGAAATATTCCCTTCACTCTGAGTGCCACTCTCCCTGTTATGTTCAGATTCAGGGACTGACACAGTCCGAGACACAGTTAAAGGAGACCTCTCTTGTGAACAGAGAGACTGCCAGGCCCAGGTCACAGAGGAAACATGCGCAGGCACAGGCCAGGAACACAGTGGCGTCACCTCTGAAAATACAAAGTAATTGTCCTGAATGACTTGGCTGCCTTACACTCGAATTCTGTTAGTGTCTGAAAAGGACATAGCACCTCCCACCTGGAGGACACACCCTTCTCCCCAGGGAAAGGATAATTGGGTTGCTAGGTCTCTGAATGCTAAGGGAATCCCATATTTAAACTGACCTAATTTGGAACTTTAAATTGAAACCCAGATGCACCCAAATAGCAGCTCCACCAGCCTCAATAGAGTTCTTCATTTAGGATAAAAAGAGTATGTTTCCAGAAGTTCCTTTTTAAAATACAAATTAGTTGGAATACAGAGTGGGAGTGATCAAGGCGCTTTGAGGTGTTGACATACAGGAACACTGTAGCCTAAAATCACTTAGCATATTCACTAGTCTCATAAAGCCTTATGGAAATGGCACTTAGGATAGGTAAGTTTTGATGGTGGGGAAGAGAAGACGTAGAGGAGAGATGGCCCAGGGGGAAAGTGTCATGGGTAACCAGAGGATAATAGAAGGTATTTGAATGGCAGGTGTTGGCCTGATTTTTGAGAAAGAATTTACTTATTAAATAATTTTGACTTATTATTAAAGTCATTTGAGCATCACACTTAGCAGGTACTAATTCCTCCACGTGTCTCTCATTTCATAAGTTACTTAATACAACTGCATTACTTAAATTGGAATCAATCAGGGAATGCCATTATGTGGTCCCAGAGGGTAATAAAGATAAGAGAAAAAATTACAATGTCTAGAAACTCTTATTCTTATTTGCCTTTCAAAATAAGCCATAAGAGCAAATATTTACTATAATAATAATAATTCAGGTTATTACTTCCAATAATAATAATTCAGTATTTCAAAGTATTCCCCAAATTCCAATGAAACAAAGCTGATTCATGGTGCTGGAATGGCCAAGAGGGAGATGAATGCAATGTTAGAGCAGAAGGCTCTGGACCCAGAATGCCTGGGCTCAAATCCTAGTTTCACCACTTACTAGCCATGTGACCTTCAGCAAGGTAACTTCTCTGTGCCTATTTCCTCTGCTGTAAAATCAAGGTTGCTTTGAGATTAGATCAGAAATTACACATGAAGATCTTAGAACATTGCCAAGTAAGTGTGCATAAACCCCAGCTACTGCAGCTGTAATTCTCATCTCATTTCTGTGTTGATTTCACAATGCTTTACTGGAGGAAAACGGTTAGAAGAGAGAGAGGCTACGAGGTCAACATGTAGAAAATGTATTTTAGCCTGGAAGTCAGTGGCTTAGAAATTAACTATCCCCACGACTGGCTTGCTGTGCAAATTGGGAACAATTTCTCCCGACTCTGTTGCAGTTTTCCCAAGGCAGAGATGTTCTCTATCATAGGCAGGGCCTCCTAATTCAGTCAGTATAGAGTGATTTAAAGGAACCTGGGTAATTAGCAAGAGAAGCAGACCAGAAATCTGGTCTGAAATCACCCCAGAGTACAAACTTCTCAGGCTCTGTTATTTTCACTGTTATGACCAAAAAAAAAAAAAAAAAAAAATCAAAGTATTCAAAGGCACAGTACTCTTTATTGAATAAAATAGCCACCTAATTGGGGACAGAAGGCGAAGAGGTAGAAGAGATAAAGAAAAACATTAGTGAGTGTCATGTACCAAGCTCCGTGCTGTGCACTTATCCAATCACTTTGAATCACTATAACAACCCTATAAGGCAGGCATCATTATCTCCAATTTTGAAATGAAGAAACTGGAAGCCAGTTATAAATAACTTAACCCAAGTTTGCAAAGTTCTTAAAGGATGGAACTCAATATTTGAACCTACGTCAGTATGACTTCGTGATTCCATGGTTTTTTGTTCATTATTGACTATGACACCCTTAGACTTGTGAACCAATAATGAACAACACAGTGCAAAATATTGTGTATTCTAATATCCTGTGGTGAAACTAGAAAATGAGGAAAAAGAGGACAAAGTCTAGAGTAGTCAGAGGATATAAAATGTCCATTCTGCTTAGCAAATATGTATGAAATGCCAACTAACACGAGGCTAAGGGCTAAGAAGATGAGTGTTATGTCCTTGGTGAGTGTATGGCCCTCCCTCTCTTTATCCTACCTTCATTCCTCAATGAATGAATGAGGAACGAATGTATGTTCTGTCCTCCTTTTTCTTTTCCATCTGTCTCTAAACTAATCTTTCTGCCTTTAAGCTGCTCTCAACAAAACTCACGAGTTATCTTTCTAAAGTACACAGGGTCCTAGAATGCTTCCATGCCGTTCCCAGTGACTTCATAATACAACGCGAACGCTCTATCATGCCAATATTGATTTAATTCTTGCCTACCTTACCAGCTTTATCTTCTGTCACTCTCGCTCCCTCCCTCGAGAAACCCCCTCCCAACTTGAATTCAACATTCTAATCATACTCAGCTTCTCAACCATCCATATTATTTTCACTTACACCTCTGTCCCCTAGAGTCCCTTTCTTCTCCCTTCTCCTAACTCCTAGCCATCCTTCAAACTGGCCTGAGTAGAGGGAATGTATTCACTAGAAATTAATATGAAGTACAACATTGGAGAAGTTTGGTAATAAGATAGAAAAATTGACATTAGTTCATAGAGTTATATGAGTCCATTGGAATTATCTTAGTTGAAGAGTAATATAAAATGGATATTTAAGAAAATCAACCAGTGTTGTACAGATGACATTAGAGTTAGAAAAGACTAGAGGCTGAATTACAGCGATGATCTAGGTATTAAATGATGGCTGCAGAGATGATAATTAATGGCAGTGGGAATTCAAAAGAAAGCAAAGTATCAGAACTCAGTGGCTGACTAGAAATAAGGAGGCAAGGATTTAATAAGGGCAGTTTATACCAATGCATGTAAGTTAGCATAAAATCAGAATTTATATAATCTTTTTTTTTTCACTGTGATTGAAATGTATTATTTTGTTTATATATACATTTGAGCTGATTTTATTTTTGCAACCAAAAAATACTGCATTGACACAATTTAACCATTGACATACACTAGGATCTTTTCTTTCATCTTCAAATGTTGTCTAGCTGACTCTTGTCCTTGAAGCAAATTGTCCAATTTTGAGAGGTAGAACTATAAATCTAAGTAGTTGTATGTGTGGTCAGACTGCCGGGAATTTGTATGAGTAAATTTCATAGATGTTTCAGGAGGTACAGGCTGTTTTTCTTGCCCCCTCCCTTTATTTTCTGACACTGAGTCTTGGAAGTTTCTGGCTTTTCAGTGGAAAAAAAACCTGAATCGTGGAAACAAACACTTCAAATTATTCATTCATCAAGCCTCGCACAATCTGATCTTTAATCTTTCACTTTTTCTAAGCGCATCAGGTTGGGAGCAGCCATATGGTTGTAACGCTGGGAGGGCTGGGGAAGACTAGATGTGAGGCCAGGGCAGAATTGGGGGTTGCTGACAAAGAGCAGGGAGAAGAGGATCTGGATTTCTTTCAGAAGCCTGAATCTTTGGAGGGCAGTCTGCGATCGGGGATGAGAGACGGATGCTGCAAATTGGTCAGCTTGGGTTTGACTAGCTAAGTAGAGGACATGAAGAACACATGGCCAGAGCCCTGTGCTACTCATCCCGGTGAGATACAACTGTGGGCAAGTCAGCGCCCTGAAATTCTTACTACGGGAAACTGTCACCTGCCACTCTGTGAGAATTACAATTGCAGGCAATTCATAAAACACCGAGGGACTTCCCTGGTGGTGCAGTGGTCAAGAAGCCTCCTGCCAGTGGAGGGGACACGGGTTCGTACCTGGTCCGGGAAGATCCCACATGCCACGAAGCAACAAAGCCCATGCACCACAACTACTGAGCCTGTGCTTCAGAGCCCGCGAGCACCAACTACTGAGCCCCCGGGCCACAACCACTGAAGCCTGCATGCCTAGAGCCCGTGCTGCGCAACAAGAGAAGCCACCGCAATGAGAAGCACGTGCACCGCAACGAAGAGTAGCCCCTGCTCGTTGCATCTAGAGAAAGCCTGTGTGTAGCAACGAAAACCCAACACAGCCAAAAAAAAAAAAAAAACAACAACGGTACATTTTTTAAGAAAAGAAAACACCGAGCAGAGCCATTTGCTACATCTCTTATCAAGGTATATCAGATGGCAAGTCACCCTTACTCAGTGACCTAGTTATAGAATATCCATATAATTTTTTTTTAAGGGAAACTTAAGGCTGTCCTTTATTGAAAGAGTCAGATTGCCTCAGGGCCATTGTACTACAGAGCTTTAGATCGTTGGAATTTGTAAGCTTCACTCCAGGATTGAATGTATTCCATTAGTCAGTGATTGGCAGCCTTGGTGAACATTGAGTTTTCAACTTAATTTTTCCAAATTGGTCTGAAGAAACCAGATGCAGGAACTAAGTTCAAAAGGACAATCTCAACGAGAATAAAAAGAGACATGATAACACCAGACCTCACTAGCTCATCAGGTCTCTGTAATCAGCCACACAAATAATTGGTCCCAGGACTATTGGATAAACATCTGCTTTTAAGCTGAAGGATATCTACATTGTATGCTGTGATTACCACCATACCAATTTGTAAGTCAACTTAGAAATTCAACATACATGCAAAGAAATTCTACTCTTCTTGTTTGGTTATATGATTCTAGAATTTCTAAACTCTGCCAGTTTTCTTTCCCAGGGATCTTTAAGAAAGTCAGGCATGGGGTCAGAGTTGGGCATTATTATTGAGAGAAGATAACACAATAGCCACCTGTACCCTGATCTTACATGTGCTAGAACAATGACAACACCAAAACCATGTATGTATACGTATTAGCCATGGTTCTCCAGATAAACAGAACCAATATTCCAATTGGAATCCTAACTGGCTAATACATATACCTACATGGTTTTAGTGTTGTCATTGTTCTCGTATCTGTAAGATACATATAAATCTATTTATCTATCAATAGATAAAGAGGTTTATTATAAGGAATTGGCTCATCTGATTATGGAGGCTGATAAGTCCCAAGATCTGCAGTTGGCAATCTGGAGACCCAGGAGAGCCAACATGTAGTTCTTGTCTGAAAGCCAGAAGGTTTCCCAAGAAAAGCCAATGTTTCAGTTCCACTCTGAATGCAGGAAGAGACTGATGTCCTAGCTCAAGCACTCAGGCAGGGCAGAGTTCTCCCTCTCTTTTTTTTTTGTAATAAACTGGGTGTTTTCTCTTATTTAGCCTTTTTATTCTATTCAGACCTTCGGTTGATTAGGTGAGGCCCACCCACATTAGGAAGAGCAATCTGCTTTACTCAGTCTATCAATTCAAACATTCATATCATTCAGAAATACCCTCAAATACACACCCAGAATAATGCTTGGCCAAATGTCTGGGCACTCTGTGACCCAGTCAAGTTGATACGTAAGATTAACCATCACAGTATAACCTTAAGGGAATAGAAAGCACCTCATGTTGTCTGGTCTTAAGGATGTCCATTCCTTCTCCATTACCCCCTCCTTCATCCAACACATGCACAGTTTCCATCTGCTGTTAAAATTTTCCAAAATCTTTTTTGGATTAAAAAAACTGCTATTCATCTCTCAATATTCAATGTTGTCAAGTACAGGTCACTTATGAGGATCTCTGGTTCAGAGTTTCTGATATTCTTATCCAAGTTGAGCAGAAGCTGGAGGATTTGTAAGGGAGTGGTGGTGTCAGAACCAGCTACAAAAGGAAACTTCTTGTGTGATGTTGTGCTGTCAACACTGGCCACCAGGAGTTTATTCACCCTTATGTACATATACACATTCATAGCCACACATGTGCTTGTGCATTCCTACATATGTACAACCACACACAACCTGATGGTGCAGGCATAAACTCATCTCAGCCAGGGAGAGTGTGAAAATAAGGATGGGGACTCTAGGCACATGGAAAATGGGAAACAAGAACAAAGGAACCTAAGAAGAAGTAACTGGTGTATCTGGGAGACCTGATGGGCTTGAGCGCAGAATAGCTCTAGACTTGGATTGAGAGATAGTCAGAAAAGTAGAGTTAGGACCAGATCATGGTGGATACTGGGCGCCAGGCTAAGGGGTTGGACTGTTTCTTTATAGTTAATTATGAGACCAGTGAAGAATATTAGAAGGGACATTTTAGGGAGACTGATCTTGCAGGGGTAGGCAGTAACTAGGGGTAGTAAGCAGTGAAGTTTCATTCTACTTTGGCTGAGTTAAGTCTAGTAATGGAAGAGAGGGTGGAGGATGAGGATAGGAGTAAGAAGAGCAACAAGTAAGGATACATATGTACAGGAGCAGGAAAATGTCAAGATCCAGATTTCATGAGGAGCCTGTGCTGGAGGTGGTTCTGGATAAAGAGGCTATAAGGACTTCAGCTGTAGGTATTCATGGATCTGCTAAGGTGCTTCACTGTTAACTTGACTCAACTACTTCCTACATCTGCTCCTCTCTCTTCTAAAAGCCATCCTTACTTTCTACTCTCTATCCTTTCTGTACCTCACAGCTTTTGCTTCCTCTCCATATATAGAGCCACGACATAGAGTTTTATGCATACAGTGGTAATATGAATACCTTATCGGTTGGTCCTCATGGAAATGGAGTTGAATATGAATCACTTAGGCAAGAATCTAGGAAGAATGTGATTTTTTTGGTATTTCAAGGGCATTATTTGTAAATACTGGCAATTATGAAAACATCTATTCATTAAGTGATGAACAGTAGACAGGACAATTATTAGAGACAATTTTGAATTATTCTTTCTCCTGTAATCTCGTCTTTCTTTTATAGACTTTTTCTTTTTTTTTAGTAATTTTTTAAGATGTGTCTGTCCCAACTATTTGGCAGGTGGAATAAATTACTCTCCATATTTCATTTTGTTTGACATTTAACGTGCAAAGACTGATTTTTAACATGCATAGGTTCAGAAGTTCTAACCTCAGCTGCGTTTTATCACCTGAGGAGGTTTTAAACCATACAATTTC
This sequence comes from Phocoena phocoena, assembly GCF_963924675.1. Lineage (NCBI taxonomy): Eukaryota > Metazoa > Chordata > Mammalia > Artiodactyla > Phocoenidae > Phocoena > Phocoena phocoena. The sequence goes on along the minus strand of NC_089234.1, from coordinate 38,893,862 downwards.
CTGGGCTCCACTCCAGACCAGTTGGGGTGGTAAGGGTGATGCCCAAGAGGTGGTAAGGGAGATACCACCTCTAGGGGTGGTAAGGGTGATGCCACCTCTAGGGGTCGTAAGGGTGATACCCAAGTACAGGTGATTATAACATGAGGCCAGGTAGGGAGTCTGTTCTTTCTCCATAGTTTCTGCTAAAATTTAGAAACACCTGCAGTTAAATCTTGAAGTCCTATTTTGACAAGACATGCATAGGTTAACACTTCCTCTCCTGTCTTTCCTTGTGTAATTTATAGTTTCAAGCTAAATTCCAGGGATTTAAAGGCTCTTTGTTGATATTTAAAGGGCATTTGAAGCAAATAAATGGTGAAATGTCTTTTGAAGCCAATAAAATACACCTCTGTAATATCTACTTAATGGGAATATGTTAAAGAGCAGGAGGTGTTTCCACTGGACCATAAATTATGCAATGTTAAACAGATTTTTTAAATGAAAATAAAAACTTCTGACCATTTGAAATCACTTTTTTCTCATACAAGAAGGATTTCCAGATGTCAGGATTGTTTTGCAGTAATGATGATCTGTGGGCCAGATGAATGTGCTTAACTTTCCCAAGAGTTTGGGTAACATTTTCTTTTCAAAAGAGATTGTGTGTGACTCCTGATTTTTAATTATTTTTTTAAAAATGTTGGGAAGACATGTCTTCTCATCCCCTGAATGTAATATATAGACCTTTATTTATATATATATAAAGGTGTAATTATATACACAAAGAAATGTATAAATATTGCAATCCAATCATTTGTCTATTATACTTCTGCTTGTTCTTTTTCTCTGATAAATTCTAAGTTGGTAGCCCCAATAGTATTTTCTTCTCTGGTATAGTTTTATTTTTGTCTATAGATATTTTTACTGTGGTACAATTTCCCCAGTATCTTAGGATGTGCTATTTTAAGTTACTCTATTTAGGACTTGGAATGACTCCAAGTAAGATGGTATATGGATTTAAACATCAACAAACAGTAATCAAAATATCAGCTTTTTACATCTTTGAAAAAATAGCATTTAGAAAGTTTGTCTGTCAGCATTGCTTCTCTACAACTGTTAATAACTTGTCTTAAAAACATGGTGTACCTTCCAGATAGAATCAGCAACTTTTTTACCCAGGGGTGTCACCAAAGGAGCAGGAGAGAGAACAAAGTACAGGATTAAAGAATGGAAGGGAGTAAGAAACAGGTAGACAGCTACTTAGAGACAGGTAGACAGCTACTTAGATTCAAATCACAGTTGTGTCACTTATTACCTAAGTAACCTTGGGCTCATTAATTTCTCTAACTTGGTTTATTACCTATATCAGAGGAATGACAATACCTACCCCATTAAGTTTTTATAAGGATTAAATGAATTACATTTTAAGTTTTTAGAACATAGCCAATAGTAATCGTTCAGTTAATGTCAGCTATGTTTATTGTTTGTATTATTTGAAATCTGTTCTAATATTGCCCCATAATAGGCAAAACCAAGTATCTTGGTTTAATTTTTGTTTTTTTCCGACCACTAAATGACCATATTTAAATAAGTTTATGAACTATTTTTTCTGTGAATTTACTGCTTATGTCCTTTGCTCTTTGTCCACTGACTTCTGAGCCCCTTTACTATTGATTTTAAAGTACTCTTTGTATATTGCAGATATTAATTCTCTGTATATTATGTAAGTAGCAATCATTTTCTTCTAGTCTGTGGCTTCCTTTTAACTTTATGTTGTCATTACAGATATTTGTAATTTTTATGTAGTCACATCTGTTAGTCTTTTCAATCCTGGCTTTTGGTATGCTTGGTTAGGAAGACTTCCTGCATTACAAGATTAAAAAAATGTCCTCCCATATTTTCTTCTAGCAGTTATACAATGTTGTTGAAAGGTTATTTCTTTAATTCACTTAGAATTTTGGTATGTGTTGTGAGATGGTATGCCAACTTTATCTTTCTTCTCAAATTTTCTATGATCTCCCTATGATTGCACCTATTGGCAGTTCCAATATAAACACAATTATGGGTCTAGACTTTTTTCCATTCCATTAATCTATTTGTCTATTCCTGTGCCTATTGTATTTATTTTTATTAAAGTATAATTCATCTACAACACTATGTTAATGCCATGTACACAACATAGTAATTCCATATTTCTATATATTACCAAATGATCACCATTGCCTGTTTTAATTTTAACTTTTGATTAGGCTAGTTCCAAACAACTCTACACTTTCAATGCATGTTGTGATATGTATTGCCGTTTTCCCTGCCAGATGAACTTCAGAATCAGTTTGTCAAATTTCAAAATAATTTAATTGGAAATTAAATTGGTATTGCACTAGATTAATAATTTTGGAAGAATTAATCTTTATAATAATAAGACCTCTATTTACCCAGGCTTTTAGATCCTCCAGTAGAATTTTATCATTTTCTTCATATAGATTTTGGATATTTCACATTGTTTGTTATTATATATATATTTTTTATATTGTTCAGATTCTCATTTCATTTTTTTCTGCTTAAATACGGAACATTTTTATAACTGTCCTCGCAGTATTCTTTTATTAGTTCTAATAGTTTTATATAGTTGATTTACTTCTTTTGACTGAGAATGAATGATTGCAGTGTTTCACTATTTGGTGTGATGTTTGCTACATGTCTCTGATAGATACTGTATCAATTTAAGAATTACTATTGTATTGCTAACTTACTAAGAGTTTCTTTTTTTAAACCACTAGTGGGTGTTGAATTTACATTTACTGGGATGATGATTTTTTTTCTTCTTCATCAATGAAGTGAATTAAACTAATAGAATCCCTGATGTTGAATAATCTTTGTAGTCTTGTAGTAAACCCATCGTGTTTATTGTATATTAGTCTTTTGATATTTTGCTGTATGCAGTTCATATCTATATTTGTGATACTGATCTATAGTCTTCTGTTTTGTGATATATTTGTCTGGCTTTGTATCAGAGATATGCTAACTTTGTCAATAATTTCATAAGTTTTTTGTTATTATTCTATGCTTCAAAAGCTTTCTATAATAAAAAATATATTTCTTAAATGAGTCTGTAAAACTCGTTTAAGAAAACTTAAAGTTTATAAAACTTGCCTAATAAAGCCATTTGGACCATGTGTTATTTGGGAGGAATACAATGAATTTTTTCAATACAGTTTACAGTTATTGGTATATGCAAATTTTTTACTTACCCTTGAAGCAATTTTGAAAATTCACAGTTTTCTAGGTAATTGGTTACTGCATCTAATTTTTCAATTTATTGATAAAAACATAGTCTTTAAAAGTCTCTTGATGTGTGGTTATATTCATTTTCCCTTTGTTTTTAAAATAGGCTTTCTTCTTTTTACCTTGTCAAGATTGCCAGAGGTGTGCTAATTTACCCATCTCTTCAATCAGCTCTTACATGTATTTTTCAAGTCTACAGATTTTTGTGTTTTATTAATTTACTTTTATCTTTAATTCCTTCTGATTTCTTTTAGTCTCTTTTGCTTTTTCCTAGCCTCCTTAGTCAAATGATTATCGCTTATTAGAAAAATGCTGAAGAGAAAGTTTCCTAAGAATTTAATCTTGACCACATCTCATAGTTTTTGATGACTTGCTTACACTGACATTCATTTGTTAATATAATTTAACTTTTAAAAACTAGAGTAAGAGCTGCATATTACAGACAGCTAAAAATAGCAAGAATGATAAAAATAATTTTTTAATGCACAAAGAAGATAGAACGAGTTAGCCTTTTATAATCACTCTGATGAATATAAAACTTAACACAAATGAAATCAGACTATACATTGTTTTGTAATCTGCCTTTTTTTACTTGATTATATTTTACAAATATCTGCTTAAATAACATGTTCTACTAGAACATCAGTTTTATTAGCTGTACAGTACCACTGCTTATTAATATATTTCATCATCGGATATTTAGATTGTGTCTAATTTTTATTACAAAATTAACATGCTGTATGAGACACCACACACACACACACACACACACACACACACACACACACACACACACACTGAGGACTTTAAAGATTTTTCCTACTGAGAAATGAAAACAAATGAAATAACTGGATTATTAAAACAATATGAAAGAAATCAAGATAATACATTCAAAACTGCACTTTTCTTCACCCCGGACAGTTTCTAGAAAGGAGAATAACCACTCAGAGAGCCATAGATGGTGGTTAAAAAGTCAACCAAAGCAGCAGATAAGGAACAAAGAAGGAATGTTTACTGGGTATCTTCTGTATGTCAAGCACTTTGTTAGATGCTCTCATATCCATTATCTGACTTATTTAATCCTTTGTTTAGAAAAAAAAAAAAGGAAAGAAAAACATTTAAGTATCTGTGTTCCTATTCTTTTCTTAAAATAGGAAACAGTGTCCCAGAATAGTGAAAATCATGGTGGCAGAACTGAAATTTAAATGCAAGCTTGTCCTTCTCTAAAAATGTGAAACCTACTCTAGAAAGAGGATTTTGTCAATAATTACCAGTAAAATTAATATATCTACTATGAAAAACTTTATTTTTCTTTATTTTAAGGCTTGTCTAAACTCAAATTGACCAGGCCCAACTTAATGCATTACTAATGCCTGAATAACATAGAAGGGGTTCTGGTTAATTTGATTTTTTTGCTGATATCCATTGCTTTTTAAAAATTAAGATGCCACATATTAAGACTCTGTGAGATGTTTTTATGGTTACGCTTTGGAATTTTATGTATGCGTATTCTCTATTAATTTTGCTATGGTTCATGATGCACGGCCAAATAAACAGCTATAACATTAATTCACTTCCAAAATGAGCTTAAGACTGATTGTAAACATTTTTCCAAAGAGAATATTAGAGCTAATTTACATTTTTTATCAAGTAACACAAAGTAATTTTTACTTAGCCTCATTAGGCAAATGTGTAAACTTTGGTCATAAATCCTTCACAAACCATTTCAACACAATTTGGAACTCCTTCGGTGTAAAATTCCCAGGAGATACTAGAAGGCTGAAATTCATGATAAAATCACTTGTACAACTTGCATGTTGCATTAAGAGTTATGTCCAGCCTACATCATGCAACATCCGTATACAATAAGACACTAGGGAAAGACTGGATTGGGTTTGGAGAGGTCCGGAAGGCAAGTGAAGCTACCATCAATTTGAAATGCACCTGGCACATTGCTAGTACAGGCCCTCCACAATCACAAAGGACACCTCTCCTCTGTTTACCAAGTCAGAAATAGGCTTACTTCCCATTCAATTTCCTTATCCGTCCTCTTTGGAAAAAAACCAAATAAGATAGAAATGATAATATTAACAAAACTACTCCATTTCCTAACTCTAAATTGTTAGTACAATGGCTGGCATTGTATGCCTGTAATATATTAAACATTTTAAGATATTAAACATTTATTGACCTTTTTGTTAAAGTTGAGGATAATTACTTCATTTAGTTTTTTACCAAGAAACCTTCTAACTTTAGTTCTCTGCCTTTATCCTTCATCTCCTTTTTGTTCTTCTCTGCCTATCATTCACAGCTACCATTTCAGCTTTTGCTTTTCTAAGTCATCCTTTCTTCACTCTTTAAGTGTGCTTTTCCATCGTGTACTTCTCTTACCTTTGTCTCATGTCTTGCCCAATTTACTATTTTGAGAGACTTTAAAAGCAAACAAACAAAAAACTTGTTTTCCCACTTTCTCTGTTTCCCTAGCTGCCAACTTATGTTCCACCAGGGCATTAATATCTTCCCACTTTGCCATAACTTCAGGCAAACCTAGAAAACAAACATCACCCCAAATTCTCTCACATTATCATATTTTTCCTTCCACAACTTGCTTCTGTATGTGAGCCCAATTTTTATGTATGCTTTTCTTTATAGATTAGGGTTATAATTTAAGAGCAGCATACAGTATCTTCCTGACAGCTCTAGATTCGGAAAAGTCATAATCTACCACCCTAGCTGCTGCTCTCCTCCAGCTTCCTTCTTATTTTGTTCCCTGCCACCTTCCCCGAGCCAGGACACACTGGCACTGGAGGACATCAGGGTCAAGGGTCAGGAACAGCAGCTCTGATCTTGCCCAACAGTGAACTCTGGAAATTGCTACTGATCGGTATCAGCCAAGCGATGAGGTGAGCTGTTCACTCCAGTCCACCTGAGACTCTAAGGAAGGCAGAAATCTTGAACCCCCAATAACTTCTAGGTTCTTTTTATCTTCATCAAATAGGCAGTAACATTGCAAATACTAAACCAGAAAGGCATTGAGAAGAAAAGTGAATCCAAACATCAACTCTATTTTTGAATCACTTTGCACTCAAAATTTTAGTCTTACAAAATTTTACCCTCCCAAATACAATGACACATTCAAAAATGCAGAGAAACCATGCAAATCAATTTCTCACACAGAGCAAATTCATTCTAGGATAGAACTTTCAGGAAGCGACTGGAACAAGCATAATAATAAGTGTTAGGAAATTAGCCGCAGACTAATTTTACTTCTGATCCAGTGCAAGTCACTATCATTTATAAAATGCTGATCCAAAATCTTTGGTTTGTTCCATAAGTATTTACTGAGCACTTAGCATAATGTCAGGCTAAAACTCTCGGGTAAAGATGAGTACAACATAGTCCGTACATGCAGGACATTCACAGTTTAGTTAGGTAATAACTAAACTATAATAATTATAGTACCGTCTGCAACAACCGAGGGATGCACAAGCTTTCTTGAGAGCATTAAGGAAGTGGCACCTAACATCACCCAAAGATAGGATCAAAGGAAGCATCACAGAGCAGATAATATTTCAATCAAGTCTGGCAGGATCAACAGGGTCAGTGTAGTGAGACCAATGTGAGAAGAGAATTGTAGATAAGAGAAGGGAAGAGAAGGAAAGGGCATTTGAAGCAGAGAGCCCAGAAGTATAAGAAAACACGGGACCTCCCAGTGGCAGGGTATGTGAATGACACTGGAAGTGGAGTCTGGGAGCTAGTCCTGAAGAGATGAGGTATGATGCTAAGGACTTGACTTTATCCTCCCAGCAAGTGGTTTTGCAATTCTACCCCTTGGAATTAGAGATTAATAATAATAATAATTAAATAATAAAACAGCTAACACTTCCTGGGCAGTTAGTAATCATCAGGATCCACTTTAAGTAAGAATACATTCAAAATACTTAATCCTTAAAAGCAACCCTATGAAACAGGAGCTAATATTATCCTAAATTTTAAATGTTAGGAAACTGAGACTCAGTTTCCACTGAATGGAAGCAGAGGAACAAAAGAGGGGAGCATTTTTATACAGCAGGTTTGGTGGCGAGTACACAGTTGAACAAAGTATTACTTTGCTGAGAAAAAAGAGGATGGGAGACACTGAGGGCAGATTAGTGGAAGCTGGCAGAGCTGGAAGAGACCTCTCATTTTTTGCATTATTAGCTCCTCCCTCACTCATTTTCAGAATGAATAAGGAAGGAGGAGAAGGAAAGGAAATTACACAAGGAAGTGCTGTCATGTCCAGCAGGTCCTTTCTACAATGTCTTTGCTATTCCTCCCCTCCAACATGAGTGATTAGCAGTAAGTCAGGTGGGAGTACTTGCTGTATGCCGGACCTAACTAAACACTTGACAGGTATGTTCTCATTTCATCTTCACAACAGCAATGTCACAGCCTGCCTGTTACCCCAATTCACAAATGAGCAAACTGATGCTGGGGGGAGAGGAGTCCATGATTCTTTCCTATAATATTGCCTGTATTCTTTCTCCATCCAACTTTCTTTGCCCCTTTCTTCCCTCATCCATTCTCATCTAGATAACCATGCTGTTCCATGAACCTCTGGAATTTCTTACTGCACAATCTCTGAGAAGTTGGGGTGATTGCCTCTCCCTTTCTGCTTTTATATTTTACTTATCTATGCCTAACAATAGTCTAGCACTCACTACATTCCAGGAATTCTTCCAAAGCCCTTCCAACGTATTTACTCATGTAATACAATACCCCCAGAGAAATGTTACTGCTTCCTCAGTTAAAGATATTGAGTTACCAAGAGGTTAAGGAACTTTTCCAGGGCGCAGAGTAAGAGGCAGAATGAGGATTTGAACTCAGGAGGTCTAGCTCTAGGGTCCGCATCCCTATTCAGGCTTCATCTTCCTTGACTTAGCAGGTCTTGGCACACCTGACCACGCACTTGATCTCAAAATCCTTTTCTTTTTCTTGGCTTCCAATCCACCTCTCTCATTTGGCTTACCTCCTACCTACCCGGCTGCTTCCTCTCATTCCCCTTTGCTGATTCCTCCTCGTCCCTCCAACTTCCAAAAGTTAGAGTACCCCAAAGTAGGACCTATTTTCTATACTCCGTCCCTACTGATTTCATCCAATTTCACAGCTTAATCATCATCTCTACACAGAGAGCTGCCAAATCGATATCTCCTGTCTGTAAATCTCCCATAACATCCTGACTCAGATATCTAACTGTGCACTGAACCTCTTCCCGTGGCTGCCTAATGGGCATCTCGAAATCAATGTGCCTCCACCTGAGCTCCTGCTCTTCTTCCACAGACTCGTTATTCCTCATCTCAGTAAGCTGGCAACTCCATTCCTCTAGTTGCCCAGGCCAAGAAACGATGTCATCCTCAACTCCTCGTTTTTCTCTCTCACAAGGCATCCAACTCATCTGTAAAATCTATTCCAAGATTCGATCAATTTTCAGCACGCTCACTGTCACCACTCTAATCCAAGCCACTATTCTCTCGTACCCGGATGTCGCAGTGTTTCTAACTGGTCTCCCTGCTTCTCCCCTCGACCCCTCTAACCAGAGCAAGGCAAGTGAGGCACTGCCTCAAATGCAAAATGTAAGAGCCATCAAAAAACTCAGTAATTAAGACAAATGATATTTTAATGCAATTAAAAAAAATAAAAATCAATGGAAAAACAAATCCATGATGAACAAAATGGCAAAATTCAAATAAAAACAGGATCAGAGTGACTGCCTGACCACCCTTGCCTCACCTTAGCCCCAACGCTGCCTGACTCCCTTCAGTGTTTTCTCGACGGTTAGAGTGAGTCTGTTAAACATAAGTAAAATCTTCACATCTCAGGGCAAAAGCCAAGGTCCTTACCGTGACCTACAAGATCCTTCATGACCTGGTCCGCCATTATCTCCCTGACCCCAGTTCCCACTTCTCTCATTCACTCAGCTCCATCCTCTCCACATAGGCCACTGTTTCATCGACAAGCTCCCACCTCAGGGCCCTCCAACTTCTTGGAATGCTCTCCCCCAAATACATCCCTCATTTCACCCACGTTCCTTTCCAAATTCACTGTATCAGGACCACACTATCTAAAATTCCATCCTCCTCCCAACACATATACTTCATATTGCTCTTCCATTCTTTATTTTTTTCTCCTCAGAAATTAACATAAGCACAGTGTATATTTTGCTCATTTATCTTGTTTACCGTCTCTCACAACCACTATAAAACTCCATGAGATTTTGCGCGGAGAGGAGTTTGTTTTGCTCTCTGATTCTCAGTGTCTCAAAAATTCTCGGATGATGGTAGGTACCCAGTAAACAAGTTTTGAATGAATAAGTAATACATGTTTATGAGTGCTTTCCTTTAGCTCCAATGGTCTTAATGCCTGCTATATATAGGTTTTGAATTCTATTGCCTCAATAAATTACACTGGGAGCTACTCTTCAAAATGCAGTAGCTCAGATCTGAAGAACCTGCAAGGTGTTAAATTAGAAAATGTATTGCAAAACGTTTCTTTCAAATTTGACCAAATTTTTAAACAAAAGTTTGACTTGCTTAAGAAAATATTTATCTTGGATTCGAGTTCACTCCTTAGATTAAGTCAATGTTGAAAGAGGGGGTTGTTTCTGAGAAATAAACATTGAAGATCAAGTGTCTCTTAAGGCAAATTCTGAATTTTGTTTCTATGTCCTGATTTCCAATGACTTGATTCTATGTTGAGATATTATACAGATTTTCTCAATGTCAGAGTGAACCTATGTGTGATCAAAAGACCATTCTGATGTTAAAATATTTTTAATCACCTTTATTAATAATTAACCAAAACTAAAGGCAGGTTTTACAAATAAAACTTGTCTCGCCATGAATTGCTATCTCTTGATGGAGAAGATGAAGTTCAGCAAAGAGCAAACCTACAACTTGGCGAGAAGACAACAGACTTTGCCTTCCAACCTCGGTTAAGACATGCAAGACTAACCTCATCAGACCCCAGTCCATCCATGGCCTCACTGCTCTTACAGGTTAAATCCAGCACTGTGGGAGCATTTGAGAGTATCCTGATGAAAAGGCAATTTTAGTAACATTTGAGAAAAGTGCATGAGTTAGAATTAGTCTTAAAGGCTAGTTTTTCTTTGTAAATCTTCAAAATTCCTTTTTTTAATTTATATTTTTTATCGAAGTATAGTTGATTTACAACTTAGTGTTAGTTTCAGGTGTACATCACAGTGAAGTGATTCATATATATATATACACATACATACACACATATATATACATATATATATACAAAACTGAATATATATATATATTCTTATGCAGATTCTTTTCCCTTATAGGTTATTACAAAATACTGAGTATAGTTCCCTGCGCTATACAGTAGGTCCTTGTTGGTTATCTATTTTACATGTAATAATGTGTATATGTTAATCCCGAACTCCTAATTTATCCCTCCCTCTTCTTTACCCTTTGGTAACCATAAGTTTGTTTCCTGTGTCTGTGGGTCTATTGCTGTTTTGTATATAAGGTCATTTGCATCTTTTTTTTTTTAGATTCCACATATAAACAACATCATATTCGTCTTTGTCTGGCTTACTTCACTTAGTATGGTAATCTCTAGGCCCACCCATGTTGCTGCAAGTGGCACAAAATGCCTTTGTAGTTTTATCTTTTAAGAGGATTGTATTGTTTCATAGAGATTTCTACGACTGTACTCACAGCAGTTTAGGATTAAAAACTGAATGTAGGTCTCGTTTTATGCCTACCTTGTAGTATCCATAGAAAGGGTACTTACACTATAAATGTGTCACTAAAGCTACACGTCCAATCTGAATCGCTACATATATATATCAAACCACCATAATCAGAAAATACTTTCCAATTTGTCTTAGTCAAGATAAAAAGATTCAAACAAACAAACAAACAAAACACTGCCTTTTGCAAAGTAACAGACACAGAAGCTGGTGTATTAACTGAGTTAGCCAACTGTCCGTAAAACACAATGCC